>NC_134587.1:20349000-21063000 GCF_037038515.1 Microtus pennsylvanicus
ATAATGCTATTTCTACTTTCTTAGCACTTAGGAACCCTTGAATATGACCCCAAGATTTATAAAAGAACAAATTTATAGTAGCTCAGTGTGCTTTATCGTGACCCGTCCTACACTAAGATTCACAGATGCTTCAAAAAATTGTAATAGACAAAGGACAGGAATTCGTATATTTATATTCACTTGATGTTTGGTAGCATGCTTTAACTATTAATCGGATGGTCTTTTTAAAGAAGATTTTAAGATATTTGCTTACGATTGAGGTCATTGTGAGTTTTCTTTCACATGGGCAATGAGACTAGCCTTTATTGATTCTCTCTAGTCTTTTCAAAAGGCACAAAATGAATGATCAACTGAGAATTTAAATGAGAAAAAACAGACAGGCAGACAAACCTGTTGGCATCGACCTGCAAATGACACAGGATGAGTTAACCAGAGTGTCTCTGGATTATGTAAAGGTGTTTTAATGTTCAGCTAGTGCATGAAAACCATGGGGGCAGCGGGGAGGGAAGCCCATCCCTCCTAGCTATCTACAAAGAGCCCATTTCTGGGAGCACCTGGATTGCCTGGTCTCATTGCTATTCACTGTGAGAACTCTGAGTAAGACCAATACTGCACTTTGAAAAATTCAATATCTGTGAGAGGTTATTCATCTAAATAATGTATGCCCTAAAATTAAGGACTCATAGACACACTATATTGTATTGGCTCTCAAACTGTCTAAAACGGACAGAATATAGATTCCGTTTGGAGGGTAATAGCTTTCTCCTTGCTGTTGTGGATCCTGAACAGCTACAGCAGATCATAGGAGTTTGAATGCTGAATTCCAACCGTGCAGTCACTTGGTCACATTATAAGCATTAGTATCTGCCTAAGTAAAGCTGTGTACCTTAGTGAAATTTAAAAGAAAGGGGAAAAAAAGCCTTCCTGGTTTCCCGGAGCTCCCTCTTCCAGGACAGCCTTTTCTCTCTGACTTCTGCCCTCTTGTGTTCCCAGGAAGAAGTGCAGTCTCTGAAGTTCAAATTAGAAGTCAAATGATTACTTTTTTTTAACCTCAATATTTTCCCCAGACACCATATACTAAAGCACACTTACCACTACGTGTGCTGATGAAGGATTATATGACGGCAGGAATTTTACATCTGAGGATCCAAACCCAGTACACCCTTCACGCATCTTCAGACTCCCAAAGGGCCAGGAACTTTTAAACTAGTTCTTAAGAGATAAATTCTTTCTGGGCTTTGAAGCCTTGCGTTCTAATTTGCTTTTATTGTGCTATCCAGAAAGGTAAATTATGCTAACAAATGACGGTGTGCAAACAGGCATTTCTTTGACATGTTCCCCAGGGAAGAACTTACATTTTGATTCTTCTAAATTACATGAGAGGTTCAAGGTATTTTGAATCAAGAAAAAAACAATGATTAATATTTTAAATAGCCTTCCAGAAACCAGAGGCATATGCCCTTAGTCAATGAGAGGACTAGCCACCAGGAACTGTATTGCTTGTGACCACGTTTTTTTTTTTTTTTTTTTTTTTTTTACGGAAAACAAAATATGCTTCCAAAGCTGTATCTTGCTATTATATTACTGCTAATCTGAATATCTTCTAACTTTAGACCAAGGTCATCTGGGGACCAACCCAGGCTGCTCACATGGCTAATGCTCACACTTAGCCACGGTGCCCAGTTAGCTTTGCCAATCCAGCCAGGCCAGCCAAGCCAGGCAAGACTGCTATTTTCAGTTGGAGTTCCCAAGCAAAAGCCCTTGACTGCCCTTCACGCTGCTAGCATTCAATTTACTACTCAGCCATTCTGAACTGTCTGTCCTAGGCGTGATGACCTCTCTGCTCCATTTTATCCTAGCTTTTTGGAGAGGCCGATGGCAGGTACGCAGGTATGTCACACTCTGATATTAAAATGAACTTGGTGTGTAACAGAACAAAGCTCACCCCCCCACACACACACACACAGCTCTGCTTCATCAAATGGCTTCACCAAGTGCCTGCGCAGAAAATCTTAGGCTGTTTCAGGCCCTGCCCTCCTCACTCCTGCCATCCCTAGCCTCCAGCCACAGCCACCACCAGGCCTTATCCATGCTCAGAGGCCAGGGTCTGCTGGGGCCCTCTCCTCTCCTATTTCTGCTACCCTCCCCCATCACTGCAGCTTGTCCTTTCTTCAGGCCTCCACTCAGCATCATCTGAGGGGCTGAGCTGGATTTATTGACCAGAGCCCAGATCTAGGAGCTTGGGTCTTTTTATCTCACTGAGTCGGGGAGCTTAGGCATGTTAGTCTGCAGATTGAGTTTGGGGCTAACCTGGGCAAGTTTATTTTTAAGGGGACTTGGAACAGAATTCAGCAGTAGAACGCTTGCTACTTAGGCATGATACCCTAGGTTCCAGCTCCAGTACAGGAAATAGAATTGCACAAAAAGCCCACCACATGCAATTCACATATGCATTCAGACTCACTCAATATCTATACACTTGGCTCATCTGTACAAGTTCCTGTGTGGCTGGAGGGCGAACCTGGAAAACTCAGCTTCCAGCTCTGACACAAGCACAGGTCTATCACTGCAGTTTCTGGTGTGCCATCCAGGCCCTTTATCAGAGCCATCCAGAAAGGCTGACTGGGGAGAGTAGACAGAGTGAGCCAGGCTTCCTGTGCTCTCTATATGGCTATGAAGTCACTATGACCTCAGCATGGAGCAAATTAAGGACAGGAGGTAAAATCTGGCCTTCAATTGGTTTGTTCAGCATAGCATGTCATGTAATTTTTTTCTTCTCAACCATCATTTATTTGCTCACAATTCTTAACAATTTGTGCTGGGCACAGTGGGCGTGGCCTGTTTTATAGGTCTCTCTTGGGCTCAGATTATGAGTACAGGCTTCGTCTCATGCACATCTCACGGAGAACAGGCTGCCTGCTTGTATGGGTTCTCGGTTGTGTGGCTGCACTGGTTAGTTTGATCTTATTTGCACGGTGGACCCATGGATACACCGCAGCCGTAGTGGCCAAGCCTCAGGTTTCTTCAGGCCTCTACTTGCATGTGCTTGCTAGAATTCCTTTATCACACAGCTCAAGGCAGAATGAAGGACTGGATGTAGACAGGAAGAGTACAAAGAGGCCAAGTACACAAAAGTGTGGTTTGGGGGTCATTTTGACCATCTACTGCAGAGACTTTCTTGAGGCTGTCTTTCTGAAGCCTGCGTGTAGGTTTGACATACCTTCCTTAACGACCACCACACAACACATGCCACTCTGTGTAAGTTTAACCAGACCTTGGGGAGAGGGTCCTGTCTGTCCAGATGAGAGCTGATCAAGCACTTCCCAGCCTCCTGGGAACAAACAACAAACCCTTCTACAGTCACAGACGAGCCTTCCAGCACTTACAGGAAATGGAAACACTAGAAGAGTTCAAAGACATCTAAGGAAGAGATATGGCAACATGCCTTATGAAGTGGGCAAACACAGTATTGCAGAGAATACTGAAGATGCAGGATATTAGTGGGGCCCATTCTTACACAGCAAGAAAGCAGGGTGGTCCACATTAGCTCCTTCTCCCTATCTACATGCCCTCCAACCGGATGCAATCCCTACCACTTCATTGTGGCTCTTCCAATGACCTCAGTTACCTCTTAGAACTAAGTGTTGGTTACCACTTGTCCTGGCTCTTAATCCACTGTAGAACCGAGGGTGGTATTCTATTCTCTACTGAAAATGAGAAAGCTAAAGACACATGAACAGCCACTGAACCAGGGAAGGAAAGACTATTCATATATGAGAAATAAATATGGAAAATGTGTCTGGGTAGAAAAAATATACCTTAAAGATGCTATTATACCATAGCTTCATCCATTCATCCATCTGCCCATTCATTTACTCATTCATTCTTCCCTTCATGTTTCCTTCTCAAACCCCATAGTCATTTGAGCTTTGCACTTTTGATTAACGAATACTTTATTTTCCAAGCAAAGTCCTGAGCAACCTGAAAGGTCCTTCTTCTTGTCACTCTCCTAACTCTGGGGGAAACAAAAGGGGCATCACTACACTGATGAATCGAAAGCTTGGCTCAAGGTTCTGGAAGAGAATAAACACAGAGACCGGGATCCCCTCCTTTATTTTGCCTGAGCCAAATGGCCAATTCACAGCTAATCACTGCATCTTAACCAGTGACAGCTGGAGCTTGCGGCTTGTGTCCTGCCTTCTCATCTTTATTCCATCCGTAAAGGCAGGAAACAGAAGGGCACCACACATCAGTCACAGACACTCACCAAAGCAAAGCCACTGACATGGGAACTGAGCAAGCAAAGGCTTTGGGGCTAACTGTGGGAGTGATGGTCAAGAGCATGTTCCACAGCCATCAACAGCCTCCACCTTATTCTTTGTGGATGAGGACTGAGGAACAAGTCTCCTTTAGTATTCCAGCAAATGGGCAGTTTCAGGAAAACACAGGGCTGATGAATGATGTATCACTCAAGGACAAGCCCAGCTGTAGTGATGTAGTGATGTACTGTGTGCTAGTGATCTACCAGAAAGCCTGCCTGGCTCTTCTCCATCCCTTTTAGAAGGATGAGAGTCATCAATCTGTAGGAGCACCAGGCTGCTTCAGTTGGGGTGCAGTCTGGAAGAAATTTCAGGGTTCTGGTCTCAGATCTAGGAGGAAAGATCAATTTTGTCTTCCCTCCAGGGAACCAGGACACTCTGCCTAACTTGACTTTGGAGAAAGACTTCAAATAGCCTCAGGGCTTGAATTTTCAGACATCTAACACAGGAAGTCATATATTTTCTTTTAAAGATTTATATATTTATTATGCATACAGTATTGCCAGCATGCCAGAATCTCATCATAGATGATTATTAGCCACCATGTGGGTGCTGGGAATTGAACTTGAGTCCCCTGGAAGAGCAGCCAGTGCTCTTGACCTCTCTCTGAGCCATCTCCTGCTCCAGGTGTTCATTCCGTTTATGCCCATGAGACTTAGCCTGCATTGCCAGCTCTGACCTCTGAGCTGTCTCTAACTTTGAGAGACAACTTTAGTAATGATTCACTGTAGATTAGTAAAACCCTTCTCCTTCCCTCTGTGAGAACAATTATTTGTGTCTTCAATGGGAAATAGCACAGGTGTCCTTCTGACTAGAAGCGCATTGTGCTAAAAGCTGGATCCGTGGGCAAAGTGCAGATGTATATCCTTTGTTTTAATAGTAGTGTGAAACGAAGCAAGGACCTTGACCTCGGTGGCCATTTCCTTCTTTTTCTCTCAAATTGAGAAAAAGTTATCCGTAAGAGAAAAGGGGAAAGGGTTTTGTAAGATACTAGCAAGGCTGAGGACTGGAGAGAAGACTAGGCAGCTAATAGCATAGCGCACGCTCACTGCTCTTCCAGAGGACCTGAGGTCAGTTCCTAGCACCCACATCAGGAGGTTCACAACTGCTGGAACCCTATTTCCAGAGGATCTGACACCCTTTGGCCTTTTCCAGAATATGCATGCACATCTGGTGTATAAATTAACACAGGCACACATGTACACACACACATATAAATAAAAATAAGAAATAATTTTTAAATGGCTGAATTAGAAACTGGTCTAGTGTGTTTCCCATTGCTCTAGCAGAATAACCACAGCCAACTAATTTGGAAAGCAAAGAAGTTTATTTTGATTCCTACTTCTGGAAGTCCAAGCAGACACTCTATTTGGCTCCCGGTGAAGGCCTCGTCCTCTTCCACACATGTCATATAAACTGAGGCAAGGGGAGGGGAGGCAGGGGGCAGAGTCACAACTGATTTCACAACAGCCTACTCATGATGACTAATTCTTAGGACTCACATTAATCCCTTCAGGACAGTAGAGCCCCGTGACCACTCTTGAATGGTGTAGAGAGTCACCACCTCTCTCTACCTCTAAACTGACAACAAAACTTTAACAGGAGTTTAGCCGAGGACAAATGGCATCCAAACCACCGAGGAAATCACAGTGCGGGAGAGGAGTGGCCAGTGACTCCACTAGCAGCTGCAGACTCAGGGCGAGAGCCTGGGTGTGGTGACAGGGCCCAGCCCAGGAGCAGCTGCCTGATGATTTTCCTCTGCCTAGGCTTGCTCTTGTGACAGACCAGAACTCAGCAACCTGACTCTGTCGAGTCCTCGGGGCACTTGTCCGTCTCTGCTGCAGTTTAGACCAGGTTTTTTCTGACTCTTAGAAACCAACAGCTATACGCCAGGGCCCACCAGGTATTCTTCAACGGAAAGGAAAAGAATGGGAATCTATAGCCTAGTGACTTGGCACGGAGGTAGCTGGGGCCTTCCTGCATCTCTGCCCACAGTACTGTGCTGGGGGCTGGCCAGGATGCTCAGAACACTGATCCTTGATCCTCTTTGAATGTATCATTTTCGACTCTCCCCAAGGTATTCTTCCTGTTCCATCCCCCACCGTTACTCAGTAAAGCCCCTCACTCTGTGGACTGTGGAAGGGTCTGCGCCCCTAGAGACAACACTAAGGAACCCCGTTCTAGACAAGTGTCATTAGCGCCATCCTTCCTCCTGGAAGCCGCAGGAAGAGGCGAGCACTCCAAGTACTGTCTAATGCAGCTAACAGCTCACGGCGTGTGCCTTAATTATTAGTATTCGGTGGCCAAAGGAACAGCAGCACTTCATTCGATGCCTGAGTAAAGGAGCGGCCTTTGCACAGAGCTTGTGCGGGCGTGCACAAGGAACACACACAGGCCCCCTGAGTACCCCAGTCGTTCCAAAGTGTCCCAGCTGACTCACGTACTCTGTGAACACGTATTGAACTGGCAACTGCTTTTAGTTGCTGGGAAGACAACAGCAAAGGAAAGAGATGTGATCCTGTCCTTGGGAGCCCACAGTCTAATGGGAGGAATTGCTGAGGTCCAACGAGAGATGTGAAAAATAAGGGGGCTACATAGCGTGGTGTAAATAACCTCAAAATATAGTAGGACCCAAAGAGTGAGGAGAGGGCTCTCCTTTCTGTGGCATGTATTTCATGGCTGGGAAGTGATGCTCCACATAGCCAGCACGAAGGCCCTGAGGTAGAAACTGATGCGGATGTAATATGAGGGGTTGAGGAGCAAAGGGGGGATGCGGGTGTAGAGAGGACCATGGACAGACAGGTAGGCCCTCAGAGGCTGAAGTCTGAAGCCTGCATCCCCAGGGTGTGGGGATCACACAGTGAGTGACACAACCTGGCACAGGGGTTCATAGGCCCTACTCTGGCCTCTGTGGTAGATTTCACTGTAGTCCAGATGAGTCCCCAAGGTCACCGACAACGACCGCTCCCACTTCTTTCCTGGAAGCTGCTCAGTATTCTCAGCCTTGGTTGGCTCCCACTACACTCTGTGGTGTCCCCTGTCACAAATCCCTGTCTCCTATCATCCCATCACTGTGGATCTTAGCAGCACATAGAGATGGCCAGAAGAGGATGAGTTCCCTGGTTCCCCCTGCAGACTCCCAGGAACTCAGCCTCCACCTAGCAAGATCCATTAGCACTAATTAACAAGTCCCTTTCGGTGTCTCTTCCCAATGATTAATTCTGGGTCAGAGACAGAAAACCCATTCCATTATGGTTCTTTTTAAAAAAAAATTATTATTATTCAGGCTTCTAATACTGGCACGAACTGCGGGTGAATTTCTGAAGCCGTGTTCCCTAGCTGTCACAACGAGTAATAGAAAAATTCAATTTATGAAGAATTAGGGGAGGCAGGAGAGGCATGCTTCTCAGTCTAGAACAAAGGAGATCAATCCTGACACAATGGCAGCATGACATTCGGGGACTTTGAAGATTCCAGGCTTCCTCTTCCTTAATTAGAGAGAATCAAGAGTTCTGCTGGTTAATTATTTGCAGAGACTGTGCTCTGCAAAGGCAGATGCCAACTCGCTCCAGCCACAGCCAGCTGCAGCTCCCCGGGGCAATTAAGTCCTGTGTCAGTCCCTGGCTACATCATCTTATTGGCAACTGTACACTCGGAAGGCTACTACCATCTACAACCCCCGCCCCACCTCAATCAGACAAAAGTGTGGTCACGCAGGAGACTTCTTAGCAGAGATATCAAGAGGCTATGGATGAATAACCATCCTCCCCCGCCCCCCCCCCCAAACAGGTGGGTCTTCCAAACTCCACAGAAGCTTACGAGTCACCTACTCTCTCAAAGAATATGTTCAGTGTCTCAAGGATATTCATGTGTAGGGCTAGTGGATTCTCTTGGACACTTATAGGGTTATCAAGGACACGAGAAGCCAGATTTATTTTCAATTGTAAAAGTAGTAAATATTCCACGTATCAACATTAAGCAATGTGGAAGCAGGGAAGGTGGAAATTACAGCTTCTCAGTGAGCCTTTCCACCCCTCCCTCCTAAGAAACACCTAAGAGAGCTTTGAGGTGCATCTTTCCCAGGGTCCTTACAGTCTGAATATTTGAAACTTCCTTCTCCCTACTCATCCTTATCCCTACTGATAGACAGGGCAGGTGCATATTCCCACTGTTTTTCTGTTCCCATAAGAACCTTGGCCCTCCTCAGCTTCTCTACATTCCCAAACCCAGGAGCAGATGCAACATCAGACAGACTCCAAGCCCAGCTATGGAGTCTTGTTAATGGCTGTGACCGTGTGGCATCGGAATGCAGGGACCCTGCCATCTATTTGAATGATCTGAACTTGAGAATAAGAGGTAAAATCCATAACACCACTGCTGTGTGAGCAATGCAGCCACAAGCCCAATCTTTAATTAGAGCTTACATAGTGCCGGGAAGAGCATGGAAGGGCATTCACCTCAGAAAAGCTGCCAGGATTGTGGAAGGGAACAGATGCTCTCGGTCTGCTTGCACCTGCTGGGGAAGCAACCAGGATGCCATGCTACCTCCCCAGAAATAGACTGTGTCTATGCTCAGCCCAAGTGGCATTTACCACGGGCAAGGCAGCAGACAGCCTCGAGCCAAAGCAGTCATCTGCCCCTCCATCAGTTTCTTAGGGAATTTATCCAAAGGACTTCGGAGCAATATCTGGACAGGGACCAGGCTGTCTGAGTGGCATTCGGAACCCCCAGGCAACGAGGCAAGTGGCTGCCTTGCAGGGTTTTCCCCAGCTACCCAAATGGCCTAGGGTGTTTTGACATTTGTTGTCATGAAGGCATGTGGGTCATTTCACAGTTCACTTATTGGAAGTATTTTAAACTCTTTCTGCAGGCAACTAAGTGTAATATTAGCCCAGCTGACCTCAGATATGTTCTTAAGTTACTCAAGGCTATCTCGTCCAAAATAGAAGTTTGTAACTTGTATTCTGCTTGCCGAGCAGTCTCTCTCACTATAAACGCCTCTATGCCAGGGCAGGGAGCATGTTGGAAGTGGTGCTGGCACCTGGCTGGCTGTGGTGACAGTGTAAGACCGGTTCTGTTTCCTGGCACTTGTGTGTGGTATCTGAGAAGACTGGGAGGGTTGTTGGTAGTGTTTATGTGACCCAGGGTACGAGGCTCGGCTTAATGTGTACGCTTGGCTAGGCTGGACTACCCAGTTATTAACTTAAACACTGCTTCAGATATTCCCGGAGAGGTACTTTGTAGCTGTCACTGACATCTGCCATCAGCTAACTTTAAAGATTGCTCCTGATGCAACCTGCATTCATTCAATCAGCTCAGGCCTTGAAAGCAAGACACAAATCCCGACTCAAAACCACAGCTCCGGCTTCTGACTGCTGCTTGAGGTTTCCTAGGTCCTTGAGGATTTTGAATTGGCCAGCCACGAGCCTTGGATGAGCTTTTTTTTTTTTTAAACAAAAAGCAAAACAAACAAAACAACAACCAACCAACCAACAAAAAGCCAGTCCTCTGTTCATCTAAGCTCACCGGTTATCTACCAGAGAACCCTGCCTTGCTGTGCAGGGACCCCTGCACATCATTCATGTCCTGATGTCACATTCGAGTGGGAATGCCAAGTTATGCACAGGGCAGTGTGCTGAGTGCTGAGGAATAATAATTGAACAGGCAGTCCCTGATCTCAGGCAGGGGCTTAAGGCAGGAGGCACACAAGGGGAGGCGAGCAGAACGCGCATTTGCCAGGTGGCCAGGTGTCCGGAAGGGAACACCCAGGCTCTGTGACACTGAACCACAAAGAAGCAAGACTCAGTGGAGCAGGAGATAGGCCAGTCTGGTCCACACCTTTGAGAGGAGAAAGTTTTCTCCACTGAAGGTGATCTTTCTCCAGAATTCCCCTTCCACATGACCTCACTTCCTTTCGCAAAGGCCTGGGATTTCCCGTCAGCCTGGAAGCTTCGGGGAAAGGCCTGGTTTGGGATCCCACTGAGCACAAACACTTAGAACGGGAAGAATGCCCAATAAAGGAGGCAGAACATTTGCTCTTTGCAAACTCAAAACTCAAAGTAGCACCCTTCAAATAGGCTTTTTTGGCTGTGTTATCTCGTTTTTAAAAGCTAACATTTTATTTGAAATTTGAAAAGAAGTATTAAGAAAGTGGTGAAGAAACAAGAAGGCTCAAGGAAGGGAAAAGTTCATTTGTCTTTCACAGAAACGAGTCGGGACGGGCCCCACCAGGCTGAGACAGCTGTCGCCAGGGCTCCCTTCCTGAGAAAGAACATGACCAGTCCTTTTCCCTGAGAAGGCAGCGTCGTGGCAAAAGAGAAGGCAGGGTTCCGATTAATCACCACGACCTTTGTGTGCTGCCAGAGTTCAGGCAGAAGTGACTGATCCCATAGAGCACCATGGACGAATGGGAACAAGAGTCGCTCACCTCCCAGACACTTGATTTTCAGTGGCCATAAGACAGTCTTCATAAATGTGCAAATCTATAAATGCATATGAGTTACAGGTCACCTCCTAGAGGACTGCGCAACAACACCGCTCTCAGTGGTCCTAGAACCATTTAGACTTCCAATCCCAACGCCCAACATGGCATCCCAGAAGTGCGCATGATCTCAGACCTGCTGATGCCCGGGAACTTCCACAATGTGCCGCCAAATTACTTCTGCAGGGGGAGGCTGCTTTCTCCAGCTCTCAGGGCCCACCTCCCACCCATTGGCCCACCGCAGCTCCACGTGAGTGACGGCTCCAACCATACGGCTGGAATCCCACCCACCACAGCCACAATTTGTCCCGTACCTATTGTCTCCTCTTCATTGCCCTCCTTGTCTAGTTTGAACTGACCTTCTGGAACTCAGATATAATCCCTGCTCGCAAGTCTCTTGTTCTTAGGAAGATTATGAAGTACTTAGGATCAAGAGCCGCGGCTTTCCTCCGTGCAGCTTCTGCTGCTTCTTCGGCACCAACACCTAATGAAAATAAGAGGTGCAGCTGTTCAGACGGCCTTTGAAGAGTCAGTGAGAACAGGTGGTCGGTGCTGCTGGAGTCCCGTGCGCTTGGGGCCTAGCGCAGGTGATCCAGTTCAGACAAAGACGATCTCATAAAGCGCGGTTCGCATTTCACAGCACACCACAGTCTACGTGCACATTCAATTGCTCTTTAAAAACGGTCTGAATTATTGTTTATATGTGAGCCGTGCAGTGCGAAAACCTAAGGCTCAAAGAGGTTAGGGCAGAATAGGAGAGCTACAGGTCAGACAAGCTCTGCTGGCTCCAAGGCCTGGCTTTCTCTCACCCTTTCAGATGCGTCTGAACTTACAGGGGGCTCTTCAGCCCTCATAGCCCACTCCCTCCCATGCCCCTTGGGAATCATGGGTTTTGAAGATCCACACATTGATGTTACACATTTGGCAACATAGTTTTCTAGGTCTTGCGCAGGTTTCCCCTGTTTTCACCCATTACGGTTGGTCCCTCTGTTGAAAATTATACGCCCATTTTTGGTGGCGCTCCTCATCATGCTGAGCAAGCCAGTTGACCCTTGAGGGGTTATCACTCATTTGAGCAGTGTAGGTGCCTGGGAAGGTTCTTCACCGCCTCCCATAACTGTCCTGGCCATATACTAGCCACATACTGGCCATGGATGCCTTGCTAGTCCAGCAGCCTTTCGTACTGAAGACAGAGACAAAGAGAAAGGTCTAGCCACTTCCTGCTTCCATTTTACGCTGCTAAAGCCAATACCAAGGTTTTATAAAATAAAGGGGCCAGGGATGGGGTGGGGATTACCGTATCACTTTGGAGGCTGTAAATCCGAGCTTCAGCGACGATCTTGATCTCAAAACTTGGTTTGTAATGTCACACAGCTCAGTTTCAGCCAGAGCAGTCTCGAGAAGAGAAATCCCAAGGACGAGACTGAAGGAAGAGCCAGGCCGCCTTAGTAAGAGCTGCACTTGCGGTAACCAATCCCATTAAGAGAACTGACTGGCTTTTACAGGAAAGCTAATTTAAACCCCTTCCCAGGTGAAGCCCCATGACGTCAGTTCCTTTTAGAGCAATGGCTCTCGACCTTCCTAATGCTGCGACCCTTTATTATAGTTCCCCACGTTGTGGTGACCTCTAACCATAAAGTTATGTTTGTTGCTACTCCTGGCCCTCCTCAACACTTTTTATCTGTATCATTACCTATTATCTTCAATAATTTGTTGTCGAGCTGTGCCCTTCAATATAAAATTATATAGGGGCAGAAACACCTTGCCTTTGTATAGCTCCCACATATGGGTGAATGCCTTCAAAGATCACTTGTTTGGCTGGCCCTGTTTGGTGTGATCTCTTGCTTAAATAGAGAGAAGAAAAAAAATTCCTGTGGAGAAAGAAAAAAATTCCTGCAGAGAAAATAAAACCTTTTTTGTGCTGTTCAAGGATATTGGCAATTATCAAAAATCCAATAGTTCCTGTTTTTTGTTTTTGTTCGCTTAGATTTAAAAAAAAATCAATGTTACAATGATTGGGATTTGGGATTAGGATCTATATAAGTATGAAAGACATTTTAGTAGGTCTTTCTTCCCCCTAGAATAAGGCCATGTCATATTTTGCTGAGTTATAATGGAGTTGACCTCCACTTAGTAATGGGAGCTAGAGGTTTCTTAGCACCTCTGTGCTTTGGATGTAACAGGAGAAAACCTTCCTGGGGGCTGCAGATACCTCAATCTTGCCATCTAGATGAGTCCCAGAGTCAGCCTCTAATGTGGATGGTGCTTTTTCTTCTGATCTCATCCGCAGTTAGAGGGACAAATAGCATCATAGAAATAGATCTGTTCTTACGGGACAAAAACTCTAGATGGGTGGGATTATACATTACCAAGCAGTTGACACCCGGCCATCTCCACCGTGTTGATAACCTGGATAATAAGGAAACTTAAATCTTCAGACAGCACTTAGGATAGCCCCGGGAAGAGAAAGAGAAGAAGGGCCACTCTGGATCTGGTATTTTCCTGGAATCATCATCAATATCGTAAGTGGGCAGTTCAGATCTTAAGAGCTCTGAAAGCCGTATTTGCACAAGGAGCAGCCAGAAGGAACAAAGGCTGTGTTGAGTGAATGTTAACATTGCTTATCTCCATTTTCCCACTGCCTGGATAAGGCCTTATGCACCTTAGAATTGGGCAGGGGTGGTACAAGCATTCCGAGTATGACCCAGATCAAAATCTCCCTGTGTCAACTGCAGAATAAGGAAACCTTCTCCCAAGGGGGCTGATTCAGGTAACTGGAATGCAGACCTATCTATAAATAACACAGGAATTCGGCCCTCTTATTATTTTTTTTCCACCTGAGTTATTTAGGGATTTCAGTTCACTCTAGGTAAATGATTAGCGTGTGTCCTTGTAGAACAAATGCCACGGTGTGAGACGGATTCATGAAGGACGATGGCCATCCGTGTGACTCTCCTTGTCAGTTGGGGACCCATCAGCACTCAGCACCTTTTCCTGTGAAGTAGGTGAGCAGGATTCTGCTCTCCACACAGGGAGTCATTAGAAGCAAAGAGAGGGGATCTGGAAGCCAGAAGCACCTCTGGAAAGCCAGAGGATGAAGCACAGCGGCTCTGTCTAATGGAAAGATAGCAGATACCACAGACCTTGAGCCAGATGTGCAAGTGACCTTCTTCTAGAAGTCACACCATAAGAAAGGAAACAGAAGCATGAAATCCTTTTATTTCATCATAATAAATTAAAAACCAAGATAATTAACGTTCTTTTTAAAAAAAAAAACTAGCCACGCTAAACTTTTAAAATCCAAAGCGTAGTTGATAACTCACACGTCTCCACTTAGATTCTTGATATCTTGTGGGTCCTTGTGATCACATTTGGCAGTGTTGTAGAAGGTCAAGAAATCATTGATTGACTTAAAAGTCTTGCCTAGAGCTCTTACACCTATTTTGTAGGAATCAAAGAGAATCGCCTTTTGGAATCCTAATTTTGTGCTATATAAAAAATATAAGAATAACTTGATTTATTTTAGGCATCCCAGCTAAATGACAGTTAAAGAGTAAATCTGTTGAACTGGGCTCACTCTCCTGCCTCAACTCCTACTATGTATTATTTATATATTCAGTGTGTCTCCGTCTGCTTTGTCATCTCTAAAACTGGTGATAATTGTATTTATCTTATGAAGCTATTGGAAAATCCCCAAAAGTGCCTTATGAACTATAACTGTAAACACTTTGCAAAAGTAAGATTAAGTTTGAGTGTGTTTCATGGATGGCCCTCCAGCCTGCTGGGTGCTTGGCTGCTGTGAAGGCGTAAGTCACAAACAATGCCACCCCAATTTGGGATTATGATTAATAGGGTGATATTTATTTAAAGGGGAAAAACTTACAGATCACTGTCCCAGGCAACAGCCCTCTACGCGACCAGGAGTCTAGTCCGGCGGAGCAGGAAGTGAAGAGAGAGAGGAGAGGGAAGTGGCCGCTTTTTTAAAGGGAGAGAGACCACGCCCCAAGGGGCTGGTATCTCAGCGGCGATAGGTTGGAGGAGTGGGAGGACCTCCCGCAACACTGCTGAATCTGTCTTCATGTTTATAATGCTCTGAAGGGCACAATTACCCAGTCCTTAAAGGGGAGGAAACTGAGGTTCAGGAAATTATCAGGTCACACAAATGGGGAATAGCATAGTTAATCTCGAATTTGAAAACGGGTCCGATTCTATTCATGACACCGAGAGAATGAGTCTAGACTCTCATTCCATGAAACATTCTCATGTTTTAAAGATGGAGAAGCCAGGGTTTGGTAATTGTAGGACCACACACATGCACATCGCCAGCCAAGGGAACTTCTCAATGACCATTCTGGTTTTATGTCCATTGCACCCTCTCAGCTGAAGGCATCTCCTGATCATTGAGGGTTTTGTCTTTGTCTTGGTAGAATCTCACTATGTAGCTCTATCTGGCTTGGAACTCACTGTTTAGACCAGGCTGGCTTAGAACTCACTGAGATCCACCAACCTCAGCAGTGCTGGGATGACCTCAGGTTACTTTTAGAGTCTCAGGTAAAGAGCTAATCTTTGCGGTTGAGCCTTTTCAGGGGGGAGGCTCAATGTACCAAACTGTGGGTACATCCTTAACTATTTGTGATGGTGCTTCAGTGGGCATGCGTGTACCTCAATGCCTCTTCATATTCCCTAGGGAATCTTTAATGAGATGCTTTGTCAACTTTGATAGCTCCAGCCTGACTCATGCTAATAGTAATAATAAATATTATGATACCCTAACTGCACATGAGGCATTGTTTGTTGCTCAGCATTGCTTCTACCCCAGCAAGTGACACAATGAGTCTATATTTCTTCCGTGTCCTTGCCAAACCTCTCACCAAGCAGTCTGATTGGCTGCATGTACAGTTTAATGCTTCCCAGTCTGTTCCTTGATGCCTACTGTTCCTGCTTCCCAGGTGCCTTGTTCCTGAGTGTCCCCGTTCATATCCTGATAGCCCTTCAGGAATCATTCAGCTAGGGCAGATTGACCACTTCAAGGAGGAAATCTTTCGACCTCCAGCACCTATATCTGCACCTCTCATTTGACCTCAGCTCACACACCACAAACTACTTCATGGAGAAGTGTCTGTTTGTTTATTTGTTTTTTTCTTAAAATCCAGCAACACAAAGGGTCCGTAAAGACAAGGCCCTTGCATCTATGTGTTTCATATCATAGTGTACTTAAACTATTTTATTGACTAAGTACATGAATATACACCTGTGTAATGAAGCTGAGTTTATAATAGATGTGTAAGACCCATTTAATTCAACAATTTGCAGCTTGAGAACCACATGAAATAGTTCTCTTTGAAGCCACAAAGCTCCGCCATGGTTTTAAGGTTCCTAATGGTCTAATCCTCCCCTCTAAGCCATCTCTCTTAGACCTTGAATGTGAGTTACTCAACCTCACTAGGTTTCATTCTTCTCTACATCTGTTTGAGAGGACTTTGCTACTGTTTCTCCACACTAATATTGTGTGTTATTAATATCCCCAAGCAGAAGAACGAATTATCCCACAAAGACTATGATCAGAGTGAGGCGGAAAGCAATAAAACTGTATGGGTATAGGAAACCTTGGCCCCAGGTGAAATTGAAAAATGACTTGAAAACAGTGACTCAGCCGTGCCTGCATTTTTCTTCCTTCAGCGAAGCAGCGTGGAGTGCTCAGTAGCCACGGATAAACTCTTCATGCCCTTCGAAGTAATGAGTCACTGCGTGTGACTAAGGACGAGGAGAAAGAGTCATACCTTAAAGAAAAAAAGTGTTCCTGTGTCTGGCTGGCAGGGACACTCCCCGTTCTGGGAAACATGATCATGTCACTGGCTTGAGTCACCTTAGTGCTGTTTGTGAAAAAAAAAAAAAAAACCAAAAACCCTAAGAAACAGTATGGACTTTAGAGATAAGTACATGATAACATTCAGGGATCTGCGAGTACCTTGGGCTCCCAGAAGGTCCTGTTCTCTCATGTCCACCCTTTTGGGCATTTTCATATTTTACACTGAGTTGCGAAATTAGCAAACACGGAGAGATGACCGTTGACAAAGCAGGGCTTCCTTTGGAGTCTGGGTTTGGGGCCCGTAGAGAATAGATGGCAGTTTTCATGAGAACAGGCCTCAGGTTTATTTCTAGGTAAAACAACTTAAATTCAGATGTGGGGCTGCTCTCAGAATCCCCCCACCCAAGCCCAGCCCTAGCCCTCAGTTCCCATTCCTGCTGACACAGTTAGTTCAGCAGGGAAAACAGAACTTCTGGCCACTTGAATGTACTTTACTCATCTTGGGCTACTTTCAAGTTATTTGACTTTCTAGCTTGTGGAATTAGTTATGCTTTGCCCTTCAAGACTGTAATTTAAAATATTTGAAACCAAAGGTTTCGTCTGGCATTGGGGGTAGGAGGGCAGTCCTTGCCCTTCCTGTGAGATATGCCACTGTCTAGATCCTCCGGTAAGCACCTCGTCTAGATGTCCTGCATCTGAGCAGGCAGGGCTTCTGGTAGATCATTCTTGTCATCTAGAGATCCTGGGATCTTCTCAATCCACTCATGGAAGTCCTGTCAGCCCCGCCCCCAGAGGCTCCACCCCCGAGGTTCTCCAGGATGGATATGACTAACCTGGCCTGGTTGCTCTCCCTTCTCCATTCAGCTGAAGCTGAGTCCTTCTTGTCCTTTCTTAGACCCCGTCGCTGGAGACTCCTCTGTCATAGCGCCAAGATGCTGGTGGCCTGCTTGCTCTCTCACCGTTCCGTTCTCTGGAGCTTGCTTTCCTCTGATCTTTGCATGGATGGATCCCTTTCAGTCAAATTTTATCACTTCCTCAGAGATACCTTACCTGGCATTCCACTCTAAGGAGTCATCTAGATACACCTCATTCTATCACTCCAAATCAATATTCTGTAGATATTTTATTATTCTTCTTATTGATCAATTTATTTACGATTTATCTCTTCCCATCCAGATATTGTCTAGAAAGTAATTTCTTCACTGGAAATTGTTTATCAGATTGTGGCCTAGGCTGGCCTGGAAGTCACTCACTATATAGCCCAGGCTAGCCCAGAACTCACTATTTAGCCTAGGCTGGTTTCAAACTCATAGGAATCCTCCTATCTCAGTCTCTTGAGTGCTAGAATAAGGTGCCATACTTGATTCAACTTCATAGACTGCTAGATAATAAAAAAACGCCATGGCCAGTAGCCATTTCACAATGTCTGGGGAGCAGTAAGCATATGCAAGGGTCTAACCTCTGGCCACACAATTAGTCACTTGCTACAGCTATAACTTTCAACATGCAGCTCAATCAACCCTGTGAAAACAATGCTGGACCAGTCAGGAAAGGGAATCAGGCCTTCTGCAGAGAAGTCGTGAACTTCATCCTACCTAATGCCAGGAAAAGTTCACATTCTGGGGGCTCAAGGTTTCTCTTCTAGCAGGGAGACTGCCAGGCAGAAATGACCCAGGAACCTGGGATCCTTGTCTTAGCACAGCTATGGGTGGGTTTGAGCTGCATCATCTTGTTTTTAGCTAAAGGAGTCAGGAAGTATCTGGGTCCTAAGGAAGAACTAGGGCGGTTGAGGCACGAGGATGAGGAGGGAGGCCCAGCAGGACTGGAGCCCCCACTAAGAGCAAAGCCAGAGCCAGAAGCCAAGCAGAGCAGCCTTGGGATTCAAACTATGTAAGGCAAGGCAGGGCAGTGAGGTGCTTTCCCCAGGAGGCAGGAAGGGTCTTGGCTGGTGGTAGGAAGAATGCAGGGAATGTGGGCCTCCCCAGCACTCTGCAGCTGAGCCAAGGCAGAGGGTTAGCTTCATGCCACTGGCAGAGAGATCCTACATACGATAGGTGTGGTAAGGGTTTGCATGAGCTGTCCTGGTGTTCTCAATTGTGCAGTGGTTTTAGTTCCCCCAGAGCCTTCTCCAAGGTCACCAGCTCTTCATATTCTCAACACCCCATATTCTCAGCAACCCAAAGCTCATGGAAGGTACCGGGTGGGGCTGAGGGGAAGACTTATCCCTAACAGAGGAACTGGGACACAGGCTATCAACATAGTGACAACTTTCAGTGACCAACAAACCACGAACAACCAAGCTCTACAAACTGTTCCCGAGCATGTCTGAGTCCTCCTGCGGCCTTGTCCCAGAAGCAAAGGGACTTCGAGCAAGAAGCCTTAGGTGGAGCGATCAGGTAGAAACATTTGACTGGAAGTGAGGTCTAATTGGCCCCCACAAACCAGCAAGGCCCGGGGACGTTTAGTTACACATCTGCCAGGAAGGCTCAGCAGACAGGTTCAGACTTCCCCAGTTGGAATGCAATTAAGCATCAATGCCAAGGGGGAGCCAAAGGCAACAGTGGGCAGACAACAGCCCTGTTGTAGAGCCCAGCATCCCACAGGCTGCGGGGACGATGCTCCAAGCCCACCCTTGCTCTGCTTCTGCATTGAAATAGGCATAATTAATTAACACTAGCAGACTGTAATTGCTCTGCCCTAAGGCTGCAGTCTACACACATTATACAAAATATGGAAACGAGCTTCCTTCCTTACGATGACACTGTGATTCCCACGGCAAAGATCTAAATGTCTGCCCCAGAAGAACTCCAGTGAGACTTTGGCTATGAAGTTATCATTTCAGAGTTACATGAGAACACATGTAACTTGCCTTTTATGTTGCTAGCAAAGAAATGCCAGACTGTTGTATCAGAGGGTAGAGACTTTACCTCGGCTACTATTACAACCTGAGAAGCTTGGCTGGGATCTTGCACGTAGTAGGTGCTCAGCCAGTGTTACCTAAAAGACTTAAACTTCAGCAAGAAATAAATGTTCCAGCCGGGTGGTGGAAGCACATGCCTTTAATTCTAGCACTCAGGAGGCAGAAGCGGGTGGATCTCTGGGAGGTCGAGGCCAGCCTCGCTAGTTCCGGGATAGGCATCGAAGCTACAGAGAAACCTTGTCTCAAAAAAGAAAGAAAAGAAAAGAAAAGGAAAGGAAAGGAAAGGAAGAAAGAAAGAAAGAAAGAAAGAAAGAAAGAAAGAAAGAAAGAAAGAAAGGAAGAAAGAAAGATTCCTTCTGACCAAGGAGCTCAGCTCTAGTAACAAAACCACAGTGTACATATAACAGAAACCATTACCTAGGAACACTCAGAAAAAACACATCCTTTTTCCCATCAGCCCTTTCAGGAAGAAACTTTACCAAAACACAGCTGTATTCAAATTAAATAGGGTGATGCTGAGTTAATTCCACCTCTGCCATGATTCAGCAATGTCCATTCTGAAAGACTCACACATCTGATTTCATTCTGTTTGTCGGAAGCGCTCTCTCTCTCTCTCTCTCTCTCTCTCTCTCTCTCTCTCTCTGTGTGTGTGTGTGTGTGTGTGTGTGTATGATCTGTGAGATATGTATAACCTGTCTCAATGAGCTATGTTAACAAAATAGCAAACATTGTTTCATTCTGTGGCCACGGTGGCGTGGCGAGCAATGCACAGGACCCTGCTAAGCAGCAAGAACGTAAGTTCTCAGGTATGTGAACTGGAAACTTAAAAACCACCTAAAAGCTTTGGGCAATGAGCCAGTCTTGGGTAGCCCTGTAAAGCAAGAGCTATAAAAGCAGAGCCTGGGTCAGCACATGGGGTGGGGGAGGGGCCAAACCAGAAGGAGAGGCTTTGTAACAACAGATGATGACATTGTTCACAGTGTTTCCAGACACTTGCTGTGGTGGCATCAGGAACTCACGTCTCCATCTGATTTGCCCTCCCTTAAATGAGCCACCCTGGCGCAGTTCAGCTGAGTAGCTAACTGGTGATACTGGTCGGTGTACAACCCAACCACTAGCTTTAGGAAGGCTGCCTATCCCACAGCTCGGTGTCACCAGATGCATCCCATAGGGACTGTCAGGTAGCTCAGATGGTCTCACTATTGCATTAGACGTAGCCATAGGACCCACGGTGACTGCCCCTGCTGCATTGCCCCAGCTGCAGTGGCTAAGAAGGCAGCGCATCTTGCAGGAAATGCACCGGCCCTGAAATGGTATCTAGTCACTTTAGAGAATCCAGGTTACCCAAGACCCTGACTTTATAGTCCTATGGTCTGTAGTAGTCGCCCATCCAGATATTCTACACTACCACAAGCTGAAACCCCAGAAGAACTCACGGGCGGCTCTTGAGGGCTCAGTGTTTCCTTTGGGTTGGGAATGCAACTGCCCTACTTTGAAGACTGAGGTTCTTTCCGAAATGGCAGTGACTCATATGTCCCCAGTGAACAAAGGTGAATCATCCACGAAACAAGAAATCCCTTTTCTGACCCGGAAGACCTGGGCGTAGGAATTCAAAAGCCAACCTTGATGTGACAGGAATAAGCCAATGATCCTTAACACCCCAACCTGAGCAGAGTCTATTAAGCCTCAAATAAATTAAATCCAGTTTTACATCTACCACCTTCTATTTTTATTTATTACTACCCATTGGGCCAAAAGTAGAATAGTCAAAGCAGGTCCCAGGGCCAGGGTACTTATAAGCAGGCGGGAAACAGCAGGAAGGAGGCTTTATATATATTTGCGTTATCAGACAAGCAATTTCCCAGCTCTCAGCGTTTGAACTGGATTTCAATTAAATAAATGCACAGGTGTTAATGAGACCAGATCGCTGAATCACGGGGGGTGTTCTCGTCAATCCAAGTAAGATCCCAACCCTGATGCATTGATGTCATCAGAGAGAACGCAGCAGGCATGCCGATACCTAGAAGGATGCCTGAAGAGGAAGGCATCACCCTGAGAGGTCAGAAAGGGTTTGCTGGTGTGGAAGGTATTGTCACGCCTAGTGCCAGGCTACAAAGAGGGTTTTACAGTATAGTGGGTCTTTTCATCCACATAGAGGCAGTATCTGTGTGTGTGGAGGGGGGGGTTGTTTTTTCTAAGAAGTGTTTTCAGCTTCATACCAGCCAACCTAAGGTAGACTATTGGAATTCTCTAAGCTAAGTTTACCAGCTTCTATGCTAACAAAAGTAATAGCAGTGGCTATCCAAAATGGCTGCTGATTTAAAAACCATTATCTGCCTACCTCAAACCACGGTCTCTCACCTTGCCTGCCCTCACCCTTCCCTTATCAATGGTTCCAGTCCCCGACACAGCCCGCCAACACAGCCACGCACACAGCTCCTGACACACAAAGCCTCTTGGCAGGCAACCCATGGGTACTCTCCTCCTCCTCAAGCTGGGCTTCTCCATTAGAGAAGGCCTATTGACTGTGCTGAACGAAAGACCAAACGGCTTCTCCCACAAAGCCGGTAAGTATAAGGCGAGTGAATCAGCAAACTCCCAAACTCTCCAGCGGTCCCTGACCTCTGGCTACATGCCTTAATCCTGAGAGGTTCCAAAGGACACACAGAATAGACCGAATTAGCTGCACCTGCCATCCTGCAGGCCCGCTGCCTGTGTTTGCGGTGATTGATCGAGACTGTCAACTTGACTGAACTGGGAAGTGCCCAGAAGAAGGGCTTTAGACTTTCCTGCTGGATAAAGAGTTGAAATCACACACTTTTCTTCATTGTATCTCCTACTTTCTCCTCGGTTTTTCTCTCCAGAACAAAGGAAAACAAAACAAATTCTGTGTGGTTGTTAGTGCTTTTTTTTTTTTGTTTTTAGAGACAAGGTCTCACAGTCTAATCCAAGCAGACCTAGAACTTCTGGCAATTCTCCTGCCTCAGCTTCCTGAATGTAATAAGTATGGGTGTGAGCCACCGCACCTAGCAAGAAAAAGTGTTTATGCTTCTGTTGCTCACAGATACCAAAAGATGCTAATAGAGCTCAATAGAGCTAAGGGCCTGAAGGAGGAAACGTTCTAAAGAGACCATGGGTGTCCACACAAAATAGATCAAAGTGCCTCTTCCTTAAAGTAGTTTACTTCCATCTCGGAGACAATTGTTATTGTAAGCAAATCTACAATGCCAATAGGAGCTCTGTTTCCGATGTTCTGTTACCCTATAGTTACCTGAACTGAGTAGTCAGTAAACTTGTGCTTGCTCAATTACGATATCCATCATTACCCAGGAGGACGATGAGCAATCTGGCCCTGCCCACAATTTTTAGTCATCTCCCCATAACAGATCTTCTAGTCTCTCTCGAGATCTATGGTGCAAGAGCAGTGTGAATGTCCTGACTACCCCAGACCTACCTCCTCCTCCCAACATTCGAGGTACAAACCTGATTGTCTACAGCTTAGAGCCACCTGGAAGAAAGGGGAGCAGTCTAGAGCAGGGGCAGGCCAAGCCAGGCCTGCTGCTGACTTGAGACACACGGTTTTCTCCTTGTCAGGTTCTACTGAGGTCACACTGCCTAGAGCCTGGGAAGGAGACAGGCTGAGACCGCCTCCTCCCACATTCTGTTTGGCAAGCGGAATAGCGCAGGCTGCAACAACAGACCTGCAAGAGACTCCCAGCCCTGGAAAACAGTGGCCAAGAGAACAGCATATTTGTATAGTTCTGTTTTGCTTTCTCTGATTCCGCCAGTCACACAAGGTTTCAGTTATTCTCCTGCTAATGATAGGAAAAGGCAGAGAAGTCAGAAATCAATGCATGACAAAGTCAGGGTTTATGGGATGCCTACTATGTGATTGGAATGGTGTTAGTTCTCAAAGGAAAAAAATTGAAATATAATTGACTTAAAGTATAAATGTCACAACAGAGTCCACAATAAATCCCAAATGAGCAATATTTTGGGGGTTGTGGGATTCAAATAAGGTTGGTATTGTGACCTCAGGGTACAGTAAAGAGACTTGGACATGAATGTGTCTGTTAAGGATGTACGGTGTTTGCATGATCCAAGTACCTCTGTGGGCATGTGCAGACATTTCCAGCAATGGAAAGAATATGCACAGAGATTTGGTTTTGTTTGTTCATTTGTTTTTGTGTGTTGTTGGGAATGGCTTAAAAACAATCTGTCATCAGGAAATGGTTTTCTGGGATAGCCCTACACAGTAACTCAGTAATAGATTGGGGCAGAACTCTGGGGGACTCTGAATAGGGTAAGGTCATTGGATTTTATTCTGTAGGCTGTGAGGAGACACCAAAGATTTACTGGAGTCAGCTGTGTATGTGTGGGCGAGAGAACAAGGCTTGGGAGGTGAGACACCTTAAGCTTCTTGAAGTAGACTAAGGATGCTTTAGTCATCTCTGCGTGAATGGAGAAGCTTGACATGGCAGGTTTGGGGGTAATGGAAATCATTTTATTAGTCCAAGACTCATAACTGTCATTTGTGGAGGTGGGGTTGGAAAAAATGAGTTGTGAAGTATATTGGTGGTTTGTTCAAAATCACACCATCCTGTTCTCCCAGGACACGGATGCAAGATGCGGGTATAAGATCTGCGTTGCCCAGGGATGTAGTATGGTAGACAGTTGGTCTCAGAAAGTTAGAAAGGTTTCCATTTGCCAATCCCTGTAACCCATAATCTGGCCTTGTTATTCTTGTAAAAGGTCATACTTCCTGTGTGTATATGTTTGAGTGTACGTGTTTGTGTTTGTGTGTGTGTGTGTGTGTGTGTGTGGTCATTTTGTCCATTTCTTTCAGTAATGCATTCAGAAGTCAATGAGCAGACACATGAGGCTAATCTAGTAATTTCCAAGTTTGGGACTTTTCTTCCCACAAATGGCACCTCTGTTTGTCCCATCTAATTATTTGAAAAAAAAAAACCCAGCAACTACAACAAATGAAACAAACTTAACAAAATAGTCTTGTTCCTGGACTTTAATGAGTAAAGATGGTACTATTCCCAGGTGAAAGTGTGGGCCATCTGGCCGGAGTTGTATACACTTCAGTAGGACGTGATTTCACCAGCTGGTGTATGGATGTCCAAGTGTGAATCACAATCAGCCATCAGCAGGGTCACTCTGGAGTGAAGCTAAGAAAGTATGGGTTAAATGAAAGTGGAGCCTTTGTTTCATCAAGAGATTTCTATCTTCAGCTTTGAAATTTTGTCAGGACACATTCCTGTACCTTTTCAAACCTCAGAGTCTCTCATAACTTTGGGGTTTAGAACGTTCTAGCAGTATTGGCCAAAGTAACATCAAAGAGAGTCAAAAGCTGACTCCTTTTGGTTACCCTACAGGAAATTCAACAATTCAAGTATGTTAAGTAGGAAGAAGTAATACAAGAACTTTTATGTTTGCAGGCGTGTGCATGTGTGTGTGTTCAAATAAGCAGAGGCACTTCTGTGTTTCCTGAATATTTTTCTTCAGAAACACTAAACCCTAAAGGGTATGCAATACGAATGAACTATGCCTGGAACTCACAGGCTCAAGGGCTAAGGAATTCAATTATGCTAAAAAAAATTGAAAAGGAGTTGATTATACCTTTCTAAATAGGAAACCCTACCAATACTACATTGTACCACATACTCTGTCCTACGCTGGAACCCCAACTCTTACAAATATTTATAGTTACCAGTGAGGCCCAGGAGCACATGTGTTTGTATCTCATCTCAGAGATAAAAGGATAAAGATGTCAGTAGGGTTCAGATGATCTAGAAGCAGGGGTCTTCCGCTTGCGTGACTATTATCCTCTCCTAAACACCTTTAACAGTTTAGCGGAAAAGAAATGTTTCCAGTAAAATATACATCGTAATAAAGACCAACAAGATTGAACAGTTATCGAAATACTGAAAAATGAATGTTCTTTACAACACATGTATTCTCTATTAGCACTGTAGATAACAGTTCCACCGGCGATCCCAGTGTCTACTGTGATCTTGATAGGATGCTTCGTGTAGACCCTGTATTGAGATGTCTGTAGCAACTGTAAAGTGATGGGCAAACCTGTGTGACCTGTCTTGACGAGAGCTGCAGGAACTGCTAATATTACAGCAGTTTGCTGCGTTACTGGAAAGAAATGTTTAGTTGGTTTCAAAGTAATTCCAAGTGGGATTGCCACAAATGAAGATAACAATCTTTTCTCTCCTTCCACAATCATAGACCCAGTAAGTTCTGTCAGCAGCTAAACCCCAGGTTAAAAACAGGTATGTTAAGATGTTTCTAGGCAAAACATAGGTCGTCAATGATTACTGAAGACTATATAAGCAAGCTATCTACTCAGCCTGAGAGGTACTTACCCTTTCTGGGCTCTTGGGAGGTTGACCTTTGAGCTTGCTTAATATTGCATATTGCCCCCTGCCTAGCACGGTGCCTTGTGGGAATGAATGTTTAATACACGTCTGCTCAAAGAAGGAAGGATTGGAGAGGCAATGGAGGGGGCTCCGACTTGGCAGGTTAAGTTCCCTGCTTGCTCTGACCCTCTAAGACTCTGACAAATGCAGAAAAAATTTACTGGAGCCAGCTCAGAGACCTGTGGCTGTGAGGAAAGACCGCAGGAGACAGCAGAGGCAGTGGGTGGAGTTTCAGTGCAATGCAGTTGGGTGGGGACCAGTCTGGCGCTCAGTACCCAGCTGGAATTCTGCCCCTCAGATAAAGATCCTGAACAGAAAGCGGAAGTGCCATAACCAGTGACCGCAGAGGCTAACCCCAGGGCAGGGAGCAGCTGAGCTGGCCAGCTGTTTTCCTGCAGCCTGTCTATCAACCTGGACAAGTGAGGAAATGCATTCACCCCGCTCTCTGGTTTGATGAAGAGACCCTTTGTAGGTTTTAAGCAGCTTTTTGAAAAAGGGTTTTTTAAGCTTTTGTCTTTTGGACAAGGGTCCTTAGGGAAAAGTCTTGACTGAGGGCACCCTCTTTGTGCTCTATCTTAGTCATCAGAGAAAAGGGGAAGAAGGGGAGATGCCCTATAAAATTCCTGATAGAACTAAATGTTACAAACATAGACACAACCAGATCCATAATGTTACACAATGATAAGGTAGACAAACAATATGATATAATGGTAGACACACAAACTAGTCATGGATGAGTGGCGTTATTGCATCCGGGATATTTGTCCAACTTAACACCTGTGTATTGAAAGAACTGACACAAAATAATGATAACAAAAACAATTTTCTGAAAAGTTTCTGCACCCCGATAAGCCTCTTCGCCGACTCAATATCTGAATTAGACCAAATCAACCCCAATTAGAAAAGAACCAGGTTTAATGGATACCAAAGCTCTCGGTATATACCAGAGAGGGGCCAGGGAAGGAAGACCAGAAAACCACATTTGTTCTATGGGGGGGCAGTTTAAATACCTTGTGGGAGTGGTCTTGAGTATCTCTGGGGAGGGGTCATCGCTTGGCAGACTTTCTCAGGGGTGGAGTCTGGACTGAGGCAACTCCCAGGGGAGGGAGCTGAGGATGGAACCTCTACCAGAACATTCTAGACTCTTTGGATATCTGCATGGCAGGGACTCTTTGGGTATATGGATACGAGGGCCTGGGGTGAGGCTTCCAGCCAAACATCCCAGACTCTTTGGGTATATAGATGCCAAGGGTTGGGGTGAAGCCTGAATCCAAACATTTCAGATTGTTTGGGTATATAGATGCCAAGGGTTGGGGTGAAGCCTGAACCCAAACATTTGTGGATGCGAAGGGCTGGAGTGACACTTCCACCCAAACACTGTCATTTTAAGAAACATG
Source organism: Microtus pennsylvanicus (assembly GCF_037038515.1). NCBI lineage: Eukaryota > Metazoa > Chordata > Mammalia > Rodentia > Cricetidae > Microtus > Microtus pennsylvanicus. Next base: position 20,376,364 of record NC_134587.1, read on the forward strand.
CCACCCATGCAGGTATCTTATATAGTTTTATCTCATTTACTCCTATAACAAGCCTATGTGCATTATTAATCTCTATGATGGTATAAAAAGTGGTTGTATCCAAAAGCTACGTCCACCTTCATGATGTCTGTGAATGGAATCCTATTTGGAAAATGGCCTTTTAGATATGCCTAGGCTAAGGGTCTCCTTGGATAGCATCCTGAATCTTTGGGATGGTCAGAAGTTCAATGGACCAGAGTCCATTTAAGAAGAGGAGACACAGAGAAGGAAAGCCTATGTGACGGAGACAGTCCAAGTGATACATCTGCGAGTCTGGAGAGCAAGGGTTGCTGGGGGTCATCTGGAGCTAGGGCAGAGGCCAGAGCCCATTGAGAGCCTCCAGAAGGAGAATCAATTTCTGTTTTTTAAGCCAACTGCAATCTCCAACATTTCTTCAAGCTCCCAAGAATCAGGGGCCTACTGTTCCATTGTTACAAGGTGCCACCAGGCTCAGTCACGCCTTGCCTGCCAGAACTGACAAAGAACTATGCACTTCAAGATGAAAAGCACCATTAAGGCAACAATAATTTAGAGCAAAGGTTAACCAAACGTCTGTTCTCAGACTGCTTGGGTTTGAGGCCAGCATTCCCGCCTACGGAGCTAGGAGGCTGTGATGAGTTGTTACCGTCCATGTGTAACATGCTTGTTCTTCTGTAAAATGCGGAGAAGCCACAAAAGGTCCCAAAAAGACACGGCCAAAGATGGGATGTGGCATCCTAATCAGATTCTTAAATGGAAAGGGGTAAGATAAAAGCAAGTAAATCTGAATGAAGCATGAGCTTCAGAAAACAATAGAGTATGGGTATTGGCTTCTTAACTGTAAAAACTGTGTTGGACAAACCAGATATTAATAATAAAGGAAAATAGGGTACATGGGAAATCCATAGATGAATTCGTTGAACTAAAACACTGTACAAAATATCTCTAAGTGGGGAAAATGTGTCTCACCTTAGAGTGTGATATTTAGAAGGGCTGCTGGCACATTGCAAGAGTCATTGTCAACTGCTGCCATTTCAGTGATTAGCAAGACTGAGAATACTTCATGTCTTAAGACAGGCTATTGATTTTAAAAAGTGAGATGGTCTTATGTTTGTGAAATTAATTATCTCAGTAATATTTATTACTATTTATTATTAATAATAAGTATCTGAATAATATTGTTTTAATTATAGTTTGTCTCATCCCAAAGATAAGTAAAACTAAACCAAAATCTCAATGATGCTTGGCTATCAGATATTTTTGAACTCATACTATCATCCTACTATTTGCATATTGTTCAAATGATTCAGATCTATTTTTCTTTCTGAGAAAAAAATTTTTTAAGGAAATCTGCAAAGTCACAAATATACATATGAGTGCGGTCTACCTGCTTTTTTACATCAATCTGCTAGCAAATTCAATTTTTAAAAACACGCACATTGTATTTCACATTTTGCTTAGAAAACCAAACAAAGTAAGTTGTGGTGATCCCTTCTTTACTGCTTTGACATCAAACAAGGTAGACAGGTGTCATGGATCCTGTATATTCACTTCGATCCCCATAGCAACGGGAGAATAATAACTTTGATAAAACCGCATCATTGCATAAGGATGCCAAGACAAGACGCTCTAAACTGATGGCAGCCTTCACATTTCAATCAGTGACTGATCACATTAAGAAGTGAATGGTTCTTTTCAGACAGCCAGCGTGTTGAGAGGAGAGATCCAGATGTGAGCAGAGTGTCCCTGCCTTGTGTGGCAAATGCCACCTCCATCACAGGACCCAAACAGCACCATGAGAAGAAGCAATGAAATAAAATACTGCAACTTCATCAGGCAGGATGGAGCCAACTCCAGGAAGGGAAGATGGTGGCCCTGAGAGAACTTCTCTCCGGGACCTTTTGCAAGCCAGATAGGTGGGAGGACAGATAAAGATGAGAAGTTGGGGATTCTGTGTCCCAAAGAATCAGCTAAGAGTTGACACAGCAAAAACTAGGATACTATGTTCAGAGAAGTGGGGGAAAAATCAATGGAAAGTAATGACTAGCTTAGGGCCTGTTTCAAAGGGAAGCCAGCTGGGTCATTCACATGGAAGACATAGTGCCTGGACTTTTTAAGCAGCTGAGGTCAAGGCTTGGCTCTGAGTCTGGAGATCTATGAGACATCTCTACCCCAGGGCCCATATCTGAACTATCCCTAAAATAGACTAGCCCTCTGAATTTTCCTTGGAGAATCCTCCCCACCAGGGACCCCATCTGGGGAGCCTTTGAGGGAACAATACATTCTGAAGACAGAAGCAGAGTCTCCCTATGAAAGCTGGCGACCATGAGGCAGCTTGTATTGAATTCTGGTTTCTCTCTCCTGGTAAACCTGAGATTGAACTGGGTGAAAGGGATTAGGGAATGCTGGAAACCATGTGCGAAAAAGGCTTTCCCCGGGAAAGCAGGTTCCTGTTTGACTGTTAAACAAGATTAACAGTTCTCTTCCCTGTGGAGCTTTTTGGAGTGTTTACTAGATTAATGGGCACCATGACTTTCTGATGAGGGGATTTAATAGGCTATATTAAATAAACTATAGCGCATTTCATTATGAGGGTGAGGATTAACAGCTTTCTTTAGAACACAGTTTGGGAAAGCAGGTACTTCCACCAGCGACATACATAAAATAAATCATCCTGCCAGTTCAAATCCCATCCTCCTCATCTTTGGTTGCATGAAGTTTAGACCCTAAATCACTTCAAGACCAACTTACAAAAGATGCCCCCAAATCCACCAACACCTGAGCTGGGACCAGGACTGACAACTGAGTTCTTCATGCTATTGAGCCTTAGCCTACGGACACCTAAGATTTATCATTTATCTCAGTGCATAGAAGGAATGATGCCCTCCCCTGGCGTTACATGCACCCCTCCCAAGCTGACTATAACTGAGAGCAATTTTCTTCTATCAGAAGGCTTTTTTTTTTTTTGCTGTAACGTTAAAACTTTAATGAACTTCATGATATAGAACTACTGTTACTGGGGCTGGCAGTGCACGTCTGTAATCTCAGCCCCAGGGAGCTAAGGCAGAAGGATCCAGAGTTCGAGACCAGTCTGAGATGCATAGCAAGAATGTATCTTTTAAAAAAGAATAGTCAAGATCTTACTTTAATGCTGACTCACTGTTGAGCCTTCCGCTGATCTATGCATGAGGTGAATAGCCTGCTGCAGGCTTGATGAGTAGAGGTGCTGAGAAGTGGGGGTTTAGATGAGGAAAGATTGCCTGAGACACTCTACCCAGAGCAGCCAGTAGACAACAGAGATGGCAGAACACAGTGGTGGCTTTTAGACTCCCTCCAAATTTCCCATAGGTGACAGCTCACTAAAGCTACCTTGGGTCTGGAATAATCATACCCTCAAATTCATTACTTCTGTTGTAGTGTTAAAACTCACAAAGCCATCCTCAGTTAGATGCTAGCTGCCTTAGCTTGCACGGGCCTCTATCCTTTCCCCTCTTGCAGTGCTTGAGAGGCCAGCAGCTCCATGGCATTTTGATTAGATTGTTAGGATAATGCCTCTCTTGACCTGTTTGATGATTATGTAGGCGCATTGTGGTCAGTTCTCCAGACTCTTGTTCTTCGTGTAAATGTGTGGGCAGGAAACTCTCAGGAAAATCCATAAAATGGCAGTGGAGCTACTAAACCCTCAACAGATCTGAAATTCTTCCTACACTCACTGGCCACCATTTCCCCGGCTTTTTAAAACATAGCAACCCTCTGTCATGCCACAGCTATACAAATTATGTCCTTAAGGGCAGAAGAAGTTTGAAACCCTTTCATTTTGCATTCGTTTTAGAGTAAGATTACCCATCTCACCTGCCCTCTTACAGAGTGGCTTCAGAAGGAATGCATACATATTTACATAATTTTTATTGCGCATACCAAACAGATGTTGACATACTAAGTAAACGGGGAGACTCTTTCTCTATTAAAACTGACCTTGATTAGTCTCTACCAGCACAGCCGTAGACAATCATGGGGCCAAAGGGATTCCTCATATTTTCTTTTATTCTTCAGGTGCATGGAAAATTCCAGAACTGAAGATGCCAGCCAATCTGACTTGTACTGGATTGAAGGAGTATTTACACAGTATATAAACATAGGAACAGAACTCCTGCCTGTACGGTCTAGACTCTTCTAGCTCATCCCTTCAGCCCCCTTTGTCACGATTCCCCAAGTTGTTACAATATATCCTGAGCTCTCTATGACTTGATGACAGTTGGGTACGATGCCATATCTCTCTGGTAGATCTAGAAAAATATGTCAGGGATGCTGAGGTTATCCGGCAGAGCCTTTATAACTCTGCCAGTTCTTATTGCTCACTTCATTTCTCTCCCTGCCTCGAGCAGTCCATTTAGACATCTGGTCAACCTTGGATATATAGATGCAGGATCCAGCCGCTTGTCACTGCTTCCATCACTTCTACCATGGTCCCAGCTAAATACTCATCATCTCTGGCTCCCACTGTTGAAACAGCCTCCCATGAGCTTCCGGCTTCCAACCTTGCTAACTCTACAGAGTCTACAGAGGGATGCCTTAAAACACAACCAAAACTTCATTAAAAACTGCTCTTTTCATGCAAAATGCACAGGCAGATTCCTGGCTGTGAGCCCTCTTTCTGTTCCTGAGTGGGTTCTTTTCTGTTTTCTTCTTGTGACCCTGTCTCTCATTATAGGCTCATCCATTCAAACCACACCAGCCTCACGCCTCTTCTCCCAGCAGCCTGTATGCATTCTTCCCATGGGAATCAATGTGATTCTCTCTCTTTTGCTTTCTCTCTGGGGCTCTGTCTAAATTACTCCCTAGCAGAGAATAGTCTCTGGTCTTCCATTTGAGAACTCTCTGATTTTAATTCCTTGCTATTCCCTTAGCTTTCATCACCCACTTCTTGATACCTTTGTGTGTTTTTATTTATCTTGCTCTATAGACTCCAATAAGTAGGCACTTTGTCAGTTTTAATCTGCATTGTATTCCCAGAACAGTCCTCTGTGTATATTATAATCTCAATAGAGAGCTGATAAATTAAAGAATGAACAAATGAATGAGAATCTATTTTTTAACCTATAATGCTTGGCCTATTATAGTCCCAATGGTAGTAGACAGTTCTCATTGGAAAATATATGTGTGTGTGTGTGGGGGTATGTGCTCAAAATTGAGGACTCCTGACTCTTGCTTGGATTGCTCGTTTTATAATTTGAAATGAAAAAGATCGGAATGCTTATCATGTTTGCAAGCTGTGAATAAATCTCCTGGCAATCAATGTCTATTTGCTCACATGCACTTCTTGCCATAGCAAACCATTTCTTTGGTTCATGGACAGAAAAAAAGATAAGCATGCAGGGGAGTGGAGTATAGGGGAGAGTATATAATAAGTCTCTTCAGTGGCTAGTCAAAATAAACTTTTATTTGCTGGTATTTGGGGGGGTCTCATTTTGAGTTTATCTCATAAGCAAGAAGTCATGAAGACCTCAGACTTCAAAGTAATTTCTGATTCCTAAGGGGGGAAAAGCTGTTCACGCAGCTGATGCTCAACCCAGGGAGAGTGTCCTGTGTGCCTGCTAGGTTCCAGTGTGGGCAGGTGGCAGGCACTTACATATCTCCTAGCCCAGGAAACTGCAGGCTGCACTTGGTGCCTGGCTGCCCACCAGTGACTACAGCTTCCCCTAAGGGGCCAAGCAGCATGGCTTGTTCATTTTGTCTGAGTGGTTTGAACTAGACTTCAAACAGAGAAGGAAGAGGAAGGATTGTGCAGGACAGAATGGCAGCTTTGTCTCATTTTCAGCAGCAAATGACCCACAAGATGAACAAAGCAAATAACAGATGGATGCAGACTGAGCCGGAGCAGAACAAGAGACCTAGAGACACAGAAATGCATTTTTAAACTTTTTTGTTGCCTTGTTTTCTTGTAGACATCTCTTTCTGTGATGTTCTATAATTCTGTGACCATCTCTTATTGGCACAGTGATCCTGAGCTGTGGGGCAGGGGTGGGGGCAGTGACCTATCTTCAAGACTCTGCCCCATGAGTGCAAAAGCAGTTGCATGGCTTCCCAGGGACACAGTCTATTTATTAGATAAATGGGGATAAACTCACCTCTACAGAATGTGTGTGTGTGTGTGTGTGTGTGTGTGTGTGTGTGTGTGTGTGTGTGTGTGAAATCAAGCCAACTGATGAAATGTGTAGTGGTGTCTGGTTCTTGGTAAGCATTCAATAACACTGGCTACAATAGGCACAAACCCTGAGAAAAACAGATGAGTTTACTATGAAATGAACACAGTCTAAACTCCGTCTGCCAGCTTCCACAGGCTCCCGGAGCTCTTGGGAGCGGCAAGTGGCTCCACGTGGGAAGAGAACAGATTCTAGGTAGAGTTTTCCCGTGAACTGCCTGAGGTGATGTCAAGGAAAAACACAAAATGAGCAAGAACACTGGAATCTTCATGCCTTAGGCATCTTGTCAAGGCTTTCTTGCCTTACCTGTGTAAAACACAAACTTTCGCGTTACCTTGCTTTCCAGTTTTGCATTCTTTTCTTGAAGAGGCTGCCCCGAGAACCATAATCTCAGACCCTACAAAATTCTGAATTCACCCCAAAGTGGTTATAATTCAGTCTTCTCCAAAATCCTGAAAGGTGAGTGTTAGTATTTGTTCATAATCTAGAAACTAAAGAGCTGAGAGAAAAAGCAGCATCCCTGCAGACAGACAGCAGGGATTGGCAAGGCTGTAGTTTGATCCCAAGCTCCCTATGGCCAACATTAAAAATTCTCCCTACTGTACCCACAAGCATCGGAAGCTTAAAGTAGGCTCTGGAGTCTGTGGGTACGTGTACACTAACACCCACAGCATAACCATTCACAAGAGCCAGAACAAGAAACAGCCAAAATTTACATTTCCAGCTGAATAGATCAGTAAAAAGACTTATAGCCATACAGCAGAAGACCACTCAGCCTTAAAAGGAACTGGAAATCTAACAGAGACTAAAACATGGGTGAAATATCAGTACACTATGCTAAGTGAAAGAAGACCGTCACAAAAGGACAAACAATTCCACAGAGTGTGTCTTGAAGAGTTAAATTCATAGAGATGTGCAACAGAATGGTGGTTACTAAGAGGGGGGGCAGAGGAGTGTCTTCATCATTTAATGGGTAAGGGTGATGGGAAAAGGTCTTGAGACAGATTGTGGTAAAGACTGTATAGCTTGTGACATGTACTTAATGCCACTAGGTCATACTGTAATTAATAATACATACTGCAATATATATAAATATATACATATGTATAAAATTGCCACTAGATATATACTTAGAAGGGTTTGAAATGGTAACGTTTTCCACGTGTGCTTTACCACAATAAAAAGAATAACGCTCACCTAAACTGTAAGGTCTAGGACAAAAAAAAAGTTCTTCACTTAATACATCGTGGGCATTGTACCCACAATGGCAGGATGGCAGGAAGTCTGAACATATCTGTTTTTAAAGATCATTTTCCCAAAGGTCTTGAAATTTGAGACAAAGACATCCATTTCCAGATTCCTTGACTGTGTTACACACACCCAGTGGAGCCAAAGCCTTCTGCAAGCAATCACTGTGTAGACCCACAAAGTTGTACCCACAGCAGACTCAGAGACAACACACCCATTCACACTATCTTATTTGAACCCCTAACTATCAGATATTTTCACACGGAAAAAAACAGAGAGATGTGTCAGTGACACTTAAGAAAAACAGGTAGCCAGGCAAGGTCAGCCCAAGTCAATGGTCATTATTAAAGCCCTCATGATCCAATTGGTCTCCAGGCAGGTTTGCTCACATTTTCCATTCCAAGAGTGCTTTCCTGAGACCTAGGACAGGCCCAGGAGTGTTCTAGACAGCCATTCTTTGAATTGGAGTAATGCCTGGGCCAAAGCTAAGAGTCAGACTAGCATATAAGCATCCCAAAGTCATGGACTTCATTCTACACCTTCAGAATGAAGACCAGCCAAAAATGGGTATGACTCTCAAACAAAAAACTAGATGCAATTCCTTCTGGCTGCATAGTAAGAATTCAATAAATTCTTAGTAAATTAATGCCTTGAAAAAACTCACACTCTAGTACAGCAAGTGGTCAAGCATTCAGACAAGTACAAGCAGTGGAAAGGGGTGTCCTGGAACATCTGTGGGCATCGAGGACACAAGAGACTCAAAATCAAAAGTCTCTCAGAAACCAAGAGCAGTGAGCTGAACTGGCCGGGGAGAGGCAGACAAGGGTTTGCAGGCAGCAGGAGCCGAGTATGAGGGCCTGGAAAGGAGGGAAGGCGTGAACGGCAGAGGGTTACTGCTGGGAACACAAAAATAAATGTCCCTAAGTGACTGTAATTTTCTTGACTGGGACGGAAGTGTTTATATGAAATATTACATTAAAAGTCCAGTTCAATTCAAGGTACTCAATTTCACAAGTCAAACTGGGTTTTCCCAGTTCTCTCAGGACCTCGCTGCCTCCATCCAGTTGGCAGGTCATGAAATAATACGTACCAACTCCCACTCATCTCCCATGTGCAAGAGCAGTCACTAGACTTCTCTTGACCACAATGGAGTAGACCCACTGCCCTGCAGGAAGAAGAAGCATTTGGTGGCTGCTAGAACCCTAGCAAAGGTGGGGAGAGGGTAGCTGGAAAAGTGTGCAGACACCCATGGTGCCAGTTCACCCACAGCCACTGACGCAAGCAGCCTGAGAAGTATGGTGAGCAGACAGTTCTGGGGCCTGGGATGTTTCTGGATGCAGGCATCTCTATGCTCTCTCAGTCACGCAGGGGCAGCCTTACGGATGCAAGAGATCTTTTCTCCCAAAGCAGTGTTGGAAAAGTTACGTGTTCCGTCTGAAGACGGAGGTGTGATTTGAGGAGATTGTTACAAACCAGGAAGGGCTGAGGGTCTCTGGGGTTTCAGCACGCTGTGACTCTAAGCTATCTGACCTTAGACAGGTTCCTTTGTGTCTGGTCTCAGGTCCTGGGAGACTGTCTTTTGACGGTATGCTTTCAGGCAAGCGTGAGAAACCTGTAAAGAGAGGAAAACAAATTATAGACTACTTGGATTTTGGGGTTTTTTTTTTTTGCCCAGAAGCCTATATTCAGTTTTCAACTCTCATATACAAAACCCTGGGAGAAAACAGAAAGCCTCCTACAGCAAAAATCCAGGTTAGAGAGCTGAACGATGAACCTCCGAGAGGAAAAACACAGCTTGTGGAATTTGGGGCTATACCTGAATCATGATTGAACCATGATTTTCTGTGCCCATGATACTGCTTTCATTTAAAAACAGCCAGAAGGTGTTTTTTGAACACTTACATTGTGTCAAACGCATTCTCTTACGATACATACTTTTATTTTTAATTAACATAATAATTGGATACATTCTTAGGGTGAAATGTGGGCTTTCAATGAATGTATACAACATGATCAGGTCACTGGCATATTGTTACCCCAGAAATGTATCATATCTTTGGGGAATGTTCAAAATCCTCTCTGATAGCTATTTTTAAATATTCAATAAATTATTGTTAACTGAAGGTGACCGACTGCGTTTTAGAACATTAGATGTTACTCCTACTCAGAAACTGCATACTGATACCCATCAACCATCATCTCTCCATTCCTCCCCCCTCCCTCTTCCGTTCTTCTATTTGTTACTTCTTTGAGCCCAGCTATTTACTTTCCATATATCTATGAACATGTGTATTCATGTTTGTCTTTCGACATCCAACCTACTTTTTTGGACAAAACAGTTTCCATTCTATTCAACTTGCTGTACAGGACAGAATAAAGGTGACATTTCTAAGCACATAAGCTCAGGTGTCTCTTTCAATGTACGGACCTTAATTTCTTTGACTATGTGCCCAGGAGTGGAACTTCTGGGTCAGAGGGTGGGTTTTTGTTTGTTTGTTGAATGCTTACATTTTCTGACATTCTGTGTGTTCTAAATTTCTTGTTTATTTACATCTGCGTGTGTACGCGTGAGTGGTACACATGAACCGACAAGCTAACACAATCACTTGTCATGGATTCAGGGTACTGACATAGAATAGGATACCTGTGACAGAGATAAAGGATGTTATCATTCACAGCAACAACAGTGACCTGACTGTCAGCCCTTTATCTCATCTATCTCCCAATTCCAGTTCTCAAAAGACGACCCACAGAACCACAATGCCTACAAATGGAGTAGGGCTGTCTCCAGGACAGAAAGCCCGAGTTAAAGAACTGGAGCCTTTCATGAAGGGCAGCCAGTAAGCGTGCCTGCTCTCTCTCTTGATAACTTTGCAAGGTGTACGCACACCGGCCCCTTAATCTGGACAGAGACACGGTCTGGAACTTTCAGGGTCGTCAGCAATTTTCCATTGACGTTAGGAGAGACTCTATGCCTCTCTTCAAAGGCTGATCACTTTATAAGCATTCTTGGAGTCCAGACCAAAGGCAGCCATTGCCTCTGCCTGCAAGAGGTGTGGAAATGAGAGACACTCAGAGAATTGTGTTCTGACAAAGACAGTTCCCCCTTGGCAAGATGGTGTGGGCATTGGATAGCAGCTTCCTTTATTCTGTCCTGCTCCTCTGCCTGCTAGATAACGTTAGGGCCAGGCCTCAGCTCTCGGGGCTCCTCCTAATCCATGGTCACTTCCTTGGAAAGCTCATTCAGACCCCTGATTTGAATAACTCCAGCCCCAAAGCTGCTGCCATGTATATCCAGCTCTACAGTATGGTACGTTGTACTTTGATATTGCCCCGAGTCTTGGGATTTGATGTCCAGTTGCATTCACGGTGTCTTCTGGAATCTCAAACATGCCGTGCTCTTGATGCTCACCCTCCACATGAAAGCTGCCCTTCCCCCCCCTCACCTCTCAGGCAAGGGCACTGCCACTTAGTGTCTAAGGCCATAAGCATTTCTTCCTTTCATATTCACACCTAATCCTCGAACACGGTTCTCCTCCAAATACATCCTGAATCCCCATGCCCAAGGAATACAAAGCTCACAGATCTACTCATAGACTGTGCACATTTTGAGGTATCACTCTTTCACTTAACAAATAAATCAATTCCTATGTGCCAAGTCAGGGGCTAGAAACCAGAAACTTTTTCTTTTTTTAACCTTGCTTTTTGGTTATGTTTTGTTTGTTTTGCATTCTTCGTACTTGAAGACAAGCATAGAACCTTCCTTGTGCCCACCAAAGGCTCTGTGTGGTTTCCACCCTGAAGAGTGCTTCAGAAATAGGGGTTCAGGATCTTACCTGCTATTTCTCTTTGCGTCTGTTGTGTTGAGATTCTCTTTATTTTGACCAAGTTGATCTTATTACCCTGTGTTTTCAAAACACTTTTTAAAATAAGGATTTAAAATAAGAATTCTATGCTTGTGAAAAAAATCTCATATAATTAGAAAAATAAGAAAACTGTGTTTTGTTCTCCTTGATCTAACTTCTAATTTGACTGTAAAATAATGTTTATATTTTTCAGAGCTTATTTCAATTCTCTACAGAGGCTCTAACATGAAAAACAAAAATCTCAGGTATTTTCAGTTGGCCTTTTTTTTTAAAGCTTCCTTACATTTAGCTTAAATCCTGGCATTTTATTTCACATCCTTACTGCATTGAAATTGTTATCAAAAACCACGCATTTCAATTGGTCTTTGGACAGCCCGTTGACCACCATTTTACTAAAGCTACCAACTTTCCCCAGGACGCAGTGAGACTAACAGAACTGACACACACAAAAATGTCTCCTGCATGAATCTCTCCACCTTCCCGGTGATTGTACACCTGCTTTCCTTATATGGCAAACAAGGAAGTAACCGTGTTGAAGTTGCTTTTAAACACACCTTTTCTTCTTTGCCTGTCCAGGTAGCTTCTGTTTTCATATCAGTCTTAATGAAAGCTTTTGGGTTTACAGATCGAGTTACTTTTCAAAGCAGCGTAAGTAGTTTGACATTTTTTTTTTTTTTTTTACACTGCAAGAAAGACTTTCACGGCCTCCAGCTCTGGTCTTGTAACCCTGGAGGTAATTCATTTTTAATCTGTCTGCACAGTGAAAACTGAACCGAATGGGGATTGAGCTGCTCTGCCTGTTCCTGCTACTTCTAGGAAGGAATGAGCTCGTCCAAGGTAAGAGAGCTCTCCCGTTTATCACTCTCGTCTTCGCTGTCCGCTCGACAAACTGTCATTTGCTCCAGAGAGCAGACCCGCCGTCATTTTTCATCTGATCTGTCTGATGGCTCTCTTGGCACAGAGACACTTTAACAAACGATGGGCAGACTCGGGAATTTCCTCCAGCAAATGTTCTAGGTGCTGGGCAAATAAATACAAAGGTTGCATGGGCATTTTAATGAGGAGAATTAGACAGCCTTCTTACACAATGGGACTTCTGCGTGTCGTTGGGATCGCCACTTGGGAAGCTTTTCTGTTCTGTTGTACGACAAGGCCGTCCACTTGGGAGTCATAATATTGAGAGTGGAGAAGGGTTTTAGAAACAGAAATGCCGAATTTATAAGAGAAACCTTTTTAATGGGTACAGATAAGTTTTTGAAATTACATGGCAGGTGCTGAATAGGAGAATAAGTCAGATGATTCAGGACTGCTGAGCAGTTAGACACTGCTGTGGTTTGAGACAAAAGAGAGCTAATTTCTGTTCACATGGTATATATATTACCAATCTGATGGGTATAAACTATAAACTCAGACATGAGTTAGTAACCTTCAGAACATTAATCTTCTAATATAGCTTTGCTCAAGTAAGAAGTGTAAGTTTCATAAGCAGAATGAATGAGACGGCTTTAACTCCCACGTCTTGCTGGCTTTGCCCTTAGGTGGTTGTGCCTGGGGCAGTGCAGAGACCTGCTCAGATTGCTTGCTCACGGGACCTCACTGTGCCTGGTGCTCCCAGGAGGTAAGTCACTGGCTATTGCCCTGTTTGAACACTGTTTACACATCAGTGAATGTCCTCAGTGAAAGCGGTTCTCTCTGCAGGGTCATGTGATTAAATCAGATCAAGAGAGGAACCTGAGTGTCAGAAGATCAAAATTATATTCATGCGTACTTCGAAAACAATTTACTCAAGGAATGGATGTCAAGTTATTTTTTAAAAACTTAACTGAACAACTTTTATTAAATCTAGCAACTTCTAATTAATTAGTAATTAAATATGCTTTTTAATTTTTATTTTTGAGATAAGGTCTCTCTGCATAGCTCATCTGGAGCTCACTTTGTAGACCAGGATCTGTCTGCTTCTGCCTCCCCAGTGCTGAGACTAAACGGGTGCCAGCCCTCTGCTTCTCTTACTTTAAAGGTTTTCTAGCTCGTTACAGGTATTACATTCTGTCTGGATAACTGGTAGCCATGGAGATGATATTGTTCAAAGTGAAGCAGGCATTTAACGTTGATACAGTGTGATTCTGTTCCATCTGGGACCTGAGATCCCTTGTGAGTCTCTGCTAGGCACTTCAAGAAGGGAAAAACTATAATTCATGCATGGGGCAATTCTTTCACAAATCACATGCTCATGAACTGAGTAACTCTTGCGCAGCCATTGCAAAGCGTGGAAGAAACAGTCCTTGTCTGGTCAGAGTGAAACCATGTATGTGCAGACCAAGGCTACAAACAAGACAGACCAAGTCACAGCCTGTGCCGCGATGCAGAGAGCAACGTGGGAAGGATTCGCACTAAGAAAAAGAGCCCTTGGCTTTCAGGATTTTAAGTCCCACCCACTGGAAAGAATCTAAATACCAATCAACGCTTATAAATGCCGACAGCAAGAACCCAGCAGCAAGCTCAAAGGGGAAGGAATGTAGGTGCTTGGCTCAGAGCTGGGCTGTAGCTGTTAGGACCCAAATTCCACATTCACTGTGTGTGTGGAGCGTTGCCTCACAGGCAGGAGAGCATAAACCAGCTCACTCTCCCTCCACTGCCTCAACTGCTTAGTCCACAAACAAAATTCAAGGCAACTGTGTTCTTTTGAGTTCAAATAACAAATGCAGAGTTGAGAATATTCAACAAGAAACAAACCCATATGCTCCTTGGATATTGTCTAGAAGACAATATTAGTTTCAGGGCAGAGACAAAAAAAAATTGATCTAGAATTTACATTTACTCTGTGTGTGTGTGCATGTACCCATTCATGTGTTCATGGAGGCCAGAAGTGGGGATTAGATCACCTGACACTACAGTTAGTTATAGGCAGTTGTAGGTTTCCTGATGTGGGTGGTGGGAATCGCAATTGGGTCCCCTGGAAGAGCAATAAGCATTCTTAGCTGTTGAGTTATCTCTCAAACCCACCAGAATGTATATTTAAATTCATCTTTCCATTAGTAAGTGCTTCCTAAGGTGCTTCTGAGAGTTTTCCTTGTAGCTGGCCAAGGGATCAGCAAGTTTCAAGGTCAGATCATTTCAGAGGCCTCTCCAATAATCAACGCAGTCATTAGTGCATCAGCTATGGCAGACAGCTGTGACCATTCGAGCAAAGAAGGAACAAACTTAGGGTGTACACAGACTGCTAATACAGTTCACGCCACCTCTGTTCTTTCTGCAATGGCTGAACACAACTGGTAGCCATTCCACTGTGGCAGGAAGGATTCTGAGGCCTTGTCCAGCCACTGTTTGCCTTTGTTACATCATGGGAAGTTGCAGAGTTAGCCATAGCCAGGCTAGAGTCACCAATCTGTATAGGTCTGATTGGTAAGAAGAGAACAGCTGTATTTTCAAACATCAGTTTTAGAAGAACATAACTCCTAGGTGGGGAAAATAGAAGGTGTGACCTAGAATCCTAAGGGGCAAGGAAAAGATGTAAGCATTAGTTTGGTTCGTAGTAGACTCCAAACTGGTTTCCATGAGCCTCTCTCTCTCTCTCTCTCTCTCTCTCTCTCTCTCTCTCTCTCTCTCTCTCTCTCTCTCTCTCCACACACACACACACACACACACACACACACACACACACACACACGAATCCAAGGGCCTCGATTCAATCCTGCCTATGGTCACTTCAGCTCAGGAACAACTTTGCCTATCAGTAGCACGTGCTCTGCTCTTGTCTGGGCTCCATCTCCCTGCTCTGGGTGCTGCAAGATCAGAGCAGCCACACCTCTGCCAGGCCCTACATGTCACAGCCTTCTCTCTGGATGCACCCGAAGGACTGGGACTTTCTGGAATTCCAGACAGAGTGCAGACTTTAAACCATATTCCCTTTTAACCTCCAAACCTGAGAGAGAGCTCTAAGAGACCTTGAACTAGAATTCTTGAAGATGCTGAGCTTAAAGTCCATGAGAAGTCACCTTCCATGAAGGGATGCTGTAATTGATGGGGACACATCAGCAAACAGAACCAACTGAGTACCAGACAGGGAGATGTCAGGTGCCCTGTCCTTTAGGAATCTATAGGAAATGGCTCTCTGGGTTGGGCGACAGATTTACAAAGCATGACAGTCCTAGGAGTCCAGAAAAACAACCATTCATCCCGAACAAGTAAATTCACAGGAAAATGTCAACTTCAGAAACTCAGCCATTTTAAAGATCCATTCAGATCGTGGGAGAAACTTTAAGACATGAACTTTGAATTTAAAAAAAAAATTTAAATTTGACTTAAATATTTGACTGAGTATAACTAAAAAGAGGCTCCAATTTTGTTCAAATTTTTACTGGCCAACTTCTCCAGTTATCACAGACTCCACCTGACAGTCACCACCAGCAGTGTGGGGATAGGAGGTACTTAGCATACACTTATCTCACAAAGCACATCAGAGAATTAATGCCTGGCCTGCTACAAAGTGATGCAGATTCGTCTCCTTTCCCTCTTGGTGAATTTTTTTCCATTTTTAGAATTTTACCCACCCGTCCGGAGCTGGCGAGAGGTGCGACACACCTGCAAACCTTTTGGCCAAAGGATGTCAACCGCCCTTCATCGAAAACCCTGCCTCCCAAATAGAAATACTTCAAAATAAGCCGCTGAGCGTGGGCCGACAGAGAAACAGTTCTGACATTGTTCAGATTTCTCCTCAGAGCGTGGTTCTTACACTGAGGCCAGGTACGGAGTGCTCCATTTCCTAGCTTTGTCGCTGACGGTCCACCAACACCTCTGGCACCCAGCACGCGTCCATCCTTGGTTGCGGTGCCGCTCATTTCCCCATCTGAAGGGCACGGGAATCACACGTCTCTTTATGGCACTTTGAATGGGTCACTGAAGACAGCTTCTCTTAGGGGTGACTGTTTGAATTACTCAAATGTCGCCCACATTAACTGTACATTTCTTCAAGGGCTGAAATGTAGATTTAATCTCCCCTTTATTCGGTTCACCTTTTCTAAAGCCACACATACAAAGACGTGGCTTATCTTTCATCTAAATGGCTGCTCCTTCTCCCAAGGATATATAAAATATCCCGACATCCACCTCCTTCAGTCCCTCCAAACTCACCGCTGGGAGATTTCCATGGACGTGTTCATTTAGAGACGCTACGGCGTAGGTCATGAGATGGCGCGCACCTTACTAAGGTCGCTCTGAAATACAATAGCTGGTTAGCTCAGGATTGGTCAGTTACAAATGACTGTTGTGTTTATGGATTTGTTTCTCCTGGGCCATTATAGGCGGTGAGCAGACCGTGCAAGTGCAGGTCCGCCAAACGGAAGATTACCCAGTCGATCTGTATTACCTCATGGACCTCTCGGCCTCCATGGATGACGACCTCAACACAATCAAAGAGCTGGGCTCCCGGCTTGCCAAAGAGATGTCTAAATTAACCAGCAACTTTAGACTGGGCTTTGGATCCTTTGTGGAAAAGCCCGTTTCTCCTTTTATGAAAACAACACCAGAGGAAATCACCAACCCTTGCAGGTAAGTGAACTCCTTGGCATCCCTGGGCACTGGTTTCTACAGATGTAATCCACACGTCCCAGCTGCTGTGCCAGGAGCTCATTAACACCCTGGCATTTCTTTCTCAGGTTGGGATCTCAGCAATTCTCTGTGGTCTATGTAGTTTCCAGCCAAGGTGGGGTCATCATAACTTCAACGTTCTAGCCCACAGACCTGCATCAGCTGCCAGGTTTGCAGGTCAGGATGCAGCCAACCGGGTTTCCTGTCTGTGGGCAAGGAGACATTGTCTTTGCCTGTTGGCTACACAGGCAACACATACCAATCTCTCAGAGATCTTCAGTCCTCCGTGACCACCACTTCCTAGAACTCTTTCGTACGAACCTACGTGCTCTCTGAGTCTTTCCATCAAAATAACAATTTTTGCAGTTTTGTCTGACGCACTTTGGGAAATGTGGCTTTCTCTCACCTCTGAGGGAAGCAGCCTTCACTGCAATTAAACTCAATAGGAAATGAGGCAGTGACTCTATTACAAAATGCTATAATCAGCCATTAAAATCATGTGTTATGCCGATGGTAGTCAAGGGCAAATGGTTTTGTGATGGCTTACCCGTATGGTCAATGCCATGTCCAAAATTAAGTTATTTAAAATTTTTCCACTGAGAAAGAGCTACCATTTGCTCCATGCCAGCCTCTATGTTGAACACTTCATATGCATGGCCTTCCTCCAGCTTCATAATGATGGAAGGTAAAAGCTGGACTTGTGAGTTCTGTACCCAGAGGGAGTGACAAGGGACTTGGAGAGGCCAGCCATTTACCCAAGACCACATGACCAAACGAGGATTTGTGAGAAGATCTGGTTTGATTCAAAATATTAGCCTCACACTACAATCCCCCCACACACACACACATACACACACACCAATTTCCCAAATAGTATTTTAATACATCAAAGGAAGCAGTATCTATAAGAAGGAAATGATGGTATTTCAGTTTAGAAGTTTAGTATAGTTCTCACAAGTTGGGCAGTGATGGCACAAACCTTTAGTCCCAGCAGAGACAGGTGGATCTCTGAGTTCAGTAGCAGCTAGTTTAGCTGGTTTTGCAGAGCAAGTTCCAGGGCAGTCAGGGCTATTCAGAGAAAGGAAGGAGAGAGAAGAGGGGGAGGAGACTAATCTAACACAGCCCCAAACAATTTTACTCTTACCGATTCTATTTATTTTTAGGAAATTGTGTTTGGTTGTAAGCAACAGAGATATTGACTTAAGAAGAGAATTAGTTCTCTCTCCTCCACATAAAGGAGCTGGAGAAGGGCAGTTCAGGACTGGCTCAGCATACCTGGAGAAGGGGCAGCTCAGGGCTGGCTCAGTGGCTCCACACCCAGGGATCCAAGGGTTTCCTGCTGTCTGTCTGCCATTGTTGGTACTTGGGTTTTGTCTTCATGGTCCAAGAAGGCTGCTGGGACACTGATCATGTCTTTATTCTAGGAAGTTGGAAAGGAGGAAAGCAGGCAGATCAATAAAGATCTAATTGGAGCACTCCAATAAACCACACAGCAAAAAACACTGATGAGTTTGGTAAACGAATGCATCCAAATAATCTACATACCAGACTCGTCTTCCCCTTGGAAGGATTCTTCATGGCCTATTAGAGTCAGTTCTGCTTCCTCAGAAGCAACCACCTTCTGATTTCTATTATTTAGGCTGTTTTTTGCCTGTTCTTGGTTCTCAAATAGATGTAAGAGGGTGTAGTATGCACGCTTCCTGTCTGGCTTCTTTCTTCCTTTCTTCCTTCCTTCCTTCCTTCCTTCCTTCCTTCCTTCCTTTCTTTTTCTTCTTTCTTCCTTAAACCTTTTATTGATTGACTCTTTGTGGCTTTTACACTGTGCATCTCGATCCCATCCATCTACCTGTCCCCTTGACTCCACCCTCTGTCCCCCGCAATCTCCCCCACAAAATAAAATGAAGTAAAATTTAGGAGAAAAGAAGAACAAGAATAGATAGATAGATAGATAGATAGATAGATAGATAGATAGATAGATATTTTTGGACGCTGTAGTGTTGTTACGCAGTGAATCACACAATATACCTTTTAGCCCATATTTACTTTGATTGCAGTCACTGCTTGCAAGTGTTCTTTACAATGAGTCATTGGCCTGGTTCTAGACCTGGTTTCTGCTACACTATCAATACCGGGTCCGCACTGGGACTCCTCTTGGATATCCTATTGTTGCCCTCTGTTGTGAAGATCCTGCAACTTTGAGTCTGCAGGACCAGCCCCTTCACATGCTCCAGCAGATCATAGAGGGGGTGGATGTTGGTCAACTCCTAGCCCTGGTTCTAGGTCTAGGATGTAGCTGAGTTGCTCAGCCCAACAGCTCTTCCCAATCCTCACTACCAGGGTGAGTTCTCCAGCACTGCCCCTGGGTAGGTCATCCTTGCAGCAAGGAGTGAAGGGCAGGGCTGGTTCTCCTGCTCTCACTCCATAGCGCCCACTCACCCACACCTACACCACCAGGGCCAGCTCTGCTACACATTAGCAGTCTGCTCCTCTTTAACACACAGCCCTTTATGCCTCTGCTAGAGTTTCTTTACTCAGTCGTCCATTGATGGATAGTTAGGTTGTCTCCAACTATAACAAGAGTTAGCGTGTTCCTATTCCGACACTGTGGTAATTGTTGGCATGTCCACTTTCATATAAGTCTTTAGAAAAACGTACTTTTTTGTTTATCTTAAATGCATAGGTGGAATAGATTTGGTGAGCTGTATAATGTTTTCAATTTTTTGAGAAGCTACCAGACTCTTTGCAAAGTAGATGCGCTACCTTTTATTTCCAAGAACAGGTTTGCAAGCTTTCCATGTGATGTATGTTAGTGAATGATGGAGTTAGTAGCATTAGAATGACTAAATTTTCACGAAAAAATTAATCCTTTAAATTAGGCATTCTGGTGAGTTTGCAATGCTATCTAATAATTTGTGTTTATTGATGAATGATATTGAACATCGTTTCGTGTGTTTATTTGTCCTAATGTCATATTTTGGGAAATACCTTCTCAAATATTTTAACTATTTTTAAATTTTTTTGGTTTTCTTATTAACATTGTTTTCTATGGGTTTTTTTTTTTCATTTTTATCTTATGTGTATGAGTGGTTTGTATGTCTGTGCTTTATATGTGTGCAGTGCCCTCAGAGTCCAGAAGGGGGAGTCAGAGTCCCTGGAACTAGAGTTACAGATGGTTCTGAGCCACTCACTATGTGGATGATGGTAACTGAACCTGGGTCCTCTGCAAGAGCAATAAATGCTCTTAATAATAATAAGTGCACCAAATCTCATTATGGATGGTTGTGAGCCATCATGTAGTTGCTGGGAATTGAACTCAGGACCTCTGGAAGAGCAGTCAGTGTTCTTAACCACTGAGCCATCTCTCCAGCCCCTCTCCTGCCCCTTCTTTATGTATTTTGGATACAAATGCTTTGTCCAATATATTTCTCAGATATTCTTATCAGATTTTAGCTTGTATTTTATTTTACTAACAGTATCTTTTTTTTTTTAGTTTTGATGATCAGCTTATGAATTTTGCATTTCACATTTTTTGTTCTGAGAAACTTTGGTCTACTCTTAAGGTGGTAAAAATTTCTTCCATATTTTCTTGTAGAAACTTTAAGATTAAAGGTCTTCTGTTTAGACCTGTGATCACAATCAAATGAATTTTTATCTTGAGAATGAGAAACATTGAGGTTCATCTTTTGTTTCTGCATGGGATTGGTTATTCCAAAACTATTTGTGAAGCAAGACTTTCCACACTGGATTAGTTTGGCGTCTTTGTGAGGAATCGGTTGGCTATAGGAGTCTGAATGTAGACCTTCATTTCTCTTTCACTGATCCCTTGTCTCTGGGTCACAGAACAACACAAGCCTCCATCTTGCTTACAGCAGCTTTGTCAGAAGAGAAATCAGGAATGGGGGTCTTTTTTTTGATGCTCCTGGATCCTTTGCATTTTCACGTAGATTTTAGAATCAGTTTATCAATGTCTCCAAAAATATATGCTGAGGTTTTGAAAGAGACTGAAACAAAACCATAGATCTTAAACATCTTGAGCTTTCTGGTCATGTCACATGACATGGATCTCTGCTTCTTTGATTCTTGTTGAATGTTTCTGAGGCCCACTTCACTGTTTCCAATGTAAAACCAAAACAAAACCAAACAAAAAAAATCCACTTTCTTCTGTCTTTCTTCATATTATCGGTTGTTTGAGGTTTGTAAAATCCCAGTTTTCAAAAGTAACTTACATATTTCAGATATTCATTTTCTTCCTGAAACCTTTACAGATTTTCTCTCATTAATTCTTTTCTGCTTTTGTAGACATCTTCTGATATGCTAAGCACAGTCACATCATCTGTGAGGGACAATGTCTTCTTCAGTGCCCACTCCTCTGTTTACCTTCTCCTGCCATACTGTGTTAGCTAGGATCACTGTCTATCTAGGCCCACTGGCACAATTTTTAACTGACGTGGTGAGGGAGGACATGACATGGTGACATGGCCCTTGCCATGTCAATGAGCTCTGGAGGAGAGCTTCAGGCTCACCGTTGAATATGCTGTCAGCTGGTGATGTTTTCAGTTTCATTACAAGGCAAGAAAGGGCCCTCCTGTTCCCGCTTTGAAACATTTCTCCTCTTCGTTATAAATGAATGCTGAATTTTGTTTTCCCAATTTAAGAAGGTTGGTCAGAAATTTTACCCCAAATCCTACATCTATTTACATAACAAAGGTAGTTGAAAGGAAGCCCATTCCTGCCCTAAAAGTGGGGGTTCCTCTGTTCCTGAATAGATGGACGCTAGGTGGCTTCTAGCAATACCTGTAACACAAGAAGTGCAGATGTCTAGGAAGAGAGATAATGACTCAAATGCACATTAAAATTGCCAGGTTAATAAGTAGTGAGGCGTGGCCACTGTTTTCGATCCATCTGTAGAAGTAAATTAATACATGTGTTACTGAAAACATTTTGTCTGATATGACAGCATCCCCTCTGCTTCTGGCTGTTTCTCTGGTAGACAAAGAGCTCTGTACCCGCCTGAAGCTTGTATGTAATTATTTGGCGTATCACATATCTTCCTGCAACAAGTCTCAGTCCAGTCGAATGGAGGGCAGTTCCATCGGTTCCACTACTTCTGTTTCAGTCTGCCTGTCTTGGGCCAGATAAGATGTAGCAATTTGACGTACAATAGGGAAACAATGAGTATAGAATGTTTTCAGAGAGACAATTGAAATTAACAAAGTTAGACTATTCAGTTAAAATTTGGTATGCAACACTTTGAACTAGCAATGAAAGGGAATCTTTAAAGAAGCTTCTAGAAACATCAAAGTAGTTTGGCTTTTTATTTAGTTTTATGCATACATTTGATTTCAACATTATTTTTGTTTTGCTTTGCTTTGAGTCAGGGTCTCATGTTGTAGCCAAGGCTGACTCTGAACTTGCCATGGAGCTCTCAACTGGCCTTGAAGCTAAAACAACCATCACACCTTAGCCCAAATACTGAGATAATTGGTGTAAGAAACCATGCTTGGCTTACATTCAAGTAGTCTTGCATTCATTTAAAAAAATTACAGAGCCTGGAGCAGTATGCTAAGTGTCAAAATTCCTGGGAACCGGGGATCTGGACCCATTCCACAAGGAACTGAAATTCTTTAGCGGACAGGCACCTTGGAAGACAACACAAGTTCCAGAGTCAGCTCCGCATAGTCTTGGCTCATAGAATCACTCCTAACAAGGCCTTAGCTGGATCATTTCTCCTCTCAAATCATGTTTTTTTTTTTCAGTAAATCAAGAGTCATAGTTCTAATTACACAGAGTGCTTGTAAGGATTAGGTCAGATCATGAATGGAAGCATTGGCTTAACCTTGCTAAATTCTCAATAAATACCAGGTGCTATTCTTAACCATAGACCATGATCAGAGGAGACCAGGCTACTGCACAGGGTGTAGTTAGTAGGGACTTGAAAGAAGACTGTGCATTTGCTCTCCTGAAAGACTCAATGTATCTTGCTGGCTAACGCTGCTTCTTTATTTACTCCTAGCAAAATTTATCATTCAAATTGTAAACCAAAAGCACTTTAAAAAAAAAACTGCAACACCATTTTTCTTTCCCTTATATCTCGAGCTCTCTAAGTTCCTCTGTTCAGCTAGAATCCCACATGTGTGCACAAGATGAACACATACGTTTATTAATCAAACTCAATCTTCTAATAGAGAATAAAATGTTATTAAGTAAGAAAACAATGAAAGGTAAGAGGAAAAGAGCCTGAAAGGGTTCTTCTGCAACACGCAACGGCCTTTGCATTTAGTCTCTTTATCCATATACGGGGATGATAGTGACGCTAGAGTAATCAAGAGATTGAATGAGCTCAGAACAACAGACATTCAAAATAAGCATCAGTTTCCTTTCCCTCATTAATTCAGTTCCTCGTCTCTAGTTATTTCCTTCTAGTGGTCTTCAAACTTTCAAATCCCAGGACTCCTTTACTCTCTTAAAAATAACACTTCTTGGGCAATGAGGATAGCTCAACAGCCAAAAGTATTTGCCATGGGAACCTGATGACCCAAGCTCAAACCCTGGATCCCATGGTAGGGGAGAACAGACTCCTGAAAATGGTCCTCTGACCTCACTCATGTATATACATAATACAAGCACCACACATAAACAGCAATAATAAAAAGATAATACCTCACCCATGTTTGGTATTGTAAGCTGCTATCCCCAGTCCTCAGTTGGCTGAGCCAAGAGGATCCCAAGTGAAAGGTCAAACTGACCTACAGAGAGAGATTCTGACTAAAATGATGATGATGGTGGTGATGATGATGATGGTGATGATATACCTCCAAGAGAGCCTCAGTTTATGTGGGTTATATATATATTAATAGTTACTTTATCAGAATATAATAGAACAAATAAGCATTGATTTGTTGGTTTAATACTTACAATAAGAAATAATGCATATTATTATAACATGTTTTAAAGAGCAATAACTACATTTTCAAAACAAAACAGAAATCAGCAAGTCTTTTGTTATCAGATAGAGTGATAATAGTCTACTTTTTTTTGCAAATTTCTAAAGCAGCTGGTTTAATTGAAGGCAACTGGATTACCACATCCAATTTTCCCTTTAATCTATCGCAATGTTTTTGATAGAATTCCTCAATGAAAGTCAAACCTCACAGGGAAATGTATTTGTCAAAGGAGCATCTCACCTGATAGCTATGTCCAATGGCTGTGTCCACTTGTCTGCTCCCAGATTAGACTAGATGACAGTTCCCTGGGTAGAATCTGAAGCAGTATCAACAAACCCCTCCTGTTCTGCTGCAGTGCAGTTCGTTGGTCTGACTGCACAGGAGTGACTTCTACCACTAGTGAGTTTGCAATGTGAGACTTTGGTCATTTGGAAGCCACGAGTTCACTGAGTTTGCGCCTCCTCCAGAACCCATGATACCAAAAGGCTTGCTTGTTAATATCACCACCAACCTCATCACGCATGTCTTGAAGCACCAGAAAACGTTGGGGGTGTTGTCAATCTCTCAGGGAGCAAATGAGCAATTCCTTCAATTCAAATATTCTAGTTTCCTTGGATTTTGCTACTGACAGCAAACGCCAGCATTTACTTTCTTGGAAATGACAGTATTGCTTTGTTCATTTTTAAGAACATGTCTGTCAGATATTCATAGTGGATTAACTCAGGTTTCGCTGTCAATCATTCCTTCAGTGAAAACGATGCTCCAGGAAAAAGGGCCAAGTCAGCTGGCTCATGCAAAAGCTTCCTCTCTGTATTTCACGGGCTCTATGCAAACTCTCCATGTGTTGAAGAAAAACCATGTATTCAGAAATGCCCCGCCACTAATACCATTGATGATTGATAATAGTTGACTGTCCTCAGGGACAATCAAGTGAAACTACCATTTCCTTTTACTCCGTCTAGCGCTTCTTGAGTATTTATTCTATCAGGACACTGAGTAGAGCCTGGCGAAAGTGCCTCAACATGGTGGCCAGCCCCTCCATTGCTCTCCTACTGGCAGTGAAACCTTGCAGGGTAAAAAGAAAATGGCAGCTATAAAATGCTTAAGGAGATTTTCTGTACTATTAGTACACAGCATATAGCTTCTTCCTGCAAAGATAAGACAGTTGTGTGCAAGAAAAAAAGACAGACAAAAAGAAGGAAATGGAAGTCATTTCCAATTCCTGACAGAAAAAGATAATGTTCGGTGTATGTAAGTATAGTCTCATTTTATCAGTACTTACTTATTTTAAAAATGAACAAAATGTAAGGAGTGCCTCTTTGCTTTGTGTTTCATAATTAACCTGCAATGGAAATGCAAAGCCATTGTTGTCTAGGACCTCAGAATTGTTCCTTGGTGAGAAGAGCCTCTTCCTTTAGTTCTGAAGCTGAGAAAGAATCCTAAAGTGCCACTCAGTAGAGGCAGATCTCTGACTCCAATTACTCAGCCGTGACCCACCTCCTTTTTCTGCATGTCCCCTGTCCTTTAACCAGCTGAATGGATAATATTAAATTTTCACTCATTTCCCAAAATCATAGAGTGCTCATAAGATAATAATTCTAACTGGTTCACTAGGGAGACGGCTGCAGTGTGCACCTGGGATGCCAGCGTTGGGGAGCTGGAGATGGGACGATCTCTAGAAGTCCCTAGTCAGCCAGGCTAGGCAAGCTGGTGAGCTGCAGGTTAAAGGAGAGATCCTGTCACACACAAAAATAAAATAAAAAATAATCTGGAGAATGATTGACAAAGACACAAAAGTCTACCTCTGGTCTCCACATGTGTACAACACACACACACACACAACTATCTCCGTTTCAGAGTCTCCAATAAGAGGAGACATTCTGAGCAGCAAAGGTGTAAATTTCTCATATTAAAGTCAGTTTCCAGTTCTTTTGTTCCAAAAGATGACCCCAGTATGATGCAAACCAATAGCCCCAAATAAAGGATTCAGACTTTCTAAGAATAGTTAGGTCTCAGGGAAGATGCTAAGCCCAATAGAGCTATCCATTTCCTGTGTCATATAATCTTCACAACTTTGGGAACTAGGCAAGGACTCTGAGGCCCAGGAGTGCTGCGTGACCTGCCTAAGGTTAGATAACTGCTTAGTACGTCTCTTCTAAACTGAGTGCACGTCTACTGCCCCACAGCTTCTCCAGACACTGTGGGAGCAAGGAGGACACCTAGCAGAAATGGGGATCATTTTAAACATTTGACTTCTTCCTTGCATCGTGCTTTAAATACTTCTCCATTTCAGTAAAATATATATATATATATATATATATATATATATATATAAAAGTTTTAAGGTACACATCTAAAATCTAAAATTAAAAGACAAAGGTAAGAGACTAGTGTTGTTCAGAGAGCACACAAAATTACAATAAAAATAGCCAGTAGAAGAATATGTGATGGATGGAGGTCTGCCGATTGAAAGGGGGCTAAAAATAAAGTGCCAATAAAGACAGACACCTGCTGAGTCCTGGTCATTAACGGAAATGAAAAGTAATGTTCAGATGACATTTCTAGCCAATCAATTCTCTTGCTTTTTCCCATTTCTGTTGTGAAACGGCTATGGCCTCAAACACTGACATCAGAAACTAATGGGAAGGAGTTTGTTAATATGGGTCAAGGGCAACCCAGAAAACCCCCTTCAAAGAAATTCTTTCTGAGCAAAGGGATGGCATAACTTATAAATGGGAACACAAATGAAGGGCTCTATTATTTAGTTACAGAAAGAGCATGGCTACTATACTCAATTGTTCATTTTTGTTATTTTGACAATTTTATTCATGTACATAATGTGCTGTGATCATAGTTACCCCAGGACCCTCTTTAACTCCTCCCCTTAGTCCTGCAGCCCCTTCCTCTTCTCAACTATCTGCCTTCTCCTTCCATGTCACATTACTTTGGGCAGGTCTTGTGCAGGCAGCCAGAGCTGCTGTGTGTTCATGACTTCGATGGCCATATCATATCCAGTAGGCAGCATTCATGGTGTACCCAAACTTTATTTTTAATAGACAAACTTTGGAAACAACCATGTTTCCATGTAACAGAACATTACTTCAAACGATAAAGAAGCAAGCCAGTAATTCATACATCAGTGTAAGTGAGTCACCTAGTCAGAGAAACCAGAGAGGTAGTCATATGTCACTTTAGTGGTGGAAGCACAGTCTGAGAAATGTGATGTCATAGCTCAAATACCATAAGCTGCACTTACTAAGATAAGACACTGCTACTCGATATAACCCGTTGATGCAATTAAGAAATGCATAAGATGCCACCAGATTTTTTAAAATGAATTTCAGCAATTAGGTGATTAAACCAAAAGAGACAGCCCATAGCCATTGAAATTCATTCTTATCCCCTTCCTGATATGTTTGTATAAACACAAGTTTTCTTCGGAGAACCTTCACGTTTATATTACTTTTATAAAAGAGAGCATGACTCTAACGTTATCACTAATCAAATTCATTATCTGTCCTTGGGTGTGTGCTCATCTGTGTGAAGAGATCTCTGTAGGAATCGGCACTGCCTTTTCACAGTGCATCATTCTGAATGGCTTAGCTTCTACCTGCCAGGGAGATTCCATGTGTGGTCATCACTTCAGTTTCAAAGAAACCTGATGCACACTACTAAGAGAAGAGAATTGCAAACTGAGAGTTAAAAATAAACACCGTGGATCAGAAAGGATATAGAAAACGTGGCCTGGAAATTTACATTTGCTCCTGGGCCAATTAGACCAGGTGTCTCCACATGGCTGAAGTAATAGACAAACCTTGTACGTCAGGAGAGCAGAGAACACTGTTGTGTGATATTTTAATCGCTATTCTGACAATAATGTTTGCTTCAAGTCAGAGGGTGGATGGAGCTAGCCACTAGCTGACCAAAATTAACCATAGAGGTTTTGGAAGACTGAGGACAGATAGGAGGCAGGAAGTAGTAAGGAAGGGCTAAAGAAGATCTCAGCCTCTTTGAATGGAGGAAGGGAAGAGATAAGAGGCCACTGGTGGCTTCTCCACAACTTCTCTGATTATTCAGGTTCTTACCCTGATATCTGACTCCTGATTTTTTACTGATAAAGAATAGTTAGATAAACACAGGAACACAGAGGCAAGTATAGACTACATCCAATCAATGCACTTCATGCTTCCTAGCCCACTGGCAGACAGATTCTAAAAACTCCCTTTGGCTGAGGAAGTGAAACAAAGGGCAGGAGGGACTTTCTGGGACCAGAAACATCTTTTCTGGGGATGGATGTCTCAAGATATCTGAGTTGTGCCAGTCACGGGTAGGCTTCTCAAACTGTCCTGTTCTTAGGCTTGGGAACACAGAGACTGAACTGTTTCCTATGCATGTCTACTAATAAAAAGATGACCATCTTCATGGACATCAACATTTTTGTCCCCATGAGATCCCCGGCCAGTTCTGTAACCTTGCCGGTTCTCATCATGTATGGCACTGTTAGACCTACAATATGTTAAAGATTGTTCCAAAAGGAAGTGGATTCCTGTGAGCCTTTGTTTTAGCTAACTGACCAATAAACACCTTTATTTTATGTGCATCTCAGTTTAAGGGCATCCAATCTAATCGATATTATTGATTTATTACTATTGGACTGTAATTAATGTCTGAAGAAAGTTTATTTCTATACAAATCCACCTCAGCCTTGTTGCACTTAGGACAGCGTTTCAGTGTTAGTGAAGTCATCAATGAAAAGTACTAAAGAAATGAAAAATGAACCAGGAGTCACTAAATAGACTACTAAAGGTCACTTGTTTGTGTATATTGTGAGTGCTGGGACTAAAAGAGAAGCAGAGCTTGGCCTTGCTTGGCCTCAACTGGGAATTTGCATAAGGAAATTGACTTCTTTGCTCTCGCTGTTCACATCTGTGAATAAGAAAATGATCCAAATGCTGGGTTATTCAGCTACCTAAAGAGGCTGACGCAGGAGGATCACATGTGCAAAACATGCATAAGCTCATTGGGGAGTTCAAACCCAGCCAACGTCGGTTACTTAGTAAGACCCTATCCCTAACAAAGTCACACACACACACACACTCACACACACACACACTCTGACTCAATGGTTTGGATCCGCTTAAGCAAGTCCACAGTGAAGTAGGTAAATTAAAAAAAAAAAACACACCAAATCTAAAAATAACAAAAATCAAAATCGACCTCAGGTAGTATGTGTGGCTAATGGAAGCCTGACTCTAGTAGATGCACCTGCCCCTGGTGTGCTGATGGAGCTGCAGGACCAAGACCAGGGAACTGAGTGTGCTCTACAGCGATCACCCCATTGTCTAAGACAGTGTACCCCATTCTTGCTGGGGCTCCTTCTTGCTATCTCTTTTTCTTCTATATGAAGGGATGATAGACCTTAGCTTGCATCTGGAAGACTTGATACAACACATATTGCTAAACCTGTCTCTATCATTTCAACTGAAGATCAGAAGTAGTGTCCTAGATGGTTCATTTCTACAGGTGATCCTGTAGCTCTAATGGTCCAAAGACTTAACTTGGGTCTACGTGATTGGTTCCATTTTTTAAAAGGAAAAGCCCAAAGCTAAGAAGGCTTGAGTAACTTCCCCAGAGTTTTGTGCATAGCTAGTAACTGGCTTCTGAACCACAAGTATAACTGAATCCTCAGTCAGCTCTTCCCATTGACTTTGATGCAGGCTTCACACTACCATGACATTTCAACCATAGGTTTGCTCCCAGGCAGGTGGGCCATGATGTATTGGAAATATTGTTTCCTAGCTTTATGTCAACTTGACACAAACTAGAGTCATTTCAGAAGAGAAATCTCCAAGTGAGAAAAGCCTCCATCTGGTTGGCCTGTGAGCAAGCCGTGGGGTGCGTTTTCTTACTTAATGATTGACACTAGAGGGCCCTGCTCACTGCATGGGGTGCCACCCCTGAGCTGGTGGTCCTGGGCGCTTTAAGAAAGCAGTCCGAACAAATCCCGAGGATCAAACTAGTAAGTGGCACTCCCCTACTGCCTCTACATCAGATCCTGCCTAAGGCTCCTGCCTTGAGTTCCTGCCTTGACTTCCCTGGTTGATAGACTACAAAGCTGTAAGATGGAACAAACCCTTTCCTTCCCAAGTTGCTTTTATCTTGTGTTTTATCACAGCAATGGAAAATCTAAGACAAAAACCAAGAGTTTTGCTGTGGGCTCTGGGTCCTCGGCAGACAGGATTGAAAGTAGAGGAGAAAGGAGACAAAGACAAGTTCCTCTCTCTGTCGCTTGGGGTTGACTCACGCTTGATAACAAGTTAAGATATCTGACAATAGCAACGCAAAGTGGTTGTCATCAGGTAAACTTAACTTATCAGGTAGATTTGGGTTTGTAGTCAGTAGAAGGAAGTAATTACACGCCCGGAACAAGGATCTGATGACAGCATCATCAGCAGTCCCGTTGGAGCCTGCCTACGATACACAGCAGGCTTCAAATCGGTGTTAGCCGATAGAGTCTACATGGGGAAGATGGCAACTTCAAATGGAAGATTCACTGTCAAGTCATACAGTGAGGCCCTTTACAAAAGCCATCATTCCTTAAGGAAATGTTCTCAGGATATCAGGTCTACTAACTGCCCTGGACCACACTAAAGAATATTTTTCCATATTCCTTCTGCAGTAGTATCCCCTACTTCTGTTTACCTACGTTTGGATTCAAGCACATTTTACCGTTGACTGATGATGCTGAGCGATTCAATGAAATTGTGAGAAAACAGAAGATTTCTGCTAATATTGACACACCCGAAGGTGGATTTGATGCAATTATGCAGGCTGCTGTGTGTAAGGTAGGTGTGGGGGGCAGGGGTGGGGTCAGTGCTCTGCCCTATTAACATAAATTTCATCTCTTATTAGCCAATCTGCTTTGGAAAGCTTAGCTAACTGTCTCTCCTTTGATCACCGTACTTCTTCATTTGATCCTTTTCTTAAAATGTGAAACTTCCATTAGCATTTAATTTAGTCATGTTGAAGGGGGAGAATGTTTTATGTGTGTGATATTTGAATAATCAAATAATAATAATCAAATAATCAAAGGAAATTTTGGTTCAAAGAACAGATTAGTTATTTTTTAATCAACTATATTAGGAAAAAATTAAGGGCAGAATATTAACAAACAAATTTGAAATGTCTGACTCAGTATACAGCACAACTATTGTATTTTACCTTTCTCATGATGTGGGCCTTGTTCGTGCTAAGCTAGCTCTATACTAATACTACTAATGAGCTACCCAACCCTTGGTTTTGAGAGGCAGAGTTGCAGTACATAGTTCAAGATAAAATCTGTTGTTTTGAAGTAA
Source organism: Microtus pennsylvanicus (assembly GCF_037038515.1). Lineage (NCBI taxonomy): Eukaryota > Metazoa > Chordata > Mammalia > Rodentia > Cricetidae > Microtus > Microtus pennsylvanicus. Next base: position 20,407,584 of record NC_134587.1, read on the forward strand.
TAAAGTCAGGATCAGAAGTCACGTTATCTATGCAGCCCTGTCAGGACCCAGGTCCTCCTTAACTCTTTGAGAACAATCACCCTGTTTAGACATTAGTCTGTAGTGGGCAATACCAGGAAATGTCCAGGGTGGAAGCTTCTAGAAGGCAGAAGGGTCAGGAGTTAAAGGAGGAAGGAAAGGATAAGGCAGGTTAGAAGAGCCAGGAAGAGTTTTTGCCCAAAGGCTTCCTAGACTAATATTAGATCGCTGCTAAGACACAGATTGCAGACAATCTCCGCTAGTAGGACCCTGGGGCCATCTTCAATCAGCAGTTCTTATGCTTGTGTTAGATGTCTAATTCTCAGGTGACATCGTTAGAAATACAATACCTAGATGTTGGGTGACATCATAATGAAACAGGCTTACTTTATAACCAGTTTTCATTGCATTTAGCTTGAATTTAGAATGACTGCGACCTTCTCCACTACCTCCTCTCATTCTCTGTCTGGCGAATCGAGAGCTGAGCAATAAAGATCATTTACTAGAAGCCAGGATAAACCCAGCATCACTGGTAGTGGAACTGATTTTTGTGATGCAAGGAAACCTGAAAGCTGTCTAGGAAAAAGCAAATGCTATGGGATTTCATCCCTTTACTAAGCCTCAAATTCACTGGAGATAGAAAGGCTAGGATGGGCTATCCACGCACTGTGAGAAGCCACACGATCCTCAATTCTGTCCTGCCCATCTCCATACACCCTCTGGCGTCCTTCTCGCTCTAGGAAAAGATTGGCTGGCGCAACGACTCGCTCCACCTCCTGGTCTTTGTGAGTGATGCTGATTCTCATTTTGGAATGGACAGCAAGCTAGCCGGCATTGTCATTCCCAACGATGGGCTCTGTCACCTGGACCACAGGAATGAATACTCCATGTCAACAGTCTTGGTATGTAACCCTCACTGTCTTCAGCTTTCAGAGCCACAAGCAGACCCACACAACAGCAACCGCCGTGAAACCATGTGTAATGACTCACTTACTTGGTGAACGTGGTGTCTATTTTCTACCTTAGGGGATAGACATCACTCTTTTCTACCTCACCTGTATGCAGGTTCCACACAGAGTTCACGGGACCTCTGCTAGGTAGGTGGTGGGCCTGTGTTGAGAGTTTAAATCTGCTAGGTCACAGGTGAGCCTAGAACCTCTCTAGCTTCAGAGAGATCCCGAGGCCAGCAAAAGCAGCAGATAGCTCTCTATTCTAAGTCAAAGTGGTCCAGGTCAGACCAGTACCGTAGAGGGCTTTCTGAGCATCGTTATCTCTCAGTTGTGCCACAACCATGGTGCTCTCTTTGGACAGCGAATCAAGTGGGGTTTGGTTTGTGTTTAATAACACTTAGCTCATTTTTTGTTCTTGAAAAATGCTGGCAACATTTAAAATAAAGAAAAACCCGACCATTGTCAAATGAGATAAAAATTTCAGAGGTCTTTGCCTCAATGGTCTCATCTAATCTTCAACAGGACTCTGTCTCACTGCTGTTTTGAAGAACAGACCATGTAGCTACTGGACCTGTAAATGTTATGTCCTGTACTGGGGAAACTACATTGCCCTTTACGACCCAGTGAGCCCTCTTAGACCTCCTCTGGGTCCCAAAGCCGTCACTTCTTATTTCACCCTATTCATGATATCTGTCTTCACACACATCTCCATATGGCAATGGGTTTGCTTATGCTGTCTTTCTCATGGTGCCTTCCTCAGAGCCTGGGATGGTTTGTTATCTTTGTTTCCTGAGCTCAGTGCCTACGTCACAGTGGGTGCTGATGGATGTATGAGATGAAGGAAGAAGCACCACTCTGGGAAAGTCCTTCTGTGCAAATTCAATGCAGTAGGTAGCATGGCTCAGAAAGGCCAAAGGACCCTTCAAATAATGATTTATAGAACACATAGGAAGGAGAAGGGGGAAACATGGAATTCCAATGTCAATTTTAAAAAAAGCTATTCTATGCAAACTCTACTGGGTAACAAATTTAGACCATTTCATTCTTTAACCGAATTCTGAACTTCAACCTAGATTTTACCCCATCTTTGAACAGTTTTATTCCCCCCCACACACACGGTCTCTAATCTTAATCTTTCCATTTGAGAATCTCAATGATTATTGCCAACGTTTGCCTTTAACTCAATGAAGTTCCAGTAAACGGGTCCTTTTATCATGAATTTGTCGAATGTCTCATAAAAGAACTCTTAAAAACCAAAAATCCTAGAACCAAACAATATGCATCACCTCACATGACTTTCTCATTTAATAAATGTTTATCTCATTATTTTGAGTAAATTTCTGCATGAGTACAGATGCCATGGGTCATTTTCCGTCCCTCCGAGTCCTTTGGCTATTTTTGTGTGCTGAAAGCACAGCTAGATTCCCAGGGCCACCAAACAGAACCTGCTTCCGGCCTTGAGTTTTCTATAGAATTATAAGCACTCATGCAACAGATCTCATTAACATAAAGCAGCATCCTATGTGGGCTGCATGGTGTGATCCAGCCTCCACATGAAGCAGCAGATAGGTGTGTACCCATGGAGCTGTGGAGCACCCGTGTGGAAGGTCCTTCAGCTTTAAAGTAAAGCATGCTTGGAGTTTGGGCAACTGAAAAGCAAATGACACTAAACCTGTCAGACCCAGGAACAATTCCATTTCTGTTAATAAAAATCTGAAAGTGGGACTGGAGAGACGGCGCAGTGGTTAAGAGCACTGACTGCTCTTCCAAAAGACCCAGGTTCAAGTCCCAGCACCCATATGACAGCTCACAGCTGTTTGTAACTCCAGGGAATCTGATACCCTCACACAGACATAAAGATAAATAAATGATAGATAGATAGATAGATAGATAGATAGATAGATAGATAGATAGATAGATAGATAGATAAAAATATGGAAAGTAAAAATCCAAATATGACAAAAAAAAAAAAAACAGCATTCCCAGCCTGAGTCACAGCACAGTTGGGAAGTTTCTCTGGGTAATTTAGAGAAAGGAACACCTTTGCTCGAATTGAACCTTGTATCTAACGATAGGCCAGACAGAAAGACTCTGGCAGTCCTGAGGATGGGAGAACACACCATCTCAGTGAACAGGAGGCTTCGTTCTCAGGGCTCCTCCATTTGATGGGCTGCAGCCATAATTTATAGTCCTAGTTTGATCTGCCTCTGGTTGCTCCTTTAAGCGTCCTCTTTGTGAATATCCGCTTTTGGAGTTATAGGGGAGGCAGATGTGTTTCATGTTTTCTAGACTTGGGAAGTAAATTCTTCTGTGAATTTGGTAATGGAACAACTTCTTTTGTTCCTAAAATTATCCACCTCACTTGAGAATGAACGTTGCCACACCAGAAGGACCAAGTGTTTTCATTAGTGCTGGGGGGAAAAAAAAGAGAGAGAAAAGAATAGCAGATCCCATACTACCAATTTACAGCATTGCAAAGGCAATAAAACCAACCCCGAGAACCAGTGTGGGCCTGTCTCAAATCAAACAGCCACAGGAATTATAGTGTATTCTTCAGCTTCCATCCCTTCCTCAACCTTCAGGTCGCCTCATCTAACTCCAGTCAGAGTTACAAGAGCCCCTCGCCATCTACATCATACATCACAGTCTCCCCACCCCGCCCCCTAGTCTAACATCCCTACCTGCTGCTGGGGGCTCTTGGCGGAGATAATGTGACACATTAGAAGTCTTGAAATAAATCCCCAGGGGTCTGCTTAGGGAGACTGCTTAGCACACTCCCAGGCTCCGTTCTTAGGACTGAGCTTGCAAGACTCAGGACAGTTCCCGAGCTAAGTGAATAAATATCAGCAATAAGGAGTGTTTCCTTAGCATGACAGATAAATTACCTGTGAATATCGACCTTCTCAACTGTGGAAGGAACATTTTAAAACTGTGCCTTCTGTGGGTTAAGATGGTATTTGAAATCTGTGTATCAATTTTAGGAATATCCAACAATTGGTCAACTCATTGACAAGCTGGTACAAAACAACGTGCTCCTGATCTTCGCTGTAACCCAGGAACAAGTCCACTTGTATGAGGTAAGCGAATAGGCTGGGAGAAATCCCCTCAAGGAGATGTGTGCATCATGAAACGAGGAGGTTAACTCTGTGACTCACCGCTGGAAGGGCTCTTGGATAATCATTAACACATACCAAGCAAACTGAGAGCTTGGCAAGGCTCCTTCATCTGCTGTTGGAATTTTAGGTAACAAGCCGTGGAGGGCCAGCAGAAAGTTGGGGCACACATAGTAGAACAATAAAAAGGTTGGAGGTGGAAAAGGGTAGGGGAGAAGGGAGTATCAATGAGCGCAGGTAGAGTCACTTAGTGCCATTAAAACAAGCATTTCCTCTGAAAAGGAGTTAAGCAAGAATAGGGACATTATTAAGAGTGTGAGGGCACTGACTAAATATTTGCAAACATGGAAAGACTCCAACAGAAAGTTGAAAGAAAATCAGTTCTTAATTTGGGTCAAAAAATAATCCCTACCAACTCCCAACCCCAACCCCAAATGTAGCTGTGTTTACAGATCAGATGTTAGAAGGAGGCACCAGTGTGGAAAGGGGAGTCTTTCATTAGATTTTCATGATGCTTGCTAGCCACCATATAAACTGTAAAGCGCCTGTGCAAACTTAAGAGTTCTGTGGTCTCTTTACAACCTAAGAAAAACAAGGTGTCAAAATGCTGTGAACGGTGATAACAGCCAGGGGCCTCCTGGAAAAATGCAGTTTCATAGAAAAGGCTGAACGGCGGAGAAATGCAGCCGTTAGACGGTGCTTTCTATGCAAAAGGGCTGCTCAGATACTCCTGAGTTCAGACTCCGATTTCCCACTCCTCTTGAAAGGGCCTCTTCACCTGGTGACTTTGCAGGGGATACTCCAATTCCCCCCCCCCAGAAGGCTTTGATTAAATGTACTCACTACTCAGAATGGTGCAGTCCATGAACTTGCATCAGATTCTATGGAAAGAGTCCAGGAGGAGATGCTATCTTGCGTTTTTCATGAGAGGAGGGTATTGTACTCCAGGAGAGAGAGCCTTTACTAAGGAAGTCCATTGCAATCAGGCTCCATCCTCAAGGCTTTTGTTTCTCGGGTCACCTGATCTGGATTTTTTTTTTTTTGAAGGCGGCTTAGTATGTGATACCGGTTTCCACTGGTTTTCAGTCGTAGGGTTGCAGTAAAGATATATTTTTAAATGACCTCAGCACAATAGTGGGTCGACCTTGCCTTTGATCCTGAAGACTGAAGGGAGAGGACCCCAGGGGTCGCAGCGCCTCCTCCTCAGCAGGGCTGTAGTTTAGAAGCTGGAGGGGTAGCTGCCCAGAACTTACTTGCAGAAGGGAGTCTGGGGAAAACGATTGATGATCATGAACATAGACTCCCATAATTCATGTTGGTAATAGTCTTTAAGAACCACAGCTCGTTTAGACGCCTCCCCCAAACCACCATTAAGAAGACAGAGGAGGATGAAAAATAACTATGTGGCAAAACAGAATCTGCTGCATTCAGGTTAGTTGCACATGGTTCCCCTGTTGCAAAAGAAACGATCATTTCCAAGGAAAACACCAGTTATAGCCTGCCTCTAATATAACAGCAGGACATTTATTTTGTCTGCCTACTAATCTCATTATGAGGAGAATTTATGTCCTGTCATGATCTGTGGTCTCTGCCATCCGGGCGCCACTAAATTCGAAGGAACATTTTCAGGGAGCCACAGCCCAGCAGCCAGGTCAGCAATCTGCCCTGACGGGTGTCTCCTTGCTCTGTTTTCCTTCTGATGGCCCATCATGCCATCTGCATTAGGGGGCCAGGAGGCAGCTTGGTCTAAAGATAATGACAGCCACACGTACTTCCCTGAAGGCTTCGCATAGTGTGGAAATGCTGATCTCTTGTTTTATTGATAATGAAAACAGAAAATAGACCAGTAATGGCCTGTGTTGCTTTTCCATTTAAACCTCTTAGAACACGCCTTTTGTGTGCTGGAGGCCAGAGCAGTATGATGTGTGGGGTAGCTGTGAAATAAAGAACAAAAGCACCAAAGAATCCTTGAGCAATAAGCCAGCAGTGGGATAAATTAAGTAGTGAGATCTAATGGAAATTCCAGAAGGTAAATTATTTGCCTGAATTATATAATAAGGAGAGTTCCGTGCCTGCACAGCCGGCAGGGGATGGGTGAGGTTCAATGGCGGCTCTGTCTTGCAGCAAGAAAGATTTATGTTGCCCACTCATGTAATTCAGGAAAAATGACTGTTGTTTCAAGCAGCTGGGTAGGATGCTCTGGCCTGCCCAGGTGTGGGGGACTGCTGGGCCCTGTCATAAGGATCTGAACAGACAATGGAAGGGATTCCGTAAGCAGTTTCCTTTCAGCTCCGGACGACTGCAGTGTGCACCCCAGACTCCGGCAAACAGACAATTAGGAACAAACTTATTATTATGAATAGTTTCTTGTTTGTCCAATTACAGGGTCCAAAAGATAATGATAGATAATCGGCTGAGCACTAGGTAGTATATTATATCCTAGTACGAAGTACCATTTAAAATGAAGATTTGATTACCCAAGCTAAAAATAAAGAATAAAGAAAAAAAGTTTACACCTCGGTCTGTTGTTTTTAAATGCTCACTCAATTTACATTACGATAGTATCAGTAAATTAAAGTCCAACTGCTTAATTTGCGGTGTCTTTCCTTCCTAGTGAGATACTGAGATAAAGCAATTAAATCAGTAGTTTTACTATATTATCAAATCATGTTATTAATCACCTCATATTATTTGCAAGGCTTAACAATATCTATATGCAGACAAACACTGCTCGTTTCTTTCTTGGCCACCCAGACCCGAATAATCACACAGAAACTATATTAATTACAGCACTGTTTGGCCAAGAGCTTAGGTGTATTCCTAGCTTGCTCTTACATCTTAAATTAACCCATTTCTATTAATCTGTGTATCATCACAAGGCTCTGGCTTACTGGTAAGTTTCTGGCGTCTTCTTTTTCGGAAGCTACATGGCATCTGCCTGAGTCCGCCTATTCTCTCTCTCTATCTCTGGTCAGATTTCCAGTCTGGCTTTAAACAGCTTTATTCATTAGCCAATCAAAGCAAACATATACAGAAGGACATCCCACATCATCTATATGTTTTCTAAATGTCTACACCTAGCAAGAAGGATGCACTGCATGGAAACGCAGCAGCGATGGCAGTTACAGGAGCTAGTGTTGGCAGCGCGACGCTAATACAATGAGTCCATCTGCAGCACATGTCTCCAGGTCAACCACTGTTATGGTCACCCTAACTGGTGCCCTGTGGTCACTAGGACAGAGTAACAGGTAGATTAGGCTCTTATGCATTCGGAAGACCCTTTCCCTTAGAGACAAGACTCTCTCGGCTACTAGATCTTTGAAGAGAATGTATCTTACACATCTTCTTGTTTAGGCCAAGCCTCAGCGGCGTTGTTAAATAAATATGAAAATACAGTAGAGGCATCTCTCTTTTTTGTTTTCTAAAATTGAGTCAAATGTTCTTCAGGACTTGGAGTTTGATGTGACAGACGCATGTGAAGGCGGAGGCTGTTTGAGCACGTAGGGCAAGTATAGGGCACCTAACCATTGACAGGATGCTCTGCCACCCAAGCTGTCCCCGTCTTCTGCCTTCCATCCTGGACCCAGATGGCACCAGAAAGGAAAGCAGAGCCATGCCATCTGTCTCAGGACAGACCTGCTGGAGAAGTTCCACGCGTCCCTTCCCACTGGGCCAGTAGGGAAACCCCTGAGCGATTATCCACAGGCACACATGAGATCAAACAGCAAGTCTGACGAGCAGCGGTAACACACTGTAAGCCTCGTGCTCTTTCTCACCTCATGGAAATAACATCCTGTCCATACGCATCCGTGTTTCGGGAATCAGTCACACCAGTTTTCTTTATCCCCTTCTCCCTTTGGTGATTCACTGTAGCGAGAGAGGTTAGGAGGTAAGGTGAACTAGAGGGAGATTAAATAGAAATTTGGACCTCCTTGCTGTTCGTTAGTTGGTTCGATTGTTTTGTTTTCTACTGATCTCGGTGGAAAAGATCAAAACCATTTCAGTTCAGTGGAAATCGCTTGATCTCTCAGGCCTCAGTATTTGTAAAATAAAAAGATTACGCCTAATGGCCTCCATTTTTAACAGGCGATGACCAGTGCTGGAGCTGGCCACGCGTTCTGATGATCCACACACAGATAACAAGGTTCACTAGCTGCACCGTGGCTGATGTTAGGGCCCACTCTAAGAAGTTATTCCCTGGCCTCTCAATCTCATGCTATAATTGGATATTCCAAACTTGGGATTTTTAATGCAAATAAAATCGTCTGGGATAAAAAGCAATTTCACGATTATGTGGCATTGCCATGGAGTTAATAAATTGCTCTCGATTCAAGGATAATGGGGAAGATTTTTTATTTCTCCTTAATTGATGGTCTCTGGGAAGAAAGCCCGAGGAGAGCCAGCTGCCTACACTTTCCTCATTAGCTGAAGCATCACTCAGAGAGGGAGGCTTTGGAAAGAAAACTCGTGTCCCCAGATTACTGGGCATCTACCAAATAAGGCTAACTAGTAAATCCCAACCACCAGCAGTCACTGTTAGCTAACTCATAGGGCTTTTAAAGAATCTAAAGGCTTGTACTTCACAACATAAACATAGGAGAAAAGGAAGATGCAGGTCTTAAGTAGAGTCTTCATGAGATGCCCTACTAGGTCTTCTCATATAGGAGATCTTGCCACTATACAGTCTAAATGTTTGAGCATTTTCATAACACCTAGAATGTCTACTGAGCATTGTATCACTGGGCAATGATGCCACGCACTACATAGTCACACATTCATTCATTCATTCATTCATCAAATATCTCCTAGGAACCAGGTCAGAGTTTATGACCACAAGAATAAAGTGCAGTGTCTGCCTCAAGAAGTCTCAAGAATCACTAACAAATTTTTTTTTTTTTTTTTGCTTTTTTGAGATGGGGTTTCTCTGTGGTTTTGGAGCCTGTCCTGTAACTAGCTCTTGTAGACCAGGCTGGCCTCGAACTCACAGAGATCCACCTGCCTCTGCCTCCCAAGTGCTGAGATTAAAGGCGTGCGCCACCACTGCCCGGCCTAACAAATTTTTAAATCTATTATTAATCAAAAAAAAGTAATGGTGAGAGCACTGTAGAGACCCAAGGGAGAAGAGAGAGACACACACAGAGAGAGAGAGAGGGAAGTAGAATTTTGCTAATGCGTCAGAATTTCTTCTGTCAATCAGTGTTTTTTTTTATCTGTTCATCACCTTTGTTAGAAGAAGTAGCCCATTAGTTGACAATCATGAACTGGTTTCGATGCCAATAACAGCAAAGCGCAATACCTAACCTTTTCCTTTGCGGGGGGGGGGGGGTGAAAACTGAGGCCTGGAGATGCCTGCAGCAATAACCATGTTAATGGAGAGAGCAATAAGCGGCCCCAGGAGACTGTGCTTTACACTTATTTTATCATTTAATCTCCACGTGTCACCACGGACCCCAAACTAGCAAAGCAAGTTGACAGAAGACAGACCCAGATAACCAGAGTCTATAGCCTTAACCACTGGGAAAAAGTCACAGCTGAGCCCTGAACCCAGGCTATGATAGTGGCAGACCACAGCGACTCCTGAACACTAGAGCACCAGCCAAACGTCCCTTCCAATGTCAGCTTTAATGTCTCTGTAAAGGCACAGAGTCTGAGAGTGGAGCAGAGCCAGACAGGGGCACCAGCAGAGGAACTCTTTAAATGACAGTCCTTCAAGGCTGGGCAATTCTTTACTGCTGTTGCTAATTTAGGTGAAGGAGCACCCCCCACTTCTTCCTTGTGGTAGAAAGATGCTACGTAACCAGCAGAATGCATTGCGCTGCCATCTAAACCCCATCTAAGATACTCATTATCTCTGCTTCCAATAAAAAGAAGCAATGTGGCCGGGGGGGTCTACAAAGCCTATAGAGTTAGTAAGCACACAGAAAAGCAGGGCATACATTGAACAGTGGCGTACCCACTGGTAAGTTTCCCCCATCTAATGATGCCACCACGTTGGCTCATTTGAAGAAGGAAAACATCTAGCGTGCAATTGCCCTCTGACTGACACCCCATCTCAGTCCCCCCTCTTCCTTTCCGCAAGGTGAGCAGGATCCTGAACTCAATGTTCATCACCCGTACACGTGTTTGTATGCTACTAAAATACAGACACATCCGCAACTGATTCTCTATTAATGGCATTGTGTGCATGCGATTTCTACCGCTTTCTTCTGAAGAACTGAGCTCAATAACCGACAAGATTTAACAGCGAATGATTGATCTTGGGAAAAGAGGAATTCTAACGACCTGCATTGGCGGGGGGGGGAGGGGGGGGCGTATTTTTGTTGTAGTCTCATATTGTGGTGAAACACATGTAAGGTATGCATTTTAGGGTTTTAATTCATGTTTCAGTGCATAGTGCTGAGGCATTGAGCACACTGACCTTGCTGCGCTCAGCAGTCTGTGTCTGAGGCTAATCCAGGCAGATGCCGGTAGTGCCAATGGACTCTATCCACGCTTTTCTGTAACTGAGAGCGCTAAGCCACGTGCCACTATCCGGCTGTACCCATCCCTACACTTATATTCTCCATCGCGGATCCAGCACAGCTCCAATGAGGCCCCTGGGTCCCAAGGAAACAGGGTCTTCAAAGTTACCGAGTTTTGTCCTGTTGCTACTGTACTGGAGACTCTCTTGCCGGCAACGCGGTATGAAAGAGTGAAAGCCAACACAAAGCAGAGAGACTCCATTCCTAGCTACAAAATTAATGCGACATTTGCACAAAAGGGAGGGAGGCAGTGAGGTGGTGAGAAAACAGGAATTGAAAATAAGGATCACGCATAAACCAACCCCTCAGACAGAGCTAACCACTGTTGACATTTTAGAATAAGTCTTCCTTCCCCTTTCTTTGCATGTCTTTGCATATTTTAACATAATTGCTATCATACTGTACATATTAAGTATGTTCACGTTTTTAACCGAGTTTATATATTTATCATCTTAGAAAGGCATAAGAATTAAATGCTATGTAGTTATTCATTAATCACTTTTATTAACAAGAATAACATTAGATGGAAATCAAGGCTGTCCTGTAACACCCTGAGCCTTTATATATATATAGGTTCTCTGCTGTAAACTAAAAGCAAACTGAGCCTCACCTGCTGGCACAGCTCTGTAATACTACTTCAGTTAGAGGTAGCGGCATGGGGGAAGATCACAAGTTCAAGGCCAGTCTCAGCAACTTTTAAGCGCATTCCTCAATATATAAAATAAAAAGAGGGCTTAGATGAAGCACAGAGGTAGAACACTCACTAGTGTTAATACAGGTCAGTGCTCAGAATTTCCAAAAAGAAATAAGATAAAATAATAATTGTTCCCTCTCAGCGTTAGCCCCAGAACTGTGTGGGTAAGTCATTTCCCCGTCCAGATTTAATTTTTCACATAGTCTTATGCTTTGTTTTTTGTTTTGTTTGGATTTCGTTTTGGTTTTGCATGGCCATATTTTAACTTTCATAAACCAAACTCACTATATGTAATATCTATTTTCACTTCACTCACTGCATCCCTTCGCTGAGAACTCCACTGTCTGTGCACACAAGTAACGATGTGGAACTGCCCTCCCTCTGCTTTCTCTAGGTGCTCCTATGGTTGTAATGGCTACCATGTGTGTATCACTATTGGGATGGCTAAATCCCAACAGTGCACATGAGGAGCTTGCTTGCCTGTCTTGACGACCTTATGGAGTAGTCTAAGTGGTCTAAGTGTAACTAAGCTTTTTCCGCTTCGCATTGGCTTTTAAATGCTCACTAGAGCATCAACCCAAGGGGGCAAATTAAGCTGATGGCCCACCGGACACAAAGCTTGGGAGTATTATATATTTTAATCTTATGCACAGTTGTCAGAGAGAACCTATAATGTACTATAAAGGGTTTCTATTAGTTATAATAGTTGAATATTTGTTGCTTTTGCAATATTAAATCTTCAGAAAGTAAACAGAAAATCTAGAAAAAAATGAGAACTGTTGAGTTTTGGCATACTTTATTCATTATTTCAGGATCTGGAACACTTATTTCATAGGATTAACAACAGCTTTTTGCCCACAAGATATATAATTCTAGTTAAAATTGAATTTCAAATAAATATTTTTAGCAAAAATATGTCCCTTGCAATACTGATGATACTCTTATATTAAAACAATGTTCCGTGTTCTAACGACACACAAGTGTTGCTTTGTATCACTGTGAGGGCAAGTCCTGAGAAAACAAGCGACAGAAAGACAGTCATTCTGGCTGCCAGTGTCAAAGATCTCAGCCCACCATGGTGGGGAAGGCATGGAAGAGTCCCATATAGTGGAAGCTTGTGGAAAGAGCGTTCACATCACAGAAGACCAGGAAGCAAGATGAGGCAGAAACCTGAAGCTGGCTACCACCTTCAGAGGCCCCTCCCTAGTGGCTTGTTTCAGGCAGCCAACTGCTCCACCCACCCTGATATCTAAAGGTTCCATATCCCCCACCAAATAGCACCAACAACTATGGAACAAGAGTTCAAAATAGGAGCCTGTAGGAGACATCTAAGATTGAGGCTTTAACTAATCAGCAGGCTCTATTTCCTCTGGAAGCCTATTAATAAGAATCAGATAGTCATCTAAGCCTTGTAAGTCATAAGCACACAGCTCTACCATACTGTGTGAAGATTCATAGGTGTCTGTTACGATAAAAGATTGTGACGAGTTATGGTGGTTTGAATAAGTATGGCCCCCAAAGACTCTCAGGAGCTTGAATGCTTGGTCCATAGGGAATGGCACTATCAGGCTGTGTGACCTTGTTGGATTAGGTGTGGTCTTGTTGGAGGAAGTGTGTCACTGTGGAGGTGGACTTTGAGGTCTCATATACACTTAAGTCATGCCAAGGGTGACAATTTACTTCCTCTTGCCAGTGGATCAAAATGTAGAACACTCAGCTCCTTCACCAGCACCATGTCTACCTGCATGCTGACACTGTAAGCCAGTCCTAATTAAATGTTTTCCTTTATAAGAGTTGCCATGGTCATGGTAGAAACCCTAAGACACAGGTCAATAGTTGTCCATAAGTCTTAGTTTGCTCATTCATTCATTCAAGATTTTATGTGCTTTATACTTACTAAGAGCAGATCTAGGCACTGAAGGAGTAGGCAATAAATGCAGATTCTCTCTGTCCCCATGGGCATATGACTCAGATAATAATAATAATAATAATAATAATAATAATAATCCACTAGTAAATAGCCAAGAATGACTTTTAAATGTGCTGTTGAAGGAATGGAAAGGAATAGTGTCCAGCAATACAGAATAATTAAAGGGGAAAACTGAGTTCTTCATTGGAGAGGCTCTTCAGAGAGGGTTCCATCCAAGAGATATTGAGACAGCAACCAGAAGGTTGAGAAAGCATCAACAGGAGATGCATGCAAAGGCCCTAGGGCAGCAAGCAACCCAAACTCAGAATATATGAGGAAAGAGAATAAAAATGTTCAAAAGTAAGTTAGCTTGGAGTGACTTGAAGTGGAAGGAGATAGAGAGGGTGAGAGACATTGGAAGCAGGTTCATGGAGACACTCAGGAAATTCCACCTTTGTGGCAAAGCAGAGATGTCAGAAGTATTGGACAGGTTGAATACTACATATGACTTAGGGATCTATGTCTTAAAATTATAATGTCCTTATTTTCACGTCACAGACTATTTTTTACCCATGGTTCTCAATCATTGGTGCTTAGTAGAATTGCCTAGACAGCTTTTAAAAGACAGATTCAATGCCCTGGCAGCATCCTGACCTGATTAAACTGACATCTCTGGATGCAGACACTAGGCTTGGTGTCTGCATCTCCTCTGGCTAACCATCCATTCTGCGCCTTACGAATATGGATTCTGATTCAGGATGCCTCCTATGTCCACGCCTCAGCATCTCTGACAGGCTCCAGAGAGATGCTGATGCGGTGAACCATCTACATCACTTGAAGCGTGGGGGCTCCTGGCTCTGCGCAGTCCTTGCACACACTCTGCTTGGCTATCTTCTCGTTCCCCGAATAACCTTCCTTCCAGTCATCCTTTAGAGTTTTATTGCCTGCCCATTGGTTTGCAGAGCACACGGGCTGTCACAGAAACTCATCTCCCTTTCCATTTTCAAATGGCCTTCTAAAGCTTAGGGACTCAGGACGTGCATTCTGTAGCCACGGTGTGTCCTCTGCCTCTGAGAGCAGGCCACTAATCTCATTAAGAGGAGCTACGAAGCATTCTCGGTAACAAATACTCCACACAGCCCCTTTGTTCTCAGAGTCTCCCTTCCGATGCCTGTTTGTCTCCTAACAGTTTGCACCGTGGTCCATTAGTTTTTTCCTTATCTCGGCTGCTGCTTCTGAGCGCTCTGTTCAGCAGTGTGCTATGGCTTTGGGCTGACAAGATAATTACATTCTGGGCAGCCTGGGAGAAAGACAGGTAGTGCTCAAAAGTTCCGAGGCCGACTACCTAGTCATTGCTGGTACAGACTTCAAGATCAAGCACCTGATCTAATTAGCACACTCCCATCCTGCCTGCCTGCCTGCGGAATGCTGACAATGGAAAGCCCGAAGGCAATGCAGATATCATGCAACCCGGAGACAGACAGTCATGCCACCCTTTTGCCAGAAACAATTACATGTTCTGCTTGGAATCTTGGGTGTCCTGGTAACACAGTAGAGCCAGAGGGTAAACTTTTGCATAATACCAAGAGCCCTGCATTCACTGATAATGAACCTGAGAACCAGGGAAATGAAAAGCCCACAAGAATGGAAGTCCCCTGGAGAAGCAAGCCTTCCGGTTGCCTTCAGAATCAATTACGTCAGCAGGTCCAGGCCCCAGCATGGGGAGAATCATGCTCTTCTACAGAAACAAGGCTTTACTGACGAAGAGCTGTTTATCTTCGACCAGTACCGGTATCCTGGGAACTCTCCCACCCCACCCAATCCTTTCATTCCTCCCTACATTTCTTTCTAGATTCAGCCTTTATATTTGATGAGTTTGCGTTTCTTCTTCCACCCTTTCTGCTCGTATTGGGTAAGAAAGTGTTCTAAAATCCCAGTTGCTAAGCACGCATATCAGGCATTGAGATCTTCACTTTCTAATGAGATGCTCCTGTTCATTTGCTGCTGGCATTTATACCCATTCCTCCCACGGCAGCCTGATGTAAGACGGTGAGCATTGGCCTAGAGCCACAGTCTGCTTCTTCCACTTAGGCCGCGGCGCCTGGGCAAGGTGCTGCCTGCCCAGATTCAACAACGGGTGTGAGGCTAAAGGCAACGCAAGAACCACAGCTCTGTGTTCTAAATCATGTCCTCCAGAAAGATATGTTAGAGATCGAACTCTGTTACCACAGATGTGAAAGTATTTGGAAGTAGGCTCATTGGGGGCACAATTAATCACCATAGGTCACACACAGACTCTCAATCTAATAGGAACAGTGTCCTTTTATGAAGATAAAACACAGAGTGTCAGATACTTGAGGCAAGAACACTGTGGGAGAATGGAGTTAGAGAATGGAAGGATGCCATCTGCAAACCAAGGAATCCTGGGAACCAAACACTAGCAAAAGGCAACCGTGGGCGAGGGACATGGCTCCATGGCAGAGCGCTTGCTTAGCCTGCACGGGGTAGTGAGTTCAGTTTCCAGTAGGGTGTGTCTGCATACACATACAGGAAAAGACAGTGATGGGGAGGTGGGGTAGTAATGACTCCACTTTTGGTTTTACTCATCAATCTCTAGCAGTGACATCACACAGTAAAAAGAGCCAGTGGGCATCTGACAAAAGTGGTCCTGTGCCAATAGAGGAGGGTCCAGCTCTGCTTCTTGGTGCAGTTTCAAGAAAGTTAGCTGAATCCTCTGAATCTCTGTATTTGACATCTATTCAGGGATAATTATAGTCTACAAATAATAGAGTTTCTATGAATAATAAAAGGGACAAAAAGGCATGAATATTGTTCTAGTTATTGTCCCAATGATGTGGGAGGTTCTAGGCACCTATGCCCTATCAATAGTGTGAGATCTTTGATTCTGTGCAGAGGTCCAGGTCGCCTCCTCCCCAGGCATGCAATCCTCATAACAGCAGATGCCCTAGGGTCTGGGAGCTCCATGGTTGCAGTTGTCTGCAAGGTAGGAAATACTTGGTGACATCAGGAGACTTGTAGAGACTCTCCCAACCCCATGGTGAAGCCCCTAGGCTGGTAGCTGCTGTCATGGAGACTTGTCCTGGGGAAGGGAAAGGCATGGGAGCAGGCAGAGGGGGTAGCCATGCGTGCTGAAGTCAGCCTGGTAATGCCTCCCATTGCTCATTTCTCATGTAGTGAGATTCAGGTAGGAGCTGTGTATTCCTTAGTACTTGACTGTTCTGAGTTCTTTGCAGAATCAACCACAGTTTAAATGACAACCCAGATGCATACCCTTGACAGCATCAACAGCAACGAAGGTGTTTCCCTACATATGCCTCAAAATAATCATGCATGCTATGGCTCTGAACTGTAAATGCCTTGGAGTAGAATTAAAAATCATACAGTGTGCTTGTGTTCAACCCCTGTGGGTCCTGACAACTATACCCTCTCTCCCAGCAGATGAGATCATTGTCAGTTCTTTGAGTTTTGGTCCTTCTAGTACATACACGTTAGCATTCTATTGCCGTCTTAATTTCTGTTCTAGAGATTTAGGTGTGGAACATTTTGTACATATGTTTGCTACTTGCATGTTCTTTTTTGATTAAGATATCTTTTCACGGTGATAGGTAAGAATCTTTTACATGTTCTAGAGCTAAGCCCTTTATCATTTACATCTCTCACGGATATTTCCCCTCATCTTATGGCTCTCATCTTTTGGGGAACAGATTCTTAATTCTAAAATGCTTTTAAGTTTTAGAGAAGTCTGTGTTCACAGCAAAACTTAGCAGCAGGTATATTAATCTCCCATATAGTGCCATGTTGCACAGACATAGCCTCTCATATTACTGCCCACCTCAGGGTGGAATATTTGTTAGAATAAAAATCCTCACTGTATTGATTCACTGTGATTGCCCCAAATCCATAGTTTCCATTAAGGTTCACGCTTGGTGTTATTCATTTTCTAAGCCTTGGCAAATGTATAAGGCAGTGTATCCATTACAGATTATCGTACATATTAGACTCACTCCCTAGAAGCCCTCTGTGCTCTGCCTGTTCTCCTCTCCTTCCCTCCCTTCCTATTTTCCTTCCTCCCTCCCTCCCTCCCTCCTTCTCCAGTTCTCTCTTAACCACTGATCTCTTTTTTTGTTCTGGGTACTAAATTCAGGGTCTTACACAGGGTATGTGAGTGCTCCCCTACTGAGCTTCTTGCCCATCCTCAGCCACTTTTTTACTGGTTCCATGGTTTTATCATTTTCTCATCATATACCTGGGATAATATATTATGTATCCTTTTGCATGGATTTTTCCACTTCATAATACGCATTTATAGTCCTTCCATGTCTTTGCATGCCTCAGTCTTCTTTTCTTTTTAGTATGGAATAACAGATCACTTCAGGATATACTCAGTATATTAATACATTTGCCTACTGAAATGTATTTTGGTTGCTTCCAGGTTTGGGCAATTATGAATGCAGTTGTCATATAACACACATGTGCTGGATTTGGGGTGGACAATTTTCAAAGTATTTTAAGTAAATACCAAGGAACTCGAGAGTTGGATTATATGGACAGAGTGTGGCTTGCTTTGTATGAAAGAACCAACTGTTTACTGTGTATAGTTGCTACACCATTTACCGTCCCGCCAGGAATGAATGAGAGTCCCGTTGCTCTTGAGTCTACACCCTGTTGAGAATTTGATTTGAGGTCAGTACCACAGACATCATTCCTTTATTAGATGTGCGGTGGTACCTCACTGTGGTTTCATTTGTATCTCTCTGAGGGCATGACACGGAGTGGATTTTCAGGGTCTGCCTCACTGCCTGCATCTCTTCTTCAGTGAGGCATCTGGACGGGTCTTCTACTCCTTTTAAAAGATTGTTTTCTTGTTGGGTTCTAAGAGGTCCTTGTACTCATAAGTAAGAAGCCTCTGTGTGATGTGTCCTCTGGAAATGTTCTCCTTCGGTCTTCGGTTCATCTTCTCCTGATCTTAAACTGCCTTTCACACATCAGAATTGTCTTCCTTTACACCTCGCTTATCAATCCCCTTGTGGATCAAATTTTTGGTTTAGTAGCAAAATGTCATCCCCCAAAGTCAAGGCCATCTAGATTGTCTCCTCTAACTTCTTTTATATGATATGGTTTTTCATCTTTCAAGTAAGTTTGTGATCCAGTTGGAGTTAAATTTACTGGAAGGGGTAATGTATGTGTGTGTGTGTGTGTGTGTGTGTGTGTGTGTGTGTGTGTCTAGACTCAGTGTCAGGGGGACGTGCAGTTGAATCAGTACCATTTGCTAAGAAGACTAATTTTGTTGACTAATTTTGTTTCATTCAATGTTCTTGCTCTTTGGGAAAGATTCATTGATTTTATTTATGTCAGCTGGTTTCTGGGCTTTCTATACCGTTTCATTGATCTATTTATCGAAACCATACTTTTTGAGTATTGTAGCTTTTTAGTAAGTCTTGGATTTAGCTTCCTCTCTCAATTTTAGTTGGCTATTCTGGGCCTTTTGATACTTCGTATAGACTTTACATCCATTTGCTGAGAGCTACAATATAACTTGTTTGTACTTTGATGGAGATTACATCAGATCTATAGATGGAATGCTTCCTTTGAAGTTTTACTTATCACTCTTCTTATGGGTAGTGATTTTTGTGTTCTACTTAAGACATTTCTTTTAATCCTAAACCCATGAAGATTGTGGTGGCTTATATGAGACTGTCTCCATGGGTTCATGTACTTGAATACTTGGTCCCCAGGTGGTGGCACTATTTCAGGGGGCTTAGGAGGTGTGGCCTTGCTAGATGAAGTATGCCACTGAAAGGGAGGGGGCTTTGAGAGCATAGGGCTTTGCTCTCAGTTTATTCTCTTTCTCCTGCTCTAAGATGCGAGCTCTCAGCTGTAGCTTTGCTGCCACGCCTGCCTGCTGCCATGCCTCCCTGCCATGATGATGATGAACTCCCATGTCCCTGGCACCTTAAGCCCAAGTGAATCCTTCCTTCTCTAAGTTGCCTTGGTCATGGTGTTTTGTCCCGGCTGTAGAAAAAAGTAACAAAGACAAAGACCTCTCCTCTAGATTCTATAGTGACAAGTACAAAGTTTTTGTCACACCTTTGAAGGCGGTGCAGTCATGATTGGCTGCACACAAGGGAGGGCCCTAGAGACTGGTTATATTTACCCTCAAGGTTGTCACGGTAGCTATACTTGCTTACTTTTAAACACCCATTGACCTGTATACTGATTGTGTATATGCTACGTATATGTATTATAGAAAGAAAGATGTGGATAATACTAATAGGAAAAAGAGAGTAAAAATAGATAAGGAAGTAAGAAAAATTTTGGTGAGATCACATAAAATATTTGTGAGCAGATTAGATATGAGCCAACATTCCGGTAAATGCATTTCAATGAACTATATTTCATAAATATATTTTAAGATCAGAAACACTGAAGTAGGTTGCGAATGTAATGCTAAATACACAATGCTGAGATAAAACAGTGCTGAGCATACGATAAAGTCATGGTGTTGGTGACACCTTAGGACGTCTGCATGGAAAGGAGAGCGCAGACACAGAGCCCGAAGGGCTGTTCTGAGCACTGCAATCTGTAAATTGTTTATGAAAACTTCCAGTCAGCTTGTGAAAACTTGGCTTCGGATTTCCACCATCTAACAAAAGACATGAGTACTGTGGTCCCTGAAAAACGATTGCCCGTGAGGTCAGAGGCGATGAAGAGTCTTTGAGACCGTAGCAGAAATACTACTACAAGAGAAGGCTGTAGAGATCCAGGCTTGAAGCCGGAACTACATAGAGTAGATCTGGGCTTGAGTCACCATCAGGCAGGGCAAAAAGAAACAAATCAAGTTGGCCTGAAAGAGGACAGTCAATACTAAACACCCACCTAAAAGTCAACGGTGCTCTTGGGAGGTCAACAGGAAGTGTGCCAGAGTAGGAATGGACAGCCCGCTGGGAGCTTTTGCTAGCCAGGCAGAACGCTAAGAGCCTTCCCAAAGCACAGGCATGCTCACCAAGGTGCTCAGCCAGAGCGTGTCAGAGGTACTCTTGTCAGTCCGCAGGTGACGTGGGTGGGATCACACACGTTCCTCTGCTCTTAGCAAGTGTGCCCACCTAAAACGGGTCTGACAACCAGGCATCAAGCACCACGAAGCGAGGAGTTGCTCTCTGAAGAGGAGGTCAGGGTGCGGGTGTGCATTTGGGCACCGTGACCCTCTGATGCCTGCCGATTGAATGACCCCTTTCCACTTGCAAACATACTGTTAAACAAACCAGTCACCATTTCTTTAAAGCAAGCTCAGGAACTCCTGGGAGGTAGAGCAGGGGGATCCAAGAGCCTCTGTAATTAGGATAATCCACAGAAGGCTAAGAGCGCCAGCGTTCACGCCCACACGTGGGACCTTGCATTTCTAATCAGCTCACGTGCCAACATGTTGACGTCCTTCTGACGCCAGGGGTCAGCGTCGGACCCCCTTCACTGCCGCTGACGCCAGGGGTCAGCGTCGTCTGTCTAAGTCACAGGACTGTAGTTCGCCAACACACAGGAAAAGCAGCACTTTTTCTAACTTTAAACGTGTTTAATCACAACTTACAGCACTGCTTGAAGATTCGAATGAAGGAAAGGCGTTTGCTCAATCTTTACAGTGATCGCAATACTGTGAAGATTAAAGTATGCTTTTCCCCCTTGGTTGGGGTAACGAAGCCAAGCTGTCATGTTTTTAGTTCATTATTTGAAATAGTTTTGGGAGGAAAAAAATCAGCATTCAAAAATTAATGAATAGTTTTCCTCTATATAATTGTCAGTGTCATCCCTGGCTACTGCTACTGGCTGCCAGCTCCTTTGTACCCTGACTCTAGTGGCAATCAGCAAGCGCGATTAACATTAGCCACTTGTCCTAATAGCCAAATGCCAAATGTCATACAGCATGCAGGATCATAATTAGAGATTAGGAAGCGGAGGGGATCCGCGTTATTAGCCAGGAATTAACCCCAAATTCAGAGCCACTTGAACCGGTGCTTGCAAAACTACAACAGTTCATCTTAGCTCATCCATGGGGATGCTAAGATGTCCTTCAAGTGCCGTGCCCAGCTAAGGACCTTGAAATTCCTTTTCCAAAGGACCTAAACCTTTCTTTGTCAGGAACAAAGGTTCCCACAGCTTTCTCTTCTAGGATCAGGAAAATCCACACACATCCTGGCTCTGCTTTGAGTGGAATTCAAGTTCCTGTTTAGGTGTTTGCTATTAACCACAGCCTCCTGCTTCACGGCCCTTTGTGACATGTGTTTATATGAAGAGGTAAGCCAGTAAAGCAGGGTCTTCCTCCATTTTCACAAGCTCTCCCTTACTCCGAGACCTGGAAGGGGCCTTCTCTAACATGATGTGATTGGAAGGAGTAAGATGAGCTCTGCCACCTGCCATGGCTCCCCTCGACCCCCTCAATACAAAGATACAGCCATAAGTGGCAGCAGGTGGCACATCGGAGAGTTCAGATTCTAGCAACAGTGAACATGAATACAGAAGTAAGTGGATTGTTGCAAAATCCACACACAAAACCAAAGCCCATTGTTCCCATACCAGAGGTGGAGAGAGCTAGCGTTTCCCCAGGGGCACCCCCGTGACAGCTCCCTGGGGCCACCAGGTCCTTTGCATTCTGACATTGAACTCTTTACAATTCCTCTACTTCTCCCCGCTGGGCCTGACTTCTTATAGTCACTATTGTAATTAATGATAATTATTCTAATTGAGTTTTGTGTATTTCTTAAACCACTTCAATCATCTTTAGAATAAGATGGTGTCTTAGTTAGAGTCATTATTGCTATGATGAAACACCATGACCAAAAGCAACTTGGGAGGACTGGGCTGTAGGCAAGCCTGTAAGGCATTTTCTTAATGACTGATTGGTGGATAAGGGCCCAGCCCATTGGTCGGTGGTGCCTACCTGTGGTTGGTGGTCCTGGGATCTATTTAATTTCTTTCCTTAATCTTTGCTTTATTTTGTTTGAAATTGAAATTGAATTGAAAATACACACACACATACACACACATGTATATATGCATATATATATGTATATATGCATATATATATATGTATATAAAGATGACTCAAAACTTGCTGTGTAGGCCAAGCTGACCTCAAAACTCCCACCTTGGCCTCCCCAGGATCACAAAATCCCAGGTATTTTCTGCCATGCTTGACTTCTCTGCGGATTATGGAAGACTTTGATGATAGTAGAATTGTAGTTAATATTGAAAGTATAACTTCATTTCTTTTAAGAAAAATACGGCACCGATGTATTCTTGAAAGTCTCTGTTGAAGAGAAGGCAGGGATGGACAGATACTTCAGAAAACATCACTTCTGGGGTTGTGGAGATGGCTCTGTCGGTAAAGCGCTGGTTCTGCAAGCTTGAGAAACTGGATTCAGAGCCCCAGAACCAAACAACAAACAAGCAAACATACCAACAGAGAGGGTTATAAGCAACTGTAGGTACCTGCAATTGCAGGACTGGGGAGGCAAAAGCAAAGGTTCCTGGAGTTTACTAGCTAGCCAACATAGCCAACTAGACAAGCTCAAATTCCAATGAGAGAACCTGTCTCAAAAAATCATGTGAAAAAGATTGGGGAGATAGCTCACAAAGATCAGGGTTCAGATTCCCAGAATCCACAGAAAAGCTGGGTGAACATTAAAAGCTTGCTTTTAATCCTAGCAGAGTGAGAGAATTGTTGAATCACACTGGGTATCCAAACTAACCAAACGACAACCTCTGGGTTCAATGAGAGAGCCTGACTCTGTGTATAAGATGGATAATGGTTTAGAAAGATTCCTGACATCAAGCATAAGCCTACACACACACACACACACACACACACACACACACACACACACACACTCCTACAGGCACATGCAAATATGCACACACACCAAGGCAATAAATAAGATGGAGAAAATAGAAGAAGGCACTCAACATTGACCTGTACACGCACACATGCGTGCATGTGCGTGCACACACATACAACTTTTCATTTGAAAATAAAGTATTACAACATAAAACTTAAAAGAGAACAGTCACGTGGCTAGACAGCTTGCTCCCAGCAATACCTTATCTCTTGGCCGCGCTCCTTGCCTAGGCTGTTGATGAGACCATAGTGGAAATCCTCCCCAGGTGGAAAGGACAGCTCAGGACAGTCAATGTAAGTGGAGAATGCAGACCGCTTAGGATTGGTTCTAAGCAATCATGATGCAGAAAGGCTCAATCCCACCCAACTCTAGGCCTATTCTGACTCCCTGTAGGGTTGCTGATTACAGGCAGAAGTGGGGAATTAATAGCTAGCATGCAAGAGTTCACTCCCTTTCTCTACTGATTGCTCATTAAGAGCTCTAGACCTAATGACTTGAAGCCACCTGATTCCTTCCTTGCCCCTGTGTGCACTAAAATTTGGTTTCTGTAACAATGGGAAAAGAAGGAGGAGACGTTTGTGGAGGCCTTCCCAAAACTTCTGGGAAAATGATGTTCTATAAGTCTGATTAGGACATGATGTAAATCACAGCTGTGTAGTATGGCAAACCTAGTCCCTGGATTTCTCCAGTGGCATCTTAGATCTACTGGGGTCTGCTTTCCTGAGGAGAGTTAAAGAGAAGGGATCACAGACAGCAAAATGAACTCTGCCCTTAACATGTCTGTTATTAATGGCAATCAGCATTGATTGGTTCCCTGTTCTTTTGTGGTTGTTTACAGAATTATGCAAAACTCATCCCTGGGGCGACCGTGGGACTGCTTCAGAAGGACTCTGGGAACGTCCTCCAGCTGATCATCTCTGCTTATGAAGTATGCTATCTCACTTTGCGAGCAGTTGGCTTCCTTTTCAGCATTCCATTGGCATCTAGACACTAAGATGTAGGTAGCGAAACACACTTTCATGTGTTTGTAGGAGGACTGTCCATCCAGGGAAAATCCCTCTGCATTCATGCCGCTAAAATATACATTTCTATTTACTCATCCATCTTCCCAAATAGAGCAGCAGGTAGAACAACCAAGTCCTGACCCCAACTGAGGCTGTCCTAGAATAGTGGCCTGCAGAAGCAAAACCCGAATACAACCGAAAAGACTTCTAGTTGTGACGGAACTCCTCTCTGCTAAAACAAACAAACAAACAAACAAACAAAAAACAGCATAAATTGCTAGTGAGTAATAGTTATGTGTCGAACCAACTCCACAGGTTCAAGGAGAGCAGATCAAACACAAACAAAACTACCAGGCCTGACTCCAAACCAAAATACCAAGCCCTCGTTGTATCAGGTTTCCTATTCTGTATCTCCAGAGGAGTGAGGGCCCCATCTGAGCTTCTTTCCCTGTTGCTCTGGTAAGACACCCCAAGAACAGCTTAAGGGAGAAAGGCTTGCTTTGGGCTCATAGTTTCTGGTCAGAGTCCATCACAGTGCAGCAAAGTGAGACAGGCTCTCCTCTGACACATGCCACATATCACATGGTAGCTTTCAAGCTCCGGGAGCCTGGGCTTCCCACTGGAACCTGGAACTCAATGCTGAAATGAACCATTTGTCCCCTACGTTGTTTTTTATCACTGTTTTTAATCACAGAAACAGGGAAGGACACAAGACAGACACCGATGGATCGATCTGTTTATTTATTTAATTTGCATTGACTTGTGAAGTCATAATGAAGACAGAATTCCCCTCCTTGACAAAGGCATACAGATGAGGTTGCTGGGTTTTCTTTGTCCCCATTGTCTAGCTCAGTTGGTCAACACTAGGTTGCCACTGATGTTATTTGTTTTGGTCCTAAATGCCATTTTCCCTTCCTGACTGAAAAATGAATAACAACAACAACAATAATAATAATAATCCAATTTGGACAGGCATAAAAACTTTTAGAGATCAGTAGCGCTCTAGTCTTTCTTCAAAGAGTGTTTACCTAAAAATGAATGAATTAAATTCTCCAAATTTTTGGTGTTTGAAAATTGCACATTTCATGACCCATACGTAATGACATACACTAATACTGGGTGTCTGCCAAGCCAGTGTTCCTTGGTTAAATAACAGAGCAGAGTTACCTGAGAAGCTTTTAGAAAAGCTTGTCCTGCTCAGATTCCCTTCACAGACATCCTGTAGGCATTCAGAGGAAGGGAAGAAACGTGTTTTGAAGAGAAACACACCTCCTGTGTGCTTTTGACATCACCCCACCTGTTCTGAAACTTGTGCAACAAGGAGGAAGGCAAGGTGGCGCTTCACAAAAATGTCATTTTTCAGAGAATGAAACCTAGTTCTATCCACTAAAACTGTCCAGTGTTGGGGATTTTTCTTCCTAGCAATGCGCAGATATTGCAGTTCTCTTAGTGCTCATCAAAAATTAATCACCATGTCAGCTCATCTTTAAAATTCTTCCAGACAGGAAAAACTGTCAACAAAACTCACAGAAACACCCCTCCCCCATCCTCATGCACTAATTAAAGTTCTAATGTGTAGAATCAAACAGAAGCACAAAGCAATCCTCCACTAGATTATAATGCATTTCGTTTTCTTTAACTTTATTCTCTCAAAAGTGTTGACTGCTAACCACTTCAAAGAAATGAGGCAAACGAGGAAATAGGGGATTGTCAAAAATGTTTACCCACCCCATCAGCCAACCCCTTCCACGCCCCTACTTGCTCTGTTCCAAGGTAGGTCTCACTTTGCATTCCCAAATTGCTCACACAATTTACAAGGTAGCTAAGATCAAGTCATGACACATTTGAATGGAATCTTGGGTTGTTATTGACTGCCTCAAAAATACCAAGGCTTGGGGCTGGAGAGATGGCTCTGGGGTTAGCATCACTGGCTACACTTGCAGAGAATCTGGGTTTGATTCCCAACGTGGCATTCCACAACCATCTGTAACTCCAGTTTCAGAGGGATCTGATGCCCTTTTCTGGCCCCCACTGGCACCAGGTACACACACAGTACACAGGTATACATACAGTCAAAACAACACTCGTGTATGTAAAAGAAAACAAGAAACACCTACCACTCTGCTGAGTTAGATTATTCTGGAATTCTTGCTGGAGCAGTGTGATCTATGAGGTGACGTGTGCAAGATACTGTGACATTTATCTAAACTTAATACTTTTTTACTCTGTTGTTTATTAAATATATTTGAAAAAGACTTTCGAATAGAGGAAACTATAGACTGAGTATCTTCTTCATTATATGAAGAAAGAATATATTGAGAGAAAGCAAAGGGCTCTGATTGACTCCTAACCTAGCAAGGCAGAAGCAATTTGTGGCTACAAACATCAATTAAGTATTCTTAAATGCCATCTTGATATAAAAAATCTTAAAACTGCTTGTGCACATGCTCACCCACTCACTAGCTTCCTTCCTCCCCTTATTACACACTAAAGGCAACTGGAGTGTCAGTGGTCCTAGGGTCGGTTTTTCTCCTGGAATTAACCTCTAGGAAGAAATTCATTTGTGTTCTTTGACCAGCCTTGTAGGAGATGCTTTAAAAAAAATTAATGAGTGAAATGATGAGAATTATAAGTTAGCATTTATATTCTTTCCTCGGGAAATGCGTGTTAATAATATTCCTAGTCAAATTTGCACACTAGTTACTCAGTTATTCCAATGCTGAGGTTCTCCTCACTTCCGTTAGACAATGCTACCCACTAGTCCTTATTATCGTCACCAGCACACGCGTCCCTCTTTCCTTACATAGCTTCTGATTCCCTCCGCCACTCTCTCCAGCACTATTTCTCCCTAATTCTTCATGAGTCTCGTATAAGTACGCTTTGGATGGCTGGGGTGATAGCTTGTTCAAAAAAGAGTTCACCTTGCAATCGTGAACACTAATGTTGGATCCCCAGAACCCATAGAGAAATGCTGGGAACGAAGGTACATGCTTGCAATCCCATTCTTGTGAGGGCAGAGCCAGGCAGGTCCCTGGAGGTTGCTGGCTAGCTAGCCTGGCCAATTTGGTGAGCATGAAGCCAATGAGAGACTCAGATGCAAAAGACAAGGTGGATGGTCTCTGAGGAGCAATACCTGAGTTGGCCTGTGGCTTCTGCACACACATGTACAAATGTGCACTATTGCACACACATACACACACATACCAGATTTTGGAAGAAGTAGAATTACCTTTCTGTGCAGTTGGCAAAATTATACTTCATAAAAAAATTGAAGCCAAATGTGTTTTTATAAAGTCAAAAATGAGTGAAGGGGATATAGCTCAATGATAGAGTGCTTACCAACACATTCAACCACCAGTATCAGAGGCAGACAGACAGACAGACAGACAGACAGACAGACAGACAAATAGGATAGGTGATACATGCCAACAGTAAAATAGGTATGAACATAAAACCTTTCGAATGAATTGAAATATAACTCAACTCAATACTATAAGTGTTTTTATTGTTTGATAGTTTGGTTTTGTCAAGAAATAGAAAAGGCAAGTTGAGAACCTTTCAGAACAGAAATCCAGTCTTGATCTGCCAAGATCTGTCTTGAAATTCAAGGCACGATAATTCTCCCAAATAGCTTCAAGGTGCAATTCTCTCACACACCATACTTTAACAGCCTGAAAATCTGGAGGGCTGGAGGGTGTATCTCAGTAGTGAGCACTGGGGAGGGCTGGAGGGTGTATCTCAGTAGTGAGCGCTGGGGTGGGCTGGAGGGTGTACCTCAGTAGTGAGCGCTGGGGTGGGCTGGAGGGTGTACCTCAGTAGTGAGCACTGGGGAAAGCTAGGTGTAACTCAGTAGTGAGCGCTGGGGTGAGCTGGAGGGTGTAACTCAGTAGTGAGCGCTGGAGTGGCAGGCCACAGGCCCTCTGTTTGATCTGCAGCCTTGCAAGAAAAGAAATATAGATCCATTTCGTAATTATAGAAGTCTTTACACCACCCTGTGCCAGGCGTCTATCACGGTACAGTCTTCATCCCCAATTGAGATTACTAACCTTCTGAGCTATTGCATGCGCTTTTGCAACTTTAAGTATTGTGTAGTTACTGTTGTAAAACATGCTTAAAATTTTTGAACTGTGATTCAACACTGAGACAAAAAGTTGTCATGTAGGCAGAAATGTGCCCAACAAGCAGCAGGCTGTAGATTTGTTATCAGTGAAGCAACTGTTCATTGTTGGGGGGGGGGAGGTGGATGTGATTCTTCTCTCCTCACCAAGCAGCAGGGGCAGCTCTGTGAGAAGTAAGGAAGAGCAATGCATTCAAGTAAAAGATACCATTGTAATATTTTACTACTGGTACATAAGATAATTATGCTTTTGAAACCTAGCTGTGCAACTTAGGTCGGGAGAATTTCCTGAATTCTCCAGAATGGAGGAAACAGCTTTCAGGCAATAACTGACTATCACATGCCTGTCACAGGCGGTGCAAAACCCCCTTCGGATATGTTTTCATAGCTCAATTGCCGTAAGATAGTATATCTTGACATTGATGATGTCTGAGAAATATATATATGTATATATATATAACATATTTGTATATATATCACATTCTTACTTGATTAATGAAATGACGAATTTTATATCCAATTTAGCTTTATTAATGTATAGTTGTTTCTCCTTGTGTGTATGATGTGTGAA
The DNA here is from genome assembly GCF_037038515.1 of Microtus pennsylvanicus. Lineage (NCBI taxonomy): Eukaryota > Metazoa > Chordata > Mammalia > Rodentia > Cricetidae > Microtus > Microtus pennsylvanicus. The sequence goes on from NC_134587.1 coordinate 20,436,389, forward strand.
CATGCGTGAGCATACTCACACGTACCCCAGCACGCATGCGGGTGTGGTTCTCACCTTTCACTTTGTTGCAGACAGGGTCTCTTGTTAATTCACCGCTACATACATCAGTAAGCCTCGGAGGCTTCTCGTGTCTCTACCTGCCATCTCATCAGAGACTCCAGGCTACAGGCTTGCAGTCCGGAGTCCCTCCTTACCTGGGTTCTGAGACCTGAACTCAGACCCTCACACGTCCGCAGCAAGAAGCCTTTCCCACGGAGCCATTTCCCTAGTTCCTTCCTTTGTCCTTTAATGAGCACGATTCGGTTTCTTCTTCTGGCTGGATTTATTTTTGTGTCAGACTTTATTTAACCCTTTCTTGTCTACACTGAAGGAACTGCGGTCTGAGGTAGAACTGGAGGTATTGGGAGACACAGAAGGACTCAGTCTGTCTTTCACGGCTCTCTGTAACAATGGCATCCTCTTCCCCAACCAGAAGAAATGCTCCCACATGAAAGTTGGGGATACGGTAAGTAGATACCCAGTAGATCTCCAGAAATACCATTCAGATGGGTCAGACGCTAGCTCAGCTTGCTAACGCTGGACTCCTTGGGAAAATTTCAATCCTTTCCTACTAACTGCTTTTGGCAAAGCCAGTCTCTGCCAGCCTTGTCCCAAAGTCCTACAGGCTGCTGGGTGGAGGAAGCAGACAAACAGCGTCCTTCTTTTCCAGGCATCCTTCAATGTGACCGTGAGCATATCCAATTGTGAGAAGAGAAGCCGAAGCCTTATCATAAAGCCCGTGGGGCTAGGGGACACCCTGGAAATCCTCGTCACGGCAGAATGTGACTGCCACTGCCAGAAGGAAGTAGAAGTGAACAGTTCTAAATGCCACAACGGGAACGGCTCCTTCCAGTGTGGGGTGTGTGCCTGCAACCCCGGCCACATGGGCCCTCACTGTGAGTGCGGCGAGGACACGGTGAGCATGGACTCCTGCAAGGAGGCCCCGGGACAACCCTCGTGCAGTGGAAGAGGTGATTGCTACTGTGGGCAGTGCATCTGCCATTTATCGCCCTATGGGAGCATCTACGGACCTTACTGCCAGTGCGACAATTTCTCCTGCCTGCGACACAAAGGCCTGCTCTGTGGAGGTAGGCTATGGCTCAGTACCTCTTACTGCAGCTGTTGAAGCGGTTTCATCTTTCATTCCTTCCTCGCATTCCTGGGCTTAGTGGCTGTTCAGTAACTATTTGCCGATGGCTTCAGTGGGCGAACCCTTAGACTTGGCGTAACTGGGTTATCTCTTGCATTTGCTGCCTGTCTAACTTTCCTTGGCGTAACTGGGTTATCTCTTGCGTTTGCTGCCTGTGTAATGTTCCTTTGGGGTCAGTTAGCTTATATTTACATTATATTTAAATATTACTATTTCATAAGGCTAGGTAGACAAAAGTTGGAGATGTCGCCTTTCTAGTTACCACCCAGATTCCACAAAACTATGATCTGAATTTCACTGTCTGTCAGACTTGTCTAGATTAGGTTGCTGGGTCAGACCCTATTCTTATATCTTTTACTTAGAATTAAAAGAAGAAGAAGAAGAAAAAGAAGTAGTAGTAGTTAAACAGAGCGTTCCATTCCAAAAGAATGGAACGAAGGAAAAGGCCCAGAAATGCTATAGATGTAAGGGCCTTCACTTCACATCTCTCTCTCCCACCCTCCCTCTCTCTTTTTCTTTCTCTCCACTCTCTCCCCTCTTCCCTCCCTCCGTTCCCCCTCCCTCCATCTTTAGATTCACAGTCCTCCTGTCTCAGGCTCCCGAGCACTGGGATTACAGGTGGCTATATCATACCTAGCCATGAATACTCACCAAACATACCAGGTTAGGGACTAGACCAAGTAAAGCCAAGCACACATGTGAGAAAGCCTTGAAATGAATGAAAGGTGAAAATAGCTCAGAATTTCTTGAAACTTTCAAGAAAGGTTTAAAATGTAAATATAATATATATGCTTTTATTTCTCTTGTAGATAGAGAAACACACTAAGAACACACTACAGAGGCCAGGTGTGGTGACGCATGCATGCCTTTAGTACCAGCACTTAGAGGCAGAGGTAGTCAGATCTCTGTGAGTTCAAGTCTAGCCTGGACTACACTGTGAGTTTCAGACCAGTCAGGACTATATAGCAAGAGTCCCATCTCTCTCAAAATAACAAACTAACAACAAAAAGAAATGACTATAGACGCTGGAAGGATGGCTTTGTGGTTTTAAGAGGACATACTCTTCTTTAGGGGACCTGATTTTGGTTCCCAGGGCTCTTGATAGATGGCTTTTAATTATAACTCCCATTCCATGGGCTCTGATGCCCTCTTCTGGCCTCCATGAACACCTGCACCCATGTGGCATTCACTGATACACATACACATAAATACAGATAATAACAATAAAGTTTTAGGGGTTCTGCAGTTAGAGCATTCAGAGGACCTATGTTCAATTCCTAGCACCTATTTCAGGTGACTCACAGATGCCTGTAACTCCAGCGCCAGAGGGTCAAATCTCTCTAGCCTCTGCAGGCACCTGTACTTGTGTGCACAGATACATATGTACAAATAAGAAAGGTAAAGCAGTTGAAAATGAACCTTTAAAAAAGAGGGGGAAAAGATGCTACATCAAATACAATTCAAAGTTATTCTGATACACGTATTTTATTATAACCTATGTTTGGCAGGAGCTGCAGCTATGTTGACACGGTTATAAATTTGAAGTTTTAACCGGCTCTTGATTAAACTTAGACACCCTGGTTATCCCATGATGTAAGCAGATGTCTCAACAAAACGAAACATCATCTTTACAGAAAACTAAGCAATTTATTTCCAAATCAGTATCAGAAGCAGATAAAAGACTAATTTTCTCAGGGCTCAGGAGGTTGACGTGGGAGAATCAGAAGCTGAAGATAATGAGACAAATAAATAAAACAAACAAACAAGAAAACAAAGAAGGAAATGAAAAGAAAGAAATAAAGAAAAGAAGGAAGGACAGAAGGAAAGAAGTAGCGAAAGAAGGAGGAAGGAAGGAAGACTTAAAGAATTCCAAGTGTTTTTGAAAACCATGTGAAAGCATTTACCCTGAAGAAGATACATTTCCCTCCCCTTTTCCTTCAAAGTTTCACTATCTGATTCCTCTGTGTGTGTGTGTGTGTGTGTGTACACCCATGTCAGTTATCTATCTATCTATCTATCTATCTATCTATCTATCTATCTATCTATCTATCTATCAATCATCTATTCATCTATCATCTATCTATCTATCTATCATCTATTCATCTATCATCTATCTATCATCTATCTATCTATCATCTATCTATCTATCATCTATTCATCTATCATCTATCTATCATCTATCTATCATCTATCTATCATCTATCTATCATCTATCTATCATCTATCTATCTATCTATCTATCATCTATCTATCTATCTTACTGGATTTTGGCAGGACACAACCTGTAGGTGACAAGAAGCTAGCCAATGTCAAAGCCATCCCCACACAGTACGAAGGATACATTTGACAGACGCTCACACTGCCTTTTTAGTAAAATGCATATTCAAAACACATGAAAATCTTTTTGAGAGCCCCAACTGTAACATAATCTAATCTAACCTAATCTAATGGGGTAATAGTAACCCTCCCAATGTTCAGTAATAAATCCTGCATTTAAAGATTGAAAGCAACAGGAATTGCTGGCGCGTACTCTGCCACACAGTGTCCCCATCCCCATTTCTTTCTTTTTAAAAAAATGTGTGCAGAGCATCAGGAATACACTCAACAGAGTTTACTCAACCTATACACTGTATAGTTAGGAAGATCAGACAATAGTGACATCCATCAAGTCAGATGCAGGAATCACAAGAAATTCTCTTTAGAAAACAAGATTTCTTTAGCTGCACTCAGAAACCTCGACCAGTGCCAAGTTCCTTCACACTTGAGTGCCTTCTCCTCTAAGAGGCACAGGAAAGTAAAATCAAGAATTCAAATCCAGCCAGGACTGGCAGGACAGCCTCTGTGTGTCCAGGACTGGGCACAGCACAGGGATGGAGGCTTTCCCTCCCTGTGACCAGATGCTGTCCTCCCAGTCGTGATAGCCCGAAGTCACCAGATAATGCCACTCACAAGTGGCATGGATCTCACTTACGCCATCAGTAATTGACTTGACAGCGCGCTGCTTCTCTGAAAAGCTTTTATCATGGCACGCTTTGTCATACAGCGTCTTTCATCCATCTCGGAGCACCCAGAGATAGAAGGCTCCATTGATTCTGTTTATCCTTGCCCAAATTCCATTAGTCTATTTTGATTCTAAGGGAATGGGAGCTATATCAGGCAAATGGCATTAGAGAAGAAACTCCTTGTGATTATGCACTGAGAGTTATTTTTCAGGGGCATTCCGGAATGATCTATCCCTCTGAAAAGAGCATCTAGATCTTGGGTTATTATCTTGCTTATACAAGAGACCAATATAAAGGCGGTGCTGTGGTGGCAAGAGCTGGTACTGCAGAGAGTTTGTTGCCCAAGGACCTCAACTGGCACCTTTAGTGACCTAGATGATGGTCCCAAAAGGCCAGTGGAATAGAGAGGGTCTCTAAGTTCTGAAAGGCAGATTTTATATTTTTGCTGTGGCGGTCTTTTTTTTTTTTAATGTTCCAGGAAGGGTTTTCTAAAGTGCCAAGGAATTCTTGTATGCAGAGGTGTAGTGGGCAGCCTCTGGGCATCTAGAAAGGTACATTTATGCCCTGTGCTGACTTTCAGAATAAATTACAACCCAGAGTTTTCTCCCTTTCATAGCTGTTTCCTCTTTCCTGGGGAAGAGGGAGGGAATGATATTGGACACAGAGAATACACACACATCCCAGGGGTATTCAGAACCCAAATTTGAAAGCTCTTTGGTTTAGCCAGCGTATGATGGACCCTTCTATCATCCATCTCTTAAGGCCCACGAACACAGCCAGAAATGTAACCAACGACTAGAACCCAGGTTGCAAGAGAAAAGTCAGTCGTCGGTCCCATAGTGAACTCTCCGGCATCTTCTACAAGGGGAAGCATGCAGCATCTATTCATTTTTACTTTGTTTCTAATCAAAGTATAGAACTTTGATAATTGGTTTTACCTGCAAGTTCTTCCTCCTAGATAGCTTTTAGGAACCTTCTTCAGACCAGCCCTTGTGGAGTTCAGTTATGGGCCAGGTACCACTGTAAACACGGGCATAGACTAACTTAGGTAAATGCACATTGTCCTGGAAGAGCCAAACTTTTTGCTACAAGTTGCCCGTATCTGGGCCATATTTTTTTTTCTGGAGGCTTGTAAATAAATACTATTTGTTTGGAACACCAAATGCTCGGTTTAGCATCCTTGGCAAGCTCTCAGAACTCCATGGGAAGGATACTTACCTGAAACACACTATCTGCCAGTTTAGACTGGTTCATAAGCCGTTCTGTGGTCTGATTCAGAACGGGCTCTTGAGTGCCACAACCATCTGCACTATCAGCTCTGCCTTGTGAACGTACTATGATTGATGGGCATATTTCCACCGCCTCCCGTCATTCTGTCTCTGAGTGCAACTCCCTTCTAAATAGCTTTGTCCACCAGTGTCCCAGGCTCCTCCTCCTGCCATCTGAGTCTGTCCTGGGCGTCTGCAGCGGCCATGCTCCCACTGCCCTCCTCCTCTCAGCCTCCCCTGTGAGGAGCATTTCCTCTGTCCGTGTTTTACAGGCTGATCGGCTCCCAAGCTTTCCATGCTCTGCCTGCTTGCCTTAGATGACCTGATTCACAACTGCCTCACCTGACGCCTTTCCCTAATGGATCCCAAGCCCCTTCCTCCAGGCTCATCTCTCTATCTTCAACTGCCTACTAAGATATCCAACAGTTCTCTCTCTCCCAAACTCCACAGAGCCATAGAGACTCACTGTCCAACACACCCAAAGCTTCTTTCCTGTTCCAGAACCATTCAGGCATTCAACAAGTGATCTGGGCATGCCAGGTATTGGAGTGTGGCAGTAACCAGGGACCAGCTTCCAAGTCATGGAGCCATGCCACCAGCTGGCCACCCAGCCCGTTGGCCTAGCAAGGACTCCATCTCTCCTTCTTCGTGCTGTACTATTACCCATCATGCCCTGCTCTGAACATTCCGGCTTACATTGCTTGTCCTTTCGTCGCTGTTCTCAGGGATGATTCCATGGGTCAGGCCTCTGCTTCTGCAAGACATTGCAACTGCCTTTGCTGCCTCTCATTTGACCTCTCTGTGGGGTTAGGGTGTGTCTACACACATACCTGTCTGTTCAGGTCACTGCCTTACAGAAAATTTTGTAACTCCCTGGGAAAATATTCTTTTGCCATGCAGCTTCTCATTGTCTCACTTGCTGTTATAAATTCTAATGTGAATGTAATATGCAAGGATATCTGATATGTGACCCCTATGGGGGTTATAACCCACAAGTTGAAAACCACTGACATAGAAGGATGGATCCTAAAACTGAACAATTTGCCTGAGAGCTCCAATGGGCTTGTCTGCATGATCTCATTTTGACTAGTTATTTACTCTTTTTGCTGTGATTTTTAGCTAGGAGACAAATCAGTAAATACACATGGCCAACAAAGCACCTGTCTACCATCTTTCTGTCTTTTTATCATCCATTTATCCATCATCCGTCCGTCTATCGATCTGTCTGTCCATCTATCCATCAGTCTACCATCTATTTATCTACCTGTCTATCCATGCATCCATCTGTTGACCAAGGTTTCTGTCCCACCCAGTCCTGCAGTTGTTTAGTCCCAAAGAAATACACAGAAGCCTACATTAATTATAAACTGGTTGGCCTAGTAGCTCAGGCTTCTTATTCATTATTTCTTACATCTTACATTAACCCGTTATTCTTGTCTGTGTTAGCAACATGGCTTGGTACCTTTTTAGGCGAGGCAGTCACATCTTGCTTACTCTGTGTCTGGGTGATGACTGCAGCCGACTAAATCTTTCCTCTTCCCAGAATTCTCTTGTTCTCCTCCCCCCCCCCACCTCTACTTCCTCCCAGGTCACCCTGCCTATACTTCCTGCCTGGCTACTGGCCAATCAGTGTTTATTTAAAATACAAGTGACAGGGTACACAGACCATAGTCCCATAACATCCATCCATGCATGCATCCATCCATGCATGCATCCACCCATCCATCCATCCACACATCTATTGCTTCTATCTCTCTCTTTGCCTCTTTCTCTGCCCATCCCCTCCAACCTTTCAGAGTATTTAAAGGTAAGGAGAAAAGATATTCCCCATCTTGGGAAATAAGGAGCACAGTGTACATGTTATGTTTCTATTACAGATAATGGGGACTGTGACTGTGGCGAATGTATCTGCCGGGAAGGCTGGACAGGAGAGTACTGCAACTGTACAACCAGCAGGGACTCATGTGCATCTGAGGATGGAGTGCTGTGCAGTGGACGTGGGGACTGCGTCTGTGGCAAGTGTGTCTGCAGGAACCCTGGAGCCTCAGGACCCACCTGTGAACGCTGTCCCACCTGTGGCGACCCTTGTAACTCTAAGCGGTAACGTCTCTACTTTATTCTCTTCTGTAGCAAGGTTTCTGTGTGATGGAAGTTTAAAAGGCATCTAGTAAACTCAACCTCTAATTGTCTCAGCTGAGTTTGGTCTCCATCCAGCCTCCATCAAACCTCATAGCCTAAGGGCCACTGTGGTCCTCATCCTGGAAGGTCAGCCTCTCACCTGCCTCTTTGTCCTGATTATCCAAAACCACACTGCCAGGTTTCTGCTAAAGATGGGGGTGGGGTGGGAGATTGGGGGAGTTGGAGGTGAGGGGAAGAGGGGTAGCTGATGTCCCTTACTGATAGCATCAGATGGTCTCTCAGTTGGAGAGGTATCCTGGAGGTATCCTGCTGACATCCACAGGCAATCAGTTCCTTTTCTGAGGAAACAGACAAACTTCTTATCTAGAGACTTGAGGCTGACCTACCCAAAGTCGTTTCCATTCTGGTAAGGCCAAAAGAGGCAGAAGCAGAAAGACAATCTTAGCTTTCACTTCTCTCCTTATGGTACACTTTGGCACTTCTGTGTATCATTATACATATATACTGTGGTTTCATTTTTACACTATTAAGACAATAACAAAACTAAATACACCCATATTTTTCTATTGAAACTGATTTCTGGTTAGCAGCTTCACTTTACAGAATTGGAACAAATCTTGTAGGTCTCCTCAAGCAGGTCTCTTAATGGCTTGTGAGGTCACAGTGTAGCAGGTTAGCAGCAAATAGGATTAAGTAGTTCATACTTTCATTAACTGATTCCTGGAATGGTGGCATTTTGCGTGTGTGATATAAACAAGGAAGAAAATCAATTCCCCCCAGTGGTTACCCACCAAGCCGGTGTCACGATTTTCCTGTCACTGTCCCTGGCAAGCTGAGATATATGCCAAGTAGGGAGCTTGAATCAAATGTCAGTTGTAGTTCAGTGACAGAGTGACTGCCTAGCATTCAGGAGTCTCTGGGTTCAAATCTTGGCGTAACCACCACAAAAAAGTAAGATTTTTTTTTATTCCTTTTCTTTTCCATCTTCTTTATCAATATGAGTTAGTCTTTTATCAGGGTTGTAAGATGCAAAATTAACTGTTTCCAGTTGGCTTTTACTCTTTACTTTTTTGAGGAGCCCACCCAAATAAATGCAGCTCCCAAATAAATACAGAGGCTTATTCTTTTTTATGAATGCCTGGCCTTAGCTTGGCTTGTTTGTAGCCAGATTTTCTTAAATTATCTTGTTCACCTTTTGCTTTGGGGCTTTTGTCTTTCTCTATTCTGGAGACCTTTCTTTACTTCTTACTTCATGGTTTACTGGGTTAGCTGAGTAGCTGGCCCCCTCCTTCTCCTTTTTCTCATTCTTCGAATCCTCTCTTCCCAGATTTCTCTTCCTATTAATTCTTTCTGTCTGCCAGCCTTGCCCATCCTTTCTCCTGCCTAGCTATTGGCCATTCGGCTCTTTATTAGATCAAGTTGGTGTTTCAGGCAGGCAAAGTAACACAGCTCACAGTTAAATAAATGCAACATAGAAGAATGCAACACATCTTTGCATCATTAAACAGATATTCCACAGCATAAACAAATAACACATCTTCAACTAATATTCTATAACAATTATCGAGGTTGTTCCAATTTGGGAATCAGCATCTTGATGTTAGTTTTGAGATGGATCTATTCTTCCTTTTTCTCAGGCATGTGTTCATTTACCTAACATTACATACATGCTGCGTGCCAAAAATAGTGACAAGTCATAGGCATGCAGTTAACAGTTATGGTTCTTACATTCATACGTGCTAAGGGCCTAATGGAAAGATGGACTTTATGTTTTGCATGTGTATACGTATGTAGTGGGGGCACATGTTTGCATGTGTATGGTACACGTGTGTTGGTGCATGTGTGGTGGTTGAAATTACCTGGCACAAGTGAGAAGGAAACATAGAACATGCAACAAACCCGCGTAGGAGTTTATTAGAGGGGGCGTGTACCACATACAAGGGGGTATCCTGACCTGGAAGAGTAAAAGGTTTAAGGTGAGACAGGTGGATCCAATGAGAGAGTCCCTTGAGCTTGGCAGCTGTGGGAGTTACAAGAATTACTTTAAAGGGGTCCTGCCATTTAAGGGAAAAGGATGAGTGGCATTGGTCTGGGGGATAGAATAGTACCTGATCTCCTATTTTAATTGGTGGTGGGCATGAATTGGCACACGGTTGAGGTAATGAGTAGTCAGTAAAATCCCACAATAGGGAGTGAAGATGGGATAACAGCAGAGTAAGCAGGTGATCAGGAAAGGGAGAAGTTTTTTGGATGAGAGGCTGGGAGTTAAAACTGACTGCCCATACATGATTCAAAGGGCAAGATGGAAAGGGGGCTTTGGGGGAGAGCCCTAAACCTAAGAAGGGCCAGAGGCAAAAGTTTTACCCAGTCAAGATGAAGCTCCTGTGACATCTTAACAATAACATTTGAAGAGAGACCACTGAAAAGCTAATGAGCCGGAGGTCTTGAACCAGGCAATAGGTTCTGTTAGGTTTTTTAACAGCAAGTATAGGGTTGTTTAAGGGAAAAGATTTTATGTGGACTCTGGGGATCTGAACTCTTGTCCTCATACTTGCATGCCAAGCTCCTTATCCACTGAGCCAGTCCCAATGCCTATTTCTTTTTCAGGTAATTAACAGAGATATGTGGGCTGCAGTCACAGTGGGGCTGTAGAGGATGCTGGGAATAGGCAAGATGTCTGGGGCAATCACAGTGAGACACACAAAAGGGGTTGAAGAGTCTCTCCAGGGTGCTCCAGGCCCCCACAAAGCCTGCCCAGAAATACTGAAAACACAAAAGCAGCTTCAAGACCAGATGGTGCTCTCAATCCCACACGGTTGCTGACCCAAGCCCTGCCTATAGAGCAACAGTTCTCAACCTGTGGGTCTCGAATCCCAATAGGAGTCACATATCAGACATCCTGCTTATGAGATATTTACATTAAGATTCAGAACAGAAAAAGTGCAGTTATGAAGTTAACAGTGAAATAATTTTACGGTTGGGTGTCCTCACAAAGTTAATACAGCTTCAGCCGACATCCCATGGGCATGAGCATAAAGTCCTTTGAAGACCACCCATACCCCAGCCATGTGTATGCACGCAGAAACTTCTGCAGATTTGTCCTACTACAAACTGAATCTATTTGTAAAGTTATTTGTAGGACAAGATACATTCTAGGCTTACATATTACTTTTGTCTATAGGCATCTTATAATCCTTGTATTCTTGGAAATATACTTTCTAAAAGCAGCGATCTTTTATTTAGAAGCCTGAATTAATGAAGATCCAGGCTATAATCCTAAGCCTTAGAAACACACTACGAAGATTTATACTTATTCAAAAAGAGCAACATAAAATTGAATTTTAGAATAATCCTATTTGACATAAATTGAGAGCACCCATCACTGTTAGAATTCTTGCTGAGATATGGATCATTTGGGTTAAGAAATTCATTACTTTGCCTAGATTCTAGTCATATTTATGGATATAAACTCTCCCTTATGTCAAAACATAGCTAAAGCACTAAAGTATTTTTTCTCAACCAATCAGGAGCCGTCACTATAGAATAGACAATGCCAACAAGGCTGACTCAGGGAGCTCTAAGTATGGAGTAGGAGTCGGAACAATTTAGCATTCTCTTAGGAGTCACCCAACTCTTTCTGAAAGAGGTCAATCTCACCATCGAGAAGAGTAAAGCAGTATGCCCACTGCATGCCTGGTCTCCACCATATGAGCTGATGAACTCTGTTGTCCCCACAGGAGCTGCGTCGAATGCTACCTGTCTGCAGATGGCCAGGACCAAGAGTGCATGGAGAAGTGCCAAGCCACCGGCGCCACCATCAGCGAGGAAGGTGCTCCTTGTCTTAAATCCATAGTGCTCTTTGTCTTAAATCCATAGTGCTCCTTGTCTTAAATCCATAGCTCTTGAGAGGCAGAAACCGTGGGAGTCAAGGGACTCCCAGGATCTTGACTTCATTTCTACCAGGAGCTAGGTGCTGGGGTTCTCTGTCCCCTTTTGAAGGATAAATGCATTTTCTAAAGAAATAATGGCACAGGAAGCAAGCAATTTAACGTCATGGCTATTCTATCAGTCTTCGGTTCTGTTAGGGGGTTCACCCCTGCTTGACAGGGGTGCCTAGTGAATTCTACAAGGCTGTGTTTTCCAAACTAGTAAGACAGAAATTGGAAGAAATGACTCTTAACTGCCACTGACAGCCTGAAATTTTTCTATATCACAGGTTTGCTTTATGTCAAGATAAGATAAAACCTGCCCTAATGGTTTGCCTGACTGCACTTTACAGATCCTGGAAGTGTTCTGCTCAGGAGCTAGCTGGATTTTGTCTACCCCTCCACTGTTCCTCCTAGTGATTTTACTTCCTCCCAGTCATGGGTATTACATCACCATCCATCCCCCATCCCTCTTGACTCATCCTCCGAATTCAAGAAGTCCCTCTTCTAATTGCTAAGAGAGCTGGGCTTCTGCTTTCCTGTCATGTTTAATTATTTAAAATGAGGATCTAGTGGCAAAATCTCATCCCAAATATTTAATGCCCCTGCAGGTTAGATGAGCAGGAGAAAAGACATTTAAAAAGGGATGTGGGGACTTTACAACAAAGGAGATGGCCGCTATGCTTCAAAATGGTAGTGATGCTACAGTTGAGCTACTGGGTGGGTCAGGGCCTGATGAGTGCTCATAAAACCCCTCATCTGTGCTTTTCTGGTGACCAAGGATAAGTCTGCCAAATAGCAGCGAATGGAATGAGATGCTGTGTGCTTTGTCTGATAAAGGTGAGACACACAAAAGCATCGAGAAAGAGCAGCGTTTGTGGCATCTCCACATCAGTGACTAGCAGGCATCTCAGAGCATCCTCCAGGCTCACGTCCCAGCAGCGGGGGTATTCACCAGCTGTCTCTGGGAGATGAGTCAAAGTTGCAGAAAATGCCTGCAAATGACTGGGAGTCGATTCGCCAGCAACACGGGACAGGCAGTGTGTGCTGAAAAGGAAATGAAGCAGCGGCTCGCCAGCCACAGGTGTGAACAGGGCAGTCGCTGTGATTGGCAGAGATGCTCGCATTGGGGAGAAAGGCTAGCTTACGTGGCTTTTAGAACATTTACGTTCTTTGGGTTTGGCCGACATCTCCTTAAGAGAGGAGGATATTACTGAAAGCAGCCAGTGGATTATTAACCCACTCTAAGCACTAATCTGGACAAATGTGAGGAGACACGAGATCTGGCCAAGTTAGGTTAAAAGACACCTTTTCAATCACCTCCTTACAAATCGTTTTGAACTTCTAGCCCACTGATGTCGTTGTCACACTGGGTGGTTGTCACACTAGTTTGAACAAACGACCTCCCATCTGCTCATCTAAGGGTCTCTTAGCCCCGCTTTTCCTCTGCTGAGGATGTGGAGTAGACAGACCTACTGTCTAACGCACATGAATTTACCCATTGTGCATCTGTGCCCTGGGTGGGCACATCTAACATTCATTCTGTTTTATTGAAGGAGTCGTGCTTCTTAATTTACCCCATTATCCAGACACTCAGATCCTTGTTACTCAGAGCTTGCTCCACCAGATACTATCTCTGAAAAGTTCACAAAATAAAGCACCCACAGTCATATTACATTTTAGAAATGTATTCACAATAAGTCAATGTATTCATATACATTCTGGAAATGGGAAACTCAGGATCCCAGAGCTTTGCAAGTCTTCATAATTGCTATGTACATTAAATATGGGTGTGGGTCTCCACGAGGGCCAGGAGAGGTACTCATGTAAAAGAGATATCCAAATGTATCTCAAATGGAGAACACTCCTCAACACACACCATGACCACCTTTGGGAAACCGTTTACTTCCAGAACTGCTAACTGATCCCAGAGCTGATGTCTTAAAACACAGGGTTGTGAGTCAATACAGACATTTATGTTTTCTACGTTCTTTGGATCTGCCTCTCCACCCCCACCTCCACTTATGTTTTCCTTCCTTCATTAAACATGATTTCCCAGGCTGCCTGAGATCTTATTTTTCCCTGTATTATTCAGTGGCAGTAATTCAGGTCTCACAAAGAAGGGGAAAGAGAAAGAAAGAAAGGGCCATTTTCTATGAACAAAAGAAAACCTTAGCGGCTAATTATGCAAATCTTTCATTGCACATCCAATCATACTATTTCAACACCCAAACACTGCAAAACGGGGCCCATTTAGCCTGCAAAAGTCAGGAAAAGGAATGGTGGAGTAATTAAAGCACAAGGGGGGAGTTGTGAATCAAAGGTCAGATCTGCAGTTCCATTAAAACCTCAATAATCTTGGCCAAGCAAAGGAAGCCTCCCAACGCTTCAATGCGGCCGTTTGAAAGAAAATAGAGAAGCGGGATTAATATTACTGACGTGAGGAGACTAAACCAGCCACATACGTTCAGCCTGAAAGCTTGGCGTCCCATTGAGTTCAAAAGAGGGTGTGAGCTCTCATTGCTGCAGCAAAGACTGAAGAAAGAAAATGCTCCAAAATGCCAAAACACTCCAAGACTTCATGAATCTTAGTTATTGGAGTGGAAATTAAGCACTGGAGAGGTGAAAGTCATATAAAGAGGACCAAACTTTGACTTGAGCAAGGGTACCTGCTATTTACCATCAAACACATGAAATAACACAGGCTGAGTTGCCAAAAGCTTCCCAAATCTCCTCATCTAAGCCATCTTATTAGAATGTTTATTCTAATAAGTCTCATAACCACCTAATGCCCGAGTCCTGTGCATATCACAATCTCTCCCATTAGAACAACCAAGCTGGGTTCCCAGACCCAGGTGAATCAGATTGTTATATGCATATGGGAATGATCTAACATGAAAAATTTGCATAAAATTTCTTAATATGGATATGTACATAAAGAGATGCTTCTAATGAGTTCAAAACCAGTTTAGGCCGTGTAAATCTATTGTACAAAATCTCATTTAGAATGGTGAATTTCTGATTTACTGGTCCCTGCTGTCATGAATGATAAAGAGCTTATCAGTCACAGGACCTATCAGGGGTTTCTCTTAAATTTAAATGCAAAGACAAACAATGACAACTTAATATTTCTATATTTTATGGCTAGCATTTCTGCACCCTAAATAGCCCTAAATAGGCTCTTTATTTTTTCTTGTAAGAATGCACACACACGCGCACACACACATACACACAAATTCTATCAATACCTTTTAGAAACTTAAGCTGCTGGGTGGTGGTATCACAGACCTTTAGTCCTAGCACTTGGGAGGCAGAGGCAGGTGGGTCTCTGAGTTCAAGGCCAGCCTGCTCTACAGAGCAAGTTCCAGGACAGCTAAGGCTAAACAGAGAAAACCTGTTTTGGAAAAAGAAAAAAATTTTAAGCTAATGGGGGAAAAAAATCACACTCCAGAAAGAGTAGGCCCAAGATTACCTGGGATAGTTTGATTTTCATAGTCTTTCTTAATACACTATTATTGGAGCATATGTCTTAGAAGTTTAGATTCAGAGCAAATGTTATTTTAATTATAGGTTTCTGAAAAACTGTTAATAGTTTCATCAAGAATTTCCAAATTAGAATAAGAATTGTAAAACTAATCTGTTTGCTTTAATTCAGAAATACTTGAGGAATCTGGCAGAGTAGCTGGGCCATCAGAATTTTTGATGTGTGAACTAAGAGTTTTACATTTTTATCACCATAAATAAAATTTTATTACTAATTATCATGAAATTCACATTCTAACTCTTAAGCTTCATAAGGGAAAATATTCAATTTGGGAAACCTTTTGAGGAAGATCTCGCTTTCTTCTTAGGAAAGAAGGTATACTGTGTGTCGGAGAGCCTGGGTTCCTTTTCATCTGAGACTCCCCTTTATCCTGCGGGTCTCCGAGATACAGAACCCCTCTGTCTCGGCTTCCTGATATTAATTTTTTCTCACCATGTGACAAGTGCCAAGCCAGCGATTCAGGCTGCACCATGGAGAAGCCCTCTGGCTAGTATCAGTGTACATCCGCACTGAGCAGAGTGTCACCTAGCTAACTTCCCAGATGCTCTGAGCAGAGAGGAACACACTGCCCCCCCCCCCCCATTACCATCATCATGGCCGTTCTATCCCCCGGGCAGTGGTGGGCACCTGCACTGTGCTGCTTTCGCTCGATTGAAGTCTTCCTCCATCGGACAGAGGGAATTCTGATGGTCAGTCCTGATTGACCACATCTGCTATGCTTCTCAGTTCCCATCCGACAGAACTGAAAACCCTAATTCGCATACTGAAAGACTCAATACTGTTTTGCTTTAAAAATGATCTCTTTTGAAATCTCATTTACCCTAATGCATGACTCTTTCACCTGCAGATTTTTCAAAGGATACTTCTGTTTCCTGCTCTCTACAAGGAGAAAATGAATGTCTTATTACATTCCTAATAACCACAGACAATGAGGGGAAGGCCATCATCCACAGCATCAATGAGAAAGGTGGGTAGCTTGGGTTCCATTGTCAAGGTCAAGTGATACTACCTTTCGAGGCACCCAGACAGTCACTTCAGGTGGCTTGCCAGGAAAAGACATTTCAAAGTTTGGGGTAAAGTGCTTCTCCCAAGGTTGAAAAGATCCTTTATTAAAACTTTTGTTGTGTTCCTGCGTCTTTTATGAAGATGAGGTAACGTGATAACTTTCATTGTCCCCAAGCATCACCTCCTGGACAGCTAGCTGCTGGCCCTGAGGAGAGGTGGACCAAGAAAACAAAATACAAACTGGTTTGCTTTTCTGAAAAAAAACTAGCAGGAAGGAGTAACAGATTCTAAAACCAAGTTAAAGTGGTGGTTCAAAAATTGTTTCGTTGTGCAATCACCACTTGAGATTGTGGGATCTTCTTGCCTCTCCAAGCCTCTATTTCCTCATCTGTAAAATGGGAAAAGCAGTGGCACAAACTTTTAAGAGATAACTCAAGGAATAAATGGAACAATGAATGTAATATACGTGCCAAAAGAGGCTTCCCAGCAATGGCCCATTAAAAGAGACTCTTGGATCAGGAAAGACACAGGCAGCAAATCAGGTTATGGCTAGAGATGTCGAAGTGTCAGGACAGCTAGCATACACCTCTAATGCCAATATTCAGGAGAATGAAAGCAGGAGGTTTGCTTTGAGTTTGAGACAGCCTCCACTGAGTGATGTCAGACCAGGGCAGCCAAGAGCCCATTGTTTCTGTGCTTTTGTAGATTTTCAATCGTTGTCAACTCGTGGAATCACTTTCCAATGCACCCCTAGAAATTTCATCTCCAGCTAAGGGAAAAGACAAGTTTATACACCATGGAAAGGGAAGCAGTGGAGAACACATCTTTAAGAAGCTTTCAAATTGTGTGTGTATCAGACTCCCCTGTTTATCTAAAAGGCTGTTATCCTGAGTCAGCAGGCCTGCGTGCACTCGGTCTGCATTCCAATAATCCAACTTAGCACAGATGGTCCAGGCGCTTTTGGAGCCACTGTGCTAACAAACCCTGGCGGCGTTCTGAAACACGCACAGGTGACTCACATTTTCTGTCTTCAGCGGTGACCTACCCCTCCCTAAAATGTCCCAGAGAAATGACAGCTGTGTTAAGTGACTTCATCAGGCTGGGGTTTGGAGCAAAAGGTCCTGCCCAGACAACAGCAGCACACACAGAGGATGGGGTTTGTTGTGTGGACTTGCTTTTCAATGTGCTGGGAGAATGTTAAGTCCTGATCTTGAAATCAAAGCTATCAAATTGATGATCACACTAAAGGTTGAAAAGAAACCAAATACCTGAAAAGTGGGTTTAAACCTCATGTTACGATCAAGAAAATGGCCAGAGAAATGTCACATTATCCTGCCAACAGAGCTGGAGGTCGGGCACAGTTCGTGAAGTGTGGGGATGACTGGGGATGTGGATTTGATTCCTGGGAGGGCAGGATACTCCCGGCATATTTCTGAGAAATATAAACACAAAAATGCATTTTGCAGTCAGGAAGCCGGGTGAGTCATGCTGTGTAATAACCAAGTTATTTCATAAAACTAAAAAAACCTGTCCCTTCATTAGGAGTGTTATACAGTTACAATTACAAACCCCCATCACTGTGTTTGTAATTGTGGTAGTGATTTTAGCATGTTAATGTGAAATCAAAACCACCCCTCAAATTGATTCTATTGGGAAATCACATCCGGAACAACAAAGCGACTTTCCGTGGAAGGCCTTGTGGGTTTCTGTAGCACAAATAATAGGAACCCAGAGACAGATATTGGGGTTCGGTCTGAAAACCAGAAAAACAAAGCAGTCAAGCCATTAGAGAAGTCTTACCTCTACCAAGGCTGGGCAACTGCAAACTCAGCAGATCAGAGCCTCTCCCCTCCCGGTTTACATTCCCTCTAGTGCTGGGACTAAAGGCCCGTGACTTTCTAGTACTGGGATTAAATGTGTGAACTACCTTCTCCTGGATTTGTTTCTGCATTGATTTTGTGTAGCCCAAAGTGATCTTGAGACATCATCTGCTCTGTCTCCCAAATCTTGGGGTTAAAAAGAACGGGGTTTCTTGAACTCTTAAAAGAGAGAGAGCAGGCTGTCCCTGAACAGCAAGGACACTTTCAGCAGTGGAGATTTAGACTGCACAGAGATGAACTGAAGGAGAAGAGCGGGTTCCAGCCAGGCTGAGGCCAGAACAAGTACCCAGAGTCAGAGTTGTGAGCAAGAACCCACGCCAAACCCCAGGGTCAGCTGGCAAAGAACTCCTCTGGAAAGAAGGTCTTCAGAATGATTCCGGGGAAGATATTGAAGTTGCAGCAGGTCCTAATGGACCATTGCTTACAGTTGACTAGCCAGTGGGTGCAGAACCTCTCGCCAGAAGACCAGTAAAGCACACAAGCCTCTCAGAAGTGGGAAAAGAGGATGGGCTACCTACTGTCCCAGGCGGTCAACCTCATATGGTCTGGGGCGACAAAGAAACTGAAGTTTAAAGAACCTCTCCCTCTCTTGGACTCTAGATGTGACATCAAAACAGGGCAGCAAGCCCCGTCATCTTGGCAGCCTGTCCAACCAGGTTCCAGGCTGGGTGGTTTTGAAGCCGCCTTTGTCAGCCATGTCCTGTCCAAACGTGGTACTGGTATCTACGGTCTTTACCGCGCCAACTTCCAG
Organism: Microtus pennsylvanicus; assembly: GCF_037038515.1. Lineage (NCBI taxonomy): Eukaryota > Metazoa > Chordata > Mammalia > Rodentia > Cricetidae > Microtus > Microtus pennsylvanicus. Next base: position 20,455,093 of record NC_134587.1, read on the forward strand.
AGCGTGAGGCCTATCAGAGAGACAAATTCCACCTTGGTACCAGCGAGAACAAGCTTCGCTTTGACCCTATAAAAGAGAGGTCGTGTCGGTGTGGCATGAACCTCAGGGACGCAGGCCTGCTGCAGTACTCGGACTGGCAAGGGCAGCCCTTCCTTCAGAAAGTGCTCACCATCTTCTCGATCCACGACTGCAGGGCACCTACACCTCCTGATTCAGAAAATGTGGGGGTTCTCGATGGCCCCTGCTCGGGCTTATATATCTTTGCTGGCCAGTGTTCTGTGTGATGCAGGTATTGCCTTTCTGATCCCTACACCCCGCTACAGGTTTCTGGGCTTGGCTGGCTTGATTTTCTTTTTTTTTTCTTTCGCACCCACCTCCCCCACCCGTGGAACGTGTCTTCAGCTGATCAATGCTGTCTCGTTACTGAACTCTTATTCGTTCTTTTATTCTTGTACACAGCGTGAGAAGCGCACCAACATGCCATCCGTCAGAGGACGCACAGATGTCCGGTGCCTTTCTATTGTAGTGTCTTATTTATCCCCTAGTCTTCTGTAGTAAGCGGAAGAGAAGGAAAAACAATCTCCCTGGGATTTCACAAGATCTCATGACAGGCCCAAGAATACCTCAAATGCCCCATTCCTGGGCAGGCCTGGTGCTTCCAGAAGCCCCAAGGTGTCAGGAGTTTCTTCCTCCCTAAGCTGAGACCTGTGGCTCTCAAGTTAGAAACTAGGTCAAATGAAAACCAGGAAAAAGCAGGGAAAGGTTAATGCTTCCCAGTGTCCTCTAAGCAAGCTGAAAGGGAGCTGGTCCAGCATGCTTGCTGTTGCTGAGGATGCAGGCACAGCCTTACATCCCTCATCTTCCTTCTGTATCTGGATAGAGAAGTGGTCCTCAACTTCCTTAAGGCTGCAGCCCTTTAATACAGTTCCTCATGTTGTGGTGACCCCACCCCAACCATAAAATTATTTTTGTTGCTACTTTGTAAAGGTAATTTTGCTACTGTTATGAAACATAATATAAACATCCGTGTATTCCCATGGTCTTAGACTACACATGGGAAGGGGTTGGACCCCCTAAAGGGATTGTGACCCACAGGTTGAGAACCACTGGGACAGCATGTCAGAGCCTACAAGTCATATCAGATATAAAAAATATGACAGCCAAGCCTTCTTTGCCGGGAGAAGCCAGTCACTGCAGGTGGTACATCTGCGAACTGAGCTTGGACGATCCAGGCCTTTGCCTTCTGGGAGACAGAAAAGGGAGAGGAATGCACGTGTTGTCACTGTCCCTGTGTTTATGGGGCCTTACTAACACCCGTGTCACTCCTCGTGTTTCTTACGTGCTGAATCACTATCTTCGCTTATTTTTTTAATTAATTAATTAATTAAAGATTTCTGTCTCCTCCCCGCTTCCGCCTCCCATTTTCCTCCCCCTCCCCCAATCAACTCCCCCTCTCTCATCACCTTGAAAAGCAGTCAGGGTTCCCTGCCCTGTGGGAAGTCCAAGGACCTCCCACCTCCTTCCAGGTCTAGTAAGGTGAGCATCCAAACTGCCTAGGCTCCCACAAAGCAAGTACGTGCAGTAGGATCAAAACCCAGTGCCATTGTTCTTGACTTCTCAGCAGTCCTCATTGTCCGCTATGTTCAGCTAGTCTGGTTTTATCCCATGCTTTTTCAGACCCAGTCCAGCTGGCCTTGGTGAGTCCCCGATGGAACATCCCCATTGTCTCAGTGTGTGGGTGCACCCCTCGCGGTCCTGAGTTCCTTGCTCGTGCTCTCTCTCCTTCTGCTCCTGCTGAATCACTATCTTCAACAGCCCTACAAAGGGAGCACTAGTGTTATTTTTGACCTACAGGAGAGGAAACTGAGGCATGGAAACAAGGGTACTGCTTGGTCTTGCAGTAATTACTCCCAGAACTCCTTGCCTGGGGAACTCTGACAGCCCAGCTTAGAGCCCAGGCTCATAACCACTGTGCTACACTGCCTCCCACTGGGTGCACAACTGTAATAAATACCTGACCCTAAATGACGTTGTTAGCATTGTCCAATAGGACGGTCAAGGCAAGCTCTGGATGAAACGTAATGTTTTCTAGAAGCCTCATTAAAAAGTCAAAAAGAAAATAGGTGAAGTTAGTTTTCTTTACCTTTGAGTCCAAAATATTCTCATTTCAACATGGAAATCAACATAAAAATCATTTAGATTTTACATTTTTCATACTTAGACTGTGAGATAACTGTTTAGTATTTGTAGTACAACCTGCTTCAGATGTCACATTGCCAGTGCCTGATAGCTACATATGGTTCAGCTACCAGCTTAGCCAGAGCTAAGAATTAGGTGGTCAAGACCTCAGCGTTAGGTACAGCTGTGACCCAACTTGACAGGTGGTATTACACACAGGAGCAGAGCTACCCCTCTCCTCCCGCCTAGTTAGCACTCTTCAGTCTGAGCCCCAAAGGAATATCGTGCAGAGCATGGGAGGGAGAGGCCTGTGCTGTGAAAACCTGCCTCGGAACACGGGTGGAAATCTTTTCTTGAGAAATTCACAGTAGCCTAGGACCTTAGGTTCTCCCAAGCCACACCTTCTCCTCATTGACTCCCTACTTGAGCATCCTCCTGATTCTCTTTCCAGCTGCAGGTCCTCGCAAACTGTGTCCTGCTGTGAACAGGAGCAATATGAACATTGCCTAGCCAAAGATATAGCTGGGTCCGTATATTTTCCCAGGGACTCAGCCATGCTTCATTTGCTGGCTACAGTACCTCCATTAGCCCTTGGTACTATCGTAAGCAGGCCATTCAATTCTGCTTGTTTCTCCACAATGTACCTCCATGGTTTTCCACCCAGAAAAAGTATATGAGATTAGGCATCATGCCGCTAGAGGGTTATTCAGATTCGGGTCTGAAAAGCCACGTGATCCTTCCTCGGTGTTCAACTCTCCATTATTAACTATTTAAGAGTGACGTTTTGGAAGCTAGAAGAAGCGGGGTTCATTTCTCCCCCACCGACTGTGGGGTGTGGCCTCACTTCCTGTGGTGGGATGCAGATATTTAACGATCATTTGATGTGGACTTTCTTCCCAGGAAAGCAAAAGAAGGGCTTAATTATAATGTTCCATTAAGAGATTTATCATCTTGCTGGCACATTGCAAGGGTGATCAGTCATCTTACTGGCAATGGAGGAAGGTGCACTATAACTGCAAAACTACATTATACCATCCGTCGAGCCAAAATAAAATTTCATAAAATCTTCAAGTTGAGAATATCTAATTCCCTACACTTCCCTGCTTGTAAGAGTGACTTAGATACGATTAATAATATATATCCTGTGGTATTACCCAAGACCCACTGAAACAATATTTTGGGGAGGGGTCTAGGAGGCTGTGGTTTTGACAAGCAAGACTACCTCAACATGTCATCAGGGCAATCGAGGGAGCGCTGTGCTTTATTTCACAGATGAGGTCAAGGGACTCAAGGATTGAATCCAAACAGCTACTGTACATCAGATGAGAATTGAACCCACCCTCTTCTAGTCTAGGAAATCAGCATTGCACAAAACAGAAAGCTATGATTATCTTCTGTTTTTACAGGGGTAAGGGGCAAGGATCCCACAGTAAAGGGGAATCTTTTCTGTTCTGGAGGTGGAGCCTGAACCTTTGCACATGCTAAGCAAGTGTTCCACACTCCCAGTCCTCTGTTTGTGAGACACGGTTTCACTGTGGAGCTCAAGTTGGTCTTCAACATGTTCTGTATCTGCCTGCTGTGTTCTGGGATTGCAGGCATGAGCAACCGGGCAGGACTAATAATTTTTATTATTAAATAATAAAATAATTAGACTGTTCATGATTCAATGAACTCCTTGACAAGACTGTCGCTCTGCTGTATAAAAGTTCTAAAGTCAACCGTCCAATTGAGTCACCTCTCCGTATCTGCAGGAGATTGGGTCCAGAGCCTCCTGGGCCAAAGAAACTAAAACCTGTGAATACTGAAGGCCCTTATACTGGCATAGAATTTACATGTCTTCCCACATACCTGGAATCATTTCTAGGTTTCTTGCAAAATATGATGCAGGGTTTGAGATGTAAGTTAGTAGAGTGCTTGCCTTGCACAAATGGAGCTCTGGGTTCAATCCCCAGCACTGTATAAAACTAGGCATAGTATGCACATCTGTAATCCCACACTGGGGAGAAAAAGGCAGGAGGTTCAGGTGTTCAAGGTCATCCTTGGCTGTAGAGCTTGAGGCTAGCCTGTGATGCAAGAGATGTTAAATAGAAGAAAGGAAGAAAGGAGGGAGAGGAAGAAAATAGGAAGAAAAGAAGGAAGGAAGGAAGGAAGGAAGGAAGGAAGGAAGGAAGGAAGGAAGGAAAGAAGGAAGGAAGGAAAGGGGAGAGGTAGGGAGGGAAGAAAGAAGGAAAGAAGAAAGGAAGGAGGGAGGGAGGAAGGAAGGAAGGGAGAGAGGGAGGGAGGGAAGAAGGAAGGAAGGAAGGAAGGAAGGAAGGAAGGAAGGAAGGAAGGAAGGAGGAAAAGGGGAGAGGTAGGGAGGGAAGAAAGAAGGAAGGAAAGAACGAAGATTGAAAGCCAGTACAATGTGTCTGCTATCGAATATATATTACACTTACTATTTAGAGAGCAACAGCAAGGGGAAAGACAGGGCGTGCCCGATAAAGACATATTTTCAATCCATAGTTTGTTGAATCTGTGCATGCAAAACCAAGGATATGGAAGGCTGGTTATAAATTCATTTTTGAATTGTTGTGAAACTTTTATTCCACTGAGACTAAATACAAAGCTCTCTTTAAAACAAGTAGCTCAGTTTTAGAAGAAAGAAATTCAACAGAACAAGAGGATATCACTATTTTCCCTCTCCTGTAGAAAATACGTGACTTGAAAAACCCAGTGAGAAAGGTCTTTCCATTCCGTAAGATGGGGGTGTAGCTTAGAGAGAGAAGAATTGTACAATATGTTCAGCGCAAAACACTAATTGTCACAGCTTCTAAAGATTATTCCATCTGCTCCACAGACTGCCCCAAGCCTCCAAACATCCCCATGATCATGCTGGGCGTGTCGCTGGCTATACTGCTCATCGGAGTAGTCCTACTGTGCATTTGGAAGTTGCTGGTGTCATTGCACGACCGGAAGGAAGTCGCTAAGTTCGAAGCAGAACGATCAAAGGCCAAGTGGCAAACGGTATGTGAACTCGGGGGACCTGAAAATGATGGGGGACTCAGCCATGCCCTGTAGAAAAGAAGAGGTCAGTTGTCCATGACCACGCTCTGTGTAGCCCCAACAGCTTTCATGTCTCTCTTGCTTAGCGAGCCAGAAGAGCCCCATTGTCTGGTTCCGGGTTGTCCTCACGACACCCGATGTCTCAGTGTGGTGGGCTTGTAACACCTGGGGAGGCTCATGAATCTCCTGCTGTGGTGGCTTAGGGCTGTCGTGGAGGCGACCTCATTAAATAGAGCCTAGGTTCTATAGCTAAACTTTTCTGCAAATTGATTATATGCCGGCTAATGGGATAATGTTAATGGAGACTGTGACCGTTCATGCCAATTTCCATGGAAATACTTGTTGCTGATATCATGGGCGACAAAACAACATTGATAAGCCTTTTTAAACACCAAGCAGTTTTTTCCCAAATAACATAAAATTTAAGTAGCTACATGAAATAAACTTCTAAATATATGTATTCAATGATATAATTTAAATGTCTTCTCAGGAGGCAAACAGAAAACAGAACTACAATTTTCGGTGTTGCTTTTCCACAGGAAGAGATAATTACATTTCTAGAGACCCCTGGAAACAATTTCATGGTTTTAATTTCATCTCTCAATCTCTAATGGTGTGTCTAGCTATCTAATAGCAATTATCTTACATCACTGATTCCAACAACAGTGAACTCGCTGGAGAAAACACAGGCAAACACAATGTGCCTTTGGGTTCATCTGCCTAAATAAATTGATGGCAACACTATTTCCCCTATATGGCTCTCCTCAGTTCTGAAAGAAAATAGAATTTTCCATTCTTGATAATGAACATTTATAATGGGTGGGATGATTTCAAACTAATCATAATGTACATCTCAGGGAAAAAGCTAATAAAATTTAATCTACCTTATCTTTTGAGTAAAAATGCTTTAGTTATAATGAACAAATGTGATCTATGGACCCAGTCTGAGTCCTGACTTGGAAGGGTCCGGATGTAAGATTTTGTTTTTAAGACGACTGAGGAAAGTTTGATGTACTCTAGATACTAGAATGATAGCAAAGATGTATGTTTGATTTGATCAGATTTCACCAAGGCCTGGTGACTTCCTGAGTGCACAGTCTGTAGTTTTTAGTGAGGAAACTGGTGTGTAGGAGTGAGGAGAAATGAGAACAGGTGTTGTACTTAAAAGAATTCAGCCAAAAGTTCAGGTCTCCCCAAAGTCTTGGTACAGGTAGAGTTGAGCCCCAATCATGAATTCGTTCCAACAGCCTTCGGTTGAAGCGTCTGGAAATAATGAGGTGGGTATTCTGATTCTGCCAGCAAGCCCTTGGCTGTTTTGTGATGCGTGTCTACTAACCAGCATATTTTAATGCTCTCCGACGCGGGTGTGAGTACTGACAAATGATTAATATCTTTAGAATAACGTTTTAATTAACAGTTAATTTCCCCCAAAACATGAATTGTTCTCCCTCAGGAAGCTAAACATGACTGAAATTCAAATGCCTAAATTTAGCTGTTTCTTCATCTAAAATGGGACAAAACCACATATTAGACAGATAAAAGCATAAATGGAAAATATTATTTCCCCGTCAAATTGAGTTTCTTTGAATAACAAATGTCCGATGTTCCCAACTAGATGATGACCAGGTAATAATTATTCATTTACATGCAAAAGAGGTTCAATTCAATATTCAGCCCTAATTTCACTAACACATCCTCTTCCTGGGACAAATGTATGCTTGGCGCGTACACTTAAAGGTCTTCAGTTTAATTCAGTTTTTATCTAAAACCTATTTCTTCTCAAGGGGTGAACTTAACTAAGTCTTAAAAAGCAGGACAGAAAAAACAGTGCAGTCACCTGACCCATCGAGCTCCACAGACTCATAAGGGGACAGAGTTGAAGACACATCTTGTCTCTTGCCCCCTGAAACATTTTGTCAGGACTATAAAGAAAGGTTATCTTTTATTACATTAAAAAAAACTGAGCATTTTTCTTCTGAAAATACAAATAGAAGACATTTAAATTCATCTTTGATTTGACAGTTTTTCTTCTGGAAAACAAGTGGACTTGTGACAGAAAAAAAAAAAGTTTCTCCTGCCATTTCTTGCAGCCATGGATTGACTTTGTTCTGTCCTAAGCAAATCGGGTCTACAGGTCGCAGTTAGGCAGTCACTAAGGAAGCTGTGAGCCATGATGGAGCCTTCTTGTTACCGCTTTTGCTCAAGCCTCAGAAATATGCCACTGGCTGCCAGAATCCAGCCAGGCTTAGGCCAGAGCCTCAATGTTCTGGAGAAACTCGGTCTGGACACCTTACACACTTAGAACCAGCCTTGTCTAAAAGTGGACACTCCCCCACCATAAAGCAGGTGTTAAGCCTGAGTCTCAACTGGACATCCCACAAAGGTCAATAATAAATATGGTACTGGCCATTTTCGTATCTGCTGACAAAACCCAACCCTAGCATGCTCTCCTGAGCTCTGATCACCGTCTGAGGTCAGTACACACCTCCTTCCCCCACCTCAGCAGTGCTGCGAACCTTTTCTTCTCTGGGTTCCATATCTCCCTTACCTTTTTACTAGGGTGGAATCTTAGTCCATTGACCCTACACAAGGGACCCCCGAACTATCCCAGACTTGAGTAAATGAAGTAGTTTAAAACGAAACAAAAACTTCATGAAAGTGAATGGTTAACAATCTACAAAATGACATTGCGTCATCCCCTTTAGAGTACTTTAAAATCTATTTTGTGGGGTTACAGAGAGCCTCAGTAGGTAAAGCTTGCAAGAAAGAAGACCTGAGTTCACATCCCCAATGCCCTTGTAAAAGTCAGACCCTCAACTCAAATCTGCAACCCTAGTGCTGAAGAACTTGGAAACAGGCAAAATCCTAAGGCTCACTGGCCAGTCAGTCTAGCCAAAATGGTGAGCTCCACAGCACTGAGAGACTGTCTCAAAGCGGGGGTGGGATAGAAGATGACACCCAGCACTGACCTCTTGCTGCTTATACACATGCCACACATAAGCAAGCATACCTGCACACACATGTTTAGCATGTGCACACGCACACATTACAATTCTTCTTCATGCGGGAAGTAGGTACATTTTAGTATGATTGACAGCTATGGAGTGGGGCCTAGAAACAAAGATCTAAGCAGGCCCAGATCACAGCCAATTTATTTTCCTATTCCCTAACCTCCCCATCTCTCTTTCGTCCAGGCTTCAGCCTGCATCCCCACCCGCAGCTCATGCTATCCAACTCTGTCTCTTCAATTGACTACTTTGTCAACTAATTTCTCTTCCTTAAACTTCATAAAACGTCTTCTGAATGTTATTGCAAAAGAGACTCTACACCTACCTGAGACCACACAAGTTTCTCTGAATCTTTAAGAGCTCTTAATTCTTGTGGCAGCTGGATTGACTAGCCAGACAGACTTTAGGAGTAGAGACAGCACAGCAACCCGGCTTTTACCCGCCATGGACTCTAGCCACAGAACTACCTCTATTTACCCTCAATACAGAGATGGCATCTGACTCTCTGAAGTCATATGACCAAAGGCAACATGGCACTTTCTCAAAGGTTGGGACACTGGCTCTCAGTAGGACAGAAGCAGCTTCTGAGTGGGATGGTTCCCACTCAGAGGAGACATGACCATGACTCCAAGTGCAAGGCAGGAAATTCAGGAGATGTGTCTGTTTTCCTCATTCTCCGGAGAACAAATACGATTTTGCTTTGTCAAGTAGTAGATAAAATTCCTTCCCCCAGGGAGTTGTAAGCTATATACACTTTCTTCCTAAAGCCCCATGATAAACCAGGCACAGTTTATTCTACAGGACCACTGAGTGTACTAGGCTTCTTCACTGAGTATAGAAGGGGGTGACTGTGAGTGTGTTGGTGTTCCTTACACAAACAGCCCTGGAGATTGCTAGCCTGCCAGTCTAGCCAAATCGGTGAGCTCCAGGCTAAGCAAGAGACTCTGTTTCAAAACATAAGGCAGAGGGCCAGGAAGAATGGCTTTGAGGGTAATGGAGCTTGTGACCAAGCCTGCTGGACTCAGTTTGATCTCAGAACCTACATGATGGAAGGTGAGAAATGGCTTCCAGGTACCCTCTGACCTCCACAGGTACCCTCTGACCTTCCCAGGTACCCTCTGACCTGCACAGGTACCCTCTGACCTCCACAGGCATACTGGCACATGAATGCTCCTCTTCTAAGTAATTAAGTACAATAAAATTAAAAATAATAATTTTAGAAGTATGCATATGCATGTGCCACACCAAAAAATGAAATAAAGCTGAATAAAATTAAAATTTATCGAAAATCATTCAAATAACTTCCAAGATTGTGCTTGACACTCCAATTTGAACTACAATGTAAACATTTGAAGATATTAAAGTGGTATAATAACAAAATGTATCTTCTTTTTTTTTTTGAACCCTTTTCCCCCTGTCTTTAGGGAACCAATCCGCTGTACAGAGGCTCCACCAGTACTTTTAAGAACGTGACCTACAAACACAGGGAAAAGCACAAGCCTGGCTTCTCCATAGATGGGTAAACAGACCTCCTTCGGCCAGGGAAAGTCAACTTCACTGATGTTAAAGGTTAATGCACTGTTTGGTTTGCCTTTCTTTGTTGCTTCCAAAGCAGGTTGACTTAAGATAATACTAGGTCATTTGGAGATCAGGCATTCTCAGCATGAAGGTGAGACACTGTTGGCAGGTTCAAAATAATCAAGAGAAGAATATCCTAAGTGAAGAGGTGAATTCAAGATCGCTTGAGGAATATGAACCCTGTTGCACTGATGCCTCAAAAAACATCATCAAAATGGTTCATAGGGACTTGATTTGCATTTGAAAAATGTTCAGAATTATAATCTCATTTGCTTCCTAAATCCAGCTACCTAAAACCTTTGTCTCCACAAAGTCACCGAGTCCTTATCGTTCTATTCTGTAAACACACTGACTGCTTTTTCTAAACATGCAGAAAAATCTCCCATTTCCTGGAGGATTTTTTTTTTTTGTTTGTTTGGTTTTTTAGTTTTGGTTTGGGGTTCTTTGAGACAGGGTCTCTCTACAAAGTCCTGGCTGTTCTGGAATTGACCAGGCTGACCTTGAACTCACTAAGATCTGCCTGCCTCTGCCTCCTGAGTACTGGGATGAAAGGTGTATACCACATCATGCTAGGCAATTTTTTTTTTTAAGTACGAGAAATGAGATTCTGGTTTCTTATCCACAGAAAGAATACAGTTCTTCCAGTAATATCTCAAGTGAAAGATTGAAAACTAAATGTTAGTAATTGCCTTAAATTTGTTCACTTACAAGTTATTTACACAAACAAGTGTTTTGTTTTACAGATGAGGAAGGAGTAATTTATAAATTATGTTGCTAGTAAGACTGAAGACAAGGGTCTAATATGCTCAGTTTCCCTCTTGGCCCCAAGTGCCCCCCCCCTCCATCCTTCCATATTTCTTAATTGTTTCACCCAGCTTCACTGTCTTCAAAACTCCACCTTTGTCATATGAAAGTGTCCATTTAAAAATAACTCAAAGTGGTTAGCTTATCAAAAAAGTTTCAGGACTATAAAAGGAACCTTGGGTAATAGAATAAAAGGTCACATGACTTTACACCGAGCATGTCCCTCATGAAGTCTGGGCTTCCCATAGGACATTGCCATCCCATCCACACCACCCAGCATTCACAGCCCAGCTTCACGGGCTGAATGTGTCACCCACAGGCTCTAAAAAGTAAAAGCCACTTACAAAATCTACACGGGCAGTCAGCAATCCAGTAGCAGAATGGAGAGGAAGTCGCTGGAGACTTTTTATTTCTTCTGGTTACTACTGCATTGCAAAGCTCTTTGCTCTCGCTAGATCGCCACAGAGAAGCTCAGAGCATAGGCGGAAGAGCCGGGGACAGACTCTCCATATTCTAACGCCAGGCCTTTGCTCTCCCTACTGCCTTAAGACTCTTTTGTCAGTAAAACGATAGAAGGCTTATGTTAGTTATGGCATAACTATCTTAGTTTGAAAGTCTACAAACACGAAACAAATAGCACTTACGTCCCTGGTATGCTGGCCAGTTGCTAGATTTTTGCGCAGTGTGGATAGTCACGTGTCTGGATAGTCACGTGAAACCATTCACTGGATGGGCAGCTTCTTCAGAGTGGCGGCTTCGTGGTGATCCATTGGATTGCCAATTTAGTCTCAAAGTTCCTTCACTCCTTCCCGATGTTTCTGTGTATGTTTTGATTGTCTGGAGTCTTTCTTTTCTGGATTTTTTAAATAACTCAGGTAAATTAGTCAGTTAGAGAGTACACAGCTAAACCTAAAAGAAAAAGCTGAATGAATCTCCTTGGATCCCTGAACGACCCAATAATATGGCACTTCCAATAATATGGCAGCACTGCCCCCATTACACGGGGCTGTGTGTGCTATTTTTGCGTTACTGCTGAAATGAGATTTTAAAACATAGAGGTTTCTTTCACGTGTGTATTAGGAAGAATTTTTCTTTCCCTAAATACCGTTTTGACCTGAGGCAGGACCTTGAAAAGGCCAAAACATTGACAGTAGTGCTTCTGTTCACTGAAGAGTTATGTTACATGAAGATGAGATGGTTGTTTTTTTTTAAGTGGTTTTATTGTATTTTGCATTGGCATAAATAAACATAATTTAAACAGTGAACCTTGGTTGGATGAGAGTGTCTTTTATTTACTTCATATGAAACCCTCTTCTTATATCTCTGGATCTTTCTGTGACTTACTCTGATGTACATTGCTGATTTCAGTCAAGGGCCAAGGAGAAGAACAGAACATTATCCCACATTGGGTAAAATCAAGTTCTTTTTGGTGTTATGGGCTCAAATATCTCCCTTGAGTACTGTCCCAAGGAACCATGTTAACCCCTAGAATCTTAGGGTGTGACCATACAGGTACAGATCTAATCGTTAAAGAGACAACTAAGTTTTAGTGGGGTTATAGTGAGGGGCTCTCATCCAACATGACCGATGTCCCTTATAAGAGGCAAGAGGACAAAGATGTACACAGAAACACTGTGACACAGGAGAGGACTGTCACCCATAAACCACGGAGGCTTGATGTTTACTCGGGGTGCTTTGTATGTACCTAGAAATGATACCTACGAATCAAATAGCAGCCCCGTCTTCAAGTTTTTGAGGAATACCCATATTGATTTCTATTTTGCTCTACAAACGTACATTCCCATCAACGTTTGCTCCCTTTCTCCCAAATCCACACCAGCATTTGCTGCTATTTTTCTTTACAATAACCATTGATGACTATGGTAAGATAAAAGCTTGGTATAGTCTTAATTCGCATTTCACTGGTGCCTAAAGATATTGAAAATTTTAATCTATTTGTTGATAATTTATATCATTTTTAGAAGTATCTGTTCATTTCATTAGATCATTTATTGGTTTAATTGATTAGGATGGTTGTGGTGTGTGTGTGCATGCATGTATATATGTGTATGCGTATATTTTGTGTGTGTGTGTGTGTGTATGCAAAGATCAGAGGTTTACACTGTGTATCCTCTTCAGTTAGTCTTTATCTTTCTTTTTGGGACAGAATCCCTGACTGAACCCGGAGTTTGCCAGTTTAGCTGGACTGGGGCCACATAGCTCCTGAGATTCTTCTGTCACACTCTTGCCCTGTGCCCCCACCCAGTCTGCTCTGTCTATATAATATTGCTTGCATGCATGTATTTTCAGAGCTGACCATTTGGTATGGGATATTAAAATGATATGTTTTTCCCTGAGGAAGGCTATTTCTCCCACTCCAGAATTCCTTAGGTGCCTACAGTTCTTTGTCTAGAACTACAGGTTTGAGGTCACACGAGCCTTTCCCCATCCACGTTAACATGTCTGTTAGTGTCATCCTTGTTGTTGTTAAGGAAAACATGTTGAGACTTTATAGATGTAGCTTCTGACATATCTGAGGTTGTGAGCCACAATCTCACAGCAAATTCTCTGTTCCTCTGGCTCTTACAATCTTTCTTCCTCCTCTTCTGCAATGATTCCCGAGACTCAGGTTAAGAGGCTGGAGTAATCCTAGCACTAACTGCCACAGTCCTCTTGGGAGTAAGCCCACCTGCAGCAGTTCAGAGTGGCATTGCTGCTTGTTGTCTTGGTGGACCTCATAACACAACAATGCAGGAGAGTTAGCACCCAAAGGAAGCAAGCCGATACCCTAGAAGTGGAGATGCGAAGTAGTCATCAGGCACAATGGAGCTGAGACACCAAAAGGAGTTTCTGTGAACGAGTTCACCAGCATCCTACAGCAGCATTGTGTGTCTCTTTCCCCTGTCCTTGCTGTCCATGTTCTCTTTTTCCCTGGAATAGCGCCTCCAATTGGAGCATTAGTGCAGAACTTTGCTTGCTTCAGGCCCTTGCTTTACAGAGAGGCTGAACTAAGATAGCCCAGCAGCACTGGGAGCTATGCAGAACATAAGAACATAAAGCCCTATCATGATGTGTGTAGAGATAAATTTTTGATCAGGGACCTGTGTAAGAAGACCGTGAGCAAGTGCAAGGGCCCCAGGAGTCAACACTGTCATATTTCAGAAAGAACAAGGTGAACTGTTAAAAGACATAAAGGGGAGCAAGTGTGTACTAAAAATGGAGCCAACTTATTTGACTGGACTGTTGAAATGAAAAAATTGGTGTTTTGGACATGGAACTTGAAGTTTCTAAGTTTTGCAATTCTTCCCAATGCTGTTGCTCAGTGATCAATCTCACTCACAGGAACACAGTTCAGATCAGTTGCCAGATAAGTTCCTAGAGAAGAGCCCACTTAAATTTAAGCACAATGCTGACCACAAAGAAACCACTCTGGAGAAGAGTGGGGAAGTTAGAGAAAAGAAAGAAAAATCCTAGGCAGGGATGCTACTGTGAATGAAACATAGGATTTTTAATATGCTCATCCTTTTGAGACATTCCCTGAGGGCCCCAGCCAGCAGGACTAGCTCTATGGTAAGAGCTGAAGGCCAGCTATATGGAGATTTCATCCACAAGATGCCTTTCATTTTCTCTTCAACACCAGAAACATGGTCTGAGCCCGGCCATGGTGGCGTACACCTTTAATTCCAGCATTCAGGAAGGTAGAGCCAGACGGATCTCTATGAGTTCGAGGCCAGCCTGGTTTGCAGAGGGAGTTTTAGGACAGTCAGAGATACGTAGAGAAACCCTGTCTCAAAAAAACAAAAACAAAAAAAAACAGCAAAAAAAACCCTTCTGAAACAACACCCCCATAAGTACCATTTCTGACCCAAATAACCTCCCTAATTAACTGAAAGTCCTCTGATTTTCTGTTTTTTTTTCATCTCTCAATTGCCTATTCCTGCTAGGACAATCTTGTAGGCTTGAGGTGCCAGAGAAGCAATCCCACAACCAGCATTATGTAACTATCAGAGAAGGCTGACCTTCAAAGCCTTCACTTAAATATTGATACAAGCTGGCGTTATATCTCAGTTGTAAAATACTTGCCTTGGGTGTCAAGCTCCCGGGCTCACTCCCCAAAATGTTGATGATTCATATTTATTCCCTATCATTTTTATAAATCTAAATAGAAAAATATACCTAGAGATGAGAAACGGGAACTGAACAAAGTGTCGTCAGAAGCAATAATTTGGTTAGCATTCATTACTCGACAACAGATTCAAACCAACCCAACCCAAAAGCAAGAAAATGTGAGGCTTCACCGTGGCCATGACTCCCTTACCAAGGTGGTTGGACTGAGAAGTTTTGACTCCAAGTGAGAGACTGTATGTAGCTACTACTGAAGGGTGTTAGTGGTTGAGTGGACCCACACATTGGACCAACACATTGATTCCTTTGCGTTGCAGCATACAGGGGGCTGTTTGCTGCCCTCTGCTTTGGCAACCTGCCATGCAAAATCTCTCTGCACGGAGAAAAGGCTGGGGAACCTGATTTTCTCTTCTTTCCCACTTGGTTGTGCAGTCAGTAAGGAAGAAACTGTAACTCAGAAGTCTTCCATCCCATGAGCTTTCTTATAGCTATGACCTCTGGCAAAGTGGCAACCAAAGACACAGATCTGGACACTTCATGTTCTTTTGATGTCATTGATAACTACAAGATATAACAAATCCCATAGAGGATTGTGTTGCCCTTGAAATGTGCTCTGACCTTTATAGTTTCCAAAAAATGAGTTCTGGGAAGGAATTTACTGCTCAGATACTATCTGCTGGGTTAAGTCTAAAATGTATTGACATTTGTGGTTTGAGTACCAGTTGATTGCATTCCGGGTCAATAGCTGCAGGTACTGCCATGAAATGCCATTGGTTGTCAATAACTGACCAGTTGAAAAGTCATGTCCATTTCTTTCATCCAGTTGCCTTCACTCTGTCAATATAAGGAAGTGTGTAGACAGAAACACTCATGCATTTCTTTCTTATTTTAATAGGCGTATCTTATCAGCATTAAATAGCTTGTGTGGTTAATAAAACTGGAGAACAGCTATTGTTCTAAGTACAGTAATTATTATATGCTAACTCCCTGAGAGCTTGAATGGCTCTGTAGAGTGGTATTATATTTCATTTTAAATATGAAAAAGCTGAGACATCCAGAAAGGGTTAATGAAATGTCCAAGGTAAAGAAGTCTGTCACTCGCTAAACTGGAAGGACAGATTTTCATCGGCAGTACACTGCTGCAGCAGAGAAGATTCCAGACCAAACCAAACCCCCTGCAATATGTCTTGAGACAACTGAGCATAGTAAGTGGAGAATTGGGCATAGTAACAGTACTTGAGTTCTTAGTAGACAAGGAAGAAGAAAAGAACCCAATGGAAAGAGTTGGTATGTGGGAAACATGGGGTTTATTGGCATACACTGAAGATAGTCTCTTGTCTGCTCACAGAGACAAGGCGGGGGGTCCTATCTCTGTGTTTTGTCTGAAGAAATAATAAAATATATTGGTTGTCTTGAGAAATCCATAGCAGGCACTCTCCTTGGAGCTGGAAATTTGTGCAAAGGATATGGTTTTGAGTTATTCAAAACTGCTTTAGTGTATCAATAATGTCTCTATAGGCGGATATTGAGGCCTAGGTGAGAAGAACCTTGGTGGAACCTTACTAGACTGTAAGAGTCTTCGCTGGAGGCAAGTATTTGATATCAAGAATACATACTTTTCCACACTGCATTCTGTATCACACATTCTAGTTCATAGAATTGATGTATTGATAATCTGCTGTCGCTGGTATTGTGGAAATGTGATAAAACATAGCATTTTTAATCTCTGAAGGGATTGCTTTTCCTATGCTCCTGGGAAGAGGAAGCTTAGAAAGTTAAGGGGGTTTTTCTCAGAATTACTGCGTTTATATGTGACAAAGGTGGGGCCATGACCTGAATAGGCCTGGCTGCAGAGTCCCCTTCGGCCCCATGTCATCCTCTTCAGCCCGGTGTCATTCCGTCATCCCTGAAGGTGGGACACACACACACACCACACACACACCACATACATACACACCACACACATGTACACTCTCAGACCCCTTGCTCTGCTCCTCCCATGCATGAGGAAGGCGTTACCTTAAGCTGCTCTGGGGGCCTTGTCTCAGGTAAGTCTTCCAGGTGCAGTAAGGGATTTACAGTGCTCCATGTAGGCCTAACCGTAAGATTATAATGAAACCCAACTATGAAATAGAGGCCTTTTCGGGGCATTGTTCCCCAGGCATCCGTGTTAAGGAAATGAGGTGGGGAGTGTCCTGCCCAGCTCTCACGCTGTAATCCTGCTTTCCACTCTTAAGTCAGACCAGGACAGGACAGACGGCCGCTATGCACATGCCTATCAATATGGTTGTTTCACTACCCTAGCTCCAGAGAGAGCATGAGGTTGTTTTGGAGGCAGAGGTTTTCTAAGGTATATGGGTTACTCTTCTGTTGCTGTCATAAAACACTGTGACCAAGGTAACTTCTAGGAGGAGTTTATTTTGTTTTTTTTAGTTCCAGAAAGGTAAAAGCTCACCACGACATGGAGGCGCAGTAGCAGGAGCTGGCAGCAAACCGGTTCAAACACATGCACAAAACAGAGAGAGCGAACTTGACGTAGCTGGAGGCTGTTGGTCTCAAAGCCCACCTCCAGTACCACTCTTCCTGCGGCGAACCCACATCTCCCACACCTCCCCAAAACAGCGCCACCAACAGGGATCCAAGTCGATGGGGGACACTGTTCATTCAACCACCACACATGGCAGGAAGCTAGCCTCAGAAGCAAAGACTGATCTGTGCATGTGGAGGCCAGCTTGTTCTAGAAGAAGAGCCAAGGGCTCCCCAGAACAAACTGGTTAAACAGAAACACCAGATCGATGAGAGATTCTGCTTTAGTATACAAGGTGAAGCGCAACCAAGGAGGACACTTGATGTCAGCTTCAGGCCTCCATACGCACATATATGTGCTCATGCATGTCAACACACATGCACACACACCACACACAAGTATACATAGAATTAAATAAAAAAATAAAAGATCGTTTAAGTCCTCATTGTGTAAAACTCATGAATTCAGGTATAAACACCTTCATGAAATGTCTTACAAGATTTCTGAAGCATCTTAATACTACCAATAAACTTAATAGTTACCTTATCATTTCGATGATTAACAAATATTTTCTTATAAAAAATTTTTCACATCTCTTGTTTATTCATTTTCTTCTGTAACAAATGACCAGTGTATACTATCTTCTCACAGATTATTATTGGCTTTATAAACTTTACGATGGGATAATAAAAGTTTAAATTAAGTAGGTGGTTAAATGTATTTTTTGCTTACTCTCAGTATATTAAGTATCCATTTCATCAATTCAAGAAGTGTGTCATATTTTAGAAACTTTTTATGAAGAAGATAGAATTTGAGAGATCAGATATAAACAGCAAAAGATTGGAAACATTGAGCATAATAAAAGATATGAACTTGTTATCAAGACAAAAAAGAAAATATACAATGTTTTTCTCTGAAGCTTCCTTGATCTTGGTCACACTGTATTCAGTCACTGTTTGATATAATCAAATCTAATATTCATTTAAGAGATAACCAACTCATACTTTAATAAAAGTCTATGATTCATTCAAAACCTGCAGTGGTCTCTGTTACTGAACAACACAAGAAAAGCACACATATAATTTTTGTGCTGTGGTCATAAGGCAACTTCCTCATCATACAGAAGGTCCTTTAATATCCTAGGCCTAAAAGGAGCTAGCAACTGACTGTGAGTGTTGAATTGTGTCTTAGCGTCGCATACTGAGAGGGTCACAAAGGAAAAATAGCAACCCTATGGATATCTGGCTTTATGCTCTGTCTCCAGCAACTCTTAGAGTTGCCACGAGAAGTATATAGCATATTAAAGCTTTAGACTCAAAGTGTTAGCTGCATCCATTATCTGAGCGCATCCTATGGTCACCCTGACTTAAAAGGGCAGAAACCTAAGGTTGGGGGATTGGGCAAAAGAGGAAGAGGGAAGTAAAACCAAAGACAGGTAACAGGAAAAGAACGTGAAGATGGCAAGACAGCACTGCCTTGGAAGTTCTTGAATACTGGGAGAGCCTTCAACCCTCCTAGGCATCATAATAGTGGACGCTGACCACTCAATTCAGGATAAATGTTTAAAATACCTCATTCAAACCCACTGGCTACTGATGCTTAGAAAGGTTAGGGACGTCAAAGGCGGACATATAGGGTATGAAGAGAGACAAAGGAAAAACAATTTACAGCGATGTTGCTCCACTTAGCTTTTGTAGACCCTTGGAGGTCTTAGCTCAGTGCTAACAGCAATTACACAACCATGTATCTTACTTAGCCCTTTCTCTGATTAGTCTTTCCAGAGGGACAGCCCACAAAACAAATCACAATCATGGGCTCTTCTAATAAATGGGATGGAGCTCAAAAAATTGTAGGGGGGCCTAGTAAAGGAATGTAGGACATGGGGACCTACGGGCAAATTTAATAATACCGATGGAAATTACACCACCACCACTGTTTATGAAAATAAAGAACACAAGGGACAGAGTTCAGACTTGTTTTTTCAAGAAATGCAAGCATAAGAGTCAGGACCAGTTCAGATTTGGGTGTATCCCTTCTAGAAAGTAATCGCTTTTACTGACAAACAGCGACTCACCTGAACAGAATGCACAAGTCAAAACACAGAAAGATTTAGCAAAAAGAGATGCATAGGCATTCATTGGGTCACACAGGTGAGTCACACAGCCCTACAGGGATTTAGTTAAAGGCCAAGGACTAGGGGAATCCCAGAAGGTGGAGCATTTCTATCACACCGACAGACTGGAGTGGTTTAAAAATACAGCCAAGCTTGCATCTTAATTTCAGCACAGCAGACCTTGATCCAGGCCACAGAATAGAGACAACTTTAGATTTGGAAATAAAATTTTTCAGAAAGTAAAAAGCTAACCAAAATGCAGGTGGAAATGCAGAGATTTAGGAACCCACAAACAGCAGTAAGGCAACTAAGATAGGGCCCTGATAGAACATTCAAGAAAGACCAGTGATGTTCTTTTTGGCTGTCTAGGCTGAGGAGAAAGGGATCAATGGTGAACCAGTGGTCTTCGTGGGGCCTAGGAAAGGGGATAAAGATGAAGGCAAGACTTGAACTGAAATTTTATACAGGAATTTGTTGGTTATATAAAAATTAATAAAGAAATTTTTGCCATATTAGCAAGAAGCATTTGAATGACTCACAGATGCAGAAGCAGTATTTGACAAAAATGCAATATCCATTCCCCCAAAAATCTCTCAGCCAACTAGAAATAGTGCGGGGCATGGGTATAGGGGATCTCCCTAAGCCGATAGAGATCTACTAAAAACCTCCAATTAAGTTATTGGTAAAAGGCCAGGTGCCTGTGTTAGGTCATGAACGCAACAATGAATATCCATGTTTAACGACTCCCACGCAGCATAAGTTCTGTACTAAAGGTTCTAACCAATGTGATCAGGCTGAGGATTTGAAGGAATCTACGAAAATGATACAAGGGGGAAAAATGAGTTGATTTAGCAAGATTGGATGATATAAGATTTACATATATATATAATCAATTATGTTTCTATGTACTGGAGACAAATAATTGAAAACTGAACATTTGAAAAACAAAGCTATTCACAATAGCATCAATAAAGAAGTCTATAAATAGATCTGATAAAAGACATGGGGAAAAGGTGGATATTAAAATACCAAGGGATTAAAACAAGCCATTTGCCTTGACAGTCAAGGACTCAACTGAGGAAGGTAGATCACAAGTTTGGGGCTGGCCTTGGCTCCATGGTGAGAGCCTTTCTCAAACACACACACACACACACACACACACACACACACACCAGCCAAAACCAAACCAACAACAACAAAAAACTTAGAAAAGAACCGCCCTCACACACAACTTTATGTCCCATCTTATTAGCCCACTGAGTCCAGCTTGTATTTTCCATACATACTTGGGTATGCAGCCACTGACTGTTTGTGGCTAGCCTACTAAACACAGCCCTTAAAGAAAACCAACTCTTCCTCCCTAGCTGCCATCACTATCAATAGCTTCTGAGTTAGGAATTGGAACTGAAGATTGATGGCAGAAGATATAAAGTAATCCCACATGAGTTCAGAATTATGGATAATAAAGAGTTATTTATTTAGGGGAGACTCAAGATCACTGTCCAAGATCACAGTCCTCTGCACAAATGGGAAACAGGAACAGAATCTAGCAGCCAGGAGGGAAAGCTAGAAGCAAGAGAGTGAGGGCAGTGTTTTACAGTTGCTTTTATAGTATAAGAGACCACACCCAAGCGGGCTGATATCTTAAAGGCTATTGGCTGAAGGAGCTCACTTCGAATCAAAGTACAAAGGCAGTTAACTTGAGGAAGGATGCTCTGTACAGAATACTTGGAGAGTCATATGAAGAATGGAACTCTGAAACATATCCCAATCTCAGCTCCAAATGGACCACAAACCTAACAGTAAATCTAAAAATACAAAACAGTTTGAAGAAACCATGGGCAAATACCTTTGCATCCTTAGGCTAAAGATTCCTTAGATTCAAAAGTATGAATGATAAAAGAAGCAACGCATAAGCCATACTTTACCAAAAAAAATCATAAAAGAAGCATTTGCACTTTCAAAGAGATAATATAAAGAGAAAAGAATATAAGCTACAGACTGCAGGAAATATTTTTAAATTAATATCAAGGAAAGAGCTTAGATCCAGAATAAATAATAAACAATAAATTCTCTCAGAACTCAGTGAAATGACTCAATGGGGGAAAGGGGGTTTGAACAGGTAAATACTCTACCAAAGAAGATATGCAGATAAGAAGTGAGCACATGAAGTGATCTTCAAAATTATTAGTCAGTAAAGAAGTGCACATGTGTACCGCAGGGAATACCATTATTTCAAAATGGTTGAAATTGAGAACACTAGCCATCCCAAGTGTTGGCCTAAATAATAATTTCTTGGACCCCCCCTTTCACAACAAAGCATATCAAAAGGCATTTCAAAGCATTTCAAAGCACAATAGCATTGAAGTGTCTCATAATTCTGGAAGGCAGAAATGTAAGGATGGGGTTGTCACAGTAAGGGTCTCCTGAGAGCCATGAGTGGGTCTATTCTGAGCATCTCCTTGCTTCTTTCTGGGGTTTATGGGTGGTTATTGTTTGCTCTTGGCTTATAGTCACATCACTCTAATCTGTGCCTTCATGTAAACTAGATGGTCCCTTTCTGCATGTCTATCTGTGTCCAATTCCCTCCCCATATGTATGTGTATGTGGAGGGGAGGGTGGCGTGTGTGGTGTGCATGCGTGCATGAGTGCGTGTAGGTATGTATGTGTGTGTGGTATGTGTGTATATGTGTGTGTATGTGATGTGTGTGTGTGGTGTATATGTGCGTAATATGTGGTGTGTGTGGTGATTGTGTGAGTGTGTCTTTATGTTTCATGTGGGGGTGTGATGTATGTGTGGAGTGTATGGTGTGTGTGGAGTGTGTGGTGTGTGTATGGTGAGTAAATGTTGGCTGTGTGTGTATATGAGTGTGTGCGTGGAGTGTATGGTGTGTGCATGTGGGCTTTGTATGTGTGTGGTATGTGTGGTATGTATGGGGTGTGCGTGTGTGGTATGTGGTGTGTGTGGTATATAGTGTGTGTGTAGTATGTATGGGGTGTGCATGTGTGGTATGTGGTGTATGGTATATGGTGAGTATGTGTAGTATGTCTGCTGTGTGTGTGTGGTATGTGGTATATGGTGTGTGTGATGTATGTATGGTGTTTGCATGTGTGGTGTGTCATATATATGGTGTGTGCTGTATGTATCTTTTTGTGTCATTTGTGGTGTGTGTGTAATGTATTATGGTGTGTGCATGTGGGGTGTGTGTGTGTATGTATGTATGGTAGGTATCTGCCTCAAGTATTTTTCATCTGTTTTTGAGTTGGGTCTCTCACTGAACCTGGAATCCCAGCGATCTTGGGTGCAATAGATACATGGCATGGAGTCTGGCTTTATGTGGATATTGGGGATTGAACTCAGATCCTCATGTTTGCATAGCAAGCCCTTGGCCCACTGCACTACCTCAGCAGCCTCCCCATTTGCCATTTTTCTAGGATACCATCTTGTTGAATTATGGATCATTGAGTGACTTCACTGTAACTTGATAATACTTCATATTTTCTTTTTAAGACAGGGTTTCTCTGTGTAGTTGTCCTGGAACTCACTTTGTAGAGCAGGCTGGCCTCAAACTCACAGAGATCCACCTGCCTCTGCCTCCCGAGTGCTGGGATTAAAGGCGTGTGCCACCACCACGCCCTGGAATACTTCATATATCTAAAGTTGCATTAACAGGTTCTAAGTGCTAGGACTTCAACGTCTTTTGGAGGCACTCAGCTCAACCGGAAGAAGTAGAAGGGAGAAGGGGCTGGAATTCCCATTCACCATTGACAGGAATGTAAAATGATGTTATACCGGAAGATGATTTAGCAGTTTCTTAAAATGTTAAACGTCAAACTACATGATCCTGTCCTGCTACTCATTTGTATTTGCTAACCCCAAACAGTTTTCCCCAGAAGGATTTATACGAGACTGTTCATAGCAGCTGTGCTTGTAATCACCCAAAACTAAGCAGCAGTCCAAATGTCCATTAGCAGAGGAACTCATAAACAATATGTAGTATATGCAAACTCTATTAACTAATCTTCTTTTTGTGTTCACCTTCTGAACCCATACTCCTAGGCAGAGGTTCTCAACCTTCCTAATACAGTCCCTTTAATTTAATACAGTTCTTCATGGTGTGGTAACCCCCAACCATAAGATTATTTTCATTGCTACTTCCTAACTGTAATTTTGCTACTGCTATGAATCATAATGTAAATATCTGTGTTTTTCCATGGTTGTAGGGGACCCCTGATGTGGGATTCCTCTCTGTATGCTGTGAATTCCACTGGTTAATTAAGAAGCGGTCTTAGTCCTGTGAAGGGCAGAATAGAGGTAGGTGGGGAAAACTAAACAGAATGCTGGGAGAAAAAAAGGCAAAGTCAGGAGAAGCCATGTAGCCCCGCAGGAGACAGATGCTAGAACTTTACCTGGTAAGCCACAGCCTTGTGGTGATACACAAATTAATGGAGATGAGTTCATTTAAGAGTTATCCAGAAATACGCTTAATTTATTGGCCAAACAGTATTACAAATAATATGGTTTCTGTATGATTATTTCAGGACCAAACAGTATTGCAAATATGGTTTCTGTGTGATTATTTTGGGGCTGAGCAGCCAGGAACAAACAAGCAAGCCCCTACTACAGACCCCATGAAATGGGCATTCGACCCCAAAGGGGTCACAACTTACATGTTGAAAACTACTGCTCTTATGTATTGCGCCTAGAATCTGCAAAGGGAAAATTAAGTCATATTCATGGATCCCTGGTTCCCTCAGCCATCCACACCTCTTCTTACAAAATCCACACATTTGACAACACTGGAATTCCTGTTGAGAACAAGGGAAAAAGTTTAATTAACATTATAAAAAACATACTCCTCAGGAGGAGCCCTCAGAGACATAGCACCATAAAACAGGTTTGCAGGGGTCTCAGCTCTCTGCTCACCCAGCCTTGAAGACCTCCAAAAGCTACAGTCAACTTTATATTTAACTGGGACACGTGAAGACCTTTTGTGTACAGGTCTCTAAAATGATCTCCTGTGTATCCATTCTGTGCCCTTCACTCTGAACCTTAGCATCTTGAATTGCTTACAATAAAACTCTGCTGAGTCTCCAACCTTCAGAGCAAGCAAGATGGGACAAGCACAGACAATCACAGCCTCTTCAGCATGGATACTCTAAGCAAGACAAATCTCCCTCCAGTGAATCGGCTGTGACTGGACTGCAGGAGGACAAGCTTGTGCTCAACATTTGATTCAGAATTTTTTTCTCATCTTACAGCAATACTGCAAGGCAGATGTTCGTTGTTCCATATGTAAAAGATGAAAATTCAGCCTGGTTACGTGATTTGACCCAAGCTGTACCATAAGATATAAGTTTAGGAAGATAGTGTGACATTTCCTGCCTACTACCTCTGTCTACCTTCTCTCTCTCACCTTCCTGGCTCCTTCCATAAGCAAACACAACACTTCCATTTGGGAGCCACTTTGTACAACCAGTACAAAGACCCCAGTCCCTACATTTTATTAGTTTTATTTAAAAGGAGCACCAGTAATTACAGAAGAGATCTTATATATGCTTTCTTCAATATCAAACAGGAGAAAATGTCAAAATTACTTTAAATCCATGACTAGATGTCAAACAAATCCATTCTTTGGTTTTCCCTTTATGGAGTCTACAGGGTGAAAGGGGAACCAACTGAGGAACCAAAGTTCCTCCATTTTGTCCTCCGCCTCCATCTTGAGTCTCATATAAGCTATTTCCCATAAAACATTCCAGTCCTCAGAAATGACTAAGGGCAAAAGAAACAGGTTAGCGGCCTGGAAAGTACAGATAGCCATAGAATATCCCTACCCGAAGGTCAGCTGATAAAAAAAACTTGACGCGCATCAGGCAAGGTTTGAAAATAAAATCTGTGAAAAGTCCCTAGATATAAACCAATCAGGACTGAACCCATCACCCCAAACCTTGCTAAATGTAACTTGTTCTGGGTTTTGCCTTTAAATAGGGCTCTCTAGAAAGGTGGGGTACCTCCTCTCGCTACTGTGTTGATGAGGTCCCTGCCGGCTTGAACACATGTACACAATAAACCTTGCTTTTGTATTTCAGTGAGTTGGTCTCTCTGATGGTCTTTTGGGGTCCCCACGGACTGGGCATCTGACAATGTCCTAGAAGAATTGCTTCTTACAGTGGGGTTCCTGGAGTCAGGCAGCAGCCTCCTCCTCAGTGGCCACACATCTGCTATAGCTTTTTATGCACTGTCCTGCCCTCTCTAACACCCCAAACTCTGGGAGGTTCCTTGTTGATTCCAGTTCTTTTCCATGCTCTGAGCATTAGCTCCTAAAGTCCCTACCAAGACCCCAACACGGTTGGTCCTAACCAGCCCATTAGCATCCATCACCTTCAGAGCTTAGAAAAGGATACTGATGCCTGATGCTTGCTGCTCTCAGACTACTACCTGAATCAGAATCCCTGGGGCAGTGGGGCTGAGTGCTGGCAAGGTTTAGGAGTGTTGGGGCCCACAAGGCTATACAGTAAATGTACAGCTAACAGACCAATAGACTAATCCACGGAAAGTGTATATGCACGCGTCCACATGGAGCAACCCATTTTGCAGAGCTGCGGGAACACTTGTCCTTTGGAAAAGTCAAATCTGTAAAAACCTTGTGAGTTTATGATTCTCCCTTCAAAATGGGATTCATTCCCAAAACACCTCTGCAATGTAACTTCTCCTAAATGGGCAACAGAATGACCTTTCCATTCCCCCACACCACGGGGCTAATGGGCTGGTTAGCACGAACCGTGTTGGGGTCTTGGTAGGGACTTTAGGAGCTAATGCTCAAAGCATGAAAAAGAACTGGAATCAACAAGGAACCTCCCAGAGCAATAACATTCATTCTTTGTTCTAACAGTCAAATTTACATAAAGTCAATCCCACAAAATTACTTGCTAACACACCAAATAGAAATTTCTAAAAAAAGACAGTCATTGAGTATGAAGGTAGCATGCCTCATCCTTGCTAACAAATAAATCTGGGTGTCCCCAAAGCTGGAAAAAAAGAGATTGAGTGAGGGGAATAGGTGAGTCCAGGCTTCAAGACATTTAGTAACTTTATCTAATGGTTTGGAATATCAGGTATTTCCTCTTGGATGCTGACTTTTTCCTAGGTGGTGTCACCTGTTCCAGAGTGCTGCTTTGTCAAGTTCTACCTGTCCTTCTGGTGATTGATATGCATATTATCATTGTCTTTGCCTATGGAATTTTCCAACTATTATCTGTAAAAACTAAAAACCTCGTGGAGATTATCCCTTCTTCTTCTTCTTCTTCTTCTTCTTCTTCTTCTTCTTCTTCTTCTTCTTCTTCTTCTTCTTCTTCTTCTTCTTCTCCTTCTCCTTCTCCTTCTCCTTCTCCTTCTCCTTCTCCTTCTCCTCCTCCTCTTCCTCCTCCTTCTCCTCCCTCTCTTCCTCCCTCTCCCTCCTCTTCCTCTTCTTCTCTCTACTTCTTTGTGCAAAGGAATAAAGAACACGTGACAGTGATGTCCATGAGTTGATTTATTCGGTTTACCCTTAGATCCAATTAGCCAATTTTCACCTGCCATAGAGAATCTTTCTGAACCCTGAGAGGTTTAATGGGCATAACCCCAAAACAAACCTCAATACAGGAGCTCTGCACACCTCTGTCACAGGAAGAAGCTCTACGGCACCTGTGTGAACTTCAGTGCCATAATGGCAGGCAGGCACTGTCTGGAACAGGTCACCTTTTGCATTCACAATTACAGCCCCTTCACTTCCTATGTGTGTCTCTGCAGCCAGGCTGTGGGCAGGCAGGAAGCAGGGGGAGGCTTGGCAAGCACACAAACCAATCAAGACAGAGGACTTGCCTGAAACTCCTGACCAAGTGGAACTTTTTTTCTGGTTGAGCACCACATCATGGGAATGCTGTTAATTGAATTAAATTGATATAAATTGCTGTTTGGGCTATGGTAAAAGCTCATTTATTAATTCCCTGTTAAAACTGGATTTCTGCCCAATAAATTTTCACCTCTCAGTGCTTCAGCAATTGCAGGCATTATGGAAGCACCACAGTACTGCTAAGTCATAGCACAAAATAATAGTTTAGCCACACTCTTCAGTGTTTAATAAATATTGGGAGAGAGCAGTTATATGTATTAAATAGCTTAGAAAAATCTGTGCCTTATATGAATGATTGTGTTATCTTATCTATATAGAGTTCTCATTTACTGGAAGTTAATGGGGATAAGGTAACAAAATGCCATGGGACCTCTTCCAGTGTCCTTATCAGAAAATAAGTGTAACATTGTGTTACACAGTGTCACTGCCGTGTTACTTAATCACAGTTACTTTCACCAGGGCTCAGCCTTTGCCAGGTTGTAAAGGACTTCCATGGTTTATACACTAGATACTCTGTTACTACCATTTTACAGAAAGGAGACTAAGGCTGGACAAGGTGCAAAGACTGATTTCAGAGCAGATTCCCACTTAGTGCCTTAAACTTCTAACCACCTGGAAGGCTCAGTATATGCAAAGCCCTTTGTGAATGGCTGCTGCTGAGATGAAAGAGGGCTGGTTTTTGTCTGATGATGGTTTTTCTCTTTGCCCTGTAAGACATCCAGCCATATTCACTCTGTAATTTCCCAAACGTTCCTTTGTTAACTCTAAGTAACAGTAACTCATAATAAAAACAACCTCTCAAACTGCTGTGATGTCACTGTGACCACTGTTCCTGTTTTAGTCTCCGAGGTGAGCCAAGAATACAGGTATTGCTGTTGTTATTCTAATTTTATAGGTAATTAACTGGAGTTGAACAACTTTGCTGAGTCACTGGACTAGTAAGTAATAAGCCAGAACCCAAAAGTAACCATGTTTCCCTGAAGTCCCCTCTGCCTGTCAACACTGGTCCATTTGTGATCATAAAACCATGTCTTTCAAAGTCCAACACAACCTTTCTCTCGCTAACTCCTTCCACTGGCCCATGTGCTCTTCCTGGCTGGGTGACATCAGGCTGGAGAAGGCTGATGTCTACCTTCTCCCTGCCTGTACCTGGGCACAGAACAGGGGCCAGAAAGCACATGAGCCACTATAAATACCCTATATCACATCTAGTGAGTCCCTTATCCCCTCCTACATTTCCCCAGCAACATTCTCTCTGTCCCTATGGAAGTCAACCTCACCCACTGTCCCCTCTCCATTTCAGGAGTGAAGGTCCCTACTATTTCACAGCACTTACCAAGCAGAAGCTAGAAAACTAGCCAATGGATAACTCTCAACTATGCAGCTCACACACTTAGCCCTGTGGACAACCCTTCCTTCATTCCTTCCTATACGAGATATACTGTTTTCTTCCTAGGAAGAAAACCCCTTATTTTTGTTATGGGAATTTCTGATTTTTCAAGATCCTTATTTTGAATTTTTATTGATCTCTCCCTGTCTGGATCCTTCCCATCATTTGGACATGCTCGAGATGTTCATCTATAATATATATACACACATATACATATATATATATATATGTATATGTGTGTATATATATGTGTGTGTATGTGTGTGTGTGTGTGTGTGTGTATTGCAGAGGAGATAGCTCAGTGGTAGAGTGCTTGCTTGGCATACACAATACCCTAGGTTCATGCTCAAGAGTCTAAACAAGCACACAAATAAATAACAAATAAAATACAATATGGGCTGAACATGTGGTTCAATGGTTGTCTGAAACCAGCTTTGACAAAAATACCACTTACCAGGGTAGGAGCATGGTAAATACTGTAAAAGGAGGGTAGAAAAACTGTAAAAGAAGACTGTTCTTTCAGTAGAGGTTGCCAAGACCTGAATAATCACATAGAAACTCTATTAATTACAACACTGTTTGGTCAATAGCTTAGGCATATTCCTAGCTAGCTCTTACATCTTCAGTTAACCCATTTCGTGTATCACCACGAGGCTGTGGCTTACCATAAGCTTCCGCTATCCTTCTTTTTCGGCAGCTACTTGGAGTTTCCTTGACTCCACCTACTCTCTCTCTCTATCTCTGTTCTCTCACCCACTTTGGACTGTGAGTGTGTCGAGCTGCTTTGAGTCCCTGCTACCCTGACCCCCCACAGTGATGGATTTCCCACAGTGATGGATGACAGCCTGAATTGCAAGCTAAAACAAGCTCTTTCTGTATTAATGTAGTGCCTGCACCATGGGACAGAACACAAGCAGGGGAAAGGGGCTAGAGATTTAAACACACACACTGAGAGACACAGGGACATGGGCCATCCTTGAAACAAGAATGCCCCCTTTATTGTGGTCCAGGGCAGCTTATATAGGGATAGCCATGCCCCAGCCAAACCCACCAGAAACCACTCCCTTACCATCAGGAACTCCCGAGGGTCTCGTGCTCAGAGCAGCTACAAACACAGGAAAACAAGTTGTTTTGCTCAGAGCAACTACAAGCATAACAAGTTGTTTGCAGGAAACTCAATCCTTGGGATTCTATGTCTATCACTCTTGTTCCAAGGAGCAACAATCTTCTTGCGGGGGTACCGAGGATACCTACTGTGCCAAATGGGGATGTGAGTCCTCCGGATGGATTAGCTGGTTGCCCTCCGTCCCTGGAGACTTAATTACTGTTCAATGGGCAGGGGTTATGAAGACAGTGAGGATAGGAACTTGCCCCATAGGCAGCAAATGAATTGACTGTGGACCCTGCTATGATAAGGAGCGATACCCCAACCACCCCTGGTCGACTGCTTAGGGCACTGCAACCAGCTTGTCATCCAATTCACCGAGGTGGGAAAAAAGGCTGATTGGACCACTGGTAAGACCTGGGGCCTACAGCTCTACCACACTGGCTATGACCCAGTCCTGACATTCACCATCCGCAAAGCACAGTCATTAAGGTTTCGATAGGACCCAAATGGGTCCTTAATCTACCTCAGTCCCCGAGCCTGCCACCCAAGTTCCATCCAGGGAATGATTCCACAGCCAGCTCAGGTGAATGTCATCTCTAGCCTCATAATCACGTCAACCATCAACCCACTGATGGGACACAATCACCCTTTAATGGTTCTGTTGGATAGACCGTACCTGGTACTGAATGCTTCCCAACCCAATTTGACCAAAGCTTGCTGGCTCTGTTAGGATATAGCTCCTCCTTACTATGAGGGCCTAAAAGTTAGTGCTACTGTTTCCATGACGACTGACATTAATCACTGCTGGTGGCAACAGAACAAACAAGGCCTTACCCTAGAACAAGTGATGGGGTAGGGACTATGTATAGGACAGGTTCCCCCAGATAAAGCTTCCATCTGTAATTCTTCACTGTCTGCCCACATTATCACGCAGGATCAGTACTTGCTCCCACACAATGACACTTGGTGGGCCTGTTCTACGGGGCTTACCCCTTGTGTGCATACTGAAGTCCTAAACCAGACCAGGAGATATGTGTACTAGTCAAGCTCATTCCGAGAATAATCTATCACACTGATCAGGAGTTCCTAGACCCCATGCAGCAAGGATGGAGTCAGCCCTCATGGCTATGGAGACATAAGAGAGAGCCTATGACAGCCCTCACCCTTAGCCTACTTTTAGGCGCTAGCCTGGGGGGATTGGGTATGGGAATCTCAGCACCAGTAACCCAGAATCAAGATTACTCCAACCTATGTGTTACCATAGATGTGGGTACAGAGAGCACAGAAAAATCCATCTCCCACCTAGAGGAGTCCTTATCCTCCCTGGCGGAGTTAGTATTGCAGAACAGGAAGGGATTAGATCTTCTCTTTATACAGCAGGTGGGCTCTGTGCAGCGCTAGGTGAAGAATGTTGTTTCTTCACTGATCACTCAAGAATAATCAAAGACAACATGGCTCAAGTTAGAGAAAGACTGGCAAAGCGGAAAAGAGAAGGCGGGGCCAGCCAGGGTTGGTTTGAAACGTGATTTACTAGTTCCCCTTGGTTGACTACTCTCATCTCTACTCTATTGGGACCCCTGGTAATTCTGCTTTTGTAACTGACTTTTGGGCCTTGCATTCTTAACCGGCTAGTAAAATTCAGGTTGGGCACAATACAACTTGTGGTCCAGAGATCGCAAATCTACAGTGCCCTCAGGACTGAAGATACTCATGAGTTAACTGTTGGGAACCATGATTGGGTTCACTATAGTTACTAGAACAAGGGGGAAGGAAGACCCAAAGTTGCTCCATTTTGTCCTCCACTTTCATCTTGGGTCTTGCGTAAGTTATTTCTCATAAAACATTCCAGTCCTCAGAAATGAGTGGGGGCAAAAGTAACAGGGAAGCCATCTGGAAAGTACAAATAACCGTAGAATGACCCACCCGAAGGTCAGCCATAAGAAAACTTGACAAACAACAAGCAAGTTTCGAAAATAAAATTTCTGAGAAGTCCCTAGATGCGAGCCAATCAGGATTGAACCCATCACCCCACACCCTGCTAATGTAACTTTTCTGGGTTTTGCCTTTAAATAACACCCTCTAGAAGGGCGGGGTACCTTCTCGTGCTGCTGCGCTGACGAGGTCCCTGACGGCTTGAAAACGTGTACACAATAAAATAAACCTTGCTTTTGCATTTCGGTGAGTTGGTCTCCCTGGTGGTCTTTTGGGGTCCCCACGGACTGGGCATAACAGCTCATTCTTTAAGTGAGCTTTAAACACATACATTTTCTTAAGCATTTTCATCCATATACTTCAGGTTCCAAACAGTTTTATCAAGTTTCTAATGACTTCAAATACTATAATCCTTTTAAACTCATCCTTTTTCCCTGTCTTGTCTTCCTTCCCTCCTTCTCCCCTGATCCCACACTTTCTCCCTCTCTCTCCTTTCTTTCTTTCTTTCTTTCTTTCTTTCTTTCTTTCTTTCTTTCCTCCTTTCTTTTGATCCCTTCTTTGATAATGTCAATGGTGGTCGGGGCCTAGGCCTAGTGTTTCCAGGCTCTTGGCCTCACTCAAGAATGAAAGAAAAACCCACACAGATTGGAAAGTGGTAAGGAAGCTTTTGTTCAGAGCAAAGCAATGGAACATATTGGAAAGGAATACAGTGCAGGGACTGATAGCAAGCCACACAGCGAAGACTCCAGGGCCCAAGTTACTACACAGCGTGTCTTTTCATGGCATCTAAAAAGAATGAGGAGCTGGTTACTGGGATGGTGAGCATTATGCTTAGAGGATAATTCACTGTGTTGGAAAGTCTTGTAAAAACAAAGTTGTTTTTAACTTGCAAGCCGTGAGGAAGCTGCTGTTATCTTAAAAGTACCTGGCAGCTAACTTGCCCAAGATGGACGACTTCCAGCACAGTTGAGCTATTCTTAAAAACTGCTGATGGTTGTAACATCTTTCACTGCCTCAGCTATTCTTACAAGGAAATGGGGTCACAAGACTCACACGCTAACTGTAAAGTTCTGCCTTTGTATAAACCCCTTGTTTACTTGGATGGCAGAGGCATTTGCAGGACATCTGTCACAAAACCAAGCTTTGCCTGCACCTAAACAAGGCGTGAGTTAACCCGGCTCCCCAAAATTGTAACTTTGTGATTTTTGCCTTTGAATTCCTTGGATTAACAATAGTCATGGCCTTACATAGAGAACTCTTTGATTGGGTCCAGTCCAGGTTTTTTGTTGTTGTTTTTGTTTTGATAAAAAAAGCCTCCATTATACTAAAATTATAGAGTCAGACTGGTTGACTAATTGAATGGATCCAGACTCATATCTTACTAAGGGATATAGTTTGGGTGGATCTCTAGTTTGAGTGAAAGACTGGGTGACATAAACATTTTTTCAATGTGCATGTTCCTTCCCATAATTCATCTTATTTTAATCATATGCATGCCCAAGTGTGCACAGTCATAAGACGGTAAATAGGAGAGTCTCCCTAAAAGCTCAACTTGAAGACAGTTTTGGTTTATTGCATGTGAACTCAAATCTGGTTTGGTCCAGTCTGGTCCTGAGGACTGTGCAACCAAATTGTTCTAAGTTTGTTGTTAAGAGGAGGAGAAACCTATCCCATTGTTCAGAGTGGTGTGTGTATACATCCTATGGGCAGGTAAGGTCTTGGGCTGCAGGGTGCATTCTTATTATTATAAAGGGGGTGTATAGTGGGGTGCCAGGATGCTAATATTGGGGGCAAAAGACATCCCCAATGACCCACCGTTCTGTAGTCTTGTTCTGAGTTTGAGTCTGCTCCTCTGGCTGTTTCCTCCCCACACAGTCGCAGCTCCTAAGTGTAATGATTTCAGCCACATAAGAAGCCATGCAGGTGCAGACGGGCCCTCAGCATGGAGATGCCTGAATGTTAAAGGGCCCCCGCGTGACCCACATGCATGCATGCGTGGTTACGTCCACGATGACTCAGTTAAGTCCCTCTGCACATGCACGAGTCCGTCATCTGTGATATCTGCGTATGACGTAGTCACGCCAACCCCCTGTGCGCATGCGCTAGGCAGCTTTTAAAAAGCTGGACTTGCCTTCTTATTCTCTCTCTCTTTCTCTGCACACCAATTCCCCAGGCCTGTACACACCCCCTCTAATAAACTCCTAAGCGGGTTTGTTGCGTGTTGCAAGTTTCCTTCTCACTCGCCCGGGGTAATTTCACCAGGGATGGGTATTCACAACAGGTTAGACTGTGCTACGCACTTCGCTTCCATTAGCTCATTTAATACGTTCTGAACGTGACCCCACAACGAGATGTTTTTCTCCCCATTCTACAGACAAAGGTTTGGAGAAAGCTAGTCACAGTGCTGGCAGGTGGTGATGGCGGTGCATGCCTTTAATCCTACCACTCCGGAAGCAGAAGCAGGTGGATCTCTGTGAGTTTGAGGACAGCCTGGTCTACAAGAGCTAGTTCCAGGATAGGTTCCAAAGCTACAGAGAAAACCTGTCCCAGAAAACAACAACGACAAACCAACCTGAAATGGAAGTCTAGAATAAGCAGAATCATTCCTTCCTCAGGGACTAAAAATTCCACCATGGATCTCTGCCTCTAAGCCATAATAACATTCTGGGAAAACATGATAAAAAACGGTAGCTGTTCTTGAGTCTATAATGGCAACAAGGATATGTGGTGTCACAGGCCAGGAAGCTGTCCTCACCTCTCTTCATTACTCTAATTGCTCTGAGGATGAAATATGACTTGTTTCCCTTCCCTTCCCCTCCTCCTCGTCAGAGCTCTGCCGCTTTAGAATATTCTCTGCATGGATCAGAAAAGGCTCCCCGG
Organism: Microtus pennsylvanicus; assembly: GCF_037038515.1. Lineage (NCBI taxonomy): Eukaryota > Metazoa > Chordata > Mammalia > Rodentia > Cricetidae > Microtus > Microtus pennsylvanicus. The sequence continues at coordinate 20,489,670 of NC_134587.1, forward strand.
CCTCATTATACAGTGGCTAAAATTGAGATCCCAGCAAGTAGAAGACCTAACTTCCTAGGGTTGCCCTACTTCCTAGGGTGCCCCGTGGCTGTCCTTTGTTCTAGCCCAGGCACACAACCTCTCCTATAAGCACTTCCTTCGAACCTTTGTCTCTTACAACTTCCTGTCCCAGCCCGCGGCTTCTTCCCACCACCCGTCACCCATGCGTGGTGTGACCTACAGAACCCAGTCCACATCCTCCTGTCTCTCTCCCCTTTATTCCCACTGCCCTGCTTCTCTCCAGAGATTAACATCTGTAACCAACCCTGTTACCTAACTAGGCCACCTGGATTGCACCTGCCTGCCACGATGGATGCCAGGCAACTTAATCAGGACCGAATCTTCCCACTATAGGCAATAGTCCCACAGTAATGTGCTTCTGAGGTCAATGGAGAGAAAGTCACTGTTGCTGGCTGCAGACTGTGTGGTCTGCTGGGCTCACAATGTGCCCTTTTCTTTTTTCGCATATTTTCAGGCATAGATACTGACTTCTGCATACAACTGACTCGCTATGGATTGGAGGTACACACTGGGACATCTCCTGTTCTCCAGTTGTCTCTGACTCCTTCAGTTTTCTTCCCAGAGGACAGCCAGGCAGTACACCTTTCCTTAAGCCACACACCGGGTGCCTCCAGCCTTAGGCTCTCACCAGGGCAGAAGTGCACAGACCTCGCTAGTTCCCAGAGTTCCAGGCTTATTTCACCCTTCACCCAAGAGCTGTCCAGACTCCTGTAAAGCTGAGCGCCTATCTCACTCTGGCCTTCACTCCTGGCTATCAGTTCCAGGCAGAGGCATGTTTACTGAGTCACGCACTGTGCTACCTGTACTTGGAAGTTTTGCAATCGACAAAATACGTAAGAAATACAGGTCCTCCAAGATCGTATCACCTGTTCCCCTTTCCCCACCAGGTTCCCTCTTGCTGTCCTCTAATTCCAAGGTCTTGCTTAGGGTGGGTCTTGTTCAACCTGCTCCCTTGTGAGCTCAATGCTTCCAGTGCAGTTAACTAAGGGGGATGGGGGGGCAGTTAGAAAGACTGTCTCTGGTCAGGATTTGGGGACTTGGTGTCTTGTATCTTTCATTGTTTTGTCTCTACTCATCTAGGGAGTAAGTTTTGTTGAGTTAAAGAGTAAGGGAGATCCAGTCACTCACCTCTCTGGCAGGGTTTCTCAACTCTACACAGGGATATTTTATTAGAAAGATGATCTAAAGAAACAGAAGCCTAGGGTTATTTTAAGCCAGAATAAAGCTGGATAGTGGAGACTCCGTCTAGTTACTCTGGGGCGAGGTTGGAGACCAGAAACCCCCTAGGTGTTTCCTGTGTTCAGGGGCGTTCCAGGCTTGAGTTCATCAGACAGCTCTTTTCACTCATCTGCTGCCCGCCAAACCCTCTTGCAAATCCACTTGGTAGGTTTCTTCTCCCGGAGAGGATCAGTTCTCTCACCCCCCCCCCCCGAGATGGGGCGTGGGGGGGGGGGGAGAGGGGAGAGGGGAGCAAACCCGAGTGAGATAAGGTTAGGTACTGAAGGAGCAGGAAGGGGCAACAACGGGACCTCCTCAGCCCTGCCTTCTTCGAACCCCAAAGGCAGGAGTGTTTGGGACTGCTCGGGGCCAGGTCCCTCTTCCTCCTCCCTCCCCAAGGCCCCGTGTGCAGGGCGGGGAAAACTCGGCTATTTGTGTCTCCACGCCCAGAGCCAAAAGTATTCCTACAGTGGCGACAAGGGAGGCGAGTTCATCTCCAGGGCTCCTAGGTGGCGTAGTCCTCAAGAAGGGTGGAGGCTGCTCTTGCCTCCTGCACCGAAGTCCAGTGCAGGGGACACGATCGTGGCCACCTAGAGTGCCTGATGGTGCAATGGTTAGCAATGCTGCAGCTTCTCTGGATGCAGCAGCTGCTGTTGCTGGGGGCTCACCCGGGCAGCGCCCAGGATTTAACTCTCACCCCGGAACCGGCCCTCGAGTGGCTAGGTGAGTGTCCCCAGCGCTGGAGTTGGGGCAAATTGGCACTCGGGTGTCAGGGGCGGGAAACGGATACGGGTTGAGCAAGACGTCCAAGTTTGTACTGTGGTGGCTAGTGTACTGTCCCGGGGCAGAAGTTTGTACTGTGGTGGCTAGTGTACTGACCCGGTCCGTATTGTCCCTTCGGCACTCCTATTGGCCTCCGAATTAGGGCGCGGCGAGAGGCAGGACCTCTGGGCGAGAGAGTCACACGGGATTTAGAAGGGTGGGGATAGCTTCAAAAAGCAAACTTTACCAGAGTTATTCAGGAAGGTCACCTTTTAGATAAAGCTGACGAAGATCTGTCTAAATTTCTTTCCCTACCAAAGCGAGTATTTGGTTGTACGACACCGACACCGTGCATACGACAGATGACCCCCAAACAGGCCTGTCTGCTCCTCCCCTTGGGGAGGCGGGGCACCGCGTTCCATCTCTCAGCGGATTCTCAGCAGCCTTGAGATTTGTACAGACAGACACAAACTACCTTCGGCTCCTCGGTTTCCCTAGGCTGAACAATGGATCTATAATATTCATGGGACCACTGAAAATTAAGTTATACAGCCCAAACACGTGCACAAACTCTTAAATTCAGCCTAAGTTTGAGCACCAACCACAGACAGTATGACTTGCCAGTGAATGTGGAGGGAAACCCAAGGAAAGATCAATGCCTTCAGGGACCAGCTCAGGAACCAGTCCCTGAGACGTGGAAGGTGTGTCCCAGAAGGCGTGACTGTGACCTTAAACCAGACAGAGCCTCCTGGCAGCCCCCACCCCCTCTGCCCTAGGAATACATTTGGAATAGAGGCATAAAGCAAGATGTAATCCAGGTCTCTGTTCTTTTATTTTCCTTGCAATATATACACACATTTCTTTTTCAAAAGAGAATTTTTTTTTCTGGGTTGTACTTCCTAGCACTCTAGGGGCTTTATGTTCACCATGGCTAAATCACACCAACACTTCCGCAGCCCCAAGTTGGAAATGCTCTTAAAACATTGTTCAGCTGAGTCGAACTCCCTCTCAGCATGCGTCACAAACACACACACATCCTGCAGTTGGCTGCCTTGCATTTTAGCATCCGAATCTTGGGCTTAGGTGGTAGGCAGCAGCTTGTGAGAGAGACAAGCTGGGAACGAGCCACATACAGCCTATCTGGGGATCCTCCAGTCAGAGTCAGCACCCACCGTGAGCAAATCCTTTCTATATTTGGCAGGCCCAAATCCTGGCCTGAGAAAGTGGCTAATGACAAGGGCACACTTTCTAGGAGCTGCCTGCAAACCTGAAGTTCAATGTCATGGGCAGGCACTGCAGTGGGTGTGCTAAAGGTACAGGCACTCTGCACGAACTGCCATCCGGGCTCCCTTCCAGAACCTATCACCTGCACCAGCAGAATTGCAAGTGAATTGTAGGCAGATGTGAATCAAGTTTTTATTAGCAAAGAAGGAAGAACAAAATATCAGTATTCTGGAGGAAACCTGAAAGAGTGTCTAACTCTGTCTTGGGGTTTCTATTGTTGGGCTAACCATCATGAGAAAATGCACCTTGAGGAAGAAAGAGCTTATTTCACCTCACAGATTAACAGTCCATCATGGAAGAGAGTTAGGGCAGGAGCTCAAGCAAGGGAGGATCCTGGAAACAGGAGCTGATGCGCAGGCCACGGAAGAGTGCTGCTTACTGCATTGCTCCCTGTTGCTTGCTCAGCCGAGGTGAGGGAGTCACCACCAGCAGTAAGCTGGGCCCTCCACAGATTTGCCTGGGGGCAAGCCTGTGGTGCCAGTCTGTGGCCTGCTTTTCTAGCTGAGAATACCTCTGCACAAATGACTCTAGCTTGTGTCAAGTTGACATAAAACTAGCCAGCACAGCTGAAGTTTGTACTCAAGTGCGGGAGCCAAGGAACAGCTGCAATCAACGTCTCAGGAATGACAATCAATGGGGGGGGGGGGGATGACGGCAACAACAACAACAACACACACACACACGGATGGACATGTGTTAGTGGAAAATGCCACAGCTTTCCATCCCTGTGTGGGCCCACTGAGACTTCTAAGTGGGTCTTCTCACTGTGAAATTGAACCTCAGTTGCACATAGTGGGTTTCTTCCCTTCCCTGCTCATTTCCTCTCTCCCTTGCCATGCTTCCTAGAACTGCCCCCCAAATAGACAATCTGCACTGCAAGAAATGCACGTCTCAGGGATTGCTTTCTGAGGAGCCCAAAACTGCACAGGGAAAGAGCACACGCCATTTATCAGACAGAAACCAGGGAGGCCTTCAGCCATTGCTCACATCTCCTGTCACCCACCTTGTTTCACTGTCTTTGCTTTAGACAGGGCTCAAGGTCAAGATAATGACCTCAGGGTTGCCATATCCTCATTTTTCTTGGCACTAATTGTTCAGAAGATGTGCCCTTGCCTGATGGATTTGTGTATCTGGGGAGCTGGTACCATGGAGGAAATTCTCTCACTCTGCTCTGATCAGAACCCTTCACAGCTACGGCTTTTAACTTTCAGCATAGATTTAAAATGTATTCATGCCCACTTGGCTGATTTCCTTTAGCAAAGACTTTGCCTGTCCTTCCTCGGGATGCTTGGCTCCCTCTTTATTCTCCCTTTGCCCTCCCAGCATAGTAGGTGAGAGGTCAACTTGACAGCTCAACACAGCCTAGAATCACCTGGAAAAGGAGTTTCTGTTGAGTTTGTTGTGTTAGTCTGTGGGCAAATCCATGAGGCGTTTTCTTGATTGATAATTAATGAAGGAGGGCCCAGGCCATAAGGGGATGTACCATTTCCTGGGCAGGTGGTCCTGGGCCATATGAGGATAGCTAGGCATGAGTGTGAGCCCCAGTCAGCTAGAGATCTAGCTAGCAGTGTTCCCCCATGGTTCATGCTTTGAAGTCCTGCCTTGACTTCCCCCAATGATAGATTGAGACCTGTGTGTAAATCCTTTCCTTCCCAAGTTGCTTTTGGTCAGAGGGTTCCTTCACAGGAAGAGAAAACTAACCAGAACAGTGCTGTTATCAAATTGTAGCACATGGTAGGGCTCAGTGAGGGAACGTCAACCACAAAAGGCCCTTTGGTTTAGTCAAGATGGAAGGGGAGGTACAGTGCTGAGAACAGGAAATGATGGATGCAGGGTGGCTGAACTTCCAGAACAGCCTGGACCACCCAGGGAAAGAACGTGTCATGATGATCCTACAACTAAAGGAGGATACATGCCATTTTGGGACTCTATGTTTTACAAAGGAGGAAACTGAGGTACAGATATCATATGCAGGGGTTGAATTCAGTTTGGAATCTGAAACTCGATGAACTCTACTGCCATATGACACACTGACTGGTTTTTGATTGAAAAGTCAGCACAGCAGAGTACCATTTGCCTCTCGGGGCTGGTATGTGCTTGGAATGCACAGAACACTAGTGAGCATGTAACCTGTTACGTACAGTCGCTATAAGGCCACTCTTAATGAGTACGGAACTAAAACAATTTATGTTTTCATCTGCTAGATGGACGCCAATCATAGCTAAAGGCAAGTCAACATGGAGCTGAAGCAAGGAGAAAGGGAGGCGTTCCGAAACATGTTTGGTTAAGTACATTCCAGAAACACCATCTGTTGGTGCGTAGGTCTTGTCTGCAGATGAACAAGCACCAGGTTAGCAGATGTGAGTTCAGAGCCAGCAGCAGCAGCAGCTCCACTCCCCCGTATTGGGGAAATAAAACCAGAAGGGATAGACACTGTCTCCAAGAAGGCAAGAAGCCAGAAACAGACACAGAAACACAAACAACCGGGAAAAGAGCAATGGGTGGCAGGACAGCAAGCCATGAGGAGAGTGGAAGGAACGCAGGCCAGGGACTGGCTGAGGAGCCGGCAGCCCGCCAAAGGGCTCCTTTCTTCCTGAGGAATAAGTAGGGGGTCGGCATAAGAAGAAAGGGAGATACGGTATTGGGTCGTGTTTTATGAGAAAGCCCCAGAACACTGCATCAGCCACTGTCAAAGTTCAGTGAGTTGACAGCTCCTGCTGAGGCTCTTACATTTGTGAAGAGAAAGGCCTGTTAAGGTCGCTGAGGCTAAGGGTGAGGCTCATTGTTAGTGTCCCAGAACCGTATGGAAACCCAAGAATACTGGCCACTGGAATGAAGCAGCCCCCCTGCAGCCCAGCAAAGACATCATCCGGAAAGTTAAGGTTGAGCTAAGTCAGTTCTAACAAGGAGCATCTAGTGTGAATTTAATATATATATATAATATGTACATATACATATGCATGTATAACTATATTTATTTATTTGGTTACTTTTTTTTACTTTGGTTACTTTTTTATTTAAAAATGAGTAAGTGAAAGGAGGTTGGAGAAGTTCATGAAGGGAGTGGGGTAGCAGACACGGAAAGTCCCATTTGGGAAATGTATCCATTCTGGGTACCGGCGCCAAATATGTGTAGCTCCCGCAGCTTCCTGGGAAGATGTGGTTGTGGGAGTAGTCATGAAATTGAACAGTAAGTGAGAAAAGAGATTTGAAGCAGAAGTCAAGAAACCAATCGGCCAGAGTAATACTAGAGCCAAAGTCAAGAGTGTAGTGTTCACGGACCTATTTCATACGGTAACGCACAGTATATATCTGGATGTTTCATCAGAAAGATACCCTTGCCCAGTAGATCATACTGTTTTTCTACTCTATACCATTGCGTTGAATCTGTCATAATGATTATGGCACTAAATTCATTCCTACGCTAGAAGGCACAGCCACCAGTAGGCAAAGCACTGAGTTAGAGAATTGCTGTATCTGTGTGGAAGCTAAAGATTTTCCGATGAAAGGAACAGAGAGGAGCCTGCTGCCGTCAGAGTCATGGTGCATGTGGGGAAAAGTGGTTCAGGGCAGTAGGGTCCAGTAGAGGAAGAGAAGAGAGATGGCTACCTGGGAGGGCTTTCAGAAGAGGAGGCTGAGAGCCACATCCTGGAGGCGGGCGGTGGTGGGGAAGAGTTGTGACTATGATGTTCTCCCTTAGCACCATTTCTCATACCCATGGCAATGCCCTCTTTACTGACCCTAGTAGTTTCCCACACTGGAGAGGACTCTGTGCCTGTTTCTATGCATCACTTTGAATCTCATGACACCGAGGCAGGCCACAGCAATCTATACCTGCCTAAGGGGGATGCTAGGTTAAGCAGCTTGCATCTCTAGGACTTAGAGAGTAGGGAGGAAGCATACATTGATTCAAAGTGTTGGATGTGTCTCTGCAACCCCATGACCTAGTCGAGTCTTTCTCCTATTCTATACTTGGAGCATGAAAATCAATTTAGCCCTAGGATGATCAATGGGTCTTTGTACTATCTGCAGTCCTTGCTTTCAAATCACACATGCACAAGTGAATATTTCTGTAAAGCAAAAAAAAAAAGTGCAAACCTGTTGATTTATACACCATTCTAGCAAACTCCTATGTCCTTAGGCAAAACGCCATTCTCCTAGCCTGGAGATTGGGAGTTTAAACAAAAGCATGACCAGACAGACTGCCTTCCCTGGCCACATATCACTCCAACCTCCTGGACCTCATTTCTCTCATCTCTGCCCAGCATCTTCAGCATCTCTCTTCAGCCTCCTGTGCTTGGCTCTTTACCTCACTCACTTACTTTGCACAGTAACATAGATTTCCAGTTTGCCTGGTCCTTTTAGCTCTTCTTTATTGTTTGGAATCTTGTTTCCCATTGTTCGTTGTCATAGCATCAGGTGCCATTCAAGCAGGTTCCGGGCCAATGGCTAGAAAGGTTAAGTTGCATAGGGAGTCCAGTCGTCCACGCAGTGCCTCTTCTTTGACCTGACAATTCCCATATTTATGTTGTGTGTCCTGAAGCAGCATTGAGACTGTGCTGTATCCTTCTGAACTCAGCCCCATCCATCAGAGGGACAGATTTGAGACATCTGTGGACTGTTCCTTCCTTATGCCTTCAGAAACTCTCCTTGAAAGCTTTTTAGGGGGAAGAGAGCTGGCCTATAGCTGAGAACGTAAGTCATGGCTTGAACTGATTGAAATGAAAAGAAATATTATAATTTATATATTATATATATATATGTTAAATTATAATTTGGAAGAAACAAACCAAAGAGCACCTCATAAATATGAGATTACCTATAGTAGCTCTATAACGTAAAGCCGCTCAAAAAAAAAAAATGAGCTCTGTTCACTTTCTTCTTTCCTGAGTGGTCACATGACTTTTTAATTTATGTTACTTCCCAGACTAGTGTTGTTCCAAAAGAATAGGTCATTACTGTTGTTGAAAGTTTGCAAGGATGAAAATAAACAGGAAATTCAAAGAGATTATGTAACTATTATGTAACTATGAACATTGTTTTTTTGTTTTTCACTGTCCTGACATTCAAAATTAAGATTTGTTTTCACTTGTATTGATGTTTCCAAAGTGTTCCGGATGACCAAGGGTATCCCCCATGAGGAATCTATGATGCTAGGTTGAACCTTATTTTGCAGATGGGGAATCCAAGGCCGAGTCTTTTTTAGTCTCAAGCGTGTATTCTGTAGCCTGCCAGTCTTTTCTCCATGGCACTGACTTAGCTCAAAGAAGACTGGGGAAGGATTCATGGACATGTACTCAATGTAGTTTCTTGGAATCCCAAGCTCAGAAGGGCCTCCAGCATACAGTTTAATGCTCTGTAGTTTGGAGGTCTTAATAATTTTATCTTTGAGTTTATGTGCCTTATGTAAGTCTGATGGACAGGGGAGAACAAGCCAGAGGATCAGGATTCAATCCACCTGGCTTTTCTTCTCTGGGTTGGGTTCTTGACTACTTCCTCCCTGGTACATGCCTACAACGACTGCTATTTTCCACTTGGAATGGCAAACACACAGTCCGGGGCCTGAGCGTGGACTGCTCACTGGCCAGCAGCTTCATCACATACTATAAGAAGACTAAGTGGGAGCTGGTCACCTATGTCCGATCTAGATACTAAATGTGTGTCAAGGAGTATTAAGGGATAAGGTGTAATCCTTGTGGGCCTGTGGGAAGGAGAGCTATTTCTCTGTTGTTATCCAGGGATGCTTGTTCTTGTTTTGCATGGGAGTCTGCAAATAATCTAATAAGGAAGATGGTGTATTAACTGCCCTTCTGCTGCTGTGGTATAACACCACAGCCAAAGGTAACGTAAGGAAAACAGAGTTCATTTGGTTTCAATGACAAGTGCGGTTTGGCAGCAGAAGGCCAGAGCAGGAAGCTGAGAGATCACATCTTCAACTTCAAACATGAAGGCAAGATAGCAAACTGGAAATGGGACAAAGCAACACACTCTCAAATCCATTGCCCAATGGCACATCTCCTCCAGCAAGGCCACAGCGCCTGCCAACAGTGTCACCTAGGGTTCTGTGTACCTGAGTCTATGGAGAACATTTTTTTATTCAAACTATCACAGATGGAGACTGTCACCGTTTGAATTGTGCCCTCAACCCCCAATCATATGGTAGAGTCCTAAGCCCCCAGCACCTCAGAATGAGAGCTTATTCAGAAAAAAAAAGTTTTCTCAAAGGAGAACGAGTTCAAGTGAGTTAGTTAGCATGGTCCTAACCTTATGCAATGGTGTACTCCTGGTAAGGGGAATTCAGAGTAAAGAAATGCAGAGAAAACAGAGAGCTGAAGATCCACTGCAATGACAGGGCTTCCTTCCCTCCCAGTCTCAGGAAGACCCAACCCTGCCCTGCTTGACCTCACCCTTCAGCCTCCAGAATCAGGAGAAAATACATTTCTGGTGTAGACGCCACTGTGTTTGTGTTAAGAATATTTCCTAAGATGGCACAAAGAAATCCAATCAAACCAGATAAGCCAAATGAAAATGCCCATGTTTAATAAATGCTGCACTCTCGGGTGGCCAGGAGAGCATGGCAAGGGAGAGAGAGACAGAGGGGGATCCACGCAACCCCCCCAAAAACCACTCATTCTTCTTTCCAGCACAAGCATAAATAGCCTGGGGGAATGGTCCTCACCCTCCCCAGGGCTGGGGTCACGGCTTGGCAGGCTGTGAGTTGGAGTCCAAGCCAGAGCAACTGCCAGGCCAGGGGCTTCCTTTCATCCCAGACTTCTTGGATATAGCGGTGTGACTTTTGACCAAAGAGTTTGTGGCAACTAATACAGATACAAACAACCCCCCTCCATGTTACATTGTATTTGCCTTCTAAACACCTACCTCAAGTTTACATTAATTTTGAAGCAGGCACATTCTAAAGGTATATTAGTCAGGTCAGTATAAACTCTTCTGCCTTTAGAAAGGTTGTTTGTTTGTATTTCCTGAGTCTTTTTTCCCCCCTCGGTTGACGGTGGAGCTGTTTTCTGTTTGCTTGCTAGGTTCAGTCTGTATCATTTCCCCCAGGGCTTTAATATTCAGGCATTTGGGCTGGAAGTTTAGCGATCCTACTGTGTCCTGCTGTAACTTGTCCTTGTAAGCATGCTCCCTGGTGACTAAGATGTGTAGTTTCAACACAGGCTGTAAGAAGATAACAGAGTCATGGTGAATAACGATTTTTTTTTACCCCAGTGATGTCTGCTGGATACTCTCCTTTTAGATGATGGCAAGATGACGCAGGAATAGGTTGAAAATGGAAGGGTAGAAACATGTTCCTGGCTCAGCTTTAAATCTTATTTGTAAGATATGGAATTATGACGAAGAGCCTGGCTGGGGGCTTGGAGAGAGGAGGGAGAATGGTCCAGGCTGGCTGAGACTATCAAAAGCAGCCTAAATGGTTACCGCACCTGCAGGGGTTGATAACAGGCAATTTGAAGCCTCACAGAGTGTACCCAGTGGAGCTGATTAAGTTGGGGTTTGATTTCCCCACTTGTAACAAAGGGCATTGTGTGCCTCCCGGGACCTGGACTGGTGATTTGGGGAGATTAGAGAGAAAGGGAAAAGAACACGTAAAAAGATTTAGCAGGAGGGGACCTGTGGACCTGGGGAGGTGGTGATTATTCAGGTTTACAAGCAGCTGGAGAATAAAGACACCTTGGAATCAAGGACGATGCTAGGGCAGGGAAGGAGGAAAGCGCTGAGGGAGGAGGAGCTGAGAGAGGAGTGTTGTGGCTTGAGGTTTCTGTTTTGTTTTATTTGTTTGCTTTCTGCACTTAAATAACTTGTTAGTTGATTAATAAAAGGCCGTTGACAGGACCCCAAGGGCTGTTAAAAGTGTACATAACACTCAGGCAATTTGAGATGAACTGTGCACTTATGTGCAGAGAGGCGTGGTGAAGACCTGCTCCCTTGCCCTTCTCTTGAGTATCTGCATCCGTTCTGTGGAGAACCAGGCGGGGCCCTGGCTGTGAGCAGGTGCAGAGCCTCATTTCTGGATTCCAAAGTCATATGGAAGAGAACCAGACTTCTCTACCTCAGAGCTACGTGGAGTTTGGTTCAACAGCTTACAAACCCCTTCCTGCTACAGAATCATAAGCATGAGGCTGGGTCTGAATCCCTGCGCTCACCAGGACGCAGACAAACCCAAATACTGGAAGCTGATACAGCGATAATACATCTCCAGACAGAAGATGTCCGCCTCCAGACTAGTTACAGGGTCATGCCTTTCCCATTTATCTCCACACCCTTCTGTACTCAAACAAAGATAGTGTCAGAGAGGCTGGGGGATGGGTTAACAGGTATGATATGCAAACATGAGGGACTGGGATTCAAATCCCCATATGAAAGAAACCAGGTGTAGTTTCACTTGTTCTTGTAACTCCAGCACTGGGGAAGTAGAGTGGGCAGAAACAGAAGGATCTATGGGGCTTGTTGGCCTCCAACATGGCTCTAGGTCAACCAGAGACCCCATCTCAAAGGGATATAATTGAGAATGACAAAGCAGGGCACCCAACTTCTTTGGCCTCCATTAATACCTCAGACACAAGTGCTCATGCATATACCACACATATAGATCATACACACACACACACACACACACACACACACACACACATGCGCGCGCGCGCGTGAAATAAACTTACTCAAGGAGAAGATGTAGGCCCGCATTTGGGGCCAGTGGGTGATGTTTGGGTAGATGGAGTCAAAGAGACCTCAAGCTTGGGGAACTGAGAAAGGAGATTGACACTGGGCACAGTTCACAAGCTATGACTTCTTAGTAGTTTGTCTTAAGCATTGCACTTGGTGTGAACTGTGAACTTGAACTTTCCTTGCACTCCCCAGACAGAGCAGCACAGAGGCCAACTTCCTTATGGAATCACCTGCTGAAAACTAGAGAGCCCTTTGTGTGCCTAAAATGCCACCATAGCATGGGATTTCTTTAGAACTCTGTTTTGTTGTTGCAAGTGGTGTTTGCTAAAAGTGCTGATGCCATTCAGAGAATTAGCAGTTCAAAGCTTGTCCTGGCTATATCTTCATGCAGCGGCTTCTAAGAGAAGAGCTGTCTAACCCAGGAGACACTAAAGACGGGTAGAAGTAGAAGGCCCTCAAGAGACACTTCCTACAGGTGTCTCCAGTTGGCACAAGAAGGATTCAATTGTTCTTTAACTCTTGCTATGGTGCAGTGGTCTTGACAGGGTTCATTTTCTCTGATGGTTAAAGAACGAAAAGGCAGGAATAATCTCCACTGTTTGAGGTTACAGCTGAGATATCTTCAAGCATAGCCATCAGTCAGTGAAGGAAAACTTTACTGATAGATGAGAGAACACACAGCAAACACACAGAAAGTGATTAGTTTTACGTTTTTTGTTGTTGTTGTTGTTTTGGTTTTTTGGTTTCTCTGTAGCTTTGGCTCTTGTCCTGGAAGTAGCTCTTGTTAACCAAGCTGGCCTTAAACTAGCAAAGATCTGCCTGCCTGCCTGCCTTTGCCTCTTGAGTGCTGGGATTAAAGGCATGTGCCACCACCGCCCGGCCAGTTTTACTCATTTTATGACGATATTCTCATAAGAACCAATCAGAATTCCTTGAAAGTTGCATGAATTCTGTTGAAGGGTGGGTGTGGCGTTCAGAGTTCTATTACTTTTGAGGTCTGTCTTGAACCCACCACTGCTACAGAGAGCGCAAGCTCCCATCGTGTGGACCCTTGAAGACACACTCATCCCGTTCCATACTGTAGCACCTACCATCCACTGATAGCCATTTCTTCCCCATATAGTGCCTCCCTGACTTCCATATATGCTTCCAGTCTCTGATTCTGGATTATAACTATAATTTCCAGACTGTTCCTCAGACCCACTCACGTACCACCTCTTTCCACCTAAACCAGAGGGCCTTTGAGGCAGGAGCTTGGCTATTTGTCTTTTCTTGTCTGGGCATCTAAAAGGTTGCTGGGCACACAAAAAGTAAGCAATAAATGTCTTTCTTGAATGCTCTTTGACCATAGTTCATCTTTTAAGCCACAGCCTCAGCCATGTTTTGTTTAAAACCTCCCTTTCATAGGAATAATAATACAAACTTTTTGAAATAAAGGTCAAGATCGTCACAGAGTGACCTCAAAGCACAAAGAAGTCAGTCTAACTTCACGTTCTCCTGATGCCAACATTTTCTTCTTTTTAATTGTTTTTTATTCAGCTATATATTTTTCTCTACTTCCCTCCCTCCCTCTCCCCTTCTCTTCTACCCTCTCCCATGATCCCCACGCTCCCAATTTATTCAGGAGCTCTTGTCTTTTTCTACTTCCCTTGTAGGTTAGATCCATGTATGTCTCTCTTAGGGTCCTCTTTGTTGTCTAGGTTCTCTAGGATTTTTAATTGTAGGCTGGTTTTCCTTTGATTTTTGTCTAAAAGCCACTTATGAGTGAGTACATATATTTGTCTTTCTGGGTCTGAGTTACCTCACTCAAAATGATGTTTTCTAGATTCATCCATTTGCCTGCAAATTTCAAGATGTCATTATTTTTTTCCAATGTGTAAATGGACCATATTTTTCTTACCCATTCTTTGGTCAAGGGGCATTTAGGTTGTTTCCAGGTTTTGGCTATGGCAAACAATGCTGCTATGAACATAGTTGAGCACATGTCCTTATGGCACGATTGAGCATCTTTTGGATATATACCCAAAAGTGGTATTGCTGGGTCTTGAGGATGGTTGTTTCCTAATTTTCTGAGAAATCACCATACTGACATCCAAAGTGGTGTACCAGCTTGCACTCCCACCAGCAATGCAGGAGTGTTCCCTTTACCCCACATCCTCTCCAACATAAGTTGTCATCAGTGATTTGATCTTGGCCATTCTTACAAGTGTAAGATAGAATCTCCGAGTTGTTTTGATTTGTATTTCTCTGATAACTAAAGATGTTGAACATTTCCTTAAGTGTCTTTCAGCCATTTCAGATTCATCTGTTGAGAGTTCTCTGTTTAGGTCTGTACCCCATTTTTTATTGGATTATTTGTTCTTTTGATGATCAGTTTCTTGGGTTTTTGTATTTTTTTTTGTATATTTCAGAGATCAGACCTCTGTCTGATGTGGGGTTGGTGAAGATCTCTTTCCATTCTGTAGACTACCATTTTGTCTTGTTGACTGTGTCCTTTGCTTTACAGAAGCTTCTCAGTTTCAGGAGGTCCCAATTATTAATTGTTTCTCTCAGTGTCTGTGCTACTGGGGTTATATTTAGGAAGTGGTCTCCTTTGCCAATGGGTTCAAGTGTACTTCCCACTTTCTCTTCTGTGAGGTTCAATGTGGTAGATTGAAATCTTTGATCCATTTGGACTTGAGTTTTGTGCATGGCCATAGATATGGATCTATTTTCATTCTTCTACATGTTGCTATCCAGTTATGAGAGCACCATTTGTTGAATATGCTTTCTTTTTTCCATTTTATATTTTTTGCTTCTTTGTCAAAAAAATCAGGTGTTCATAGGTGTGTGGATTGATATCCAGGTCTTCGATTTGGTTCCATTGTTTCTCCTGTTTGATTTTATGCCAATGCCAGGCTTTTTTCAATACTGTAGCTCTGTAGTAGAGTTTGAAGTCAGGGATTGTGATACCTCTAGAAGTTCCTTTATTGTAGAGGATTGATTTGGATTATCCTAGGTTTTTTGCTTTTCCATATAGAGTTGAGTATTGTTCTTTCAAAGTCTATGAAGAATTTTGCTGGGGTTTTGATGGACATTGCATTGAATCTGTAGATTTCCTTTGGTAAGATTGCCATTTTTACTATGTTAATTCTACCTACCCAAGGGCATGGGAGATCTTTCCACTTTTAGGCATCTTCTTCAATTTCTTTCTTCAAAGATTTAAAGTTCTTGACATATAGGTCTTCCACTTGTTTGTTTAGAATTACTCCAAGATATTTTTTGTTATTTGTGGTTATTGTAAAGGGTGATGTTTCTCTGATTTCTTTTTCAGCCCATTTATTATCTGTGTAAAGGCGGGATACTAATTTTTTTTTAGTTAATCTTGTATCCTGCTACATTACAGAAGGTGTTTATGAATTATAGAGATCCTTGGTAGAATTTTTTGGGGTCACTTATGTAAACTATCATATCATCATCAAACAGTGAGAGTTTGACTTTTTCTTTTCTGATTTGCATCCCCTTGATCTCCTTTTGTTGTCTTACTGCTTCATAAAACTGCAAGTACTAACTACATCAACTGGATATGGAGAGAGTAGACAACCTTTTCTTCTTCCTGATTTCAGTGGGATCACTGGGAGTTTCTCTCCATTTAGTTTGATGTTGGCTGTTGGCTTGCTGTATATTGCCTTTATTATGTTTAGGTATGTTCCTTGTATCCCTGCTCTCTCCAAGACTTTTATCATGAAGGAATATTATATTTTGTCAAAGACTTTTTTTTAGCTTCTAATGAGATGATCATGTGGCTTTTGTCTTTTTTTCAGTTTATTTAAATGTTGGATTACATTGACAGATTTTTGTATGTTGAGCCATGCCTGCATCTCTGGGATGAAGATGACTTGATCATAGTGGATGATTTTTCTGATGTGTTCTTGGATTCCGTTTTCCAGTATTTTGTTGAGTCTTTTTACACCAATGTTCATAAGTGAGATTGGTCTATAATTCTCTTTCTTAGAAATGTCTGTGTGGTTTGGGTATCAGTGTAATTGTAGTATCATAAAAAGAGTTTGACAGTGTTTCTCTGTTTCTATTCTGTGGAACAATTTGAGGAGCATTGGTATTAGTCTTCTTGGAAAGTCTTGTACAATTCTGAGCTGAAACCATCTGGTCCTGGGCTTTTTTTTTTTTTGGTTGGGAGACTTTTGATGACTGTTTCTATTTCTTCAGCAGCTATAGGTTAGTTTATTTTGCTTATCTGGTCTTGATTTAATTTTGGTAAGTGATATTTATCCAGAAAATTGTTCATTTCTTTTAAGTTTTCCAGTTTTGTGGAATATGACCTGATGATTCTCTGGATTTCCTCCATGTCTGATGTTATGTCCCCCTTTTCATTTCTGATTTTGTTATTTGAATATTCTCTCTCTGCCTTTTGGTTAGTTTGGATAAAGGTTTGTTGATTTTCTTGAAGAACCAACTCTTTGTCTTATTGATTCTTTGTTTTGTTTTCTTTGTTTCTATTTTGTTGATTTCAGCTCTCAGTTTGATTATTTCCTGCCATCTAATCCTGCTGGGTGAGTTTGCTTCTTTTTGTTCTAGAGTTTTCAGGTGTTCTGTTAACTCACTAGTGTGGGATTCTTCCAGCTCCTTTATGTAGACATTTAGTGCTATGAACTTTCTTCTTAACACTGCTTTCATTGTATCCCATAAATTTGGTTATGTTTTATGTATGTATGGACATTTTCGTTGAATTTTAGAAAGTCTTTAATTTCTTCTTTTATTTCTTCCTTGACCCATTGATGATTCAAGTGAGCATTGTTTAATTTCCATGTGTTTGTGGGCTTTCTGAAACTAGTGTTGCTGTTGAATTCTAATTTTAAACCACAGTGATCCGATAAAATACATGGGGTTATTCCATTTTTTTTTAATCTGTTGAGGTTACCTTGCTTGGGGCTGCTCCCGCTGAAGTTGCTGGCTCAGGCCTGCACCAGCAGAGGCTGCTGGCTTGGGCCTGTTTCCACAGTAGTCCCTGGCTTGGGACTGCCTCTGCGAAGGTCCCTGGCTTTCCAACATTTTCTATCCAGCTATGCTGTCATCGCCCAAAGGCTAACTATTGTCATCATCTCTGAGCTGTGTCCAGGGCATCCATCCTCTTTGCAGGATCCCTTAGTTAGCCACCAGGATATCTATGGACTCAGTCCCCTACTATTACGAACACTGAACACTGTGTGACAAACAGAGACAGCTATCTTGAACCAGTACACACCTGCGGTTACAAATATCAGGCCCCTAGTCAGCATTTCTTGGGTGAAAATATGAGGACTGTGATCCTTTGATATTCAAGACCAAAATGATGCCGTTTACCTCTGGTTTCCACTGCAATGGACTTCTCTTAGGGAAACGTAAGTTTGGCCTTGAGTTACAATCACCTTCGTCCCTGGCACTGACTCCTGAGGGCAGCACTCTGACTTAGATACCTTCCTTCAGCAGGTTCCCAACAGTTCAGTCACTGCATGTTTGCTCTTGAAAATTTCAAGTTTATTTTCTTCTTTCTAAATGCTTTGACAGGATATATAAAAATAAACCACAGTGGAATACAGTCCTCAGTAAATTTTGAACTTGTATCCTAAGGCAAAGTGAATTTGGAAGAGAAACAGTGAATGAATGGCTCAATTAGATAAGTTGCCCTAGCTGACTCTGAAGGTCACGGGTCTGGGTTTCTGGGTGAATGTTGTCTCCTCTGCTAAACTCAGGTTCTACCCAGGGCTGTTCAGCTTATCTTCCCTGGAAGATGGGCAAGCACAGGTATCCACATGCTCCCTACGTACATGGAAGGGAGTCCCATCTACTTCCTACTGACAGCCGTGGGAGGCTCCGTTAAGTGTCTTTTTGTGTGATCTATCTTCTTTGTCCTGGATTATTTTAATTACTTATTTTCACAGGCTCATTTTGAGTGTGATTGTAGTCATGTTTCTTCAGCGCTGATGGGACTTCCTTCATTATACGAGCTAGGGCAATTCTCAAGATCCCAGAGCACACAGATTGATAGTTTCCAGGGACAGAGAGACTAACAGTTCTTGGCCTCCAGGCCTGTCCCTCCCACACGGCTGGCACCAATGAGTGCTTTTGGAATGAGTAAGTGAAGGAAGGGGCCACCCACAGTCATGAAAAAAGTATCTTAAGATGAGCAGTTGATCAAGCCAGGGTTCCTTCTCCCTGCTTAGAAACTCAGAAGGGAAACGCGGGTACTATTTTACCTGTGCTTTAAACAATGTTAATTAGCTTTTAGGTTTCTTCTAATAATCCATACTTCTCCTCCACCCAAATTTATAATTAGGAAGGGAAGAACATAACACTTCCTTGCAAAGATATTTAGTAATTCAGGCAGTACTTCATTAATCATTTAGTCGCTGTTCAGGCAGAACTGATGTCCTTGACATATATAATCAATCTTGATTCCTCCCACACTTGATTTCCATCCCCTCTGAAATCCAGCAACTGCATACACTAAGGATTAGTGGCCTTTTTCCACATTGCAGAATTTTTTAGGGACAGCTAAGATGTGCACACAGTAGCTGCTCTGACAATGATGCTTACAGTGTGTCTCCTCATGGTCCACTGGGAGATTGTTCGCTGTTTGTGAATTCAAGGAAATTGAGGGTGTTGGGTGCCAGGTGGGGTGGCTCACACCTGAGATCCCAGTGTGTGAGAGGCTGGAGCAGAAGGAGGAAACCCAGGACCAGCCTACAAAACAGCAAGACCCTGCCACTAATAAAGGGATGGTAGACAGACACAGAGACATGAAATACTAGAATCAGATTCTGTTGTGACTTGATGGGAAAGTGGCTCGAATCGTTTGTTAGCTTGGTTCGCTGGGAGGCAGCACATTTGTTCATGCCTACCTGTTTAAGATATACACTGATTCACTTTCCCTAAAGGAAGCTGACACGGAGCCGGCATGGCCCCCGGAGATCACCAGAATGGACCAGGCTTATTTGGTTGTATTTTATGCTTTGGGAAAGATTTTGGTGATTACTGGTGTGATCGCACCGTACCTGATTCTGCCACTCTTTTCCCTTAAAAATGTATTAATTTGGAAACTTAAAAAGTTATTTTTTCACCTTAAATCCTGGTGATGTGCAATTTCTTGGACCATTTATTTAACCTACCACCAATATACTACTTGTTCATGTCACAACTCTTTCTTTCTCTCAGTTTTTTTAAGTATATACTTTGCAATGAAGGGGGTGTGGAAGAACAAAACATGAGGAGTCTTAATAATAATAATGGTACATGAACTTGAAAAAGTGAGAATAGGATTTTTAAAATCTGAGGGGTTTTTTTTTGTTGCCGTTTTATTTGTTTTTTTTTTTTATTTATACAGAGAAACCCTATAGTTCTGACTGTCCTGGAACTCATTCTGTAGACCAGGCTGGTCTCGAACTCTCAGAGTGCTGGGATTAAAAGAGTGCACCACCATCACCCAGCCAGCCAAATCTGGTTCTTTGAAGAGTGTGATTCCTCCATAAAGGATGATAGCAGATCCCAGGATCATTTTTGCTCCACTGTGTGTGGTTAAAATAAAAGTGAAAATAAACCTTCATGATAATGTTGAAAAATAAAAAATTCTTTGGCAAATGCCCAGAGTAGAACTTCATAAAGCCCAGACAGATTTACAGATCTGCAGCATGCTCTGTCACTCAAAATCAAGAAGTCCGAGGAAGGCTACTGAGTCATGCTCACTGGCCCCTTCTCGCTTGCCATGGTAGTTTTGCATGGCATATTTACTGGACTGCCCTTCACATCCTATGAATTCATATGGTACACAGTTTCAACTCAAAACAGCGAAAGCGAGGCTCCCAGGGATCCAGCCATCAGTCCACAGACACACAGCTGGTCTGTGGCGGGTCCACCTGGGTCCAGAGCTCTTACCCACAATCCAATTACCCAATGGACCCATCTCAGACGCATAAATTGAGGCCCGGTCTGTGGACATCAGGGCTGAATACACTGGAATATGCACGTTAGATAGAAGCTAAGCCACAGGTTGACCATAGTAAAATAATTATCCCTTATTGAAAAATTAATGGGACTCGGAGTTGGCTCGAAAGCAATTAGCAGATTACAGCCGAAATTAAGGCTACCGTGCTGCCCAGGCGTGAGAAGGTGAGAAGAAGAGTTGGATGGAAGGTTAATTACTGAAGTCCATATCACGCTGATGAGAGGCGGATTTGATTTTGAATGACTGGAACTAATAACCACCCAGACGTGGCTTCCATTAGGAAGACAAACTTCCAGATCAAAATGAAATCTCCCAAAAACCATCATTCCCTCACCCCACCCCAGCCCCTCAGCACTCCTTTCTCTTCTGCTCTGATGTGAGGTAATCAAAGCATTTTTCTGACAACTAATTTAACTCCTCACACTCCTACCTATGAGCAAGGTTATCAATTATTAGATGAGGTACGGCTTTCACTAATACACAGACAATGTATTTTTTTTAAACAGAGTCTTAAATGATTTAGGTTACTAGAAATCAGCTCTTAGCCAGATCAGTTTTGGAGGAAACCAAAAGGATTTCCCCCAAAAGGAGGCCCTGCTCTTCATGCTCCTGTGTTGGGAGGCTCATCGGTGTGGTTCCACATCTCTCAGAGGCTCCCCCTGACTCTGCCTACTGTTGTTCTATGATTCCCCACTCCCCTAAACCAGCCATTTTAAGGAATCCGATACGGTCCCTTCAGAATTCTAAGGAATATATGAGAAGTAAAGCATAATCTGGGAGCCTAGTTCAGGGGAGGACAAAAGAACTCGTGGATGTGAACAGATGTTCTGAGATAAAGCCGCTTTAAGCAGCAGCTGCTGACATGTCCAGTCAGCATCATGCACTTACTGAATGGAGATTACAGAACCAAGACAGCATCATCATCAGGAGAAGGCCTATGAGGAAATGTGTGCCCAGTGATGGAGTAGGTGACGTCTAGGTCAGCAGGCAAGCAGTGGACATGGCTTCTCTGGCTGGATCCTACCATCTTTTTCACAGGAAACTGGCCAAGGGAATATTCTATCTTGTGCTGTTCTATCTTGTTCTTCTCTACCGCTGCCTCTGTATCCCATGCCTCTTTTGTATCTAAACATCATGCATTCTCTTGATGGCACCGTCATGCTCCCTAGGCTACTCATGATAAGAATAGCAGACGTTGGCACCTTCACATTCCTGATGGATCTAGACAGAAAGCCATTGGCAGAAGCCTTAAGTTCTCACCAGTACTGAATCCTCTATCAGACAGCTGCAGACAAGGGCTTCTGTTACCTTGCGGGTCTCTGCATGAACATGAGGCTAGAGGTCTCTATCTCAATGGCTCTTGCCTGAGCCGTCCTGTTCCAAATACTAAGAAATTTGTCTGAAGACAAATAGATTATGGCCACACCCTGGACACCCAATGTCCCCCCTACTGGTCCCTTGCATCACTGTTCTCTGTTCAAGCGTTATAAGAACTTGGACTTCCAGGAAACCCTGTTCATCCATGCCCAGGGACCTCCTAGGTCAATGGTCTCTCGTCATTGCCAATAAAGACTGATCTGCTTACCAGAAAACTATTCTGTGTAAATTAAGCCCGTGGACCCGGTCCCTCAACTGCGAAATGACTGGCAGCTGTATCTTATCACAGCGCAGATACTCGCACTGGGATCATCACAGCCTAGCTAATTACACACGAAAATTGTATACCACATCTTTCATTTCTTCTGTTACAGATAAAGGCATTTTCATTATCCAGAGCGAGAGCCTCAAGACATGCATTCAGGCAGGTAGATCTGTCCTGACCCTGGAGGACTGCAAGCAGCCAAATAAGTACATGTTGTGGAAATGGGTTTCAAACAGTCACCTCTTTAATGTGGGAGGCAGTGGCTGCCTCGGCCTGAATCTATCCAATCCAGAAGAGCCATTAAGCCTTTATGAATGTGATTCCACCCTCATTTCCTTGAGATGGCACTGTAACAGGAAGATGATCATGGGCCCACTCCAGTACAAGGTCCAGGTCCAGCATGGCAACAAGGTGGTGGCGTCATGGAAACAGACCCATAAGTGGATCACCTACATGTCAGATGGTGAAGACATCTGTGAGCATCTTCACAGAGGTAAGAGTAGATGTATAGAATATGCAGATAGTATTTCGTGTGATATATATATATCTTATTCTTCTCTACTGCTGCCTCTGTATCCCATGCCTCTTTTGTATCTAAGCATCATGCATTCTCATAGAGAATGTAATGTTGAGACTTCTGGGAAATTTCCATCACTTCCTTGCTTATAGTAAAAGGATTCTTGGAATCTTGGAATGGATGTGCTAAGTCTGCTAAAGAGACAACAATCTCAGACTCTAAAGGTACTGAAAGAAAACTTGAGCTAGCTTTGGGAATCAGTACAAAAGAGCAGAACTAACAAGAGGGAGAAGAGGGACAAACAGAAGGGAAGGTACGGAAAGGGAAGGCTTTCGCGCTGACGCATAAAAAGCACCCACCCTTGGTGCCCCGCACTTCTCCGATTGCAGAAGCGCAACCCCGCCTGTGGTGGGCGACGGGAGTGTCTCTGGGGCCTTCAGAGACCTTCTAAGCTTGGCTGTCGTCCATGTGACAGTCATGCTACAAGGCGCAGGAAGATAAACGATGCACAGTTGTCAAGGGTTATTTGTTGTGTACCAAGCATGGATTGTGGGGAGGCATGATTTATAGGGGGGCTCTCATTTTCTACAGTTCTGTTACTTTTTGGCATTTTTAAACAGAAAAAGAATGGAAGCCACAAAAATAAAGCTCCACGGCAAAATGCTGACACCAGGCTCTGTTCCCCGCTCCAGTTCTACCCGTTTGTTCACTCATCCCTCTGTCCAGCACACATTTTACCTCCTTGAGTACTGACTATTAATCAGACACAGTGCTAGGTACCTGGTGTACAGAGACCAGGCATGTCCAGTCCTTCTTCTCAGGGTGCTTGGTAAAATTAAAGATTTTAAAACACTGTACCAGTCGTTAGAAGTGCATCAGGGAAGTCCTAAGTCCTAGGGCAGGACCTTCTGGTGCTAGTGTAGCTCAGTGAGGGATCGAAGAGTTGGTGCCAAGCCTAAGACATGTGCTGGGCTTATATACTACAATAGAGCAAGAGTTTTATCAGCATGCTGGCAACCCTATGACTCTCAGGAAGAACTTGATGCTTACTTTATGCTAGCATTTTAGGTCTCTAGCCCTACTGACACACACACAGTAGCCCATGCTTCTGAATAGGAAAACAAGGGGCTGAAAGAGATAAAAGCCTGGGTCCTGAAATCCTCTAATTCCTATAAAAACCCTGCCATGTGCCATGAACTCAGTCTAGCCCCTGCCAATTGTGAGACGGTATAGAAATCGCCATAGATGACCTTCTTGTTTAAGGCCTGATGACCTCCTAGAGTATGGCTTGGGTAACCCCTGCCATGGAAATCACCTGCTGAATCATAGATGGTTGTGTTGGTTATCACTATGGCCAGCGATGGTGGAGTTTTGCAATATTCCAAGCAAACAGCAGAACTGCATGGCCGTCTCAATGAGAGCAGGAAATAATAATAGTGGCCATCTTGATGAGAACAGAAAGTAGAAACTGGTCAGGTGGTTTGGGGTTCTGAGAATGTCTTTGCTGAAGGCCTGGGAGGACAGAAAAGTGCTGATTCCTGTTTCCCCTTTCATGTTCTGAAGGAGCACTGTGAGGCTACGGGTTTCTGACTGACAGACTAAGAGGAGGCAACCGGGCCCATTCGTTCATCTCCCCCCTCAGACCTCAGACCCGTGTCTGCCATAAGTCCCTTAAAAGGCCAGGACTGTCAGCTGGGTGGTCCCTGCTTTCCTGGGAGCCCTTCCTGCTAAATTTACAGGTGTCCCCCCTCCCCCAAACCTTCACCTGAGACTCTATAATAAATATTTCTAAGACTCGCCCTCTGGAGCCCTGGATTTCATGCTTTGAATTCGTGAGACAAACACTGTCTGGAGCACTGGCTCAGAGCAGCTCTGCTGGCCGTGTCTGAGACCCTGGCTCCCCTCGAAGGACTCTTTTGTCATCAAGGGCACCCCAGCATTCCTACGGATAGAAGCTGTCTCCCCCGTTAGCCCCCTTCACTCTCTCTCCATTCAGACTGTGTCACAGTGCGCCCACTGAATTTTTTTTTTCTTTTTAAGAATGGGAGTCTGGTTTCTCATTTGAAACCTGCCAGTGATGTCCCACCACCCTCAGGATAAAGACGGGCGTGTGTAATAGCCATCTGAGAAACTGTTTCCGGAGTCCACTCCAGGGGCTGCCTTTATTCCCCAAGCACTGTTCTTCCCAGGTCTTTAGACCTGCAGCTCCTTCTGTGGGGACAGTTTCCCCCCACACACTAGTAGCATCCTTGCTTCAATCAACTTGACCACCTGATGCAAGGGCTGCTTCGCGACACACGCAATCTTCTTATCCTATTTTATTTTCCACGTGGAATTGATTATTACCTCTAAAACTATGTTTACATATGTGTTATCACACGTTCTTTCTCCTCCAAGCCAGCTGTTAACAGAAAGGAAGTTTTACCATTCACTACTATATTCCTAGCGTAGATATGCTAAATGTTCAATGCGTACTGATTTTTTAATTTTAAAGGATTTGTTTATTTATGTATAAATGTTCCGTCTGCACATATGTGCATTCACTACATGATGCATGTCTGGTGCCCACAAAGGCCAGAAGACTTTGTGTCCCCCAGAACTGGAGTTATGATGCTTCTGAGTCAATATGTCGGTGCTGAGAACCGAAACCAGGTCCTCTCTCTGCAAGAGGAACAAGTAAAACCATCTCTTCGGTTCCCAAAGTATCTACTAGCTGTTGTAAAAATTCTTTTCCCAGGAGAAATAAACAGCATCTATCCCCTGACATAATGACAAGCTAAAAGTGGGGTCCACCAGAGTTAACCCCGAGGAAGCAGGAAACTGTGTTTGTCAGGCTTCCTTACAGAGCATGGCCGATGGTTACTGGCTGGAGAGTGGGTAGACCTGAAGCAGCCATACTAGAACATCTGTGCCTAGCATGAACCGCAGCCCCCAAGATGAATAGATGAATCCCTCTTTGTTTAGCCTTCCCCAGCCTATGCATCCTAGAGATCGGGGATCTCTCAGGTCACTTGCTGTTAGGACACATTAGTATACAAATGACCAACACTAGATACTCGGGTGAGAGTCCTGTGACCCTCCCCACCCCTTTCTCCTATCAGGAAATGTCCACAGTCCACGGGCCCAGCCATGATGACGCTTGCACAGCTGATCTGGTGAAGATGGCCGCTGTTTTGTTTGGAAGACTGTGGTCTACAGCATCAGCTTCCTGCAGGGAGGCTGCAAATACTTTAAAAGAGAAAAACTCCATTACACTTTTTTTCTTTTCATTCCTTCACAAATTTGCATGCTTCTGCGAGGCGTAGCTATAGGAAACAAACAACTAGATACACACAGGAGCAAAGCGTTTGCCACCGCTTCTGCAGGCCTGGTGTGTCTGCACACACTATCTGGTGAGGCCCCAGGGCTCACAGAGCTTTTAACACGTGCCTGCCAGTGGGGGGGGGGGGGGCGGGTTTCAACCAATAAAAATACACTAACAGATGACACGTACCAAAGAAGAAAGCGACGCTGTATTTGACTGTGGTTTTCTTTTCTCTCCTAGATTTATATACAGTCAAAGGGAATGCCCACGGGATGCCTTGTGTGTTTCCCTTTCAGTTCAACCAGCAGTGGCACCATGAATGTACCCGGGAAGGGCGGAAAGAAAACCTGCTGTGGTGTGCCACTACAAGCCGATACGAACGAGATGAGAAATGGGGGTTCTGCCCTGATCCTAGTAAGACTAAATGTGTCTCCCTGTGTCGTGAGTGAATCAAGGATGATTGGAAGCGTATCTGTAGTGAAAGCAGATGCTGGGATTGATGGGTTGATGTCTGTCTGAACAAGTGCCCTGATTCCATCCATCTAGATTTTGATTTGAGCTTTGTTTTTGACTTGAAGAGACAATTCTAATTCATAGTCCTGTCTCCGCTCGGCATTCAAAAGATGCTAACTAGCCTTTCTTCATTACACTTGGTGCATAAAGATGATTTAACTGGAATCAAATTAGAATAATCTGTGATCTCGCCAATGCCAGCTCCCCAGCAGAATGCTTCCAAATAAACAGTATGCAGATAAATCCCAGCCCGTCTTTCAGTCTACGGCCTCCTAGGAGCTTCTACAATGTCTCCACACCTAGGCTGCTTGTATTGCCTAGTGTCAGGTCCTGACATCGCCAGCCCCTTGATGAGCTTCCTGTCGCATCACAGTTGCCCTGTCTTGGTCGTCAACAGTGAGCTCTCTCTCATCTTGACTTCTCACTTTTCCAAACCTTCTGCTGCAGCCTCCAAACCTTTCCTCAAGTTCTCAGTCTAAGTTTCAAGTTTCAGCTGCCATGTCCGACCTCTTGTTTGTCAGGTAGTACTTGATTATTATTTCTTATTTAGCTAGAAGATTTTTTCTTATTGTTTCTGAGCTTGGAGAAACAGTTGTGCCTTCTGTTTTCTGTATCCTGTGTCCTTCACGTTGGTTCCCAAGACTCAGAGAATGTCCCACCTTCTCTTTCTCCATGCCTGCCTCCCTTCCAGGCAGACACTAAGATGCAACCATTAAATTGAAAACAAAGGTAAATTAAAGAGATAACTCCCAATAATGTGACCCATAAGCTAGCCTCATAGTTATTTCCTATTGTAAGAGCCACGGGTTTAATAAATAAGAAAGAGTGGCTGTTTTTAATTTAGACATACCAAGATGAGGCCAACTTCCTCCCAGCAGAGAATCTTTGGAAACTCCCCCATCTCCGTTTCTCTCACTCTCTGTTTCTCTCATGATGAAATGAAGACCATAGCATTGCCTCTCAGGGTTATTGTTTATGTTCAGTAAGATAGTGTGTATCAAAGACACTTAAAGGAGTGGGCACTCAGGAAGCATCCTAAGGACTGGATGCCGCTCATCTTTCCAGCACCTTTGCTGTTTTGGCAGTGCTGAGTACTGAACCGAGGACCTTTAACAGGCCAAGCAAACACTCTGAGCTACATCCCAGGCCTCCCAGCGTTTCCTTAGGAGTGAATAATTCCTTCCTCTTCATTGCTATCCCCTACCTCTAAACTGAGCATAGTAGTGAATGCCAAGAGTTTTAGAGCTTTGGATGTTCCCCTCAAAGAAGTTGGCATCTAGACTTAAGGCAGGGTGGACAGGCTTGCTCTATGCCAGGAAATGCAGACAATATTTCATGGGATGCATTAGCATTACTTGGGGGAAGAAGCCCAGTGGTCCAGGATGTATGACCTGGAAGACTGAGTAGTCCAGGACGTGGGACCCAGGCAGTTGCATTTTTGCTAAGCGCTCAGGTGATTTTGATGCACATAACCCTTTAGCAGGGAGTTCACAGCATGCAAGTCATTTCGGGGTATCTCTATCTATACACCAGAATGGCAGAAAGACATCTAACAACCGGCATCACACCAGGAACCAACCATCCCAAGTGAAGACCTTAGTGTGTATGAAGCTCCATTCTTCACGTGGGACTGGTTTTAAGCACTGTGGTACTTTAAAAAAATAAAAAATAACTATATATTTATTTTCTGTGGCATTGTTATAAAGCACCGTAACCAAAATGGAACTTGAAGCCAAAAGGGCCTTTTTGGCTCAGAGTCCCAACCTCAGTTCATCATGAAGAGAAGTCAAGGCAGGAACCTGGAGGTAGAGCTAAATTTAGCAGAGGCCACAGAGCAACACTGTTTACTGGTCTGCTCTTCACGGCTTACTCAGTTTCCTTTTCTATACGACCCAAGAGACCCTGCCCAGGGAGATCGGTACTGACAATGGGCAGGGCCCTCCCACATCCATCATTAATCAAGAAAACGCTCCCCAGATTCGTCCACAGGCCACACTAATGGAGGCATTTTTCTCAGTTGAGGTCCCCTCTTGCCAGATGACCAACACTTGTGTCAAGTTGACAGATTGGCCAGCACAAACAGTTTTCTTAAGTTTCTGAGAAGAATTTTGTCACCATCCACAGTCACTGGCAGCCAGTTTCAGCTTTGTCCCTTGGAAGGTCGCTTTTCTTGGGCTCAGGGCTTTGACACTCCTTAGACTATTTATTTGGCTGCCTACAGCTCAAGAGCTTCCTCAGCCCCCACCCCCCATTCCAGCTCCCCTGACCTTCTCCACAGCAGCAGAGAGCATGTTTATATGGTGTTAAATTACAGCTCTGTTTTCCTCCCTTCCTTATTACTTTTGGTTTCTGGTGGCCAACATAACTCAAAATGATGTGTCAAGGAATGAAATCTGAGTGCGCTGACCATCCTTTCCGTGAGTCAACAAATAGACAGGTCAGAGAGAAACAAAATAGAGATTCACACTTCTGTGTCTTATCTAGTTTCACAAGAAATATTTTTTAAAATTTCTATGGGTGGGATGAGGGCTGCCTTTAATAAAAGTTGATTGGAAGGGAGCAAAATTTAAACTTAACACATACTTGGCCAAACACACTAGCCCTGAGAGTGTAGTTTAGCAGCGTCAGGAATAAACAGGATTCATGCTGGTTTGCTCAGAGGCAAATTTGTGCCATGTCAGCTTTCTCTGGGTTGTATGCCTTACGCAGCCAGAGAATTACATTTAGAGATACTTTTGGAATTCTATCCTCTGGAACAGTGGTTCTCAACCTTCCTAATTCTGCAATCCTTTAACAGGTTCCTCATTTTGTGACCCTGAACCATAAAATTATTTTCATTGCTACTTCATAACTGTAATTTTGCTACTATTATGAATTGTAATGTACAGATCTATGTTTTAAATGGTCTTAGGTGGCCCCTCCCCAAAGGGTTGTAACCCACAGGTTAAGAACTGTTCCTCAGGGCTGGAGAGATGGCTCAGCAGTGAAGAGCAAAACCTGCTCTTCCAGAGGTCCTGAGTTCAATCCCCAGCAACCATGTAGTGGCTCACAACCATCTGTAATGAGATCTGGTGCCCTCTTCTGGCCTACAGACATACATGCAGGCAGAACATAGAATATAAATAAATCTTTTTTAAAAACAAAAAAAAAATGCTGATAGTTTTATCAGTAACTTGAATGACAAAACAGAATACATTGGTACCAACTGTAATTGTCAACCTCACCAGAGTCTCTAAAAATGAGTCAACAATGTGTTATGTCTTTCTTCATTAATAAAAAACAAAATCACATGCTTCAAAGAACATACCAAGACACTGAAAAGAATGGCTTAGTGTTTGCCTAGTATGTTAGAGGTTCTAAGTTTTAACCCAGAACCCTTCCCTCAAAAGATCTCCTGCAAATGGGAGGAAATATTTATAAATACTTTGCCCTCTAAGAATCTTGTAAATAGAATATGGAAGGAATTCTGACTTTGTGCAATCCAAGGAGTTCCCAGGGGGTGCTACTGCCGACAGTGGGCTAGACCCTTGTCTTAGTTACTGGTTTATTACTACAAAAAGACACCATGACCATGGTAACTTAGAAAAGAAATCATTTAATTGAGGGATTGCTTACCATTTCAGAGGGTGAGTGTTGAATTTTCTTTACTCTAGCCCCACATTGGAATGCCAAAATGTTGTAATGCTATATTATTATTTTTTTTACTATGAATCTTTTGGTTCTTTACTCTTTTGGGGGCCTGTGTTGACAGAGGTTTCTAGCCCACCTGGTACCACAACCATTCAATCCCAAAGAAACACACAGAAGCCTATGTTAAT
Organism: Microtus pennsylvanicus; assembly: GCF_037038515.1. Taxonomy (NCBI): domain Eukaryota; kingdom Metazoa; phylum Chordata; class Mammalia; order Rodentia; family Cricetidae; genus Microtus; species Microtus pennsylvanicus. Next base: position 20,519,451 of record NC_134587.1, read on the forward strand.
TATAAACTGGTTGGCCGATTAGCTCAGGCTTCTTATTAACTAACTCTTATATCTTAAATTAACCCATATTGGTACCTTTTATCAGTGAGGCATTCTCATCTTGCTTCCTCTGCATCTGAGTGATGACTGCAGACTAAGCCTGTCCTCTTCCCAGAATTCTCCTCCTATGTATTCTCTCTGCCTGCCAGCCTGGCCTATCCTTTCTCCAGCGTCACTATTGGTCATTCAGCTCTTTATTAGACCATCAGGTGTTTTAGACATGCAAAGAATCACAGCTTCATAGAGTTAAATAAACGCAACATAAAAGAATGCAACACATCTTTGCATCATTAAAACAAATGTTCCACAGCATCAACAAATGTAACACACTTTAAAACAATATTCCACAACAGGTGAGACCATCATGGCAGGGCATATGGCAAGAGGCAGACAGGCGTGACATGAGGGCAGTAGCTGAGAGCTCACATCTCACAAGTACAAGTGGGCTTTTGAAACCTCAAATCCCACCCTTGGTGGCACACCTTCTCAAACAAGACCACACCTCAAACAAGGCCACACCTTCTAATCCTTCCTAAACAGTTTACCATGTGGTCATCACATCCAGTGGAAGTTTCCATTCCTCGAACTCCAAAAAGTTCTACAAATATCCAGAAATGAGCTGAACCTGGACTATAGGAGGTCTTCTGGTGGTTAGATAAATGCCAGAATTCCTCAGGAATTTGTGAAACCAGTTCCCATCTGTCATTTCCTTACTCTGCAGAAGAGACAGGTGGCCCCATTGACACATACCTGTGGTTGTATATCAAAACCCATACTGGCCTCCAGACTCCCTGGATATCATAAGTAACTGTTTTACATTTCAAAGTCCACACTTAGCATCCTAGCCTTTCTTACTTCCTTCTCCACCTTAACACCCTTAGCTCTTAGACTTGCCTCCCCAGCTATTCATCCTTCTGATACCCTCTCCATTCTCTCTATACACTCTCTGCTCTCTGTCTCTGTTTATTCTACCATCTCCCACAGATAGCCCTGGCCATGTTCAGTCTGCTGCTTTTTCTCTCTGTTCCCTCTAGTGTTTATAATAAAAACCTTCCCCTTAACCATAACATGGAGCAGTCATGTGAGCAGTTTCTTTACTCTAACCCCTCATATACTTGGGGAACCAAAATTTCAAATATGGAACCCATTCTCCTTCACTCCATCACAGTCCTCCAACATCAACCATTCATCAGGAAAATGCCCCCACAGACTTCCCATAGGCCAACACGATGGAGACAATCCTTCAACTTTAACTTTAAGGTCCCTCCTCCCACATGACTCTAGCTTGTGTCAAATTTGAAAATTGCTAACTAGCATACCATATAATACATCATTTTGAGCAGTATAAAATAATGAAATATTGCTACATGCCATAACATACATGACTCTTGAAAACATAATGCTAAAAGATCAAAGCCAGCATATATTATATAATTTCAGTTATATGAAATATATAATATAAGCAAATCTATAGATGTGGAAACAGCCTGGGGTAAGTTAGATTTTACTTGGGTGTAGACTATATGTGCTGATTTCTAATGTTATATAATGGAGAAACTTCAGTTAACACTTGCAGCAGACATCCATACATCTCCCAACAAGTCAGCTCATTTGCCATTCACATTTGTTGAACTCAAATGTTAGAACTCATGGTTCTATGCAGGTAGACCCAGGTTTTGTCTATAGGCAAAAGTTTCTGTTCCACCTGCCAGTTCTGAAATAATCAATACAGAGACTTAATATTAATTATAAATACTTGGCCAATAGCTCAGGCTTATCACTAACTAGCTCTTACAACTTAAATTAGTCCATTTCCATTCATCTACATTTTGCCACATGGCTTTTTTCTCTATCCCATTTTGTGTATCCAACTCGTTTTGCATCTGGCTGGCAACCTTTTGACTCTGCCCTTCTCCTTCCCAGCATTCTCAGCTTGGTGCATCTGCCTAACCTTATTCTGTTTATCTATTGGCCATATAGCTTGTTTATTAAGCCGATCACAATGACAAATCTTTACTGTCTACAAAGGGATTATTTCCCAGCAGATGTCTGCTTCTCTATATGGGCTGTGTTACTCTACACATCTCATTTGAAAGTTGTCAATCAACTTTCATGGTGGCACATGCCTTTAATCCCAACACTCAGGAGGCAGAGGCAGGCGGATCTCTGTGAGTTCAAGGCCAAGCTGATCTACAAGAGCTAGTTCCAGGACAGGCTCCAAAGCTATAGAGAATCCCTGTCTTGAAAAACCAGGAAGAAAAAGAAAGAAAGAAAGAAAGAAAGAAAGAAAGAAAGGAAGGAAGGAAGGAAGGAAGGAAGGAAGGAAGGAAGGAAGGAAGGAAGAAAGAGAAAGTTGTCGTTGTCAGTCAGCTTTCATGGTTTCACCAGTCACACCAGATGAACATGGCTAATCAAAAGTCTAAAGCCAGTGTACTGTCCATCTCAAGGAAGGCCCACCTTCTTTTACCTAAAGGCAATGATGAAGGATCATATCTCAATGATAAAGGATTTTGTCTTAATGAGGACATTCTAACCACCCCAACAAGGCGATTTCTAAAAACTCCCTTCTCTCTTCTCCTTTCCCTTGAATGCTGTTTGGTGATGACCTTGTTTTCTGTCTTCTCCAATACTGAACCCTTCTATAAATACATGTATCAGCCAGGAAATACTGTAGACATCTTTGGATGTATAATAATTTACTAACTTCCAATGGCCTAATTTGGTTCTGGAAATGTGTGCAGTAACTAGACATGAAATCAAACCTTCCAAGTTCCTCAAGAGAATTATAGAAGTATTTTAGGGAAAAAAATATCACACAGAGAAAGATTTCATTGTCAGGTAAGTTTGAAGTATATTGAGTTACTATTAAGCAGGTTTCCCAACCACAAGACTCTTGGGGTCTTCACTGTGGTAGTAACATGATGTGCTTCCAGGATAGGCATTATAAACTGAGTTTGAGTTCTAGAATTAGTTTACCTTGGGGCTTGGTTTAGAATTTTAGCAAAAGCACCCAAATAGGCCTTTGCTTTCTGTCATTTCAATAAAATTCAGATTTCAGATCCACACTTCATACTCTAACTGAATTTACTTTTAAACTATGAAATCTTTGACTACAGTCTTACAGATGAGTTTTGCTTCTGTTCTCTGAAAGAACTACTTAAAATTAGTATCATCGTCCCTATGCCTGATGAAAACATGTGTTCATTTTCACATATGTATCTGCTTACCACTTTCACTCCATTTTGGCAGTCTGGTATTAGAGGAGAAAAGTTTCTGGAGCAGCATTAAGGACTATCCCAAATTAATAAATAATTCTTATGTTTAACGTACAGTTCTAACACCTTCTTATTAAAGAACCAACATATTATTTTCACAAATACTTCAATTCCATTTCTTTCTCTTAAAACTAGGTTCTCTTATTCCTCAAACGTATGAGAGATTCTTTACTGATCATTTCTTGTGTTACCTTAAGTATAATTTAAAAGAGTTTAACCATAAAATATCATTAGAACAGCAAATATCTCACATAAGGACCTAGTCAAGGCACTGAAGTTTTAGAGGTTGTGATCTGGAGTCATATTATTTAAACTCATCTTAGAAATATTTGATATCACTAACAGCACAGAGAACACTGTTGAGTTTCTAATGAACTTTGCTTTTAGCCTCCACAGAGGTATTCTGTGACGCCGTGTGGCACAAGGATTTCAATTCACGTGTGTGCTACCAATTCAACTTGCTTTCATCTCTCTCTTGGAATGAGGCACATTCTTCATGTCAGATGCAAGGAGGCTCTTTATTGAGTATTACAGATGAAGGCGAGGAAAACTTTATACGGAGTAAGTATGGGAATGATGCATATTGAAGTTGATGCAATAAAATGGCTATTGTGAACAATTCTATCCTTGGATGCAAAATATGTTTGGATATATATATATGTATATATATATATATATATATATATATATATATATATATCCTCAAAAATGTTTTTCTCTTTTTAGTATAGCCCAAAATCTAATTCTGAATTTTTAAAACAATTTATTCAGCATGTGTGTGTTTCTATATGCACACAGGCAGATGTCAGAGGACAATCTTACAGGAGTCAATTCTCTGCCTCCAATGGGTGGGTTCTGGGGATCAAACTCAGGTTTGTCAGACTTAGTGGCAAGTAACCTTACTCACTGAGCCATCTCACCACCATTCTGATCCTGAATTTTATTTATTCATTTATTTTTTATTTTGAGACACAGTTTCTCTGCATAGTCTTGGCTGTCCAGGGACTCACTCTGCAGACTAGGTTGACCTTGAACTCAGAGAACCACTGCCCCTGCCTCCCTAGTGCTGCTATTAAAGCTGAGCACCACCACAGCCCAGTTCTGGATTTTCATGTAAACACTATGTCATTCTCTTTGGCATCTACTCATGTCTTAGTTTTCCCCTTGGGGAAGAGAATTTGGAGCTATAGTGTGTGACCCAGATGAGCTGCAACTCCTGCAAGTGGATCAGAGGAGCTCCTAAAGTTAAGTACCAATTCTTGTCATCTGTAGAACTTAGACATTCGATTCCATTGGTAAATAATTAAATAGTCTATTTGTTAATAGTATATCCATCATTCATGGTGGGCAGGCCCATCACAAAACCTTTGGTAAATTCCAAAACTTTAATATTCATGGGAAAATAACACTAATGCTAACTAACAGTATAAAACTATAATATTTCAAAGTACCAGCAGGGATGAGAATGGGGGGAACAGTTTTACTTTGTTTCCGTGACATTTGTCCTCTCACCTTTAGGGCCCTCCATTCAGACAAAATTAAGATTTGCAGCTTTGACAAAGAAAATAATCATATAGACACTCAATATTATAGAGCTAAAGATTATTAAAAGACATTCCAACATAGATCTTAAGATATAGGGTCAAAACAAAATATAGAAGTGGCCATTACTAGTACAGTTTGGGTCCTGGAATGTACTGTTTGGGGAGACAGCTTTCGTATGGTGTCTCAGACTGCTATCTTTAAGGCATGACTTGAGACACCAGTAAATCAGATTTTATGGAAATATTCTTCTAGATAAACTATGTGTTATTTTTATCTGATCCAAGAATGGGATATGGAAAATGCCATGGAATTTTTATCTTCATTTCTAATAACATTTATTTTAATAAACATCACATGGTAGCCAGTAAATGGAAACAAAGAAGCCAAGATGAAATACAAATTGTGTTTATCAAGGAAGAACAGTCAAGGAATCGTCAGGGAAATGTGCCAATAGTATTTTCACTGGGTCCCAGACAAGCCCCCATTGTCAATACTGAGAAGTGCAGAGACACAGCTACACAGCATCCCCACATCAGCCTGAAGGGCTTCCTGTCTGTTAGAAACCTCTATTGACAAACAAAGCTTATTACTCAGTGTGTGAAAAAAAATTAAAAGTATACCAATTTGAAGCAGAATTAGAGATTTATTAAATGACATTTTTAACATGATCTTAAACTCAAGGGTTGCTAGAGAAGTACTCAGGAAAGAATGAGGCAGACCCTAACATGGATATCAGCTTCTCAAGAGTCTGTCTAGGTGTTTTTAGAATGATAGTTGTAGAATTTTGGTGGTCTCAAGTTACATCTCTAAAGGTTGCTCAGAAATCATTCCTCCCTCATCTTTAAGCATTTCTCAGAGATATAGTTTAAACTAATGTTGAAGGAGGGCACCGCTTGTTCATCCTGGCCACCCAGAACCAAAATAACCACACAGAAACTGTACTAATTAAAACACTGCTTGGCCCATTAGCTCTAGCTTCTTACTGGCTAACTCTTACATCTTAATTTAACCCATTTCTATTAATCTGAGTATCGCCACGTGGCAGTGGCTTACCAGCAAAGTGGACCTCCCACACCAAACCAATGTTAAAAATGAAAGAATTTTCTTCTAAACAAAGTTATCAGGTGATATATGAAGGGTACATGTACCACAGAGGACCAGCTGCCTAGGGGTAGCATCAGCAACAGTGGGCTGGGTCCTCCCACAGCAATCATTAATCAAGACAATGCCCCACCGACTTGCCTACAGGCCAACCTGATGGAAGAATTTTCTCAATTGAGAGTCCCTCTTTCCAGATGACTCTAGCTTGTGTCAAGTTGGCTACCACAATAAACAAATAAAACCTAACCAGTGATATCCATAGAGACTGGTACCTTATAAAACCAAAGGCGCTGTTATGCAGGACTTAGATGCAAAGAGAGAGACAGCTATCTGTGTTTGAATCCTCCCACCACCACCTACTGGCAGGGCTGCTCAAGAAGTAATTCAGCCTCTTGGCATGTCAGTTTTCCCCTCTATCGAGTGGAAATAATGATAGTAGCTCCTCGGTGTTGTGCATTGCATCTTATAATGCAGGCGGAGACTTATAATGTCTAGCATGCATAACCAATGGTGTAGGTTCACCAATTGACAGCTATGTGCTATCTGTTTAATCAGCTTACCTGCGTGTGTTCATTGTGCATGTCTGTAAAGGTGGAAAAAATAGTTCTGCATTGGAGGGGGGTGCATGTGTGCATGCGTGTGTGTGCATGCGTGTGTGTGCATGTGAGTGTGTTACATGTGTGGCTTGTGTTTAAGAGTATGCAGATGCATGTGTTCCAGCACACACACAGTTGGAGGGCAGAACAAGATGTCAGAAGTTTTTCTGTATTACACTCTGCCTTATTCACAGGTTCAGCTAGACTAGCTAGGCCAGTGAACTCCTGGAGTCTTCCTGTATTTCCCCCTAATGTTGAGGTTACAGGCATTCCTGTGACATCCAGCTTTTCAATGCTGGGAATTTGAACTTGGGCACTCATGCTTGCAAAGTGAGAACTCTTACCCCTGAGCCATCCTTCCAGCTCTACATCTTGTTACTCCATTTTGTTACACAAAAACAATTTGTTGCATTGTAGTGCAGCTTTGTAGTAACATATTAATCTGCCGTTGGAATAGAAAGATAAAATTCTTTTGACTTTTATTTGTTGCTGTTGTGAGCCATGCCACATAAACCTTCACGCAGGGTCCCAGTTGCTGTTTTCTGTGTTTATGGAATGAGATTCACTGGAAGGAAGAAGCAGACTTACATCATTGCAAAGTCAGAGAGGCCTCCCAGAACACCTCTGATAAATGGATGCACTGTAGTAATGGGGGGAGCGGCGGCCGGGTTGAGTCCCCAACACCCCAGCCGCCTGCTCCGGCTAGCTTATGCTCCGAAATAATTACACGGAAACTGTATTCTTTTAAACACTGCTCTGGCCCATTTCTAATCATCTGTGTAGCGCCCCTAGGTGCGCTTACTGGGAAGATTCTAGCCTAAGTCCATCCTGGGTTGGAGCTTCATAGCGTGCGTCTTCCCTGGAGCAGGTAGCATGGCGTCTCTCTTGCGTCTGCTCCGGAGAGGAGAGCTGTGGAGTCTGACCAGGAGCCGGGAGCATGGCGGACGTCTGCTCCCGAGAGGAGAGCTGTGGAGTCTGACCTCACTTCCTCTTCCTCCCGGCATTCTGTTCTGTTTACTCCACCCACCTAAGGGTGGGCCTATCCAATGGGCCTAGCAGTTTCTTTATTGCTTAACCAAGGAAATCAACAGATTGATATATGACACTCCCCCATCACTTCCCCTTTTTCTGTTTAAACAAAAAAGAAAGGCTTTAACTTTAACATAGTAAAATTACATATAAACAGTTATCAAGTAAAAGTTACATCAGAAACATTTATACATATAACAAAATTGACCTTAAATCTCTATAAATAAAGCAAAATCTATACTAATGCAAATTATTCATATCTATATCATATCCCCTTTTAAATGTAAAAGAACATTTATAAACTATATTTGGGAACATGGGCGCAGTTTTTTCTCTCCAAACTGCTTCCTGCTGAATGGGGGCGTCGTTAATCAGATTATTTAGGGTGTAACCTGTGTGCCAGGTTTATCTCAGTTGGCAGTTGAGCAGAGCAATTTTTTGAAGATATTCACAGCAACCCTTCAGGAGGACGTGGTCCATCATACCAAATCGGGATAAATGCAATCCACAAGGTCTGATCCTCTGTGAAAACAAAAGCAGAATCTCTTTTCCAAAGTATCATATCCTTAGATCCAAATTCTGAAATCGTAATACCCTTATATCCATTCTGGTTCCACTGGGCAGCCCATATAATGAAATGTCTCTCTGTACTTAGCTCCTTCACAGTCAAAAATTTTAAAGAAAACACAATGTACATAATCCAGACTCTCTGTGAATTTTCCATCTTTACGCGGCTTATTTTTATTTATATCTATAACTATCTGTACTCTGTCTCTTTAAAGACTTTACTTTACTTTTTTCTTTTTAAACCATTAACTTTATTCTCTATATTCTTTTTCTTCTCTCTCCCAAGCCTACGTATATTCATCCAACAGTGTGACTCATTTAGTGGTCTGAATCTGTCCTATTGTGAATCTGCAATTTTTTACTATCCAGGAGCACTTTTGATTTGCGCCTTTAAATCACTAGGCACTTAAGAATCTAAGCTGTGACATTCCTAGGTTAACTTTTTGCTTTTTGAGCGCATTATCTTTGACCTGGAATAACCCTGTAGACCAGGCTGTCTTTGAACTCTCAGAGATCCGCCTGTCTCTGCCTCCCAGGCATTGGGATTAAAGGCGTACACTACTACACTTTGAACTCACAGAGATCTGTTTGTCTCTGCCTTCTAAGCACTGGGATTAAAGGCGTGTGCTACCACACCTTGAAGTCACAGAAGTTTGCTTTAAGAATTTTAACTTTTAGTCTGCATATATTTTTAACACACTTTAAACCATTCAGAAATTTTCTGTCTTTGAATCTCTCTTTACTGTATATCTCTCTTTTTCTGACGACAAGAGCCTTTAATTTGCCAAGCAATATCAGTAGGACTAAAGGCGTGGCTTTGCCAGCTAGATCCAGTCCATTCCTTAGCTTTCCAGCCTCATGGCTGAGGTACAGGCTGCAAGGTCCCTGCCAGCCAGCGAGCTACAACAGACAACACTCAAATCCTCTCTCGGTAGCCGGCCCTCCTGCCTCAAACAGTCAGAGTTTGCCCTGGCAGGACAGCCCAGAAAGCTGGCATTTTTAAATGCGCAGCTTTTTTCCTGCTACGGCTGAAAACCGAAAAGCATGTGTTCAGCTTTTCTTCAACACTGTTTAAGTGTTTTGTGGCAGGACCTCTTAATGAGCCACAGGGTTTTGCAGCTAAAGCTGAGTCAGGAAGCCTCTTGGGGCTACCAGGTAGGAGCGGCACTCAGCACTTTAATTCTGAGACTGAGCGTGCAGCACAGAAATTCTTTTCATCCAAGTAACATCCAAATCGGACAGGCAGAGCACTGCGCAGTCTAAAAACACGTCTCTGTATGGCGGCAGGAATCCGCCATGCTCTTCCGCCTGCCTAAGCCTGATTCTGCCTTCTGCCCAGGAGCAGGCGGGAAGCTCTGAGTCATCGCACCGCCTCAGAGCACTCTCCTTCCGATCCCAAGCGGGAACACAAACATAAAGCCAGAGTTTGCACTGGCGGCAAAGCCCCAGGAAGCCGCGCCTTAAAATAACGCAGCTTTTTTTCTGCTGCTGTCGCTGAATCAGGAAATCTCTCTACAGCACGCCACCAACAAACAGCAAAAATCTGTGTTAAACGCTCTCTCCCTTATTTTTAAGCCTTCTCAAGTTTTTTGTGGACTCAGTTAGCCACACGTCTGGGCGTCATTTTGTAGTAATATGGGCGGCGGCAGGGTTGCGTCCCCAAACACCCCAGCCGCCTGCCCTGCCCGGCTAGCTCAGTCGGTAGAGCATGAGACTCTTAATCTCAGGGTCGTGGGTTCGAGCCCCACGTTGGGCGCCATTTGTAGTAATGGGGGGAGCGGCGGCCGGGTTGAGTCCCCAACACCCCAGCCGCCTGCTCCGGCTAGCTTATGCTCCGAAATAATTACACGGAAACTGTATTCTTTTAAACACTGCTCTGGCCCATTTCTAATCATCTGTGTAGCGCCCCTAGGTGCGCTTACCGGGAAGATTCTAGCCTAAGTCCATCCTGGGTTGGAGCTTCATAGCGTGCGTCTTCCCTGGAGCAGGTAGCATGGCGTCTCTCTTGCGTCTGCTCCGGAGAGGAGAGCTGTGGAGTCTGACCAGGAGCCGGGAGCATGGCGGACGTCTGCTCCCGAGAGGAGAGCTGTGGAGTCTGACCTCACTTCCTCTTCCTCCCGGCATTCTGTTCTGTTTACTCCACCCACCTAAGGGTGGGCCTATCCAATGGGCCTAGCAGTTTCTTTATTGCTTAACCAAGGAAATCAACAGATTGATATATGACACTCCCCCATCAATGCACAGTGCACACTCGCCTTTCCTGCAACAGCTCGGCACAAGTGGGGAGTTATCGTCCAAACTAATTGGAGTAAAATACCAATTTCCAAAATCATTACTAATGTGCAATGGGTCTTATGCAAAAGCTTGCACACCATTTATGAATTACGGCTGTTATCTGTCTCAACTGCCGCAGGCTCTCAGGGGAGAATTCTGTACCTATTCATCAAGCCTGAATAGCAATTTTAAAAAATAAGATCTGCCACTGGATTTTATTTAAACATTCCAAGTCTATAATTAGGCTTTGGGGATTGTTTGGGGAAATAGAAGTCTATTCATAAAGACAGAAACTGTCCCAACCAAAGGATTTTGAGGGATGCTCATCACTAGTGAATGGCTTGTGAGACAGAGAATTATCTAGGCTGTCACAAATGACAAGAAACATTCAAAGAAATTTCATTCCCAGTTTGTATTTATGTGTTAAGGGTAAATTCTGTTACAAAAGTAAATAGACTGGTGGGGGTTGTTTGTTTGTTTTAGTTGTTTTTGTTTGTTTTGTGTGTTTGTGCTTTTAAACATGAATTACAAACTACATGATGTTTTCATGCATTTTAGTAAACAAAATTGCACAATTTGGGGCATGTGGAGTAATTCCAAGAATAATTTAATATTTGAATTAGGTTATTGAAAATACCACTTAGGACTTTGCCTGGGTGTGGAATATGGAAATCTCTCCGTCTTGTCAGTGAGTGCTCCAATCCACCTCTCATCCTCACGGGAAGACTAACTGATTTAATCCAACAGTACTATTGAAAGTGGGAAGCAGATGGACATCAAGAAGAGACTGAGTATAATACCACAAAAAATGTTCATGGGCAATATGTTCTATGTACTGATAAAGCACCTTTTATGGGTTTTCCCCCAGTGTCTGGCTTCCATAGGCTTCCACTCTGATATTGAAATGTCCAGTTGTTGAGGAAGCAGCAGATTTATTTGAACACACTGAGTCCTTACCTTGGTAATCCTACCCTATGGTCCAAACTGAGGAGCTTAATAACAGTTCTGAAACTACAGAAAGGAAGGAAGGAAGCCCAGACAGTCATTCTCTGTAGGACTTGCCTATAGTCTCTGGCTAGGTCCCTGCATTGAGAGAGAGAGAAAGAGAGAGATACAGAGAGAGAAACACGCAGGAACAGGAGATAGGAACACAGAGAGAGACAAACAGAAAGATACAGACAGAAACAAAGACAGAGGGACAAAGAGACAGACAGACAGAGATAAAGAGAGAAAAGGAAGTGAGTTATTGCAGAGCAAGCAGAGCACATGAACCAGAAGAAAACGTGCTCTTTTTAAAAGAAGAAATGTCAAAATGGCAATATCTGAGACAGCCACAAAATTAACTATTTTTACTAAAAGTCATTGACATGGCTGTTCCCCTATCCAATTTTATTGTACAGTGTAGTACATCTTCATACTAGCAAAATGGTTTTCAACTTAGGTACACTAAAAAATAAAAAAAAAAAACATAATTATACAACTTCTCCAGGCACGTTTTTCTGTGCAAGTATGTCAGCCAATGTTTATTTACAGTATCCATTGCACAGACATGGTCAGATTAACCGGTGAGTTACTGCAGAACCATGGTTAGAAGCAGGCACCGCAGAACTGCAAAACCCGCTTCTCAAGTATGCTAAACCCTGGCCTAGGTCCCCGTTGCGGAGGCATCCAGAACACTGGGCTCTTTACACTATGATGCTTCTCTTCAGACAGCGCCCAGCAGCTCAGCGGGACTTCAGGTCACCTAAGTGTGTGTGTGTGTGTACTTGCTTCCATCCAGTCTCTGGGGGCGGCCCTGGACGTCTCCACCTCCACCATCCAAAGCTGGAATCGTGTGAGCTGGGGGACATGGGAGAGCCTCGCACAGACCAGAGCTGGTCGTTGCTCCTTGCTGTCAGTAGGTCTTCAGAAGCTTGCCATGTGGCTGTGGATAGCCAAACTCTGCTTTGTCACACTGAAGCTCCATCATGAGGGTCATAACACTTGGTTTTGTTGTAGTCTGGCATTACCTATGGCTTTATGACCTGAAGAAATAACAATTCAAGAAAATAGCGGAGTGCTGGGTTTAACTTTGACTGTGTTCTGTCTGTTCTCTTTTCTGTACAAATGCCATGGTTTCTTTTCAGAACAGCTGAGCAGGGAAGCAGTCGAGGTGTGGATTGGCTTGAATCAGCTGGATGAAAAGGCTGGCTGGCAGTGGTCAGATGGCACAGCGCTCAGCTACCTGAACTGGAGCCCAGGTACCCGCAGCATCTTATTTACCTTCAAGATGCGGGGTATGTTGCAGACTTACACATAGCATTCTGCAAGTGGTTAATATTTTTTCCCCTTGAGTCAGGGTGTTCTATGCTCTCCACGCAAGCCTGAAGCTCTCAGTTCTCTTGCCTTGACCTCTCAAGTGCTGTGATATAGGTGTATGCCCCACACCTGGTAGTTTATAAATATTGGTTTACCCTTACTGACTTGCAGAAGGCAGAAAGGTAATCTATTTAGCTAACAGTGCAGCAGAATTGGGGTCAGAGATAGACTGCTATTTTCAAAACAGCAACAAATTGCAAAATATTCCCCTACTCTAAAACAACAGAAGTGTCTCTTTAGCTATCTTTGGAAAATCGGTTCATGGTCATGCCTGGACTTGAACTTGGAAATCACAGATAATCATAGCAAATCTCCTGTAGGGAGCGCTAAATGAGGCACGGTAAGGGCCAACTTTAAGGGCTTGGGGCATTAAGGCTAACTTTAGGGCAATCTCTAAGGACAAATGTCTATGCTGAATCTACATTTCCATGCTATTAATTTCCAGAGATAAGTGATCGGCCATTTGTTGAGTATCACTGTGGAACACTGAAACCTCCCTCAACCGCCTGGAGGAGCAGGGACTGTGAGTCGGCCTTGCCTTATATATGCAAGCGGTTCCTAAACTACACTGCTCACGAAACATTTGGTGAGTGCTCCTCTGTCTTCTTTGGTTGTTCACATGCCTACTTCATGCCTTCCTTAGAATGTCTCTATTTTTGCCACTAATTGGGACTTAGCAAAATTGGTTATATAAATAAAAATGTATAAATGGCATCTTAAACATGTTAGTTGTTAAGAAAGAGGTGACTTTAAAAAAAATGGCTGGCGGAATGGCTCAGCGGTTGAGAGCACTGGCTGCTCTTCCAGAGGTCCTGAGTTCAATTCCCAGCACCCACTTGGTGGTTCACAACCATCTATAGTGGGATCTGATGCCCTCTTCTGGCACAAAGTCATACTGCAGGTAGAGGACTCATGTACATAAAATAAATAAATCTTTTTTAAAAATGTGTAAGTGATCCCTGCCATCCTGAAGCACCGCGGCTGCAGCAAATGCATTTCCACAGAGCTACAACATAGCACGGGGCAAGCAAGCATTTCTTTCTTCCTTTCTTTTAAAAGACCTTCACTCTTCATCATTCCACATCAGAGAGCCAAAGTTTGCTTTCTTTTGTAGTTTTAAGTTTAATTTGTGGGATTCCTCACACTTAATGATGACGGGAAATAACTTAGTAGTACTTTTTCTTATGTTGGTTTTCTTTTGCTGACTTTTTAACTTACTAACCATATATAACTGAAGTAGAATGTGCTTTGACCCCTACGTGTGTTGTGCAATGATCATTGTATCCATTGCCTCAAATCTGATCCTTTCTCTGTGATGAGACCGTTCAGAGGTCTCTCTTCTGGCTATTTGAACTTTCCAATGCGCTGTTGAAACTCTGGTTCCCTGGTGTGCCTCAGAAGCAAGGCCATTCATCCCGACTCCAGCCCTCCACTACAGCACTTCTGGAGTTCCCACCAGATTTCACGTTTCATATTGGTAACACACTTTCCCCACTAAAGCAATGAGCAAAACTCAGGTTATAATTAAGACTCAGCTAATACCTAGTTATAATCTAATATAATATAATCTCTTAGATATATATGTAAATCCAATTCTATCATCCTCGCTGTTTTTTATTCATCGGCATGTATGAGTGTGTGCATTATGTATGTGTTGATGGTGTCCAGTGTATGTATAAGGCATATGCATGTGATGTAGGTGCACATGTGTCTGGGTGTGAGTATCCGTGTGAATGTATTGAGTCCAGAGAACATCAGCACCATTTATTGAAAAGACTTTTCTTTCTCCAGTCTTGTTCTTATACTCGTAAGAATTTTGTTCATTTATTTCGTTTTGTTTTTTGAGACAAGGTTTCTCTGTGTAGTCCTGGCTATCCTGGAACTTTTTTTTTTTTGTAGACCAGGCTGGACTTGAGCTCATAGAGATCCACCTGCCTCTGCCTCCAAAGTCCTGGGATTAAAGATGTGCGCCACTACCCAGCTGTTTTTATGACTTTTGTTGAAGATCATTTGCTGTAATGCATGGGCTCACTTCCCAGCTCTCTATCCTGTTCCACTGGCCAATGTGTCTGTCTTTATGCCATCCCATATTCTTTTGAATACTAGAGTTTCATAACACGTTCCAAAGTCAAATAATCTAACACCTTCCATTTTATTCTCTTTCCCTAGCGTAGTTTTGACTACTTGAGGGATTTATGATTCCAGATAAAATTGAGTCTCAATCCTAAAGCTTCAGGGCAAGTGACCCTGGGGAACCTAACCTAGAATTCACATCCAGTGTGACAACATGGAGCACAGATACCCCAGTGACCTCGAGGGAACAATAGTGAAACATCATCATCCTTGTTCTAAAAGATGTAAACAGAATTTTAGTCTATTTTAACTCAAGGATAAGAATCTGCTCTATCTACCTACTACCTACCTTTCCTATACAAAATCCTTAAAATACCATTTAAATTATGGTCCATAACCAATTCCATTCTCTCTCTCTCTCTCTCTCTCCTCTCTCTCTCTCTCTCTCTCTCTCTCTCTCTCTCTCTCTCTCTCTCTCTCTCTCTTTCGTGTGTGTGTTGGCTGTATGTATGTGTGTGTACTGTGTGTGT
Organism: Microtus pennsylvanicus; assembly: GCF_037038515.1. Classification (NCBI taxonomy): domain Eukaryota; kingdom Metazoa; phylum Chordata; class Mammalia; order Rodentia; family Cricetidae; genus Microtus; species Microtus pennsylvanicus. Next base: position 20,534,838 of record NC_134587.1, read on the forward strand.
GTGACCAATGCTTGTATAGCTTAGAAAAGGGCTCCAGATCCTCTAAAATAGGAGTTACAGATGATTGTAAGTCACCCTGTGAGTGCGAAGAATCAATTTTGTGTTTTACTTACGAAAAGTAACCGTACTAACGACAATTTGCATAAACGGTGTTAAATAATATTGGAAGCAATTGTGCAAATGATGTTCTCTGTGCGAATTTATAAAGAAAACGACTCTTGGACATACCATGCCACTCACTGTGATCCTGACTGGGCGCCCTTCAATCGCAACTGCTACAAACTTCAGAAAGAAGAAAGGACCTGGCACGAGGCTCTTCACTCTTGCCAGACTAACGACAGCGTGTTGATGGATGTGACGTCATTAGCAGAGCTGGGGTTCCTTATAGACCTCCTTGGGGATGGTAAGCACCAAAGACCTTGGATTCAAGACCTGTGAAATAGCATGTTTCTAGTTTTTAATTTGAGTTTAAAAAAAATTTTAAACTATTTAAAAGTGATTAGTATATATATTATATTTATGGTATGTATATAGTATATATTATATATTTATGGTGTGTATGTAGTATATATTATATATTTATGGTGCGTATGTATTATGTATGTTATATATTTATGGTGTGTATATAGTATATATTATGTATTTATGGTGTGTGTATGGTCTATATTATATTATATTTATGGTGTGTATATAGTATATATGTGAGTGGATATGGAATATATATTCATAAATATATATTCAGAATTTCTAAAAAAAAATCCAGAAATCCACAAGTCATATTCAGAAGCTAGGTAACGTTTTCACATTTGCCAAATAAATTAGATACATTTTTTTTAAATCTCAAGAGGTAACAACTGACCATGGGGGGCAGGGTCCAACTCCCATTGGTGCACATACAACTGCCGGAGTCCAGCTCCAGAGGAGGGCAGGGTCTGAAGATGGATGGATGTAGAGCAGTGATGGGAGGATGCAAACACGGGACACTTCTTGGTTTCATTTTAGGAGAGATGGGCAGGGAGGATGCACATCCTAATAAAGATGCAGGTTCCAGCAGGGGATGTAAGGAGTGGACGAGGGAGGGAGGGAGCCGGGCTATGATGGGCAGGAGAAACTTGCACCCTGACTGACTGGCAGCCAGAGTGCTTCTTAATTTATACAGAATTTAGCAAGCAGGGATACATTCCTGTTGTTCCGAAACAGAGATCGCATCACTTTTGGTTTTGGACATGTATTTCACTTCCTTTTGCTCATCTGTTAGTCATCATGAATCAGCTATGACAGAACGGAGTTATCATTGCCAGTCATTTTCCCTCAAGTTTTGTCATCATTGATAAACATTGGTAATCATTGATAGACGGGGTTATCTTTTATAATCATTCTTACTCGTTAACCCCATGACCCAGTTTTTAAGAATCTAGAGGCATATGGCAGCCTGTTCTCAGGGTAATAGTATGTTCAGGACTGTCTGGGGGAAGCGTAGAAGCAGCATTCCTAGGAGAAGGCATAAATGATTCACAAGAAATTTTTCCACCAATCCAATATCCCCAAATTGTGCAAATATTAAAAGTCTCCCCAGGTTGCAACAGGTAGAGATGAAAGCCAAAGATGCCACAGTGGCTATCATGCGGCTCGGCTTTGCTGGATGGTTGCCCATCAGCTGTGCTGGCTTTATGACTTTTGCTGTTCCCATCAGATATGGCTGTGCCATACAACCCATACACAGAAGGCTCTGGAAAATGTATGGAAGACAGAACAGAAAGACTGTGAGAGCCAGATGGCCAGGAAGCCTGCTATGAGATAGCATCTTCTAGACATAATAGGGAAGTGGCACCCATGAAATCCTAACAATACAATTGACTAAACAAGACCTGCGTAATGACAGCGCTCATGATGTGCCAACGTAGATAAGGGAAATCTCATAGGACCCTACCCCTAGAAGAAGACTTACAGCCAATTAAGCTACAGAGAGAGGAAGAGCCAGTTCTCTCTGGGGACAAGCCCCCTGATAGGTTATTCAATCCCAAGTAGTCAGCCCTAAACACACATACATGCGAGCAACACTGACTGGACAATAGATTACGTGCATATTATATGTAGCAAAATAATTAAAGAAGAAGGGATCATGAGTTTGAGAGGGGATGCAGTGGGACACAGAATGGAGAAGGAGAGGAGGGGGTAGAAGCTATGTAAACATAGTGCCCATACATTAAAGTCTCAAAACAATTAAAAATTTAAATTTAAAAAAATCTTAAGGAGTAGATGTTATACAAGTCATTCCTTGCCAGATGGTGATGACTCATCCTTTAATCCCAGCACTCAGGAGGCAGAGACAGGAGGATTTCTGTGAGTTCAAGGCCAGCCTGGTCTACAAAGTGAGCTTCAGGACAGGCAGGGATACACACAGGGAAACCCTGTCTCCAAATAAACAGAAAAAAGAAAGGAAGGGAGGGAGGAAGGGGGGAAGGAGGAAGGAAAAGGAAGGGAAAGGAAGGGGAAAAAAGGAAAGAAAAGAGAAGAGAAGAATATTAAGGACATCAAAGAAAAGAAAAAAGTCAATCCTAAGATTTTCTATGCAAACTCTCAAGCTGTAAATTAGCTTTACGGCCACTGGCTAGCCACAGTGTGCTATGCTCTTATAAAGGGAATTACTTCAGTTAATAATTTAAATAACTTCTTTTGGCTTGGTGTTTTTCAGGCTGTGTGTCGTACTCAGAGGTCCCAGGCTTCTGGGCCTCCCATCTTCAATTCTTCAGAGCAAGCCAGGCCCCACCCACCCTTGTCCCATGACATACGTTAGCCATGAAGTCTTCCCAAAAATCCTAGAAATTATTGAGTTCATTTTTCAGTGTTTAAAAACAAAAAAAAATCCCTCAGCTCTAAGTGGTGATCTTTGAGATGTTAGGTTTTAGTTTGCAAACACAAATACTTCTATGTGCTTTTCCCTAATCCTTTGCATTTGGGATTAAAAGAATCCTGCAGTGTCCCCTGTATCAACAAGAACACTTGAGCATCTCTCTGCTACCTAGCTTTTCTCACTGCATCCCGGCTGTGAGGCTTTGTTTGCTTTTCCAGCAACCTACTGTTCTGTGTTAATGCCTAGGAGAGCTTCTGCTTGTTTTGTGGTGCTCGGCTGAGGCGGAGGGAGAGCAGAAAAACATTCAAGTTACCCTAGGTGAAGAGTTCTGTTGATGTTTTTAATGTTCTCCTTTCAAAATCCAATTAACCTCTTCATTTTTCCTTTTCTCTAGGCACAAAACTAGACATTTTAGGTCACTTTGAATATAGAGGAGGAGTTCTGGCCAGTGCTCGCTTTGGCTTTAGCTCACGTTGGAAGGCCTAAGTTGAGCAAACCTGGATATTAGGGGGGAAAGTGACCTAGAGAGGTTTATCATAGTGAGATTCAAACAAGATTTATCACATGTGAAAGGGTATATCTTACTGATAGCTTAGTGTGTCATAAAAATATACATAGAATACCTTACAAATAATTTACATTTATTTCTTACAGGAAATGCATCAGAAACATGGATTGGTTTGAGTAGCAATAGAACTCCAGTCTCCTTTAGATGGTCCACTGGCTCCTCTGTCATCTTCACTAACTGGCACCCTCTTGAGCCTCGGATTTTTCCCAAGAGAAGCCAACTGTGTGTCTCAGCAGAGCAAGCTGTAAGTTGGTTCATTTGATCCGTTTTGTGGTTCTGACACTGAGAACCACACAGGCCAGGGTCTTGTGTCATAATAGAGACCGAGAGAGGCAGTGCCTGCTCCTCACGGGGCTACCTTACACACGGTAAGGCTACGGTTGTTACTCTGAGGAAAGAGGGGCAAAGCTTGGATTAGAGCAGGTGCTGCAGACAGGACATGTGGGGGATGGCTTTTTGAACAGATGATGTTTAAGCTGTGACTTCAAAAAAAAAAAGCCCTTACACAACAGACAAAAACGGTTCTAAGAAAGACACAAAGGTAGACAAAGGCTTGCCCCTCGTCCATAGCCAAACAGATGACGGGTAGTAAGGAAATGATAGATGGGTGGGACAAGGGACTACAAAAATCCTGGCTGGTGTACCAAGGTATAAGAGCCATCAGAGTACTCCAAGGGCAACAGAGGAAAAACATGACTTGAAAAATAGCTATGGTCATAGCATACAGAATGGTTTGAAGGGGACAGAATAGCAGAGAAACAATTGGGTGGCTGTTCCATGGGTAGCCTAGGGTGGAGGCTGTGTAGAGGAGAGGAAGGGAGAGGAGAGGAGAGGAGAGGAGAGGAGAGGAGAGGAGAGGAGAGGAGAGGAGAGGAGAGGAGAGGAGAGGAGAGGAGAGGAGAGGAGAGGAGAGGAGAGAGGAGAGGAATCAGATGTTTTAAATAACAAGTTTCATTGTTAGCTAAATTAGAGGAGGAGACTCAGATGCAGGATTTTTGTTGTTGTTGTTTTACTTGAACAAACACCATTTTGGTAGACAGTGGTGGGGCCGACCATCCTGGTGCAGAGCGAGGGACGATGAAGGCTGGAGGACACTGGAGAGTGAGAGTTTTGAAGCTCCGTTAGCTTAGTAAAATGCAAACGATTGTGCAGGATGTGGAACCTCTTTGAAGACCGTGGATCGGTGGCAGATCTCGCTCTCCCACGAACGGGCGGAGCCAGTGACGTTAGCGTTATGCACATTCTCGGGCTGCCGTCCCCCACTTCTCTGAGGCATCAGATTATGCAGAATTGGTCTTAAGTCCAAGCCATCTGAATATTTATTAGACATTTTAAGCAAATATCCCCTCTCTGCTCAAACAGCTGTGGAGCACTGGCTGAGTTTAAGGGGGGCTGGAGGGCTTGATAGGGGTCCTCATTCTTTCTAAGCACGGGATGTTGTGTCGAGCACCCCCAAGAAACAGCTCATTAAATGCTACTTAAGTAGCTTGACAAAGTAATTGTGCCAACTAAACATGAAAAAAATTCAAAGCACTTACTTTTGTGACTCGCAGAAACATGCGCATTCATAATTATACAAGCTACCAATGTGTGTCTGAGTGACATTCAGGGAGGAAGCCGCAGTGATTTCTTTAGATGTCTGTTGTGAATCTAGCTCTGCTGAAACCCAGCCCAGTTTCAGGAGCTGATGGTTTTTTGAATCACTGGTTTTATATATAGTTAAGATGACCTTCATTTCCTATTGCCTGGTGTGATTGTTTCACTTACCATATTTATAGAACAAAAGCTAACATTTGGCTAGGGAGTGTTTTAATTAGTGTATATTCATTGTACACAGTAACGGGGTTGCAGTGACATGTTTGCCAAAGCGTAGCACACACCCTGACCATATTCAGCCTCTTTACCTTAGAAAACATTATTTTGAGTGAGGCAATCCAGACACAGAAAGACAATTATCACATGTACTCACTCATAGGTGGTTTTTAAACATAAAGCAAAGAAAACCAGTCTACAAATCACAATCTCAGAAAACCTAGACAACAATGAGGACTCTAAGAGAGACTTACATAGATCTAGTCTACATGGGAAGTAGAAAGTAGAAAAAGACAAGATCTCCTGAGTAACTTGGGAGCATGGGGACCTTGGGGGAGGGTTGTAGGGGGAGGGGAGAGGCAGGGAGGGGAGCAGAGAAAAATGTAGAGCTCAATAAAAATCAATAAAAAAACGAAAAAAGAAAAAAATGGTTTTAAAAAAGAATAAGGTGGAAAACAATTGAGAATGACACTGTCAACTTCTGGTTTACACACACATGCACACACACATGCACACACACATGCGCGCACACGCACACGCACATTCACCTCCCCCCAACACATGTATGTTCACTACACACATCAAAAAAGAAAGCAAAAAAGGAATGAGGGAGAGAAAGAGATGGGGAAAAGAAGGGAGGGAGGGAGGGAGGGAGGGAGGGAGGGAGGGAGGGAGGGAGGGAGGGAGGAAACTAGTTGGGCCCTGGTATGTCTTTAATTCTGGCCCTAGTACTTGGGAAGCCAAAGCAGAAAGATTGCTGGACTGAAGCAATTGTAGTCTGGAACTGCATAGCGAGACCCACTCTCAAAAACTAAATACATTTGATCAATTAAAGAGAAAGCTGAGTAAGGAAAGACGTTGGAGTCGAACATGAATTTTGGCCCCAAGGATGACTGGTGGTAGCTTCCAGGTATGTCCAGCAGCAACCAAATTCCTCCTCGCTCAAGTCCACCCAGCTCTGAACTGCATTCGTTCTCACAGCCACAAGCAGAGCCGTCACCAGGCTACCGAGTGATGGATCAGGCAGGGTTCTGGACGACCACCCCACTGGGAGCCCTTGCTAGTCACAGCCTGGCTCCTAACACTGCGGCCCACCAGCATCCTTGGAACCCTCTCGCTCATCCTGTGACTCTTTTCCCTTTAGGAAGGACTCTGGAAAGTAAAAGGCTGCCAAGAAAGACTCTCTTACGTTTGTAAAAGAGCAGGACAAGTCCTTGATGATGATGAATCAGAATGTCCAGAGGTAGGACAGTGGCTCTGTTGCTGCCACTAAGGGTAACTTTAAGTAAGTCTCTGTTCTAATAAAACTCAAAATCCAAAGGTGCGGGCAAAAACCCACGAATTCTGAGAGTTAGAGTAGCAACTGGCTAACCTTCTCTCTTTACTAGCATCCCGGAAGCTTCTCCCTTCCACACCATTCCAACTAAAACACCCACGCTAAGCTCCTCCCTGCTTCTTCCTGTTAACTAGTTGCTAACCCTGCCTCTCTGAGCCCAGGTTAATTTTATTTAATTAGCTCTCATGAATTAGGGACCAGCCTGGACTCCACAGTAAGCTCCAGGCTAGCCTGTGCTACATAGTGAGACCCTGTTTAAAAACAAATAGTCCATCTTGATCACCTCAATGGGAAAATTTGTAATTTTTATTACCCACTGAGTTTTTTGGGGGGATGTTGGACACTGTGAGCAATTCTTCCATCTTACTATCCAAAAGCTACTGGTAAATAAGAACTACTTTGTCAGAAAGGTCAAATGTGAGTTGCTCTTCCTTCCGTCTTTCCAAGAACAGCCCAGGGATGCTTGAGGGAGCTCAGTCTAGAACTTTTGTACTGAGGCCCCAGAACAGAGTAAGGGTGGGGAGAGCAGAACGGACAGACCCTAGGTGGATGCAGGAGCTCTGTGATAGGCTTATTTCCTGGGTGTTTTTGAGCCAAATTAGCCAAATTGTACAGCGTTCTGCAATGCATTACAGAGCTAAGGCCTTTTCCAAGAACTATCCTAGACATCATCTTGTGTCTGATCAAAAGCTGGTGGTCACTGGAGTGGCATGAAATGACAAGCATTTTAAACTGGTGAATACGTAGAAACGAACAGACAGAGTCATGTGACTTAGGAATATTTAGAACCTGAAGTGAAGTCAGGTGAGGGACTATACTGAGGGGCAGCCCCTGTACCATATGACTTTAAGGGACAGACCCACCCTACCTTGCTCCCGCTGCTAACCCACAGACCTAGGAATTGTCGTCTTTGTCTGAGTGCCCGAACTTATGCTCTTACTTCTCCAAAGGCCAACCACTTAATTCAGGAAAAATCTCAACCCTATATGTGTCTCCATATTAGGAAGCCATTTCTACTTGGAAGCATTATGAACCAAACAAGACCATCCTGGGGGCTTCAGATATAGCTCAGTTTCAAAGGACTTACCAAGTGTGCCAAAGCCTGGGTTCCACCCTCAGCACGGGGCAGGTGGGACGGGGAGAGCAAAACACAATTGCTTTAGCTGGACTCAATGACTCTTGTAGTCCTAACACCCAGAAGGTTAAGGCAGAAGGATCACAAGTTTGAGGCTAATCTGGTCAACTTGGGAGGTTCCTGGTTAGGCAAGAATGGGCTACCATGACTCAAAACAGTAGCAGCAAAAGCAATGAAAAAATACCCTGGATTTCGGAAGAACTAGGTAGACCTTCAGGATGTGCCCAGCCCATTCACTGGTTAGTAACACTACTTAAGTCCCTAAGAACCACACAGCGGATGTGAAATCAAACTGAAAATTCCCTAATGCTCCCCACTACCTAGACCTGGCTTGACTGTACCTCCAAGTTTGCTGTCTCTACTCAAGGTCTCTGCCGCATTTTCTCCTTTGATCCTTGGGAAGCCATGAACACTACTCTTATCCCTACTTGGCAGATGGCAGAACTAGCTGTGGAGAGATTGTGTTTCTTCTCTTTCTTAAAATAATAATTTATTATATTATTTTTCTTATATTTCTTAAAATAGTAATTTCTTGTATGTTTCTTAAATTATGTTTCTTATATTTGCTAAATAATGCATTCATCACTTAAAAATAAAGTGGCTTAGTGAGGAAGTCAGAATTCAAACAAATGAGTGTCCTCCCTTCATGGCCAATACTCTATTTTTACCCAAACATCGCAGCGCTTTGAAAGGAACTCTGTGACTTTGAAGAAGGGAGAGAATGGTAGCTCTTGAGTGAGTATCCCGCCTGTTTCGTTTTGTTCTGTTTTTTAGTGGTTTCCCCCTTTTTTCAGTTGTGTTTAAGTTTTGAAGTTGGTTGCATTTTTTGAAACATAAAATAAGAAATCAATTAAACCTGCAAGTGGTGATTCCGAGTGTAAAAAATACAAAGTGACAGGAAAAGAAGAATTTAATCGAGTCAGAAGAGAAAGCAGTGCAGGGAGAGGAGGGATCTCTTGGCATTAACTAATCCAGATCATGTCTCTTTTTCTTCCTTTAAGGGGTGGAAGAGACATGGCAAATTTTGTTACAAAATCGACACCGTCCTGAGAAACTTTGAGGAGGCGTCCAATGGGTATCATTGCCATCCTGCCCTCCTGACCGTTACCAGCAGGTGAGTGCAAACTCTCTGACCTGACTGCTCTGCCAGGGGCTTTGTAATGACAAGAGTCTGTCAGGAGAGCCTGCCTACATGGAAAGTGGGTTCATAGTAGAAGAGGAAGTGATTGAGTATTTATTGAGGTGAATTAAAATCTGGTGATGTTTCTAACTTGATTTTTAAATGGCAAATGGCAAAACTTCAGGTGGCTTTTACTGTCCAAGACATCCGTCGGTTCTCCAGCTTTGTTATTACAGACAGCTGTATTTGGGCTTTGTCTTCTGTTTGTAATGAGGAGACAGTGTCTTTGAACAGTACTTGGCAGAGGCGTGGCTGGCAGGACATTCACCCTGCCACATGCCCACAGTGGTAATTACTTCTCACACATTATCTGACCATGCCAAAAAAAATCATAATCAAGTCAATTTTTATTAGAAAATTACTTATTAACTACCAATGTTGGGAAGGATATCGTATTTAGCACCGACGTGCTTTTGAAAGAAAGAAAGGTGGCATGACTGTACCTTTTGCAACACGGAACTGAAGAGGGAGAACCTTACATAAGTGGAGCAAGTGCGGCAGGAGGAGTAACAGAACAATTGGGCAAGGCCAAAGTAGCCTTGCAGGTTGCTCGCAGTGCCAACGGGACCCAAACCGAGGCACAGATCTGCTAAGGGGCAAATCCCTCCTGGTCTACCTTTGGGACCTCATGCAACTGTTAGATTCTGAGGACAGAATGCTTCATTTCCTCCAAACTGGATACAAGAGGATACTATAAATGTTTGGTTGTCTTTTGTTTGTTTGTTTGTTTTGTCTTTTTGTTGCTTTAACAAACTACATTTAGCAGCTAACCCTTAGGAGTAGTTAGACTCCAAAGCAGAGCATCACATTTGGTGTTTTGTTTTGTTTTGTTTTACTTTAATCTCAGCCATGTCTTAGTTAGGGTTACTATTTCTGTGATGAAACACCAGGACCAAAAGCAGCTTGGGGAGGAAAGGGTTTATGTGGCTTACACTTCCCTTGAAGTTCATCACTGAAGGAAGTCAGGACAGGAACTCAAACCAACTGGGAAACCTGGAGGCAGGAGCTGATGCAGCAGCCGTGGACGAGAGCTGCTTGCTGGCTTTCTCCTCGTGGCTTGTTCAATTTACTTGCTTGCTTTCTCTTTTAAATTATTTATTTCTTTCGCCTCTCTCCTTTCCTCCCATTAACTCCCCTCCCCTCCCTTTTATGTACTGCCCCCAAACCAGCATCAATTCCTTTTCTCTTTCTGTCCAGAAAAGGGCAAGCCTCCCATGGGTATCAACAAAGCATGGTATATCAAGTTGCATTAAGACTAAACACATTCCTTTGTGTTTAGGCTGGGAAAGGCAATTGTATGGGAGGACTAGGTTTCCAAGAGCCAGCTAAATCACTAGGGACAGCCCTGCTCCCATTGTTAGGAGTCCCACAAATAGACCAAGCTACACAACTCTCACATATGTGTAGAGGGCTTAGGTTGGTCCCACACAGCCTCCCTGGTTGTTGATTCAGACTCTGTGACTTCCTATGAGCCAGATGGTTGTTTCTGTGGGCTTTCTTGTGATGATGCCCTTGACCCCTCTGGCTCCTACAATCCTTTCACCTTCTCTTCAGCAGGATTCCCTGAGCTCGGCCTAATGTCTGACTGTGGGTCTGTGCCTCTACTTCCCTCAGTTACTGAATGAAGGCCCTTTTTAATGACAATTGGGGTAATCACCAATCTGATCACAGGAGATGGCCAATTCAGGTTACATAGCTGGAGTCTTAGTTGGGGTCACCCTTGTAGGTCCGTGGAAGTTTCGCTTGTATCAGGTTTCTGTACGTCCCTGAAGAGCTCCTAGCCCCCTTTTCCAGTCATCTCTTTCAGCACTCAACCTCTCCACCCACCCCCAACCCGATTCCTTTCCATCCCCACCCTCCCCCAGTCCACCGGAAAGATCTTCTCTATTTCCCTGTCTCAAGAAGATCCATGCATCCCACCTTAGGCCCTTCTTGTTACCTATCCTTTCTGAGTCTGTGGACTGTAGCATGGTTATCCTTCACCATACAGTTAATATCCAGTTATGAGTGGGTCTATATTATGTTTGTCTTTCTGTGTCTGGGTTACCTCACTCAGGATGATTTTTTTTCTTGTTCTATCCGTTTGCCTTCAAATTTCCTGATGTCATCGTTTTTAACAGCTGATTAATACTCCATTGTGCATAGGTACCAAATTTTCTTTATCTGTTCTTCGGTTGAGGGGCATCCAGGTTGTTTCCAGTTTCTGACTATTACAAATAAAGCTGTTATGCAGGGTGACAGTGACGCACGCCTTTAATCCCAGATCGTGGGAGGCAGAGACAGGCAGATCTCTTTGAGTTCAAGGGAAGCCTGGTCTACAAAAGCTAGTTCCAGGACAGGCTCCAAAGCTACAGAGGAAACCCTCTCTCAAAAAACAAGAACAAAACAAAACTAGCTGCTATATACATAACTGAGCAAGTGTGTTTGTGGTATAATTGAGCATCCTTTGTGTATATGCCCAGGAGTAGTATCACTTGATCTTGAAATTGATTCTCAATTTTCTGAGAAACCACCATATTGATTTCCAAAATGGCTGTACAAGTTTGCACTCCTACCACCAATGGAGGAGTGCTCCCTTTACCCCACATCCTCTTTAGCACAAGCTGTTGTTTGTGCTTTTGATCTTAGCCACTCTGACAGGTGTAAGATAGAATCTCAGAGTCATTTTGATTTGTATTTTCATGATGGCTAAGGATGTTGAACACTTTTTAGAGCATTTCTCTGCCATTTGAGTCTTCTGTTGAGAATTCTCCTTTTAGTTCTGTACCCCATTTTTAAATTGGATTACTCGGTTTTTTGATGTCAAGTTTCTTAAGTTCTTTATATATTTTGGAAATCAGTTTTCTGTCAGATATGGGGTTGGAGAAAATATTTTCCCATTCTGTAGGCTGCCGTTTTGTCCTATTGACAGCACCCTTTGCTTTATTGAAGCGTTTCAGTTTCATGGGTCTCGTTATTAATTGTCAATCTAAGTGTCTGCACTGCCGATGTTATATTCAGGAAATAGTCTCCTATGCCAATGCATCCAAGGCTACTTCCCACTTTCTCTCCTATCAGATTCAGTATACTTAGTATGTTGAGGTTTTGATCCACTTGGACTTGAGTTTTGTGCAGGATGATATATATGGATCTGTTTTCTACGTGTCAACATCCAGTTACGCCAGCACCATTTGTTGAAGATGCTTTCTTTTCTCCATTGTACAATTTTGGCTTCTTTGTCAAAAATCAAGTGTCATACATGTGTGGATTTATGTCTTTTTTATCCATCCCCTTGATCAATTGTCTGCTTTTATGTCAATGCCAGGCTGTTTTTATTACTACAGCTCTGTAGTAGAGCTTGAGATCAGGGATGGTGATGCCTCCCACAGTTCTTTTATTGTACACGATTGTTAGTGATCATGGGGTTTTTGTTTTTACATATGAAGTTGAGTATTGTTCTTTCAAGGTCTGTAAAGACTTGTGTGGGAATCTTGATGGGAATTGCATTGAATCTGTAGATTGGTTTGGTATGATGGTCATTTTTACTGTGTTAACCCTACTGTTTCATGATCATGGGAGAGTTTTGCATCTTCTGGTAGCTTCTCCAATTTCTTTCTTCAAAGACTTGAAGTTCTTGTTATACAGGTCTTCCACTTGCTTGGTTAGAGTTACACCGAGATATTTTATATTATATGTGGCTATAGTGAAGGGGGTTGTTCCCCTGATTTATTTCTCAGTCCTTTTATCACTTGTAAGAGAGCTACTGATTTTTTTTTTGGTTAATCTTGTATCCAACCACTTTGCCAAAGATGTTTATCAGCTGTAGGAGTCCCCTGGTAGAATATCTGGGATCGCTTATGTATACTATCATATCATCTACAAATAGCAATACTTTGACTTCTCCAATTTATATCCCCTTGATCTCCTTTTGTTGTCTTGTTGTTTTATCTAAAACTTCGAGTACTATATTGAATAGATATCAAGAGAGTGAACCCCTGCAAAGGGGGTCTTCTCAAACTCGGGAGACCCACTAACAGGCTTAGGGATCATCTGCTTCCATTACCGATTTTTTGTTTGAGTTACGGACCCTCCTGTCACTCTGAGCACCTAGGCTCATAGTTACTTGTTAATTGGTTTTTCCACTGTCTGCACAACAGAGTAGCAGGTTTGATGGGTGCAATTAAAACCACCTGCTGCAAATTACTCATTTCTTTTGTTTTAAGGCAACTACTTCTGGTTTAGGACTTTTTAATGGCACTGTGGGATAGAAAGGGGGAGAAGAGCAGAGCCCCCTTTCTGAGTAACAGATTTTGATTTACTGGATTACTGTTTAGAGAAGAAAGAAAGAAAAACTTCTTCCGGTCTGGCCCTTTGCTTCCAGACAGCAGGATGCAAAAACTGAATTACAATGATACCATAGAGTGCTGTCTATATGCTCAATAATGAAGTCAATGAACCATGGGCCAATCAGCCATGAAAAGTTTTGTACAAAATAACTCCAGTGCTACTTGATTTTGTAAATTTGCCCAAAAAGACATATAATGCCGTATCTCTCAGTGCCCTGTTTTGAAAGCCATTTGCCCCTAAACACAATTTGAATTAACATGATAAAATAATCATGAAATAAAATGTGCCGCTGTCACCACTTTAAGAGAGCATCAGTGGTCTTAAATGCATTCGCAGTGCTGTGCCTCTGCCAGCGCCATCTATCTCTGGAACATGGTTCTTCTTCCCATACTGAAAACTCCATACTGATTCAGAAATGCTTCTCATTCTCCACCCCCTCCACTTCCTGAAGAACAGTTTTCTGTTTTTATTCTCTAGAACTTGGACTATTCAAGGCACCAGATATAAACAGGACCATCTTCTATGTGTATCGCTGTCGCTGGCTCCTTTCACTTAGTGCATTGCATCCACTGCCAGACTTTCCCTCCTTTATAGGCCTGGTTAATATCCCATCGTTTGTACACACATAATGTTTTCAAACTTACCCCTCAGTAGATATGTGGGTTGCTTCCACCCTCCGACTACTGGGAACCTGCTACTTTAAATAAATATACAATCTTGAGTCCTTGGTTTCAATCCTTCAAGGATATACTCAGAAGGGAGATTACTGAATCACGTGATGATTTCATCTTTAATATTTTGAGGAGCTGTGACACTGCTTTCCATATTGGGTCACGCCCCCACCAGCACACACAGGACTCCCGTCTCTCCGCATTCAGACTTTACTTCTTATTCTCTCCTGGCTCTCCTTTCTTTTGTTTTGAGACTAGCATCCTGAGTATGCCATAGTATTCCATGGTAACTGTGATTATTATTTTTATTTCTCTTGGTGATTACCAGTGTTGGGCACTTCCTAATGTGATTTTTGGCCACTTGTACATCTTTGTTAGTGAAACTTCTGTTTAAGCCCTTGGCCCTTTTCAAATTTAGGGTATTTACTGTTGAATTATAGGAGTTCTTGATGTATTCTGTTTATTAAACCTATACCTGACACGCGATTTAAAATATTTTCTTCATTTTGTGATTGCCTTTTTACTTTTTGCATCTTTTTATCTTTGATGCCCAAAAGCTTTTTATTTTAATAAATCCCAGTTTGTCTGTTATTTTATTGCCTGTTCTTTGGTGTCAGATTCAAAAACCATTACCAAATTCAGTGTCATGAAACGTTCCTCATATGTTTTATCCCAAGAATTTAACAATTTTAGCTTCACGTTTAGGTCTTTGGTATACTCTGAGTTCATATTTTAACACAGTAGAAGGAAAGGGTCCTGTTTTGCAAATATATATTCAGGTTTCCCAGAACCACTTGTTAAAAGGACTGGCCAATGGTCTCAGTAGCTCTGTTGGAAATTATTTGATCATATATGCAAGCATTTATTTTTGTGGTTATTTCAAGTTTATTCCACCAGTCTGTATGTCTGTCTTACATCAGTATAACCCTGCTTTGATTACCATAGTCCTGAAATGGAAGCTTTGAAATTAAAAAAAAAAATCTTAGACATCCAACAGTGTTCTTTTTTCATGGTCATTTTGACGATTCAAGATCTTGAATTTCTCCATAGATTTTATAATTAATTTTGTATTCTGCAAAAGCATATCGCTGACATTTTCAGTGATTGAATTGAATATATACCCTACTGTGGTAGTGGTAATAGTAACTTTTCTCAGCTATAAATATGGGATGTCTTTCCATTCATTTTCATTTTGTGTCTTTGTGGGGGTTTTGTTTGTGATTTTGTTTATTTGCTTGCTTTGCTTTTCAAGACAGGGTTTCTCTGTGTATCCCTAGCTGTCCTGGAACTCGCTTGATAGACCAAGCTGGCCTTAAACTCAGAAATCCACCTACCTTTGCCTCCTGAGTGCTGGGATTAAAGATGTGCACCACCCACATTTACACAATGGAGTACTACACAGCAGAAAAAACAATGACATCTTGAAATTTGTAGGCAAATGGATGGAGCTAGAAAACATCATATTGAGTGAGGTAGCCCAGACCCAAAAAGATAATTATCATATGCACTCACTCATAGGTGGTTTTTAAACACAAAGCAAAGAAAACCAGCCTAAAATTCACAATCCCAGAGAACCTAGGCAACAATGAGGACCCTAAGATTTACATAGATCTAATCTACATGGGAAGTAGAAAAAGACAAGATCTCCTGAGTAAATTGGGAGCATGGGAACCTTGGGAGAGGGTTGAAGGAGAGGGGAGAGGCAGGGAGGAGAACAGAGAAAAATGTAGAGCTCAATAAAATAATAAAAAAGAGATGCACCACCACCAGGCATCGTTGATATTTTTTAATTAGCATCTTGCAATTTGTTATTCAGTCCTTTTTGTTTCTTATTTGGGTTTATTCCTAAGTATCTCATTCTTTTTGGTATTATGGTGAATGGACTTCTTATCTTAGCTTCCTTTTTGTATTGTTAAAGATAAGAAAGACTTTCTTTTTAATGTGAGATTTGTATCCTGCAACTTTGCTGAATGCTTTAAAACTTCATAGAATCTTTACTTCACTTAATTCTCTCCACATAGCATACTATCCTGCTCTCCTGGTTCAAAGGATAACATAAAACTATATATACACAAGGGTATTCCTTTCCTAAACGATGATAACATTTGATTTAACATCATGAAATTCAAACAAAATGGGCAGGTGACATACAAATCTGAACTCTTCTGTAACTGTTTCTAAAACACAGAGTAGAAAGACCTTTAAATGTTACTGTCTGTGGCTGTTTGAATAAGAATCGTCCCTATTGGTCCCTATATTTGAATGTTTGGTTTGCAGTTGGTAGAACTGTTTGGGAAGGATTAGGAGGTGTGACTTTGTTAGAGGAGGTGTGTCCCTGAAAGTGGGCTGTGAGTTTGAAACAGCCCATTGTAGTTCCCAGTTATTCCCTGTCTCTCTTTCTCTCTTGGTCTCTCTGTCTCTGTCTCTCATCAGATGTAAGATCTCAGCTTCTGCTCTAGCAGCATGCCTGCCTGCTGTCATGCCTTCTAACCCCCTGGACCATGAGCCCAGATTAAATGCTTTGTTTTATGAGACACCTTCGCCATGGTGTCTCTTCACAGACACCATCTGTATTATCATAATCAGAACTTTTCATCCAGAATTTGAAATCAGACAGAAACTGGTAAAGAATATAAAACTGCTTCTTTGCCAGCTGGAAACAGATATTCAAGAGCTTGCCCCAGATCATGAACGGGGAGTTCCCAGACAGCTCTAGGAGGATATGTTTGGTTTAGAATAAAGACACACTTGCTGAGTTATTTTACTAATGGTACCATCTTATAAATTAGACCAAGGAAAGCTGAGTGATTTTTTTATTTGAAGATGTTAATGTTTGAATATCATATGCATGTCATAAAAATAGACGAAAATCAATAAGTAGGTTTCTATCGTCTTAAACAATAAGGGTGATAAAATAACAAATCAGAGTGGACTAAATAAATCTGTAACCAACAGGTTACAAAAGCACTATTGCCATAAATGATGATGCCCAAGGCCAAGTATACAAAGTCATTTCTTGTTATTCCTTGATAAAGTAATGGAAGAACCAGCCACAGCCCTGGTCTTAGCAGCAACATACTAACTAGCGGTGTTCCGCCTGCAGCACGGCAGTTCTAGGGAGCAGACGGGATCAGTAATGCAGATCTTCCACTGGGACCGCACAAGCCAAGAAAGAGTAAGAAAAATTCCCACTGCATCTAGATGATGTTTAGCTTTCTATGCCTTCCTCGGAAATACACATCTGTAACGGTCTGCCTCTGAGGTGTGGCTAGAAGTAACGTTTCTGGTTTTAAAGGTGTAATATTTTGATTGTCGGTAGAACATTTGCAGAAACTATTACTAAAGTCTGATGAAACCCGCATGCTTGGCCACAGGGAGCATCTCAGGCGCTTCACTGGGGAGGCCCTTAGGATCTTAATGTCACCTTTTGTTCCTCCGTCATTCCCTCCCCATTCCCTTTGCGGCTCCTCCGTTTTACAAATGGTCTCATTGCGTTGGTTCCCTGTAGCAAGTGAATAATGCATGCAATAAAAAGAATCTCAAATTGAATGTTAAAAGTCCAACGCGCTTTCTCCTGAGGTTTCTTGGGTAATTTTACCAGGCCTTATGTTTTCCTTTGACTCAGCAGATATGGCCAGAAGTCATCACCATTTGGAAGTCCTTTAACTTTCTGTGTTTTAAAAGTAGTTTCAAACTAAGCTTTGAATTCAATGCTAGTTGAGTTGGATACTTGTGCTTTGTTAGAAGGGTGTGTGTGTGTGTGTGTGTGTGTGTGTGTGTGTGTGTGCGCGCGCGCTTTGGGTGTATTTGTAGTTGAAAGGCAGCATGGCCAACAATCACTGGGAGCAAATTCATTCAACTGCTTGGGGAAAATGCTAGTGAGTGGAATGCCTTGGATTTGTTGAAATCTGTCTTCAGTAAAAACACACAGTTGAACACATTTGAGTAAGACAAAGACCCCATATGCCTGTGAACAGACTGATTTGGGAGACATAAAATTGTTCCTCCACTTCCTTCCTTCCTAAGCAAGTGCGGGGAGAGGGCGCACATGCACTCCATGGTAGAAAATGCGCATTCAGAGAAGCATAGTGTCCTCCCTCCTCCCTCTGCCCCCTCTATCCCACACTCATGCTGGTAAAGTGTGTGGTGTGCAGCCTAAATATCAAATAGCTATCTTTCTCCTAGAGATGCATGGCCCCACAGCAGAGACAGACCTGGTCTCTGGTCCTTGGGACAATTACAATAATTAAGTCTTCGGGAGTCACGTTCCCTCCTCTCATATATTTCTGAGGTTGCACTGACATTTAACATCTTTTAGAAATACTAGGGTCCTTGTGTATTTTCTTGTGCTGTGTTCTGGAGAATTAACAAGAAACTCTCCGGTTCCATTCTGTGCCCTTCATTATGTTTTAATGATGTTTTATATCATCCAGAAACTTGTATAGCAATTTGCTTTTCTTTTCTTTTTTTTTCAAGGTTTGAACAGGCTTTTTTAAACAGTTTCATCAGCAGTGTGGCAAAAACGAAAGACAGTTATTTTTGGATAGCTCTTCAGGACGAAAACAACACAGGAGAGTACACTTGGAAGACCGCGGGGCAGAGGCCTGAGCCGATGCAGTACACGCACTGGAACACACATCAACCCAGTGAGTCCCCTGCAACACCAGCTCACCCCACCCCCACCCCTGTTTCCTGGCCCCAAGAATACTAACGTGCAGCGGTGAAAACTCTAGGTAGGCACCAACTCAACTTCTCCGTGTTCAATGAGTTCTACAGGTGTTTGTCTTCAGCAATAGGGCCTTCCTATCGGTGTGTGGAGAACAACACATAACCTTGGCAACAGTATGGGTTGTTTGGGGGTTCCCATGGGGGACCTTTGATCACAACTCAACTAGATATAACTCATTCCCAATACTAGAAGTTTCATTTGGTGACAGGAATGTCCAATAATGGGGTCTGTCTCCCCCAGTATTTGGAGATTTCACTTAGATTGCTTCCATATATGTTTATATTTTACAAATCTTCTACTGTATTAAGCTTCCATACTACTCCTCAAATAGCCCTTAATTTTAGCTGTCTTTCCCTGCATTCCCTCCATCCTCCTCCTCTCCCCTTCCCGTTCCTGCTTCATGGGTCCATGACAGCCCTACTCCTCACCCCTGGCTTCTATTCATACCTATCTGTTCTATTTCCCTTTTTTAGGGAAATCTTTCTGTTCCCTGCTCCCTCTCTCTATGCCTAATCTCTGTGGTTCTGTGGACAGTAGCTTGGTTTTCATTGATTTAATTGACTTAACAGTTAATATCCATATATAAATTCATATAATATTTGTCTTTCTGGGTCTGGGTTACCTCACTCAGGATGATTTTTTTTTTTTATAGTTCCATTCGTTTACCTACAAATTTCATGATTCCATTGGGTAAATGTATCACATTTGTCCATTCTTCTGTTGAGGGACATCTATGTTGTTTACAGTTTCTGGGTAGCGTGAGTAGAGCAAGTATCTCTGTGATAGAATGAACCATCCCCTTGAGTGTATGCCCAAGAGTGATTTAGCTGGATCTTGAGGTAGATCCATCCCCATCCTTCTGAGGAACCGTTATACTGATTTCCACAGTGGCTGAACAAGTGTGCGCTCCCACCAGTAGATCAGGGTTCCTCCTACCCCACATCCTCACCAGCACGAGCTGTCATTTATTTCATTGATCTTAGCCATTCTGACAGGTAGCAGATGAAATCTCAAAGTAGTTTTGATTTCATATCCTAGATGACTAAGGATTACACATATCATTTTCAAACTTCAGATAAATAAAACACAAAGGAGCCAGAGTAAGAAAGCACCTTCCACAAGCTGGAGCAAAGATAAGAATTACTTCTGGCTTCTCAGGAACCAGCAGGCGAGAAGACTCTGAATCTGGTGGTAAAGGCGGGAGGGAAGCCACCCAGGGTCTATTCTCTGTAAAATTATCCTTTAAAATTGAAGGAGGGCTATTTTTATAAGATAAAAATTGAAGGACATAGTGCCAGTTGGCCTGGCCTTGCAAGGGAAATGACAGAAATGCAGACCTGCATTTTCTCCTATATAAATGAGACACCTAACAGGGACGGGAGGGGCTCTGGGTGATTGCCATGTGTCACTGTAGGCTCCTCAGTTGTGACAAATGTGCTATCTAAAGTGAGGGACAATTTGCAGGAGGCAGGGAGGGGGGTGTGAGAGCCTTCTCCATCCCATCTAACTCTGCAGACGACGGTTTGACAAGTTTAGCCAGTTTTTAATTCTTCTTTTTAAAGATGCACATAAAGTGATAACAAATGTGTGTGTAGGGTGCATGTGTGTGTGTGGTGTGTGTGTGATGTGGTTTGTGTGTGATGTGTGAGTGGGGGTGTGTGAGTGTGTGGTGTGTGTATATGTGTGGTGTGTGTGGTATGTGTGGTATGTGTGTGTGTGGTGTGTGGGTATGGTGTGTGTGTGGGTGTGTGTTTGGTGTGAGTGTGTGTGTGTGGTGTGTGTCTGGTGTGAGTGTGTGTGTGGTGTGGGTGTGGTATGAGTGTGGGTGTGGTATGTGTGTGGGGTGTAGGCTGTCGGGTGTGTGTGTGTGTGTGTGTGTGTGTGTGTAAGCACCGATTTAAGAAATCTGTATGGAGACTGTCAACTTGCCACAGCTCAGAGAGAGGAAGCACCACAGCCGGAGCAGCGGGACAGTCTCCTCGTTCTGTGCTCTGAGCCCCACTGCTCGACAGAGAGCAGCACAGCTCTGTGTCACTGTGCAGTTAAAAGGGAATCACTCGGGATCGCGTCTATATCCCGTGGAATTTGGTTAGGAGTGTCTATTCCTGTCAAAATAAATTAATACATTTTGAGCAGACGACATTTTTGGTTTTCCATACTAACTTCCTCAGGGCATATTTAGACGTCTAAAATCCGGAAAAGAAGCCGAGCGCCCTGTCATTCATACGTTTCTGCGGTAATTTATTTGAGTGGCATTACTCTCTCTCTTTTCCCTGAAGCAAAACTAACGCTGTGATGCTCAGCATGGCTGTGCAGACTGACTGACATGGAGTAAATTGTCTCTGAATAAGACGAAAATGTAAATCGTTTCTGGAGAAAATGGCAATATAAAAGCCCCTGTGTTTCTCTGTTCCCTTTTAAAGTGCAGCTTGTAGAAACACCACTGTAAATCGCCTCTCCTCTCCTGCCTGTCACAAAAGAATCCATTAGCTCAGGCCCCGTGTCAGACTCTTAATCCAGCATAAACTGACTACCTAAATTGACCACTGAACAGGAAGCCCAAAGCTTTTAATAAATTCTGCCAAGTCTGTCCTTAAGGCATGCCTACAAGATGGCCAACCCATGGTGAAATCACAGTTCAGTCATTTTTTCGCCCAACTTTGTCATATGTTCATTGAGTATTATGATGAAACACCAAGCAATTATTGAGCCATGGTAAGTGTTGTCTCAACTCTAACCTCAGTCCTGTCTGAGACTTTTCTTGAAAGAGATGATTGTTTCATCCACATGTATTGCAGTATAAAATAGAAGGCCTTCTCGGTCAAGAACATTTCTGTCAGTTAATACCCAAATATCTAAATTATACAGCACCCCCACAAATATTTTAACTACTATATATTATATTTTAAGGTTTGTTTGAATGAGGACCCAAATAACATTGGAACACTGCAATTGGTCAATAAAGTCTCCTAAAGTTTATTGTAATGTCTAGATTTTCTATCCATCCCTTTTTTTCTTTTAAAGTATATTTACTAATTTAAGAGGCTATTCATCTTATAAATTTTTCTAAAGTCTATATTTCATTGTTCACCAAAGACCTCATCAAAATTGAGGTTTATTTTATTTTAGAAAATTTTATTTTTTAGGTAGTTGTTTGTTCTACATAAAGTAACACAATCCCAAGTTTTCTCTTTGTGGTGAGAGGGCATGTTTGACAAGCAATATGAAGATTCATTGATTCGGTGGAGTTGGGGTTTTGTTGTTGTTTGTTTTGGTTTGGGGATTAAACTCGGGGTCTCCTAATAGGCATGTGATCTACTAGCAAACAACATCCTCTGGCCTACCAGGAGTGTCTTCATTTACAGATGGGATATTTCTACACGAAAGTAACTATCTGTCATTGATGTTTGCCAGCCAGGACCCCAGTTTATGGTGATATTTATTATCTAACAAATAAAGCTTGCCTGAAGATCAGAGCACAGAGCTAGCCACACTAGTTAGCCATAGAGGCCAGGCATTGGTGGTGCACACCTTTAATCTCAGCACTCAGGAGACAGAGGCAGACAGATCTCTGTGAGTTCAAGGTCACCCTGAGCTGTGCAAAACTGATCAAGTCTAAAAGAGAAACAGAGCCAAGAAGTGGTGGCTCACTCCTTTAATCCCAGTACTTGCGAGTCACACAACTTTAACCCTAGCACTAGGGAGGTAGAGACAGGAAGAGATATGGCTAGGCCGAGAGAGGAATCTAAGGCAGGAAGAGACAGGTGCTCACTGCAATCTGAGGATGCAGTCTGAGGACAGGATTGCCCCTGTGGTCTGAGCATTGTAGAGGTAAGAACTCTCTAATGGCTGGCCACTCTGCTTCTCTTATCTGCCAGCATTAACGCCTATATCTGAATGCATGTTTTTATTATTAAGACCAACTAGAATTTGTGCTACACCAGTTCTTCCAAATCAGGGGTAATCTGCCAGTTCAGGGCAGCTGTATCCCAGCAAAGCAGGCCAGACTTGTCTGCTTAGAGTGCCCTTTACAGTGGGGGCTGGGAAACCTGTCACATCAATCAGTCGTCAAACAGTCCAGCTTGAGGCGCCTCTGGATTCTGAAAAGAAACCCCACACACTGAGGATGTCCTCAATATTGTTTCTGAGCACAGTTCCAGGTCTCTTTAGAGTCAAACAAGGTGACCCACGACAGGAGTTCTACAAGGAATCCTGTGGCCACATAGGGAGAGAGTCATGCGTGGAGGGAGGGAAAGGGGACTGGGGCCAGGGGGAGCTCGGTACAAGAGGAAGCTAGGTCTCATTAACCTTTTAAAAACACTTAAAAGCAACTTCGGAGGAAAGAGTTTATTTGGCTTACCAAATAATCACCACAGTCCATCATCAAGGAACTCAAGACAGGAACCCAGAGCCAGGAACTGAAGCAAAGACAGTGGCGGAACACTGCTGACTGGCTTGTTCCCTCCAGCTACCTTTCTTTTATAGCCCAGCCCACCAGCTCAGGGATGCCATCACCCACAGTGAACTGGGCCTTCCTGTATTAATTAGCAATCAATAAAATGCCCCACAGACATGAGGCTCCCTCCTCACAGTTCATGTCAAGTTGAGAAGAGTTAAGAAACAGCACGGGGGCCATAACCCGAGAGAACTCTTTCCTCCTGGCGACTGTGTATTGATTACATCTCTAGGCCTCAGTGCCACCTCATACTTAGACGCAGATAAGTCTCTTTTTCAGGCTAGGATCACTAACTCTGTGGCCTGTGGAGATCATTAAAATCTTCGCACCTCAATGTTTCCATCTGAAGATGAGAGAATTGTGGGAAGAAACTGGAAGTAACCGGGCAGACCAAGTAAAATAATGGTCTAGTGGTACCACGGCCCAGCGTAGTTCTTTCCTGCCCTGATACCACAAATGTCTTGATTAGTTTGTTTATATTTAAGAATTGGACCAAAGAGGTCACCGGTGACAGCTTTCACATGGAAAAGTCTAGAATCGTGAGTTATAATTTCTTAATTACAGAAAGTTTTTCTGCTGATGTTTAAGGGAGATGGTGAAGGGGAAGAGGGAGAGAAGGTGGATCAAGAGAGTCATTGAAACGTGAGATTTGGGGTTCACTAATGAAAAGGATGACCACTACCCTTCTCCAACAGGAGCGGAGTTATCCGATGGAAGAGCAGTTTCTTTGGGAGAAACCTGCCTCTGCCCTTTTACCCTTCCCTTATTATTTGGCCTGGCAAGCTTCCCCATGAGCTGACTTACAAATTCCCTTTCTATCCCCTTCGCCCAGCCTCCCTTTATTACACATTTTACTGCTTCTCTGGGGCTGAGATGTTAAAATTTGGGTCAAATGATACATTAGTGAGCCACTTTAGAATACCAATAACATTCCTGCAGGACTTCTCATCCTCGCGGTGGGCCACAAACATCTCCTTCCTCACTAATGAAGACGACTTGAATATCCACATCATCTAAAAACCATGGCTAGTTAATCATTGTCTAATGTGGGGAAGCAAGGCAAAATGCAAGGCCGACAAAAAAAAGTATTACTGTAAACTTGCTGATTCAAACCTTTTAAGAATTCTTGAACACACAGCAGAACCTGTGTCACCAAAAAAAAAAAAAAAACTGTTTTGTAACAAAAATGCCCAGAAGAAGTTTAGGGATGGTTTTAACTTTCTGTTTCATGAAGTCCTTTTTAGAAATTATTTCATTTGATCTTCACGAGGACCCATGAGAAGAAAAGGAATTATCTCTCTCAATGAGACTTATTGTAGTTAATTCATCCACTCAAATGTTATTAAATATTTGTGCTGAGACTAGAATCCCAGCCTCAAGGCTCCAGATTAGAAGTTCCATTCAGGAGACATCCCACCCTTCACAATAACCCCAAATAATATAAAATATCTCGGAGTAACTCTAACCAAACAAGTGGAAGACCTGTATGACAAGAACTTTAAATCTTTGAAGAAAAAAATTGAAGAAGACACCAGAAAGTGGAAAGTTCTCCCATGCTCTTGGATAGGTAAAAGTAACATAGTAAAAATGGCAATCTTTCCAAAAGCAATCTATAGATTTAATGTAATACCCATCAAAATCCCAGCAAAATTCTTCATAGACCTCGAAACAATGGTACTTAATTTCATGCAGAAAAACAAAACACCCAGGATAGCCAAACAATCCTGTACAATAAAAGAACTTCTGGAGGTATCACAATCCCTGACTTCAAACTCTACTACAGAGCTACAGTACTGAAAACAGTCTGGTATTGGCATAAAAACAGGCAGGAGGACCAATGGAACTGAACTGAAGACCTGGATACACCTTCTAATACCTGATTTTTGAAAAAGAACCAAAAAATATCAAATGGAAAAAAAAGAAAACCTATTTAACAAATGATGCTCACATAACTGGATATCAACATGTAGAAGAATGAAAATAGATCCATATCTATCACCATACACAAAACTTAAGTCCAAATGGATCAAAGACCTCAACATAAAGCCATTCATACTGGACCTCATAGAAGAGAAAGTGAGAAGTACACTTGATTGCATTGGCACAGGAGACCATTTCCTGAATATAATGCCAGTAGCTCAGACACTGAGAGAAACAATTAATAAATGGGACCTCCTGAAACTAAAAGGCTTCTGTAAAGCAAAGGACACAGTCAGTAAGACAAAACAGGGGCCTACAGAATGGAAAAAGATCTTCACCAACCCCACATCAGACAGAGGTCTGATCTCTAAATGTACATAGAACTCAAGAAATTGGTCATCAAAAGAACAAATAATGCAATAAAAAATGGAGTACAGACCTAAACAGAGAACTCTCAACAGAGGAATCTAAGATGGCTGAAAGACACTTAAGGAAATGCTCAACATCCTTAGTCATCAGAGAAATGCAAATCAAAACAACTCTGAGATTCCATCTTACACCTGTAAGAATGGCCAAGATCAAAAACACTGATGACAACTTATGCTGGTGAGGTTGTGGGGTAAAGGGAACACTCCTGCATTGCTGGTGGGAATGCAAGCTGGTACAGCCCCTTTGGATATCAGTGTGGTGATTTCTCAGACAATTAGAAAACAACCTTACTTAAGACCCAGTAATACCACTTTTGGGTATATATCCAAAGGATGCTCAATCATACCACAAGGATATGTGCTCAACTATGTTCATAGCAGCATTGTTTGTCATAGCCAGAACCTGGAAACCTAAATGCCCCTCAACCGAAGAATGGATAAGGAAAAAAAAATAACAACATCTTGAAATTTGCAGGCAAATGGATGGAGCTAGAAAACATCATTTTTGTGTAAGGTAACCCAGACCCAGAAAGATAATTATCACATGTACTCACTCATAATGGTTTTTAAACATAAAGCAAAGAAAACCAGCCTACAATTCACAATTCCAGAGAACCTAGACAATAAGGAGGACCCTAAGAGAGACATACATAGATCTAATCTACATGGGAAACAGAAAAAGACAAGATCTCCTCAGTAAATTGGGAGCATGGGGACCTTGGGAGAGAATTGAAGGGGAGGGGAGAGGCAGGGAGGGGAGCAGAGAAAAGTGTAGATCTCAATAAAAATCAATAATAAAATAAAATAAAAAGAGTCTACCTCATTTTCCCCATTCTCCACGGTGGGTGGCTTAGAGTCTGGGTCTTTGTTCTGTTTCTTGTCTGCCTTGAATCCATTATTCATGTGACTAGCTTGCCCTGGTGCACCTCACTCTCAGGGGATGGGCACTGTGCACTTGGCATCGTGATGTTCGTAGTGTGGCTGCAAAGCAAGTCCCCGAGCAGTGGGGCATTCTTGGGCTCCACATCAGAACAGCACCTCTTTTCCCATCATTTCCCATCTGAGCTCAAAGCAGACAATGTCCAAATTTCAGGCTCCACAGCTTCTTTTCTCTCCTGGTTCTGTTTTCTGTTCTTCTCTCCAGAGATGAAGAGAAGCGAGATAATGGTGCCAATCAAGCGTCCTTTTTCATCTTCATTGTTCTTCTCCGGTGCTTCATTATGGCGTGTCGATTATTCAACACTCCGGAGAGATGTCTTTGGAGCACAAAAATGTTATGATCATCGCATATTAAAGTGCTTGACTTCTGCTTTTAGGCTACAGTGGTGGCTGCGTTGTCATGCGAGGAGGAAGTCCACTTGGTCGCTGGGAAGTGAAGGATTGCAGCAACTTTAAGGCAATGTCCCTGTGTAAGATGCCAGTTAAAACCTGGGATAAAACAGAGCTCGAAAGAAGGTGGCCCTTTCGCAAATGCTATGCGGATTGGGAGTCGAAGTCTGGTCTAGCCAGTTGCTTCAAGGTAATGTCAAGGCTATCTGCCATATTCATTTGGTCCATGTATCCCTATTCTCTTTTCTAAGATTTCTTTCTTACAAGTGCCTGGTACAGTCAGTATCTATTGCCTCTTTCTCCTTATGCTTACATTCCAAATAATTCTAAATACAAAAAAAAAAAAAAGATGGCAGATGCCCCAGTGTCACTGAAGGCAGAAATACCATGCATCAGTACTGAACCCAAGGAACCCTATGCACTGGCCATCAGCCCTAGGAAAGGGCTCTAAATGCCTGACCAGTCCTTAGGACTGGCGGGAAGGTTTTGAGCAATCTCACTTACCAGAGTCCAAGTCCAGGATGGCAGAACAGGCCCACAGCTCAGGCAAAACAACTTTACTATTCACAGATAGGCAAAAGAAACTGTAGAATCCTAGGAACCTAGACAGCCTGTCTCTCAAGGCTCAGAAAAGCAACTCAGGGTGGCAGACGGACTCTCTCCCTACTGCAGCCCAGGGCTTTGGAAAGCCCCCTTCTCTGGCCTTCATGCCTCACGAGCCACATAGATCCGCTGGAATAAAACACCGCAGAATCTCCTCCTGTTCTGGGAAGGACAAGGACAGTTCCTCCTTTCCTCGGGGTGTTGCATTCTCCACACACTCTGGACTAAAACTGCAATTAAGGAAGAGGAAAGCAAGGCCAGCCATGGTCATTAATGGAATTGTCTTCCTATAATAAGAACAAAGATGCCTCGCACCGCACCCCCCTGTCTGCGCTCTGTGTGCTGGCACCCAGTTACCGAGCTTCGGGCAAGGGGGCTGGAGGTTAAAATACACAGACACACACAGAGAGAAAGCGAATCCTTGAATTCCCCAAGAATGTCCCCTTTATTGTGTTCAGGGGCAGATTATATAGAGATAGCCACGCCCCAGCCAAACCCACCAGAAACCACTCTCCTGCCATCAGGAACTCCTGAAGGTCTCGTGCTCAGAGCAGCTGTAGGCACTCAGATCAGGGGATTACAAGAAATTCAGGATCTGGGGTCTCACTGCTCCCAACACAAAGATACTAGTCAATGCTGCTTATATTGCCAGCATATACCGAATAAGTGAAGCCAACACTCAGTGGGTATTAGAATGGTGCCGTTCTGTACTGTTTGTAAGCCCATGCATAAAGTACTTATTATGAAATAATTCTTATACTAAAGATAGACTTTAAAGCCTGCCTGCTAGACACCTGAAGATCAAGCAAAGTAATGCAGACAGTTGATGTACACATACACACACATACATACACACATATGTAAACGCTCAGAGCAAGAAGAGTTTGGGTTTAAGGTGTTGATAGTTACATATACAAAATGAGATATCATGGGGTTTGTACGTAAGTCTAAACACAAAATTCATTTGTTTCACATACGCTATGCACACATAGCCTGGCAGTCGTTTCGTGCAATGTTTGGAACATGAAATGGTCTACCTACTTATGACAGTCAGAAAGTGAGGATGTCACTCCCAGAGTTCCATATTTTAGATCCCAGATTAAGAATGTTCAGCCTTATTAGTTGTAGCATATTATTTGTGCTTTAATAACTAAAGCTTTCCTGAAGGTCGGTGCAAAGCAACCACACTAGTCAGCCATATAGGCTGGGCAGTGGTGGCACACACCTTTAATCCCAGCAGCCATACTAGTTAGACAGAGGCTGGGCTGTGGTGGTGCACGCCTCTAATCCAGCACTAGAGAGGAATATAAGGCGGGATGAGACAGGAACTCGTTCTCCTTCAGTCTGAAGATTTCATAGACGTAAGAGCTCTCTAGTGGCTTGGCTGCTTTGCTTTTCTGATCTTCAGGTTGAACCCCAATCTGTCTCTGGGTTTTTATTATTCATGCTACACATGAGACGTACATGTGATATACAAGTGAAATTCTTGAAGAAATGTCTGTTTGCAAATCAGCTTCAGAGCCTAGATCTAAACCAAT
This sequence comes from Microtus pennsylvanicus, assembly GCF_037038515.1. Taxonomy (NCBI): domain Eukaryota; kingdom Metazoa; phylum Chordata; class Mammalia; order Rodentia; family Cricetidae; genus Microtus; species Microtus pennsylvanicus. The sequence goes on from NC_134587.1 coordinate 20,563,723, forward strand.
TCTTGCAACCTTCTTACTAGAAATACATACATTTAAAAAATTACTCTTATGTTTGGCAGTTTTCTCTTGGTTCATTCTTCAGGTAACAATTCTCCACATCCGTGGAAAAAGTTCTTCCTCATCAGCCGGGCACACACAGGATGAAGACAGGCAGTATTCCCTAGAATACTGTGGTGCAGACATAGCAGGAAGCACAAGTGGATTCACTCTGGTTAAATGTACACAAGAAATCCCTACATAAAATTCATAAGCAAAAGGCCCAGCCATGATGTCACAGAGCAATAAGTTAAACTTCAAAGCTGAGTAAACCGAGGCCGGTGTGATGGAGTGATTTGCACAAGATCACAATTATTTGTTGACAGCCTTGAAATCAATCCCTGGTCTTGGGACTCCCAGTACAGCGTTGCTTTACTGTCCATCCCCCTGATGTGTCAGCAAAGGCACAGTGTGTTTGATGTGCGTGGTGGTAGGATTCATGAATTTTGAGAGATTCGGGGGGAGGTTCCCCAAGGAAGCAAGTTTTGACATATAATTTAAAAGATGGAAAGGCTGTGCTGTGGTCCACAGGACTTGGAGAGGCATTCGTTCTCGTCTCAGCAAATCAGAGCCTGGTAAAAGGTGGCCGTAGAGTGTCCCTGCAGTATCAGAGGGTAACGCTTGATGACCTTAGTTACAAACAGTAAGGGTGCAGAGGCCCAGGACTGCTTCCTGTTACCATAACAGCTAAGGACTAACAGAGAATTTAGAGACATACCATGGAGCTGCCAGCTCAGCAAAGACACAGAGACCCTAGAAATAGGCTTGCTCTGGGCCTTCAACCTTGTGTCTCCTTGCCTGTGATGGATCCCATAACTTCATTGTCATTGCATGAATTCTAACTGGTTCATAGACAGGCTGCCTTAATGAAAATGCTAGATTCTGGAGACAAGGAGTCCTGGGTCTAAACCAGGTATCTAGGTGTTTAATGTCTCTTGGCATGACTTTCTTCATATCTTGACAGACATTTATTAAGAGAAAACTCTATCTCTGCCATAAGAGGTTTAGCGAAAAAGAAGCCAAGGAGGGTATGTGTTACCTCTTCAGATCAAAATTTCAATGAAGAATAATGAAGGGGCAGGGGTCTGGCTCAGTGGAAAGAGTGTTTGCTTAGCCTGCAAAAAGCCTTCCATTTCTTGCCCTTCACACTCCCCAAAAGAAGAAAGAAAACAACCTTATGCAGAACTTGGCAGCCTTACTCTGGTTTTGTTGCCCTGCAGGTGTTTCACAGTGAAAAGGTCCTGATGAAAAGATCATGGAGAGAAGCCGAATTCTTCTGCGAGGAGTTCGGAGCTCAGTTGGCAAGTTTTGCCCATATAGAGGAAGAAGAGTTTGTGAATGAGCTTCTGCATTCAAAATTTAACCGGTAAACCGTTACTAATTCTGGGGAAATCAGAGTCAAAAATTGTCTGCTAGTAGTGGCTTCTTGGGGGATGAGTATCCCAAGTGGTTGTTAAAACCTCAAGTATTTTTCTCATGCCTAAAAAATAGCTGGTCACAACCTGTGAAAGAAAAACTATATCCCTGTACAGTTTTATGTCTATATGGCATCAAGTTCACGTTGCGCATTGGATATCCAGAATCGTGTGCCTTGGGTCAGATTTTTAGAGCTTTGTTGCCAGCGGTAACTGGGTTGGTGGATTTCAAAGTCTTGTCTTGGAGTGAAAGGGACCATTTGGACAGAGCTTCAGGTCCTTGCTTGCTAGCTCCCCAGAAAACACAATCTCATTCGACTGATGAGATACAGGTGAGAGTTCAGTGAAGATTTTGCTGGGGAGGGAAGTTCCAACAATTTAAAACAAAGTCAAGTCTAGCTCTCTAATTGTGTATTTGAATAAGGATCTATGTTTACGTATCAGGGTGCATCAATTATTTGAATGTCCATGCTGGTGAACTTAGAAATGTAGTTTTCGGTTGGTTGGTTGGTTGGTTGGTTGGATGGTTGGTTGGTTGGTTGGTTGGTTGGTTATTGGTTTGTTTGTGGGGATTTTTCTTCTAGTGGTCAAACCCAGGGTCTGTGTACTCCACCACTGAGCTAAATTCCCAACACTATTAACTAAGTTTAAATTGTAAAAAACCTAATGGCTTCATAGGGCACTTCCATAAGCGAACATGTAACAACCATCAAATTATTCACCTTTAGCATTTACAAAATAACCTTGCAGATGAGAACAAGTGTGAGTCTTAGAGTAATTCCATGAGGGAAGGGTTTGATGGAGGGGATATTGTTATTGTTCTTTGAGAGGGGGTAGGGGATATAGTATCAGAGGGACCAGATAAATTAAAAAACAACGTACAACATTAGAAATATGGTATGTAATTAGTATTGTGGAGGCTTCTAGCTCTTTCTCTGCAAAATGCTTTTTTCCCTCTTGAATATGCTTTTTAACATCCCATAGAACTGCTAATCCCTACAGGAGCCACTGGTTGACCCCTTGGTTCTAGACAGAGCCTACATCCTGGGCATCTTGGGATACAGAGCCCTCTAGACCACCTCAGACTTCGTGAGACTGGTGTCAAAGAAGCTTCCCCATTGGCTGGATTGTTTGCAGCTATGGGGGCACCTTCCACTTTCCACTGTCCTATGTTCTGTTGTGCTTTGATACTTTAATCCCTTGCGAGGATATGCTTATATATTCTGTCCACACATCAGGTCATAAGTGATTTCCCTTCAACATAATCAAATATAACAATGTGCTTTCTGGCTAAATAAGGGTCCACACTTGAAATTCCTGGTAGAATTCTGTGCATCTTTCAAATTATTGATCTTCAGCATCTAAGTACAGAAGTTGTATAATGTATGCTTTATTTTTGCCCACGCTACCGAGGGAATTCAGCTGTGTCAAATGTGTGTTGTTTAAAAATTACACAATTGAGGAAATGAGTGGAGAGAAAATAAATATCAATTTGTCTTCCATGAGCCAGTAGAGCAGGAACAACTGAGAACGCTGAAATCAGTGGGGAAATAGATGAAACACTCCCAGTGTAGGGAGAGCGAGGCTGGTTTCTAGCCTGTGCTATGGAGACACCTGACCTTCGAGAGGTCGCCCTCACATTCTTAGGAGTTTGGCATCATCAGTGCCCCCCCCCCAGGCACCAGCGACCTCAGATGCTCTGGCTTGCACTTGACTTTGGTCCCTGTCTTTCACGTGTGAGAAGCGACCCTGCAGAAGGATTGCGCTTCTCTGTGCTGAGCAGGGGAAAGTATCTGTCACAACTTCTGAGTCTCTTAAATCTTTAATTCTTCAAAATTATTCTCAGAAAATTATCTTAGTGAGATGGTTCATCATACAATTAGGCTTTATTGCTTGATTTATTGAGGGCTCTGCAATTTGACATATTTGTTCTCTGCCTGATAGAAGGGACAATGGTTCTCTGGGAAGCTTCTTGCCAAGTCTAAACCAGTGGTGACTGCCCAAGTTAATCTACCATGGCCCAGGATGATTTGCCACAGAGTTCTTTATGTTGGAGACTGGAAAAAGAAAGTCTACGAACCTTCTGTGTACCTTTTATTACATGGGGATGACAGGGATCAAGTTGCAGAAAATACACAAACAGTTGATAGAAGAGCCACACATCGAACCATAGTAAAATAGCACAGAAAGCAGAATGAAGTAGTAAATAGTACAGCAGTTAAAGTCTTCCAGAGAGACTGTGCTCTGGAATTTCCTAGCAGATTGTTTTCGTGTGCTCATGACCTGATTGGAAGACATTTCCATTCTTGTGAGAGGCTCATGTTCTCAGTATAGATCTATTCTTCTCCCTGTCTTAGTTAGGGTTTCTATTACAATGAAGGCACACCATGATCACCATAACTCTTATAAAGGAAATCAGTTAACAGGGCTGGCTTACAGTTCAGAGGTTTTTAGTCCATTATCATTAGTGACATGCAGGCAGATATGGTCCTAGAGAATTAGCTGAGAATTCTACATCTGCATTGGCAGGCAGCAGGAAGAGAGTGAGACACTGGGCCTGGCTTAAGCTTCTGAAGCCTCCAAGTCCACCCCTAGTGACATAGTTCCTCCATCAAAGCCACACCTACTCCAAAGCCATACCTCCTAACAGCGACACTCCCTATGGGCCTTTGGGGTTCATTTTCATTCAAACCATCTCGCTCCTCATTGTGCATGAGCCTGGAGCAAGCCACACAGGAGTGCGTGAGTCTAGATGTCTCCCCTCATTTTATAGCACAGGTTTTTGCATATAAAACAATGTTTGACCCATTTATGCCAACCTGCCCAATCCTGCCACTTAGCATCAGCTCTTTCCTGTTCACGTGAGTATTTTTTCATATCTTAGAACCTTTCATCTATGTCAGGAATGAAATTGGAAAGACAGCACTCTTATTTCTTCTCTTTTTAGGACAGAAGAAAGGCAGTTCTGGATTGGATTCAATAAAAGGAATCCCCTGAATGCAGGTTCTTGGGAGTGGTCTGACAGGACGCCTGTAAGTCTTTTCAAACTGCACACGGAACATGAAGTCAAGCCAGGTGGTCCTGGACCCACTTGGTAAAACAACCAAGAGAGCCTGGATGCAGCTGTAGCACCCTGGCAAACTACATTAGGTCTTTGCCATGACAGTGATTGTACCACGGTCCTAGGAAACCCAGGGTGACTTTACTGTTCTAAGACCTGAGAAGAAATCCAAATCTCCAAAAATGCTCCCCTAAACTGCCTCCCATTCAGAAAAATAGCTGCTTTTATAAAGGAAAACATTTAATTGGGGTTGACGTACAGTTCAGAGGGTTAGTCCATCATCATCATGGCAGAAAGCATGGTAGCATGCAGGCAGACATGGTGCTAAAGAAGGAGCTGAGAGTTCTGTATCTGGATTGGCAAGCAGCAGGAAGAGAAAGAGACACTGGGCCTGGCTTGGATTTCTGAAACCTCAAAACCCACCCCCACTGACACACTTCCTTCAACAAAGCCACACCTACTCCAACAAGGCCACGCCTCCTAATAGTGCCCCTCTATGAGCCTATTGGGCCTATTTTCATTTGAACCACCACACATCGCAAGTTCAGAATGAAGCAAGCATCTGATTTCTTCTGGAGAAAACAATAGAAAAATGTGTGCACGCATGTGCATGTTTGCGTGTGTGTGGAAGCCAGTGGCCAATATTGGCGTCTTCCTCAATCACTCTCTATATTTTTTGAGACAGGACCTCCAAGTAAACCTGGTACTTACTGATTGGGCTACACTGGCTGGCCAGACGGTCCACAGTTCTTATCTTCACTTCCACAGTGCTGGGATAGCAGGCACATGCTGCAATGTTGGATTTTTTTTTAAAAAAAAAAATTAATATGGGAACTGCATTCTGAGCTTGGGTCTTTATTCTTGTGCAGTAAGCACTTTACCAGCTGCCTCATATCCCCAGCCCTCATGCTTCTTTGTAAAACAAAAAGAGAGAGAAAAGGAAAGGAAGGAGAGAGAGAGAGAGAGAGAGAGAGAGAGAGAGAGAGAGAGAGAAGAAAGAAAAAATGCTAAGTACCCATTGGCTTAGTCGTCACAAATGTGGACGGTCTAACCCTGGAATGACATGCAGACGTTTCTGAAGATCCCTCTGAAGTCCCTAGAGCAGTGGTTCTCCGCCTTCCTAACACTCGAACCCTTGAACAGAGTTCCTCATGTTGTGGTGACTCCCAACCACAACATTATTTTGCTGATACTTCATAACTGTAATTTCACTACTGCTATGAGTCACAATGTGAATATCTGTGTTTTCCAATGGCCTTGAGTGACCCTCGTGAAAGGGTCACTGGACCCTGCAAAGGGTTCGTGACCCACAGGTTGAGAACCACTGCCCTAGCACTTGTGTTCACGGATGCCTTCGCTGATCTTCTGATCTCCTTTGGGGGACCATCAGTAAGGAATAACAAGCTTCATCCGTTGCAGGTTGTGTCTTCATTTCTAGACAGTACTTACTCTGAAGATGCTGCAAGAAACTGTGCTGTGTATAAGGCAAACAAAACATTGCTGCCCACAGACTGTGCTTCCAAACACGAGTGGATATGCAAAATCCCAAGAGGTATAAGATCTTTACTGTATATTTGAGTTTTAACGATGTGTAGCGCTTTCTCAGATGATAGTCACAGAGATGCGACATCTCAGCACTGGGACATGAGCCACACGGCCGACAGCCCACCTGATGGATCCAGCTACTCCAGTGTAGTAAGCAGGGATAACAGGCAAAGGAGAGAAGACAGCGCAGCACCCTGTGCCGAGCTGTTCATTAGGAATGAAGGTCACCAGCTGACATGGTGGCATAAGCACATAACCCTGACGTTACAAGCACACAGCATCACCTATACGGTGAATGTATGGAAGCACCTTGCACAGTGAGTGACCAGCAAGTGTCCATGTCCTTTCTTTAGACTCTCTGGAGAGTCCCCTTCATGGTGGAAGTCCTCACAGAGTCTACACAGTATAGTGTCTGTCCTTAAAGTTATGTTTTAAGGTGGCATAGCAGCAGTGTGGTTAGAGGGAGGTCATTCAGACACTGCGCCTATGCACTAGGCTCAGTGGCAATGCTTTGGTTTCTCTCTGCAGGTGTGATACCCACTTTTCCAGACTGGTACGAATACGGTAAGAGCCCACCTGGCAATTCTCAAGCTTCTAAATACATAGCACAAAGGGGGGAAGTAATACCGCATTGTCCTATCCTTCCCATATTGTTTGTTTTCTTATATATCAACCTGGGCTGATTTGTTCAAATTAACAGATCAAGAAGGCATAACCCATGTGATAAGTACACTCATTAAGTAGGGTTGAAATTAACAACATAACTCCATTTTCATGGCATATTATTTTAAGATATGTATCTATCCCTGACCTTTGAAAACTAGCGGAGGGGTCTCAAGTGAGGTAGACTAAGGGAATAAGCAAATTTTATGTGTGTGTGCACACGTGTGCATGTGTCCATCCGTCTTTACGCCCTTCTTTAAAATGCCAGGTGACCAAATTACAATTTACTGTGGGTGTCAATCACAGCCCATGCCCCTTCGCGTCCGCCTTCTATCTCTCACTAGTCTTGACACGGTCCACATCTGGTTCCCTTGCAGATGCGCCCTGGTTCTTCTACCAGAATGCCGAGTACCTCTTCCACACCCACCCTGCCCAGTGGGACGACTTTGAGTTTCTCTGCGGCTGGCTACGGGGTGATATCCTCTCAATTTATTCTGCTCAGGAGCAAGAGTTCATCCTCAGCAAAATCAGAGTGGTACCCAAACACAAATCACTACATGAAATTCATAGTTTACACCTATTCCTGTCCTTGGGGAAGGATATGTTTTTAAAATTTGGCTCCACACATTCATTTAAGTTTTCGTAAAAGTCGTGTTTTTTTTTGTTGTTGTTGTTTTCCTTCCCACTCTACAGATTAATAGAAAACAATGGAGGCACAGGTTTATTATGTTGCTATGGCCCTTGGCCTCACTTTGTTCTGGAATAGTAACGGTTTTAAGTTAGTCAAGTTCTGTGTAGTGAGATTCGCTCATCACTGTCTGTGCTCCAGAGGGCTCCACGCTCCTGATCTAATCACTTACCAGAGGCTCCTACTTCCTAATCTGTCATCTTGTGAGTTAGGAGTTTAACATATACTAGGGAGGGTGGAGATGTATACAGATCTAGTCTGGCAGGACCTAGCTGTAGATTTCCAGGCCATATTATTTCTGCCCACGAGTGTGGTGGTGTTCATGGCAAGCATTAACATCTCACCGTTAAGAAGCCTTGTGCCCAAGACTATCCTTGTAGAGTGGGTTGATGCAGAACTTACTGATTCCAGGATGAGGGGTCAAACTTCTAGAGGTCATGTCACGTGATCTTGAGGCACGCCCACACTATAAATGTCCAAAAGTTTTCATATCACTCTCCTATGATGAATAGTCACTTGGACTGTGAAAGACAAAGATAATACTTACTTGGAATATAGAAGAACTTAATATGAGAAAGAAGGCTAGGTAAGGTTTTTAAAGTCTGAAAAAAAGTGATTTTTCTTTTGAAGAATGCTTATGTTTCCTCGCCCTCTTTGATAACAGACCATGGCGTGTTATCAGGGCAAGCTTTGAATGTTTCTCTTCGGCCCATCTTCTCTTTCTGATCAATGATGAAAGCATTAAAAGCCATAAGCACTTAAGGGTCATTGGGCATGGATGTCTCGCCAACCAGACACTTGGCTCCTCCTTTTTTCTGTGGTCTACAGTATTTGCTTTTTAAAATGACAACTCACTATTACTTTTAAGTTGTGTTTATAAACACTTCTGAAACTATGCATCAAATCCATTACTTCTCAAAATTTGACATTTTAAGCCCTTGCAATAAATCGAAGCCCTCGATCACTTTGGTAAAAAATATGGACGATGACAGATTGCCTTTGCTTTAGAAAGCTCAGTGGATGAGCTGTTGACTTACGTTTCTACCTCGCTGGAAAGTGGCCTTCCATGTAATGTTAAGATCTTTCCACACCAGGCTGTTTTGCCTGAACATCTTTCAGCTTGTCCTATGATGTTCTCTACCATATACATCACAACTGTGGGGTGCTCTATAGATTACCATACCTTAACTTAGGTGGGAATAAATGTGCTAGTTATGATGTAAATGTCATGATTTCTCTTTAAAGGTCCTAAATTGGAACAGTGAGCAATCAGTCCATGATTTTGACTGCTGTTGCCCATGAGCCTTCTCTATCTATCTATCTATCTGCCTATCTATCTATCTATCTATCTATCTATCTATCTATCTATCATCTAATCTATCTACCTACCTACCTACCTATCTGTCTATCATCTAATCTATCTACCTATCTATCTACCTACCTACCTACCTACCTACCTATCTGTCTATCATCTAATCTATCTACCTATCTATCTATCTAATCTATCTACCTATCTGTCTATCATCTAATCTATCTACCTATCTGTCTACCTATCTACCTACATACCTATCTGTCTGTCTGTCTGCCCGTCTATCATTATCTATCTATCTATCTATCTTCCTATCTCTCTCCCTCTCAGTTTTTCAAGACAGGCTTTCTCTCTGAAACAGTACTGGAACTGGTTTTGTAGACTAGGCTGGCCTCAAACTCAGAGAGATTCTGAGTGCTGGGTTTAAATGTGTGCTCCACCACCACCCGGCAACTCACCAGCCATCTCTAGATGGGATGAAGTTGTGGTCTTCCCACCGCACCCTCTGTCAACCTCAACAGAGCCATTCCGAAGTCTGAAAATGAAAATCTGAATTTAGCGTGTGGTACATGGATTTAGTTCTTGTCCATGAAACAACTCCTCAGGGATCTCAAATTATAGTAGTTCCCCCTTGCGATATTCCCAAATTGCTGATCTGGCAGACAGCCATGCTGTTTAAGGAGTAAACGCACACTTATCTCAAAATTAGAATGTTAGCAAGCTATCACGTTCTGTTGTACGATGACCTGAAATTCATATGGAAATAAATAACATATCTTAAAATGTATCCCCAAGCCTTCTCAAAATGAAACAAGAGTACAAATTTAAATACATAGTGCCTTAAAATGAGCAGGTTTTTGGCATACAAACATGAATTTGAATTTCAACGCACACACAGAGGGAGCAAATACACCATAAAGCATAGCATGTGAGAGGGCTCGGTGAAATCCGTTCTGTCCCTTCCAACGTCTTTTACGGCTAAGGAGGGGGCTTCAATTTCCTGGGCCATAAGTCCAGCATACATCTGTTGTGCACTGTGTACATGTGTGTGCATTTGCTACTTCACTGTGCTTAGGCTGGGTGATTGATATTGGCTTTAGATTAATAAAATGGATAAAGGGTAATTTTCTAGCTGCCAGACATTGGGATTCTGCCATATTATTTTGTCCTATGTCATGTCTCTCTCTTTGGATGCTGACACTGTTCAAAGCTTACCAGACTAATACATACACTCGGAATCTTTATTCTGCTAATGTCTTTGTACTTTGTTTGTCAAATACATGTGACATCTGCAGTGAGCTTCCATAAATCACGGAGAGAAGATGCCACTAATTATAGTCAGAAAAAGAGTCCATCTTCTCTTTTATGTTTTATGACTTCTTACAAAGTTAGAAATTTGGCTTTTCAAGCTGAATGAAACAGAAAATACTTTCGGTGGTTCATTTCTACTCTGTTTCATGGTGGACAAAGAGTGTTTTAGAATGCTGCAATGTCAAGCCTTCTCTAGATACTAGCCCTTCATTGCTCCTCCTTATGTAGCCAGGTAAAATCGTAGTAAACAAAGAGCTAATAGCATCTTCATTGATCTTAATAGTGAAAAATGTAAGCGAGAACAACAAATGCTGACTTCTTTTTCTTCCCTTTAATAGCTATCAAAGCACGGTGTAAACTGGTGGATTGGAATTGAAGAAGGAGGAGCCAGCGATCCAACTCAGTATGAACCAAGATTAATCTGTATTTAACACTAGTTGACAAGTTGTATGTGCATAGTGATTGCACTGGATTTTGGTGACGGCTTTGCTGAATAACCTTCAACTGTTATCCTTAACATACAAGTTTTCATTCCTCTAACCAAAGGCGCAGGCGTGTTTTAGCCATCACCGGTCTACACCACAAGCGTGCCCATCACTTGTGAAAGCATCTGCCTCCCTTATTTTGTGTGTGTATGTGATAAAAAAAAAACGCAGCATACACTTTACTTTGGTGCACACAATGCAGATTAGCTGTAGGTACAATGCTTAATGTGCTTAATTAAATTGAGTAAATTATTATATTTTCAGTCTGTATCCCCGTACTACAAGGATGGACTCACATACTGAACATGCCAAATGAGACCTTAATATTTTGTTTTAATTTTTCTGGGGCTGGAGAGATGGCTCAGTGGTTAAGAGCACTCACTTCTGTTCCGGAATTTGGTTTCCAGCATCCACTGGACAGCTCACATACCCCTCTAGCTCAAGGGAACTTGACACCCCCTTCTGGTCTCCACAGGATCTGCATGCATGTGGCATAAGTATATACAGACACAGTGATAGGACATGACATACGCATGAAAAAAATAAATCTTTTTAATTTTTAAAAATTTTCCCGCAGTTGGCATAATGGGTCACCTGTGATATTCCAGGACTGGGACGGAGGAAGAGAGAAGAGAGCGGATAACCAGAGCCAGCGGTGTGCCTTCATTTCTTCCGTAACAGGTTACTTCACTTATTCTTGTCTGGGGTTGCGCTGCAAACACCTCTAGAGGCCGCCAGGCTCCTTCGAATGCTTACTTTTGTTTTCTGTTGATGGCGCGCAATCTCATCAGTTGTCAGGGTTCTGAATGAACACCCATCCTGCGAAATTCATGCGGTCACATTCCTGTCCATAACTTGCAAATGGCTAAGTCCTCGCACACCAGCAGAACCTGAAGAGCCTGCTGGGACTTACAGACATGAGCTCCTGTCTAGAGAAATGGCTCAGGGGCTAAGAACACGGGCTACTCTTCCAGAAGACCTGGTTTCTCTTCCCAGCACTCACGTGGTGGCCCCCAGCCATCTGTAACTCCAGTTACTTCAGGGGATCAAATGTCCTCTTCTGACCACCTCTGGAACCAGACACACATGTGGTAAACATGCATGCATTCAATCAAAATGCTCAGACACATGCAATAATGGCATTAAGAAATCTTTGGGGGTTTTTTTGTTTTTTTTGTTTTTGGATTTTTCGAGACAGGGTTTCTCCGTAGCTTTTTGGTTCCTGTCCTGGAACTAGCTCTTGTAGACCAGGCTGGCTTCGAACTCACAGAGATCCGCCTGTTTCTGCCTCCCGAGTGCTGGGATTAAAGGCATGCGCCACCACCGCCCGGCAGAAATCTTTTTTAAAGACAAACATGCACCTCATTTTCAAATATAACAAAATAGATGTTTCTTGTCCCTACCCAAAACAATGAAGAATTGTTCATTAATTTTACAAGGAAATATGCTAAAGCTTGAGAATGAAGTGGGAATAGAATTTAAAATATACAGGAAGCAGCTGCATCAAAGAAGGTGCGAGAGGAAAAGTAAAAATGTAGAAAGTACAGAGAAATTACCATAACTGTAAAGGTGAAATTATTAGAAAAAATGTTCTGTAAATCCTGTTCTCTGTGAAACCTCAGTGTGCAGGCTATTTTTCATCCATCTCTACTTTCCTGTTTGCAAATGCTCACTCTGTGCAGTCTATGAATGTTTTCCCACGTATAATTAAAACCTGTGTTCAGGGCTGGAAAGATGGACCCAAGTAAGAGCACTGGCTGCTCTTCCAGAGAACCCGGGTTCAATTCCCAGCACTGCATGACAGCTCACAGCTGTCTGTATCTCCAGTTCCAGAGATCTGGTATCCTCACAGACATACACATAGATAAGACACCAATCACTTAAAAATAAATAAGTCATTTTTTTAAAAAAGTATTTACATTCAGTTCACTGTTTTATTATTATTTTTATTGTTCATTACAATTTTATTATTTCTGGCACTAATGACTGCTCATCTGAGATGAGCATCTGTTTGCAAGTTAGATCCGATGGCACCCCGAAACTGAAGACTGGCTTCTCTGTGTTCTGAGAATAGTACTGCCTAGTTGGGCATCAACTGACACGAGCCATTCTTTAAAAAAAAAAGCCATGTTCATAATTAATATGGTCAGGAGAGAAATAAATAGAGAGAGAGGAGAAGCGCTCCTCTGTGGGCGGCCCTCTGCAGAGTTAGGGGAAAACTGTAGCTAATCCGCCTGTTTTGCCAGCAGGTGTCACAACAGCCTATGGAAAGGACTGTTTTGCCAGAACAGCTGAGGATCGGCACTGACAGCCACAGCCCAGCCCCACCTTTGAAGCTCATGGTTTTCATGCCTGTTTTAACACACAAAGCTAGACCCACCTTGTGCTGTGCACACAGCTTCTTTGTCTGGCATTTTTTACTCAATACGAACAGGCATCCGTCCCTTTCCTCTGGAACTGCAACCCTTCTAAACTAAAAGATGGTTTGCAAGAGGCTGGGAGGTTAGAGATCTGTCTTAGAAAAGACATGTTCATCTAAGAGTCTGCCTCATATAAGAGTCAAGACCGAGCAATCCGCCTTTTTGAGAAGTTCCTAATTTAATCATTCTACAGTATTATGTAGGCTGAGCATCTTTTATCCAACAAGAGTAAGATAGGAAGTGTTTTGATGTTTGCAAGTTGGGGATGTTTACAGGGGCTTTACAAGCGAGCTGTTTCCTGGCTAAACATGTGAAACTAGAAATGCCTTCCCAGACACCATGTCAGCGCTCAAACATTTTAGGATTTAGATATCTACATTAGATATATTTATCCTGAATTTTTGGAAGAAGTATTATAAAGTTTAAAAATGATGATCTATTGTCTTAGAAATATTTTCCCTGTACTGAAGCTGAATACTTAAAAACCTGAAGGCTTATTTTGCTTCCCAAGCCAAATATTCGTATGACTTTAAATTAATCTTATTTCAATTATAGCATTTGTTTACTTTTGTGAGCTTTTTTTACATTTTTACATTCTAATTACTCAGATGGCACCTTGCCCAGGGGGGGTGTCACTAGAGATCTTTGTACTTAGTCGTTTAGTTCAGTTTCCAGAGTTCAAAAAAATGAAATTATGAAAAACCATAGCAAGCCATGAAAATCGATCCATAAAGATTGTGGAGGGGCTGTCCTGGCTCCGACAGCTTTTCTGACCTGTCTCCTCCCGCAGGGCTCTGGGGCACTGAGGACTGTTCTGTTTCTATGCCCAGCATTTGCAAGAGAGAGGAAATGTGGGTCATCGAGAAGAAGAAGCCACCCTTGCCACATGGGACGTGCCCCAAAGGCTGGCTTTATTTTAACCACAAGGTAAGTTCCTTCTTGTAACGTCGTCTTTGTTTTTCTTTTGTGGAATGCCAGTTGAAAAGTAATTCAAAGTGGGGGGGGGGGGGGGGGATTGGGGGAGGGGCATGTTTGCTTGCTTGCTTGCTTGCTTGCTTGCTTGCTTGCTTGCTTGCTTGCTTGTTTGAAGCACCAGTTAGCCACAGGACCTGAGCTGCCACTGTCACGCCTTTCGAATGACTTCAGAAGCTTTCCCTTTGGGAACAGAAAGGGTTTGTGCAAGGCGGCTGTGCCCCCACACCCTGTTTGTGGAGGCGTTTTTTTCTAGTGATGTCCCTTGTGCTGTGTGAGTCACTAGATAGGATGTGTGCGCGTGTCTGCAGTGTGTGTGTGTATGTATACACCTGTGTGTGCCTGCGTGCTAATTCATCCACCCCCACCCCACCCCGCAAGTAAACTTTAGAGAGCCCATATCCTGTTCCTCCTCCTCTTCCCCGCCCAGAAGCCGCAGGACTCTACCCACCTGTAAACTGATGAACTAATAATGCAATTTGGTCAATGTCATCTTGAGCTTCATAGAGCTGATGCTTCGGTGCCGAATTCAATTTCAGAGTGAAAGCTTGCCAGCAGGGACGCCGTCAACCAGGTTTATGATCTCTGATGCGCCCGTCCAGGGAGGCTGAGACTTTGCCTCCACTCCTTAGGTTTTGTAATAAAATAACTTTAGAGGCTTTGGGTGAAAGTGACTAAATGAATCCCAAACTGTAATTGCTTAACTCTTAGAGAATTAAGAACTGAAACGGTGTCATAATTCCATACGCTAACTTGAAATTGGTCTTTAATTGTGGACAGCCACACCGCAGGCATATTCTTCTTCACTATCTCGCTGCCACTGTTAACTCAGGCAGTGAGTTGCCTGAATTCTGTACACACACACACACACACACACACGTATGATTAGTCACATATGGCTAGTTTAAATATGGTGAAATACAATCACCATATAATTTTCTACCTTAGTCATGTTCAGTGTGTGGTTTGCAGTGTTCAGCATCAGTATGTTGTACAACGCCTCTCCAGGCCCTGTCTCTTCTTACAGAACCAAACTCTATATTCATTGAGTAACAACTCCCTATTCTTCTTCCCCATCACATCCTGCATCCTAAATAAATGGCTCCCCCGTTATATCTCCTGTCTCTCCGAGCTAGAATCCTGAACATGGAGACACGCAGTGCCCATCCTTTTATAACTGGCTCACTTAGTAGGATGTCTTTAAGTCTCAGCCATGTGATGACATGTGATAGGATTTTTTTTTTCTTTTAAAGGCTGAGTATATTCCGTGGCATATGTATTGCCAAAACCCCTTCCCAGTGGGAGATATAAACACTATCTACCCCTATACCTGAGGCCCCAAAGACAAACCAAGGTATGAATCTACCAAAAGCAACTCTGGAGAACCATTCAGTTTATTGGGCTTCCTTCCAGAGTGTAGGCAAAAGGTTGCTTATGTCTTTACCTATCAGGGATGACGACCTAGCCACGTGGGCAGTGCCTTCCTCCCCTAGCCTTCCCCTGCCTGTATACCCTAGCCCCTCCCCCTAGCCACATGTAGTTAGATCGTGTCGCATAGACCAGGTGGTGTGAAGCAGCTAGATGAACTCATCCTCAGGTGAGGATCTCACGAGCCTCTTCTTCCCAGTGAGAGGAAACGGTCAGCAAAGCCTGCTGGGATAACCTTCTGTAAGGGGCACAGCTGAACTGCTGATGGTAGATACCTGGCTCACAACTGTTCCTGTACAGCATGTGGCCACCTTCTGCTCAGCCTTCTAGCCACCCATCATGAATACTTAGAGTACCCTCGCCTCTTGGCTGATTTTGCTGGGCGGTTTGGTAAATATTTCTTATTTGATCTGATTTTTAAGATAGACAGTTATCGTTCTGATTTTGCATCTGAGAAATCTGAGGCTCGCACAATTGTGTGACTTTTATGAACATATGGGTCAGGTCAAAATTCAGCCTCTGTCGTCGTATATAAAGAACGTGTCTTGTTAACCCTCCCCCCCCCCGAGTTCAGGTCTCTAGAAACCACGTGGACCATCAAGTGCAGTAACACACATGCTCCTAATCCCAGCACATGCTTCTACCTAGGAGGCACAGGCAGGGAAAACCACCGGAAGCTCATGAGCCAGTTAATTCGCATACACAGCAGTAAGCAAGAGAGATCCTGTCTCAAGCAGGGTGGAAGGCAAGGAGTGAAACCCTAAGCTGTCCTCTGAAAAGAGAGGTGCCTGGCTCTCAGACTGGAACACACGCATGCACACACACACACATGCACACACACAACGCACATGCGCACACACACATGCATGCACACACACACACGCGCACACACACACCAGTTTCATCTCAGTTGGCAGTTGAGCGAAGCAATTTTCGTTAATTAGGTCTTTCATGGTATAACCTGTGTGCTAGTTTCATCTCCTGGGTCAGAGCTTCATCGCGTCTGCCCGTGAGAGGGGAGCATGGCGTCTGAGCTCACTTCCTCTTCTTCCCAGCATTCTGTTCTGTTTACTCCACCCACCTATGTTCTAACTTATCAGGGCCAAGCAGTTTCTTTATTAGCCAATGACCTTCCTCCATCATATCCTGTCCCAAAATTTTATTTAAAACAGAATCCAAAGGCAAGTGTTTGCATCTTGAGCATATGTGGGGGTGGGAGTAGGCAGACAGAGAAACAGAGACTAGGGTCCCATGGTCCTTTGTGAGGGACGCCTGGAGTTCATAATTACTTCTTCAGCTTCACTTCTTGAATGCCCATAGCACCTCTCAATGCAGCCACCTGTAGAGAAAGCCTTTCTGAGGGTCCTTCTGAGAGCTATCTTCCATTTGTAAATGAGGTGGATGAAGAAACTATAAGGGGGGCTAGAGAGATGGCTAAGTGGTTAAGAGCACTGGCAGCTCTTCCAGAGGTCCTGAGTTCAATTCCCAGCAACCATATGGTGGCTCACAACCATCTGTAATGAGATCTGGTGCCCTCTTCTGGCGTGTGGGCATACATGGAGGCAGAATGTTGTGTACATAATAAATAAATAAATCTAAAAAAAGAAGAAACCATAAGGATTACAGAGCTCCCTCAGCAGTTAAGGGCCTGTACTGCTCCTGCAGAAGACCCTAGTTCAGCTCCCGGGGCCTACATGGGGGCAGCTCACAGCTGCATTTAACTCTAACTGGGGGGGGGGGCTCCTCAGACACCTGCCCTAACCTACTCATGTATAAATAAATAAATAAATAAATAAATAAATAAATAAATCCTTAAAAGGAGAGAAAGAATCACAATAAGCAATGATAAAATAAAATGATGTCTTATATCAAAATTAAGGGACCTCCTCCCCTCTCGTTCCCACACGCAGAGCCTACCTCTGTCAATGCCTTCACTCTTCTGACTGAGTCCTTGAAAGGATGAAGTGAAACCATGGATAAGAAGGGACTGCTGTTAATGGGTTACTCAGTCTGGAAGCCAGAGAAGAAAGGATTGAGGCTGAGGGAAGTAGCAAGCGCTGTGGGGCCATTCCCCCCACCAGAACCACATCCCCACACTCCCCTTAACTCTTAAAGCTACAGGAAGAAAAGTGGGGGATAAGTTCAGAACAAATTTCAATACATGATAGGCCATTGAACTTTCCCCCTTCTTCATCAACTCTTCAAGGACTAATTTTTATTATTTAAAAAAAAAAAACTCAGCTGACAAGTTAATTGCATTTTTAGAGTTTTAAAAACCAAGATACCTGGAAGCTAAGCATCCTTTCTTATGATTCATAAATCATCTTCTCCATGTGTGATAATGTAGCTTAATGACATTTGGGGAGGTTGACAAGATGTTACCCTAGGAAGGACAAGTCAGCAGGGCTAAGAGGGTGCTCTTCTTTCTTTTCTCCTCTCCTCCCCCCTTTGTGTGTGTGTGTGTGTGTGTGTGTGTGTGTGTGTGTGTGTGTGTGTGTGTGTTGGTTCCCTGCCAATGGCCCCTTCAGTAGCATCTAAGGCAGAGAAGGGGGAGGGAGTAAGGATATTCACAAAGTTCCAGACGTCAACATTAGATGATAGGTGGAAAACTGAGAAAAGGCCAAATTTGAAGGAAATATTATAGATTTTATTGCCAAATGTTGACTATAAATTATTTTGGAACAAAGAAATTTTATTACTCCAAGCTCATTTGGAATATTATAGAGCCTCCTTAATTCACAATTATGATCAGAGACGCATATAACTCGAACACAATCTGCAAACTTGTCAGAAGGTAAATAAGTTAAAATCGAAGAGGCCATTTTTTCTTCAGCACTTCTGCCTTATTGATTAGTGATGTTGTTTCCGAGTTGACTAGTAAATACGGTATATTTAGAAAAGAAGCCTGTGACAATAGGAAGCCATACCTCCACTGTCAAATGGACAAATCTTGGCTGCAGGGAACACGGAAGGTAGTGAAGGGAGAAGCCTTCCTGGAGAGAAGGGTGGAGCAGACTGAGCCAGCAAGAGTCACTGGTGTTTATGAATGGTTCATTAGTGACTATCTGAACCCAAGGTGAACTCGCATTAAATGATAAGACTTCTCAATAATTAGTGTGTGCCGCTCCTTGGGATTTGTAATTAGAAGAAAGGAGCAGAATAAAAAGGAACAGATAAAAGGGTGATTGTTAAAAAAAAATGAAGCTCCTGTAAAGCCAATTCCGTTTCTTTGTGAAGCACACAAGAAAAAGGGACGCAGGAGGCTTGGAAACCCACTCCTCTCTTGATCGGTAACTCGGGCTACATCACAGTTTCTGGCTTTTAATCCTAAAAGGTGTGTGTGTGTGTGTGTGTGTGTGTGTGTGTGTGTGTGTGTGTGTGAACTGAAGCCCTAAAGAACGACATTATCAGAACTGAGTTTTGGGGAAATTGGCCCAGGCACTACTGACACTTGGGGTCAGATAGTTCTTCGTTGTGGGAAATCATACGGTCACTCACGGCATATCTGGCAGCGTCTTAGTCTCCATCTGTGTACGCCAGTGGCAACTCTTCCCAAACTAAGAATAACTAAGAGTTTCCCCAGACTTTGTCGCAATATCCACGAGAGGGAAAATTGTGCCGTGTAAAGTCTAGAATGTCTGAGAGCGTCATTGGGCGGCTGATTGCAAGGAGTTGTGTCTTGGAGAGTGCCAAGCCAGAAACACAGCAGGAGATAAGAGTGGGGAGACTTGTTGCCTGCAACAGTTAAGGAGAGTGCTGGGGTTGTCCCCCGAATACTGCTCTCCCCAAGGCATGGAAGGGTGGTGACCTTAGCCGAGAGTCCATCTTGACTCCTCTGGAGAAGCGCTGCCGTGAGGTGGACACCCATGAGCTTGCTCAGTTAAGGTTCTAGTTTAAGAAGGAAAGATAATAGACCCGCCTCTGGGCGTGTTCAGATCAAGGTCATAGAGCACAGGTCTACAAGGTTAAGGTGGAGAATGTGGACACTTCTGGGCATATTCAGTTCAATGTCACACAGACAGAGGACATGAATACTCTGGTTCAATGTAGTGAGTGAGACAAGTTTACATACCCAGAAGAATGGGGTAGAATACCTCTATGGGGTTAGTAATTTGCACTGATTTTTCTTTGTCTTTAAAATGTATGCATCATGTGAGTGTATGAGCAAGTGTTTGTATGTGTATAAGTACACATGATTACATAGCTGCATGTATGTGTGTCTACGTTTGTGTGGAGGTCCAAAATTAACATTGGTTTTCTTCCTCGGTTATCACCCCAAATCCCCAAATGCTCTTCACCTTACAGATGGAGGCGGGCTCTCAGTGTTGGCTAGCTTGTTCCAGCCATCCCCGTCTCCACCTCCTGATTGCTGGAATTACAGTGGAAAGCCCCAGTGTCACCTGGCATTTTTTTTACATGAGTTTGGGGTGGGGGGATCCAAATCCCAGTCATCACAGTGTGTGACAAGTGCTCTCCCACTGAGCCATCTCAACTGCCTTCTAACTGGATTTCCTTGTCCCCCCCCCAAAAAAAAGTTTACACTGGAGAATATAAAAATGGAAAGATACATGAATACTATTTTAATGGAATAGTTCCCCTCCAAGGTTCCTGCCTTGCTTGGTGACTTGAAATCGACAGTCATTTCACAGGCCATTCTTCTGTCTCATGGATGGGTTTTTAGGGATTATCCTTGTGTGCCAAAGAAGACTGGCCCTGCTTTTCTGCAGTGATGGTTGGCTGTTGGGAGGGGGTGACAGCTGACGGAAGGGAAATTAGAGACTGAGGGAGAAGAGCGCCATCCCAGAGGAGGACAGGAAAGGTGGCGCTCTCTTCTGTGAGTTTCTAGGTAAATTGGGGTTAGTTTGAAATGTTCTCTGTGGCTCAATCCTGGGGTCACACCTGCCAATGACTAGGGCTGCCTCTGTTCATTGAGGAGGCAACTGAGTGGAAAAAGAAACTGCCAGCACTTTCTGCACGGAGTGTCCCTGCACGAAGGCTCTCCTGACTTCCGTGAACCCTGTCCGGAAGTGTTAGTGCTGTGGTCTTCTTTCTACCTCGTGGCTTTATTTCAGCTTTTCTTACCATGTTTACATTTTATCAGCAAGATGAGCTTACTAGACTGTAGTTGGTTGCTTTTTACTCTTTGTTCTTTTGGGGGCCCGCCACCCAGCTCCCGGATAAATCACTCGCAGAAGCTTATTCTTTCTTATAAATGCCTGGCCTTAGCTTGTCTTGTTTCTAACCTAAATTATCCCATCTACCTTTTGCCTCTGGGTTTTTTCCTTTTCTTACTTCTTATCTTACTCCATGGCTGGCTGTGTGGCCGGGTGTCTGGTTGTCTGGCCCCTGGTGTCCTCCTCCTCCTCTCTTGCTCCTCCTTCGCTCCCAGATTTCTCCTATTTATTCTGTCTGCCTGCCAGCTCCACCTATCCTTTCTCCTGCGTCACTATTGGCTGTTCAGGTCTTTATTCGACCATCAGGTGTTTTAGACAGCCAAAGAACTTCAGCTTCACTGAGTTAAGTGTAGCATTAACAAAAATAACACACTTTAATATTCCACAACACTAGGCTAATTGTATCATTCCGATTCTCATCCCATTGGACAACAAGAACACCTCTGCCTTGATGTGTTCTTGGCCGCAACATGGCTAGCGTGAGTTTGGTCCCTGGACCCCACAGTGAACTGACTCCTTAGAGTTGTCCTCTGACCTTCCTGTGTGTGGCATAATAAAGATTTTTGTTGTTGTTGTTGAAGATGACCACCTCATTGTGAAACTCCAGCCTGTATTTTTATGTTCCGCTTAGAGTCAGTGGTGATGTTTGTCCCTCAGTCTGTCTGCTTTGTTTTTCTGTCTTCCTCTCATTTCCCCCATTGTTTTTCTGTAACTTCCTGTATGTTTCATGTTAAATGGTGGGCTCTGAGCTTCGAGTGAACTTCAATCCTCCCTGTCCTTTCGTCTCTCACTAAAGTAAGCAAGTCGGCTTCGGGATGGGTCTAGCTAAGCCACTCCTTTGTTCTTCTTTGACTAAGCTCCTACTGTAAACCTTGCAAATTGACGGGCTCCTTAGAAAGAGTGCCCCTCTCCACGGAGCAGACGACGCCATGGTGACATTCCGGATGACAAACACATCCCTGCTTCTGCTCTGCCTCACGTGAATGAGACAAATTGCTCTTCACCCCAAAGCAGCTTTGTTAATGCCTTCAGAGCAGCCAGAAAGCTGATGAGTTCTCTACCTAAGAAAATTATCATTTCCAAGACCGACCTTCGGTGCCTTTGGGAACTTGCTTCATTCAAGTAGAACAGTGCAGGAATGAACACATTGTGTTGTTGTTGTTGTTCGTAGTGCTTCCAGGTGTGGATTCCCAAAGACACCCGCCAGCTGAAGACCTGGGCAGGCGCTCAGGACTTCTGTGTCGACAAGGGCGGGACGCTGGTCTCCATCGAAAGTGAACTGGAGCAAGGTAGAGTCCAAGGGTTCCACCAAGCCAAAATGGCCGCCATCATTCTAATAGTAATCAAAACGTCACCTCCAAACTTTCGCTTACAAATCAACATTTAAAACAGTATACTGCTAAGACACAGGAAATTTCAGGTTGAGCGCCAGGGTTTCTACCATGACATTTGTGAGAGTAGCCTGCCAAGAAACTGCTAACTTTAGAGGCTTTAACTGGAGAGAATGAGGATATATTTATGTGTGTTCTAGAATGGCTAACGTAATGTCTCGGGAATATCTACTACAATGGCACGGTAAGTTTTTCAAAGATCATTTTGAGTTCACCTATACATTTTAACTTGAAACTTAGGCATTTACATACTTCTTTTTAAATATACTCCATTAGTCCTTGTTTGTTTAAGAAAGTAGTAAGTGAACACTGGAAATTGTTTTGCTAATGATCTGATAAAATCTCAAGTTAGTTACCCAGCTAATTTCGTTCAATTTAAACTAAAACCAAAACGGAAGAGGCTGTGTTACCTCAATAAGAGCAAAATAAGGAATTTCTACACTTGATTCAAAATGCTGTCATTTAAATATAATGATGTCTGTGAGCAGCATTTGATGACGACCCAATGGTTTATGTGGCATTATTAGATAATGTGTTTCTATTTTCCAGCTTTCATTACTATGAACCTTTTCGGCCAGACCACGAATGTGTGGATAGGGTTAAAAAGTGACAATCACGAGACATGGGTGAATAGGAAGCCTGTAGTATATTCTAACTGGTCTCCGTCTGACGTCATAAATGTAAGTTTTAAGCTACTAGGGGCACGGCTTGCTGGGGATCAGATCAGGGTCTTGTATATTTTAACCTTTGTGCTGTATTCTAAGACCCTCAAAGATTTATTTTTTTTTACACCTTTTTAACAAGAGATCGTAACTGAGACTTACTGACTAAAACTGTTCTCTGTCTGTATTTTGAAGCTATAAATTTACATTAGTTTACCAGCCATATGTTAATTTTTAATAATGTAACATTATAACAGTTTCATGCATACTATAAACACAATTACACTATGAATCATGATGATTGTTTATCTTGGAGGCTATGAAGAGATTTCTGAATTGGTTCTAATTAGATGTAAATAAGATAATAATGGTGTTTTACTTTTTCAATTTATGCCCTAAATCAAATTTTTTCAATGTGACAATAATGTTATATTTATCATATTTTAATAATGTGTATTCCTTTAAAGATACCAAATTACAATACCTCTAAAATGAAAAAGCATGTTCCACTCTGTGCCCTGATGCTAAGTAGTCCTAATTTTCATTTCACTGGAAAATGGTATTTTGATGACTGTGGGAAAGAAGGCTATGGATTTGTTTGTGAAAAAATGCAAGGTAAGAAATAATTGGGGTTTTATTCTTTTTATTTCCAACCTTGCTTCCACACCTGCTGTCTATGAGCTTTGCAGCTATGATATAAGTCATTGTCCTCTACACTTAGGCATATTTAGCCATGTGTCCCCCACTACTTAGGACTGCAGAAACCATCTGACAGATAACGGAGTTTATATACCAACCCTAGGACCACTAAATAGCTTTCCACCTGTGTTCTGGGAGTCTGCGTGGTCCAGTCCATTTTCCTAGACTGTGTGATGTTAGCAACAACACAGAGAAAAACACTTTTTTTTTTATTCATGCACAGTTCTGTTTCAAAGTCAAAGTGATGACATCTGTTGATCTACCCTACCAGACTTCCAAGGTGTCATGTTATAAAGCAAGAGACTGGGGTGAGTGCATTCTGAGCCTTCTTTCCAGTTAAAGCCACCACGATTCAGTCAGGGAACCCCGGTAGCCTTACTTCAGCTTGGTCACCCTCCAGAGATCCTACTTCTGAACTTCACAGTCAGATAAGTTTCTTCCCACTCAATCCTCCAGACTGAGGGTTAAATTCCAACATACAACACTTCACAGAGAGCACCGACAGTAGGTCTAATCATGGTCTATTGCGGCAATTTTTAAATGTCTCCCAGAATGTTGAAAAAGAATGAGGAGCTGAAGCCAGGCAGTGGTAGTGTATGCCTTTAATCCCAACGTTTGGGAGGCAGAGGCAGGCAGGCAGAAAACTCACTGCCTGTGAGTTTGAGGCTAGCCTGGTCTACAGTGTGAGTTCCAGGACAGCCAGGATTGCAGAGAGCAACCTTGTCTCAAAAAAAAAAAAAAGAAAAAGAAAAACGAAAAAGAGGAACTGGCTTAGTTTATGCCTATATTCCCTGCACTTGGGTTGGGAGACTAAGATTAAAAATGACCAAAAAAGAAAACTACCCACCAAGTTCAAGTCCACCCTGGACTATAGAGCAAGTTCCAAGATAGCCTGGGCCATAGAGTGAGATTCTGACTAGAAACATGGGTCACCAGTTCATACTCACTCCGTTTGTTTGTTTGTTTGTTTGTTTGTTTTTCCGAGACAGGGTTTCTCTGTAGCTTTGGAGCCTGTCCTGGAACTAGCTCTTGTAGACCAGGCTGGCCTCAAACTCACAGATATCCACCTGTCTCTGCCTCCCAAGTGCTGGGATTAAAAGCATGCACCACCCCCACCTGACCTCACTCCTTTTTTTTAAGCTTCAAAAATAGTATCTGCGGCTAATATGACATGTGGTATATTTCTATATCTGGGGAAAAATTCCCTAATAATTTCTGGAGTGTAATATCAAAGCCATATGTTATAGCTTCCCCTCCCTGTGATAGAATATCTGAACTAATCAGCTTATTACAAGAGAAGATTATTTATATTGGCATAATAATTTTGAAGGTTAGACCCATTGCTTTGGGGCTGTGCCAAAATCAGAAAGCTATGGAGGGATCGGGAAATAGAACAAAGTCATCCAACTCATGATTGGGAGGCAAAAGTATAGAACAGAAAGAGTCCAAACTCCCATAATTCCCTTCAGTGGCATGCACAGTGACCTAAGACCTTCTACTGGGCCTCACTTGTCAAATGCTCCATCAGGTCCAATGGTCCCACTCTGGGGATCACAATTGGGATACCAGGGCCTTTGGAGGATATTTAAAATCCTAATTAAAGTGTGATACTATCACCTATATCCTATATCCAGGGGGATGACTAAGCAGTGTGATTGTCCTTGAGTAACCTTCAATAATAAAAATAGCAAAGACAGCTCCTGCTTTCATAACCTGTGTGTCCCTGTGCCTGGCACCATGCCTTTGGGTTTATAAACATTATGCCATAAAACCTTCAAGACCATTCCAGGAAATAGGTCAAAGTCTTTCCATTCTATGGATAAGGAATGTTAGTCTTAAAAAGAACAAAACAAAACAAAGCAGTATTTCAGTTAAAGATAGTAGTGATTCTGTTTCTGCAAAGTTGACCTCGTCTCAAATTTATGCGCTGATTGCTTTCTTTGGCATTTGGGGACGAGCAACATAGGTGCTCTTTTGGTGACACTGCAGGACAGAGGGGGAGCACAAGCCCCATGTCTGACCAGACAAGCTCCCACTTCACCTCTTTACACAAGCGTCAGCAACAAGTTCAGAAGTGAGGTCTCTGAAGGGTGACCGAGCTGGAGTAAGGCCACAGGGTCCCCTGACTGTATCTTGGTGGCTTTTACTGGAGAGAGGAACCACAATACACTCACCCCAGTCTCTTGCTGTATAATGTGACACCTTGGAAATCTGATCAGTAAAATGACTGCATCTTCTATGAGCTTTGATTTCAATTTCTGTTAAATGAGTAAGAACTATTTCAAATGCACATACAAAGCTTAGCATAGTTCTCAGAATGTGTTTAACAAAGGACAGTTTTAAAAAATTGTTATTTCTGAAAAATACTATTAAACTTTCATTCTTATTACAATGAACACCTTGTATTTTTTGACATAAATATATACTTATATTGGGCTTGAGCCAAAAATTGCTATGTTCCTGAAAGAAAAAAGAAATAGGAGTAAGTCAGGAGGTGCTGGCACACACCTTTAATCCCTGCACTCAGGAGGCAGAGGCAGGCAGACCTCTGTGAGTTCAAGGCCAACCTGGTCTACAAAGCAAGTTTCAGGACAGCCAGAGCTGTTACACAGAGAAACCCTGCCTCAAAAAAAGGCAAAAAAGAAAGAGAGAAAGAAAGAAAGAAAGAAAGAAAGAAAGAAAGAAAGAAAGAAAGAAAGAAAGGAAGGAAGGAAGGAAGGGAAGAAGGAAGGAAGGATAAAAAGAGAGGCAAAATCCAGAGGAGGTTGCTCAGTGGATGAAAGAACTTGCAGTACAACCTTGGGGACCTGAGTTTGAATCCCCCCAGGACCCAGTAAAAGCCCAGGTGTATGGTATAATCCCAGAACTTTTGGGGGGGAGATGGAGGGCAGAGACAGGAGGATCCCCTAAAGCTCATAGGCCAGCTAACCTGGCAAACACAACAGAAAAACAGAGCAAAACCTTGACTCAAATAGAAGAAAAGAAGCTACATTCATGGTTGTCCTCTGACCTCCACACACATGCCATGGCACACACGGGCATGCGTTCACACACGTGCATACACACACACACACAGAGAGAGAGAGAGAGAGAGAGAGAGAGAGAGAGAGAGAGAGAGAGAGAGAGAGAGAGAGAGAGAGCGCAAGACAAAGTAAAGACTGAACACTCGGGAACAACTCAGCGTCCATAGATATTTCTTCCAGGATAACGAGCTGCAAAACCACATTGCTCAAAACCATGTGTGTTTTGTTTTGAAACTTGGAAGGACTAATTGCACTGGGAGAAATTCTTAGGTACAAAAGCAATGGTGTAACCCAGTAAAAGGAAACAAAAAATTTTCAGTTACATTATTGTGCCAATTGTCACTTTAAAATAGTACTTTGTGTCATATGGATTCTGTATAACTAGCCATAAACTGGGAGCATAGGCTGGCAAGCAGGCTTGCAGCCAAGAGGACACTGTGACCAAGTACAGTCTGTCACAAGGTAATTAATAAATAGGCTCATTTCGCTTCCATTTTACAATGTGTGCTTTCTAAATCAAGCAACAGTAACAAAGGCAAAAGGCTACTTTTCACTTTGCCATTTTTATTGTGGAGAACATGACCAAAACAGGAGAGGGCAGTGAGGAGCAAGATTTATGAATTGTTGGTGTGTCCTGGATGCAATAGAGCATGCCCTGTGTGGATATTGCAGTGAATTCTACACACACCCTCCTTAGGAAGAACTTATCAGTTCTTATAGACCTGAAATGTAACCTTTAGAAGGACTGATTTTCTCCAGGCCTCCTAGCCAGGGAGGGTCAGGAATGGGATGCAGTCCAGGTCTTCAGCTATTCACATTTCAACATGCCCTTTAAGAAGCCAAAAGCACTTACAGATTCAGTTTTCAGCCTAGTATGCAAGAGGGACTAAATTCACTCTAGGTCAGATGCACAAACATTTTCCTAAATTTAGGCTGTTCTATGGTTACAGCAGAATACAGGACAAAAAAAAGAGAAAGCACACATCTTAAAGAGAAAGCACACATAGGCACTCACTACACGTATGTACACATGCAGTGCTAACTGGAATGGCATGGCCTTTTAAACTTCAAAGCCCACCCCAGTCACATACTTCCTCTAACAAGGCCACACCTCCTTATCCTTCTCAAACAGTTCCACCATCTAGGGATCAAGGGGTCAAATATTTGAGCCTATGAAGGCCATTTTCATTCAAACCACCACAGTGTTCCAGTGCCCTAGCATCACACACCTTCCAAGTATAGTGTCATTGTTTTGAATTCATCACTTCTGGAGGAAAAGCTCTGGTCAGTGTCACTGTTAGTGACAAAGATGCATGTTGAGTCTGACGTCCTCTGTAGTCCAGACGCCACAAGCAATTTTGTTGTTGTTCTCAATCTAGATACTCCTGAATACCGTGCAAATGTGTCTGAAATGCATTCAGTCCCCAATACATTAGAATTTGGAAACAGAACTTACAAAATCATTCATGCCAATATGACGTGGTACACAGCAAGAAGAACCTGCCTGGTGCATGGAGCAGAACTGGCCAGCATTGCAGACAATTTCCAGCAGGCCTTCCTCACAGTTGTTCTCAGCAGGCTGGGATATGCCCACTGGATTGGCCTCTCCACCACAGACGTAGGTGTTCGAAGTCCCGCCAATCATCTTTGCAAAGTTTTTGTCTATTTCCTTAGGGAGACAGCTACTGGAACCAGCATGCAAACATAATTCCCAGACACAATCATAAATATAACATTCCAACAGCTGGTTTATACAGACACTACGGGGAGGGGTGTTGTTGTTATTTTCAATTTTTTTTATTTTGGTTTTGTTTTGTTTTGTTTTTGAGGACCCTGGGGCTACAAAACAAGAGTATACATTGTTTTAGGATGAATATGCAATGCCTGATTTCTAAATATAATGCCCCCATGGGTCCTTTGAAAACTCTCAAGAATCCCTGAGTACTGAATCATTTATGCAATGAAACACATCTCAAACTCAAGTACCATGTTTGGGTAATTTGTTAGATTTCCAGAATCTCCATGAAAAAAAATGATTTTTGCTCCCTGCTCAGAAATTAATTAATTAACTAATTTACTGCCCTTGAAATATAACATGCAGAGTTCTGTTTGTGTGATTTTTATTTTTTGTTTTGTTTTTGCTTTTGAAAACAAGAGTATTACACACTTGAATTACTGAAAGGTAAACTCTGTTCCATTCATGACCTCCGGTTCTTTTGGAAAAACATGTGGAATTTGGAAGGAGTGCATCCTTGGGTAGTTTGGGGTGATTCCAGCAAGTCGTGGCAATGAAGTGATGCTTTGAATTCCCTCTGCAGAATGGTCTTAATTTTGACTGGTCGGACGGCACCAAATCCCCTTTCACCTATTGGAAGGACAAAGAGTCCACCTTCCTTGGTGACTGTGTTTTTGCTGACACTAGTGGACGCTGGCATAGAACAGCCTGTGAGTCTCTTCTGCAAGGCGCCATTTGTCATGTCCCCACTGGTAAGGATCATTCCATTCAACAGAGCCAATGTGTCCTGGCCTTCTGAATGTTCACAACTGCGGAATACAAACACGCATAATAGAAAGTCCCAGCCCTTGGGAAGCCCTGGTCTATGATACAAAGACAAGTAGCTGTCATACCAGGCATGGCTGGGAGAGGAGGTAAAAGGGATTATCAAGAAAGGGGTGCATTGTTTTCTTCTTATGCTGCCGTCCCCATGTCTGCAGCATAGTTAATAACACTTTGCTGTTTTTAAAAGAGCATCCTATCTGTCTAGAGAAACAGAAGGGCTTTTTGAAGGGTGTGGCAGTATATGTAGACCGAACTTGAAGAATGGGCGGGGTTATAGGAAGTCACAGAACATAGAGAAGCATTCTGAGGCAGAAGCGTAGATACAGACAGAGGGGTGCGGGATGGGGATACAGACGGCAAAGCTGGTGCTGACTTTGCCGGCATCCCAGGTTAGGGTAAGAGAAAAACAGGAGGTCACACTACAGAGGTGTGCTTTAGCATCTGTGGAGAATCTGAATTGAAGGTTTGAGACAAGAGTGCTAGATTCTTAAGCAATGGTTATGGCGGTGGTAGCGGATACTCTGTGATACCCCACACTTTGCATAGTATCCCATTTACATGAAGTTCAGCTGACCCAATCCTTTATGGGAGATGAATGTTAACTGGGAGCATTAAACAGATTCCCAAGGCTCCATCCATCAGGAGAACAGAGGGAGGTTCAGTCTCCTCACCTGCTGACGTGTGTGATCCCGCTTTCCAGGTGTCTTCTTTGTTGCTATCATATGCACCACGAGTTCTCCCTCTGATCTCCTTTTAAAGCTCTCATTTCATAAAACTGCATTATTTACTTATATTCTGGATACTTCGACAAACAACGCACATCATTTACATAATTGTAGATGAAAGCAGTTCAGGATTAAGCATGAGTAATGTCTATATGCATGCATCTACATATGAAAGCGTAAGAAATGCACACACCTATATAGCGAAATTAGTTCTTCTAAAACACTGTAAGTCTCCTTCCTTTTTTGATGAAACTGTACACGTTTATTGTAGACTTTTAAGGGTTGCCGGGCAGAATGGCTCATCAGATAAACATACTTCAGAGCAAGTCTGCATCCTGAGTTCAGATCCCCAGAACACACATGGAAACAAAGAAAGAAGTGACTCCCAAAACTTGTCACACATGCTCTCATACATACTTGTCTCTATGACAATAATAAATGAAAGACTTAAAATAACAAAGGCCAGATGTTAATATATCTAAACTGTTCGAACTGGGGAAAAGAATGGCATTGCTGTTAGCTCCCTGTTACAAAGAAATTGAGCATAGGGTAACATACCCAAGGCCACACAGTTAGGAAGCTATGGGGCCAGGCGCTCAGCATGGATGTATCTGACTCTCAGGCTTGGTGGCAGAAGGCAAGCCCCCTCAAACTCTGCTTATTTATTTCATGTTGTGTTTCACTGTGATACTCACTGAAGGTGCTGTCCTCTCACAGGCTCCCTGACATTTAAGGATTTTAGAAATCCGTGGACACTTAGCCCTGCATAGGACACGTATTTTACATGTAGACATCCTTTCTACAGCATCACTCAGCTCCCAGTTCCTCCAGGAACTGTATCTCCCTGATGCCCCAAGCTTTAGGCTAACAGTAGACAATGCCTTCACCAGGCAGCACTCAAAGGAAACGGACAAAGCAATCTGTTAACACACTCTGCATGTTTAGGTAAAGAGTAACAGAAATATAAGAACCTAAGCCACGTTTGTAACCACTGACTTCAAATCCAGTCTTTTTGGGTATTATCATGAAAATCTTAATGAATGCATTGATTCTGGCCTTTCGTTGACTGTAAAATAAGGGTTATCTTAGTATAGGAGCTCAGGCACCAGCCTGAAATCATGCTTGGTTTTTTTTTTCTTCATAGAAACAAAGGCATTTGAGCACCCAGTGCTCTGCCCAGAAACATCGGTTCCCTGGATAAAATTTAAAGGTAATTGCTACAGTCTTTCTACTGTCCTGGACAGCAGGAGTTTTGAGGATGCTCATGAATTTTGCAAAAGAGAAGGTAATTCTTCTGTGGCACTAAACGCTGTCATGGACTCTTTGACGTCGCAGTAAACAGTGCGCCTGCTCGAATGCTCATTATCCAGTAACTGTAGGAGCTGTGAAAACCACTGAAAAAAATAAAATAAACACCATTGAATCCGCTTGTTACGGGGACAGCTATTACAGGCAATTCAAGTTCCAGTACAGACTTTGGAAACCCAAGATGGTGTCTCAGTGTATAGCATCCCCCCAGAATTCTTCATTCTCAAGCCACGTATACTATGAATCTTTAATGTTCTCTAAACTGGATCATCAGGACTTTAACTTTCTAAGTGAAAGCTTGTATACATGTTTATAAATGTAGTTTTACCTTAAAAGTCTTAAATCGTAGAGAATAGGAGGAGAGAGGGAGAGGAAGCCTTAGTCAGTATGTAAAATAAATTTTAAATTGTTAATTAAATGAAATAAAATTTAAAAAGGTTTAAATCACATTTTAGGTGGGTGTGGTGGCACAGGCCACCTAATACTCAGGAGGCAGAGACAAACCTTTATGAATTTAAGGGCAACCTGGTCTACATAGTGAGTTCCGGGCCAACCAGGTTACATAGTGAGAACTTGTTGGTTTGTTTTGTTTTGTTTTTAATCACTTTATTTTTTGTATGTATATGGTGTGTGTGTGTGTGTGTGTGTGTGTGTGTGTGTGTGTGTGTGTGTGTGTTGGGGGGGGGCATGTGTGTATATGTCTTATACCCAGGATCTTCCTCAATCACTCTTCACCTGGTATGTTTGAGACAAGACATGATCTCCTCCTGAACCTGGCCAGCAAGACTCAGGGATCTGTCTCTGCCTCCCCAATCCTGCTCTTTACCTGAGTCCTGAGGATTCAAACCTGGGTCTCCGTGGTTGTTCAGCAGGCACTTTACCAACTGAGCTATTTCCCCACATGCTCAATCACTTTTTAGCCATGGAAACAACAGAGTTGGGGCTGTAGCTCAGGGGTAGAGCAACTGCCTAACATGGCAAGCCCTGGGCTACCAGCCGCAGCACCAGAGAGGAAAATAAAAATGTATTGAATGGTGCAATGTTGATTTTTCAAAGCCCAGGCTTCACAAGACAGGGCACAGAGACATTTGTGAATCGCACTTCCCTCGCTCATTGGCTGCTCATCTCTTTTTACAGGATCTAATCTTTTAGCCATCAAGGACGAGGCTGAAAATTTATTTCTCCAGGAAGAGCTTCGTGCTTTTAGTTCTTCTGTCCAGATGGTTTGGTTGAATGCCCAGTTTGATAGTAACAGTAAGTGATGTGGGCACAGAGGATGAGCAAATAAATAAGGAGCCGTTAAGACCTCTGGGAGCCACAAAACTCTCCTTGGACACATTTGCTGTGAAAGTATAGCGTGAATCCGAAAGCCACCCCCCTCCCAAACAAACAAAACAGATGACAAGTTAACCTTCATATTGACCATAAAGATGCTTGCTCCAACTCTGTCCTGAGCCTTATGGCAAAGCCACGTTGACTCTCTTAAGTGTTACAAAGCCCAACAGAGTCAGGGAGCCATTTCAATTGTTAACTGCACTTCTTGAATTCTTACAGACTGCTCATAAACACCAGTGTGTGTAAGGAGGCACACTCTTCTTTTCTTTATGTAACTGATGTTACTGAAAAGTACTTGTAGAGAAAATTATTGTAATTGGCACAGAGAGAGCGTTACCTTGGTGGAAGAGGCAGGGGAACAAAGACCATCCTTGCGTATTTTAATCCTGGAAGTGGTTTGAATTTCTAGCAGTTGGTGATAACCAAAAGCAAGCTGACTTATATAGTTCACTTTATTGTTGGTTTTAAATTCGTTTCAGACAGTGCCCCCTACACACACACACACAAACCACATTGACCACTTATAGGCTGAACTTTCCCACTGAACCACTTCTAGGATAATGACAGATTCAGGAAATAAGCCCTCTTCTTGTGGGGTTGATGTTAGGCTTTTGAGGGATTTTCTATACATTAATTAATTTCATTTCATTTACTGTGTGCTTTATTTAAATTGGCTAGAAATGTGAACCTATTTTTAAAACTCAAACCAGGACATTAAGAAACAAGACATCTGTATCTAAAAATAGAGGCAAATTTAATGGATACATACCTATTTTTGTGTTTTGTTCATGAGCGTACTTACGGAATTAAATGTGTCTCCTTAGATTTGGGGGCTCCTCTTATGGCTTATCCCAGTCTTAGACTGGTAATCATGCACATAATTCATAATAAGTCAGCAGTTTTTCCACAGATGAAACCTTGAGGTGGTTTGATGGAACACCCACAGACCAGTCAAGCTGGGGCGTTCAGAGGCCAACTGTAGATCCCCTCCAGCCCCGTCCGTGTGTGGCCTTGAGGATCCTGGAAGGAGTGTGGCAGTTTACCCCATGCGAAGACCAAAATGGGTTTATCTGTAAAATGGAGGCAGGTGTGTGAAGGGAGACGGTAAGTCTCCCTGTTGACTCTTCCCTGGTTAATGCTGCCCCACCACCATTTAAAAAGTTGAAACTGCAGCTATTTCCATTGAAATATCATTCATCAACACCGGCCACTAGATTTGATGTATGAGCCATAGTTGGATTTTCTTTGTCTCAGTAATCACCTAACTTCACTGAATTTAAGAATTTTTTTTATTTGATTTTAGATGTTCCAGCAGTAATGGAGCATCCAGGAAAAGGTAGGTTTGGAAGAAGAGAGGATATTTAGCTGTTCCTTAGAATCAATAAGACAGGCAGCAGGTGTGTGGCAGGATCTACTCTCTTTGTCTTTTGTCTCCCTCCAGGACGGAACCACAGCATCGTTCCTCTTGCAGTCTCGCTGACGCTGATGGCCTTCCTGGCCTTTGCTGTGCTCTGCTTCTGGATCTACAAGCAGAACAGTGGCTTCTTCCAGAGACTCACGGGGTCTCGGGGCCTCTACTACCCTACACTCAGCTTCAGCACAGCACAGTTAGAAGAAAACGTCCACATCTCCGATCTCGAGAAGAACGGCCAGTGAGGATGAAGTGAGAGAATGCCCTCGCTGTAAAGAACAAAGGCAGCCACGAGGGGAGTCCTGTCTGC
Organism: Microtus pennsylvanicus; assembly: GCF_037038515.1. NCBI lineage: Eukaryota > Metazoa > Chordata > Mammalia > Rodentia > Cricetidae > Microtus > Microtus pennsylvanicus. Next base: position 20,597,654 of record NC_134587.1, read on the forward strand.
GCTGCCCCTTAACCAGACGCCATGATAATGTGAATTGTGCCCCTGTTTTAATTATTCTTCAAGCACTGGTTTTTAATTTTAACCAAAGCAGATGAGGTTTAATGTATTCATTTCCTTTAACTGCGGCCCATTCTGAAAAGGGGCGTTGGGTTATTATTTAGAAAGACAAGAACTACTAAAAAGAATCCTGCATTGAGAACTCTCAAGGCAGTCTGGTACACATTCAGACATGTAAGTTCACTCAATACATTCAAAGAGAAAGGGGGCAGGGCTCTGACTTTATTTGTGGGGAAGGTGCTTCTAAGAATCAGTGTTCTGTTTGATTCTAATTCAATCATTTTTAATAGCCTGGTTTGGGAAAGTCCTTGAATCTAAACATCCAGGCTCTGGGCTCTCAGCTGATACTTTGGAGGACATTAATTTTTATTAGGTTTGATTCTTAAGCTACACAGGAGAAACAGCACCTTCTCCTAAATACAAAGATCTTGGTATGCAGGCGCTCTCAGTAACAACCTTACGGTTACAATCGTTGGGCCAAAATTATCTCGGGGCCTGTACCTCGAGGCCTGTAGAACAGAGAAAAGCCTGGCTCGAGTTTGAAGGATAGTCTCAAAGCTACCGAGTGGGGATGACACAGCAAAATCTAGGTAGATGCCCCTTCAGCCAGAGGGAGGGCTTGGCTGTCTCTCATTGGCTGGAGGGGCCCCTGCATCACATCAGCCCCAATGTCACTTAACCTATATAAGCAGATGCTCACAGTAATAAACTGAGTTCCTGCTTTAACTTGACTTCCTATTGTGTATGATTGTCCTGCGTCTGATTGTCCTGCATCTGATTGTCCTGTGTCTGATTGTCCTGCGTTGAGGGGCTGCAGAACAGGCAGAGAGTGCACTCACCTTTCCCCAGGGAATAAAGCTAAGGAGGCCTGGCACCAATGTGGCATAGGCCCTCCCTTGCTAAGTGATTACCATGTTAAAGGTGTTTTCTAGGTAAGTTCAAAGAACTACAATGGGAGTTCAATATCAATAAAGTTCATGGACCCTATTTAAAACTAAAGTAATAAAATAATATATAACGATCTTAACTGGGAGATACAGAATATGCAACTCAAACCTAAAGAGAAAAAAGTGAAGATCTGAATTATACTCCTATTAGAACCAAACGAGAGGTGATGTTGAGAAATACTAACTAAAACGACTCTGCAGTAGTAACCTTGATACGATTGTCATATGTTCACTTTGTGCATTTAAATAAACTATCAGTTTTGACTATCTCTTTTTTTCTGTTGGACTAGTTGATGCCATTGGCTGGTTAATGAGGATTAAAAGTATGATATCTGAGGCTGGGAAGTTGCTCAGTTGGTAAAGTGCCTGTTGTGCAATTAGGAGGACCTGAGTTCAGAACCTCATCACCCACATAAAGGTCAGGTGCAGTGGTGCACATCTGTAACTCAGCTCTGGGATGGGATGCAATGCAGGGGTGCACATCTGTAACTCAGCTCTGGGATGGGGTGGATGCAGGGGTGCACACCTGTAACCCCGGCTCTGGGGTGGAGTGGGATGCAGGAGTGCACACCTGTAACCCCGACTCTGGGGTGGGGTGGATGCAGGGGTGCACACCTGTAACCCCAGCTCTGGGGTGGAGTGGGATCCAGTGGTGCACATCTGTAACCCAGCTCTGGGGTGGAGTGGGATGCAGGGGTGCACACCTGTAACCCCAGCTCTGGGGTGGAGTGGGATGCAGGGGTGCACATCTGTAACCCCAGCTCTGGGAAGGGGTGGGATGCAGGGGTACACACCTGTAACCCCAGCTCTGGGATTGGGTGGGATCCAGTGGTGCACATCTGTAACCCAGCTCTGGGGTGGAGTGGGATGCAGGGGTGCACATCTGTAACCCCAGCTCTGGGATTGGGTGGGATCCAGTGGTGCACATCTGTAACCCAGCTCTGGGGTGGAGTGGGATGCAGGGGTGCACATCTGTAACCCCAGCTCTGGGATGGGGTGGGATGCAGGGGTGCACACCTGTAACCCCAGCTCTGGGGTGGAGTGGGATGCAGGGGTGCACATCTGTAACCCCAGCTCTGGGGTGGAGTGGGATGCAGGGGTGCACATCTGTAACCCCAGCTCTGGGATTGGGTGGGATCCAGTGGTGCACATCTGTAACCCCAGCTCTGGGAAGGGGTGGGATGCAGGGGTGCACACCTGTAACCCCGGCTCTGGGATGGGGTGGAACAAAACCAAGTGAATCCCTGAAGCTCATTTACCAGGCATCCTGGCCAAATTGATGAATTTCAGGTTCAGTGATGGACTTTGTCTCAAAAATTAATGTGGAAGCCGGGCGATGGTGGCGCACGCCTTTAATCCCAGAACTCGGGAGGCAGAGGCAGGCGGATCTCTGTGAGTTCGAGACCAGCCTGGTCTACAGAGCTAGTTCCAGGACAGGCTCCAAAGCCACAGAGAAATCCTGTGTCGAAAAACAAAACAAAAAAAATTAATGTGGAAAAAGACACCTAATTGTCAACATCTTGCCTCTACATGCCCACACACAAAATTAAAATTTTAACGTATACTTTCTGTAAATTAAAAAAAGTCACAGGTATGATATTCCTTCATTAATTTCTGATAAATAAAGGTGGCTCCATATTCAAGACTGAAAAGTTACTTCTCATATAAATGTTTACTGAGCATCCTATTAAGACAGATGTTCTGTTCTAGAATCGGTCCTGGGTGTGAGCGAGTCAGGGAGTCTCTATGCTCATGAGACTTTACCCCAGAAAGGCGATCTATACCCAGAAGACAGCAGTGGCTATGGAGAGTAAGTCTAGTCCTGTGATAAACATGGGGTTTCTCCAGGCTTGCCTCTGTGCATATCAACCAGCACAATCAACTGCCTTGGTGCTAGTGGCCACTAGTCATAAGGGGGAGCTCTGAGAAAAAATATGAATGTGTTTCTGCAGAGCAAACCAAGATCGTTAGCAATACAACACGAAGTTAATAGTCCCTGTGGACTATTAACAGTGAATACAGCTCCTAGCCATGGCTCTTTGCTACTTCTGTTGAGTAACTGACACACTGGGACAATCTACTTTCATTTTTTCTACATCTTAAGACTTCACTTGTAAAATCATTACATTATGTATCAGTTGTATATTTCTGACTCAAAAGAATAATTGTCTTAACTAACCAGAGGGTAGAAAAACTCAATTTAAAAATCTATCAAGTAAAATTAAAATTCCTTTCATTTTGGTCGATTTGATGAAGCTGTAATCAGTTAACCTCCCAGTAAAAGTATATAGTCACACATAACAATGTGGCAAAGGTATGCCGTTGCAAAAGCGGTTTTGCTGAAAGAACTGACACCACTTGCCAAGGCTCTGCTTTTTGACATTTAGTGTGACCCTCACCTGCAGAGTCTGTCCCCATAAACAAATCATGCATTCATTTCCATTGAAACTTCAGAAATAAACAGTAAGTGCTAAGACACCCTGCTTCTCCTACTATCAACACTCTAAAGTCTTCTGTACACATCTAATTTTCTTCTTTAATTTAAAAGCATTTTACATACAGTATATTTTGATCATATTTGTTCTCCTCCCCCAACTCTTCCCAGCTCCTCCCCATTTCCTTCCCCACCCACTATCATGTTCTCTCTCTCAGCAATAAAATGAAAAGTAAAACAAACAAAAACCCCAGTAAGACTAAAAAACAAACAAACATACATGATATTCATTTTGTGTTGGCAAACTGGCTGATATACCCAGAATTACGTCTTCCAGGAGGTGTCAATTGCAAATATCTTCTTGGTTAGGAGTGGAATATACATGTATTTTTTTATCAGAAACTAATTTATTTTTTTATTTATTTTATGTGCTTTGGTGTTTTGTCTGCATGTGTGTCTGTGTGAGGGTATCAGATCCCCTAGAACTGCAGTTAGAGACCATTGTAAGCTGTCATGTGGATGCTAGGACTTGAACCAGATTCTTCGGAAGAGAAGGCAGTGTTCTTATCTACTGAGTTATCTGTCCAGAGTCCAGAACTTAATTTCATAGCTACAGCATAAACTAAAATAATAAAATAAAATTAAGGTAGTAGGAGTACAAACTCACTCATGATTAATATACACCTCTTAAAATATATTATTTTGCTGAAGGGCCCTTGACCCCGTGTTGCTCTAAAACTTAGTGGACATTGGGACCACTAAAAATTAAAATTAAAATATGTATATATGCAATTTTTCCTGTGACTAACCTGAGTATCTTTATAGATTCCTAAGGACTGGAAAGTCTTGAATTTGTTTCAGTTAATAATCTCCTGAGTCCTTCCCATTCTTAATTGATGACTCTTCTCATTGGAAGCACCACACTTGAACGATCTCTTTAGATGAATGTTTAGTCTTGATATCTCTTTATCTCTTTGAAATGGCCAAATTCATATATGGTAACTGCTGAATATCCAGGACAAATGACAATCACAGGAATGACATATATATTTACCTTGACATTGTGGTTAAATCCATTTAACGTCACTTTTTTTCTGGAGTGATTTCTAGTTGATACTGGAGTGAGTCAGAAGAGGCAAGTGCCTAGCCTTCAAACATGACTTCACATAAAAAACCTCAGCTTAACATCTATATCATGTCATGTGTTGACCAACATAACATATTCTGTAGTGTTCATAATTTTATAGGCAAAAAAATAGCAGCACACATCCTAAGAAACTAAAGGTAGGTAAAATTAGAAAGAGCATTTAAAAGTTCCGTGTATTTTAGAACTACGTAAATTCCATTTCCAATGGAACTCTGAGGCTCCTGGAGGGTGATTTATGAGAGTGAATGGCATCTATGTTTGTGTACGGTCTTACAATTCAACATAAGATAACCAAAATTCAGACTTGCCAATTGTTTATGTCGCAAAGCCCTGTTAAGCCTTCTGAATGTGGCTTTACAGATTCAGCTCAAAGAAAAATGCCAGTGCTGTAGGCATGTTGTAAATAAACACGTGGAACGTGTGTTTCATCTCCTAAGTCCATCTCATTATTGCTATTGCACTTTCGTTGTCTTTAAAGAGTCAACAAAGGTGCCCAAACATGAAGCGCTAGATAAAGAAATGAAAATCCACACAGGCCTTTAATTCCTGGTGAGGAATTCTAATTGCAGAAGAGAATATCTCACTAAAGCCACAAATTGAGCCCCACGTATGCCAGTGACCTTCTCTACTCAGAGTTAATTAACACAACCACTTGCTTCTTGCAAAACACTTTGCTGTAATTTAGAACAAATTAAGAGAAAAATCATTCAAGTGCTGTTTTTCTTCGCACCATGAAGTAAGCGTGATGGATCAAATTTAATGGATTTAAAATATTATCATCCATTCCTGGTAATGGTGAATAGCAATAAATACCAATATCTTCTTTTAAAAACTATCCCAATCTGTTATTTTTAATGTTTCCTATTTATTAATGAATGTTGAGTTTCAAAATTAATAAATGTCTTTTCTATTGTTCCCATTAAGTCTCTTATTTAAATTTGATTCATTGTATGCATCCCTGGATATTTCTTAAATAATATGACAAATGGTTAAAGAATCATTTTGATTTTCTCTTGCCTCTTCCCCTGCTCCTGAAATTACAGCTTTATTATGGTTTCCACACGGTTTGTGTCTTAACTGGAGTTCCTCCCCCTGAATCACACCTTATGAGGTCCTATCTTCAGTGGCTGAACTTTAACCTCTTAATACATAGGGCTAATCATGGACATGATTAGCTTTCTTAAGTAATCAATTAGTTAATACTTGATTAATGATTAGTCCTCTTTCCCAGTAAAGCCTGGAACCTCCCAGAGGAGATGTGGAGCAGAAGGAAAACCACCGAAAGACTCACAGGAAGGAGGGCAGAGCCAACAGGAAGTGTCACCTAGGTGAGCTCCAACACAAGAAGCACTTCTGCAGAGGCCTGGGAGGAACCCATTGGCCGTTGAGCGAGTTTCATACCAGTGATGTTTACTCAAGCCACCCTACTAGGAGTGCTTAAGCAAGATACCTCTAATCAATGCTCTAATTCCATTCTGCACTTCAGAGTAAACAAAAACTCCGAGTCTCCACACATTGAGCAGGAAAGAAGCTGTGCCTCTGAGCACAGGAAGGAAACTGAGAGCTTCCCGGAAATGAGACAACAGCAGAAACACCCTGACATTGATAGTGGATCTTGTACTAAACTTCCCAAGTGAAGAGCGGGGTGTGTGTGTGTGTGTGTGTGTGTGTGTGTGTGTGTGTGTGTGTATCTGCCTACCCTCCATAACCCACTAAATAAACTTTATACCCAAACTCTCTGCATGGCGTACCTATCTGTCTCCTGCCATGGCCTCAGGTCCCATTGGGACCCTTGTGGGGCCGGCCTAGGGTCACCAGTGTCATGAATGATAATGGGGGGAGCGGGGGATGACATATAAAGAAAGCCGTTAGCCTGTAATGGCATATTAATGGTAAATTAATATTACAGTCTAATTATAACTTGTGTCTGTTACCTAATGAAATTTTACAGATGGCAGCCACTGAACTTATCACATGATTATTACTCCTACTGTATATGATGCAGTTATATAGGACTCAGCTGAGACCTCAAAGATCTTTCTTTTAAATCAGTTATAAGAAGGGAGTCATGAAAGTTGGTAAACGCTTAGCTTATACATGTATAAGAACACACCCAGATGTACTCACTCATCTTTTGGTATAAGAGCAATACCATCCGTTTTGCTATTCTTTAGAGTAGATCCAATCAGGTTTCATCCGCAATCACCTTCTTTTCCATCCCTAGCAGGTGAAAATGTCCTGTAGATGCCCGTGGACTGGTCTAAGTGCACACTCTAGATTTCTGTCATCTCTACCCAAATCCCAGATTCCCTTGTTCCATAACAGAAGGTTTAGATACTCAACGTTTTTAATTCTTAAAGTTAAGCAGTTAGCTTTTGGGGCTCTCAGTGTTTGAGGCTTTACTCTGGATTCAGAAAGGAGACTTTGCCCCAGAATTTAACTCGGAATCCTCGCTGGTTGGGTCTAAACATAAACAGCCCAGAAGAGAAGACAGCTCCGAGATAACCTGTCCAGAGGGTAGCTTGATGAAACACGCCTGAAGAAGGAAGCGAGAAAATGCTGACGAAGCAGACACCATGTCAGAGGAAGCAAGCCCCAACAGGGCATCCTCAGCAACCCAGGCGTCAGATCAGGGCGTCTGAAGGCAAAGCTCTTGTGGCATTTGAGACTTGAGATCTATAAGAACATCCTCTGGTGAGATGGATGATTTATCAGGCTATCTTTCCTTCTGCCATGAGCGTAATGACCTCATTTGTTCTATTTTCTTGCTCGCTAGAGTCACTAGTTAGAGAATTCGATCCTTGGGATGGGCTTGCCTAATACTGAGAAAACATGTGATCTCCCAGTCTTTGATTCTTCGCATCCTAGTCTTTGCTAAAAAACAAACCACCAATAACAGCAAAAACCCACAAGGGCTTGTGGTTGCAATTTAATTTCCCAGGTAGCTTCAATAGAGGTATTGATGTGTAAAGTGGTGGTTCCCATTCTTCCTAATGAGCCCCTCAACCATAAAATTATTTCGTTGCTACTATTATGAATTGTAATGTAATATCTAATATGCAGGATAACTGATATGACAAAGGAGTCTCAACCCACAGACTGAGAACCACCTATGTAAACATTCTAGACTTAAACGTCTTTGTCTGTGTGTGTGTGTGTACATGTATGTATGTGCCCATGTGCTTGTGGAGGCCCAGGTTAAATCTAAGAAGCTCCTCAGACATTGTCTTCTCTTTTCTGATGGGACCTCTCTCTGGCCTGGAACTCGCCATGTGGTATAGGCTGTTAGGCCAGAGAGAACCACCTGTCTCCATCTCCCCAGTTCTGGGATTACAAGAGTACAGTACATCGCCACACCTTCCTCCTTGTCTTTTTTATTTTCATTTTTATTATTTTTGCACAGGTTCTGGGAATCAAACTCAAGTCTCTGTGTTTCCAAGACAAACGCTTTACCAACTGAACTATCTCCCCAGGCCTTGTCTGAGAATTCTGTTTATCAACCAATACAGTTGACATCATGGTGCCTTCCTCCGTCCTGAGTATGACTTTGTTGGGTCGTAGTAGTTCTGGCACATTGCTATAGAAGAAGATTGGTATAGGCGCTATAGTCTCACTGGGAAGGACATCTAGACCCCAGGAGCCTGTCCCAGTGCTGTGACTCCAGAAAAAGCATGCTCACTTAACCGGTCTAGCAGCCACCACTTGGTTTATTATGCCTACCTCAGCAGCTGCAGGTGCTTAAGTATAGTCAGCCAAGGTACCACACTTCCTTATCCCAGAAAACGGTCTGTTTCTATGACAATCAAGAAGCAATCCCTAAGAGCCCTGGCAGTCTCCGAGGTCCAGTCCATCTCTATTCTGACTCTCTTTCCTGGAAGAACAGTGAGGCTTCCTAATGGATCACTGGCTCTCATTCGAATGACTTCATGGCAGGGTTTAAAAGATCACAAACCTATTGCAAACATCATTTTATAGATGACAAGAGACAGAAACATTCTGTTTTGTAGGTGATACACCGTTGACCTGTAGTGAGGTTAGACTCCAAATACAATTCGTGATTCCCAGTCCTGTGCAGCTCTCATCAGTAGCTCGCGTTGCCTGCAGGATGACTGACACCCAGAACACAGGGCAAAGGGGCGAGGTTGGAGGAAGTCACGGGAGACCTGGGACAGTCAAAGAGACCTTGTTATTTGACCAGGAAATCAGAGAAGGGCAAACAGTCTCCTTACTTCAAACACACAGAGGGTGAGGCAGTTGCAGTTACGCTTTGGAATGCCAGTTGGCATTCGGAACAGGGCAAGGAGGTCCAGCAAAGCTCTCAAACTGGGGAATTGAACAAGGAGGCTCAGGGAGGGTGGATCAGGAACCCAGCGGAGCCGCACAGAACAATACAAACACGCAGAAGCAAAGTTACCCCAGTTATTTTTTCCTAATGAATCCTGCACGTGGTGATACTTTCTCCAAGCTCAGCTGGCACAGTGTTGAGATCTGGCTGTTTCTACTTTTGGTCTGTGCACCTAGAAACAGAGCAGTTCTCATTAAGGCAGGTGAGCTGCATTCCATGCAGACTACAGATGCAAGACAATCCCCTCTGAAAGTTATGCAACCCCAGGAAACTGAGAACTTTAAGGAAGTCTCTTTGGCTAGTAGAGAGAGGAGAGAGGAAAACAGCCACTAGAAATTGAGTTTTATTCTAATTGATCAGTTTTATAACAAATATGAAGAAGGGGTTTTTTTTGGCATCAAGGTTTTTAATTCATCCTTCTTAGCCTTGTGTGGACGGCCTTCTCTTCCTCCCATCTACAGACCACCCTTCCACACTTTAGGGAGCATGACCAGAAAGACCCCATTCAACCTGAATAAGTCAAATGGAGCCTTTGTTAACCACCCAAGCAGATTAGCAGCTGTGTTCGTGACCTCCAGTTGGTTCCAGTTTTTAAGGGCAAACGCAATTGTGACACACACAGACCAGCAGCTCCTGACGTCTGCAGCAAGCAGGCACATTTGCAGAAGTGGAGAGAAAACAGTTAATAGGCAGGCAGTTAACCTTAGCTCAGGGTCACACTGTACAGGAGCTTACGGCAGGGCCAGAGACCCTCAGGAAATGTATGACTGGTCTAAGTGACCAGAGACCAGTTTTACCCATGACAGTTTTAATACTTAAAGTAGTCTTAGGAATGCTTTCATTAGATGTCATAACTATGGTTCATAAGCCCACTATGCCACGAGCCACAGTCGTAGCCCTTAGATGACCTTGTCTTGTAGCCTCAGTGAGGTCCAGCTCAATGCAGGCTAGGAAAGAAGAGTCAAGGACGAGCCAGAGAAGCAAGATTGGGCCTGTGGGTTTCCCAAATCCCTCCATGCCTCCTGCAGCCATGTGGAGGTGACTTCTTGCACTAGGCCTTCTACCTGTCACTTGCCTGTCCATCACTTACAAAGCTGAAACATTTCCAGGTCCGAGACTACTTCTTCAGGCCTGGCCTGGGGAAAGCTCCCCAGTGCCTGACCTTGGAGCTGAACTTTGACTTCACACCTTCACTAAGTTGTTTTCAATTACCACCCCCTGTGATCAGGCTTCTCCTGGGGAGCCCTAAGGACAAGCGTGAACCCCGCTTTGAATGTTGGGATGGTTACTACTGTTTAGCCGTCTGGACTCTCTGGGAGGGTGTTTCTCCCCCCCCCCCCCCCCCGTATGAAGCTTTTCCAATACAACATAAAATTCCAATTAAACACATGTTCAGCCCAACTGGCCTCCAAACGCAAGCCTGGTAAATCATCCCCCAGTAAACCATTTTTGAACTGAGTGGTCACTGTTGAGGGAGGAAAAGGTTATTATCAACTCAAACTGTTAAATTATACTTTCATGACTGAACACAACTGTAATCCATATTATTATTTTAAATTGCACTATAAAATGCAGTCATTTATCGCCTTTCCAAAACTGAAGGATAATGTATTACCAAATTATCAAGGGTCCTTTAATAAAGCTCTTGAATTTGATTCATACTGCATGATGAAGCTTATCCTTGAGAAAGAGCCACTAAAAGGTATCCCTCGTCTTAAACCTAGTGACATAAAATCTCCCTCTAATGAGCTGCCAGAAAGCTTCCGCTTCGATGCTTTGTTGATACTGTGTCAGCAGGACATTTAAGCTTCAAGCTTTTTATGTTTGATCAAATACCAACATTACACTGAAGCAGAGAATTAATTCAGAGTGAAGCTTTCAAAACCCCCTATAGGCCTCCCCCTTCCTTCCTCCCCACCACTGAAGAGGTCACTTGAATCACAGTTTGGTGACAGAAGAGTCCATGAGCGTTGGATATAAACAAAATTGCTGCAGAACCAAAGGGGAACCGTGCACCAACAGACTTCTCTAAAAACGTCAGTCATGTCTAAGACGGGAGGCTGGACCCTGTGCTGGGAAGGAAGAAGGTGGACTGGATTTTACTTCATCTTCTAAAGAGAAGGGGGACACCAGAGGGGCCAAGAGGCTGCCCCAAGCTCTCAGCTAGTGTGTGGGAGGCTGGAATCAAGCACACACACACACACACACACACACACACTGTGGGCCTTTCCTGAAGGAAATCCCTCAACAAACAAAAAAAAAAGAGGAGGAGGAAGAGGAGGAGGAGGAGGAGGAAGAAGAAGAAGAAGAAGAAGAAGAAGAAGAAGAAGAAGAAGAAGAAGAAGAAGAAGAAGAAGAAGAAGAAGAAGAAGAAGAAGAAACCTCCAATCTTAGAGGAAAATAATCATTTTCTCACCTAACTTTAACTTTTTCCCATTGCTTTCTAAAGCTTTCTGAGCCCTCTAAAAGGAAATTTTTTATTATGCTGTCATATTCACAAAAAAAAAAAACACCCAAAAGAACAGATTGAATTTTTCAGAGTCTCAGAAATCAACAGGAAAATGTCAACAAAATAAAAACAGTGTCCTTGGGAAATAATGTACACACAGAGCCCAGACTACTTGACTGCCATCTATGCAGTTGGGATAAATGCTGAGCCGCTAATCTTTTACCTGGTTCTCTCTCCTCCTTGAATACACACACGCACACCCAAATGTAGCATTACTGTCCCCACAGTAAAGACCCTCTTCAGCCTCAGAAATGCCTCCCACCACCACCACTATGTCACTGACGAGACCTGTCAGACCTAAAGATTATTCGGTAGGTTCTTTTTCTAAGAGCATGATTGGGAAAATAAATATCACCTGCTACTTCAGGGTGAGAGAAGATGGGGGGTAAGATCACGACTAACATAAGGGAGCACATGGGAATTGGGGAAGTGGACAGGTATGAAACTGGATTGTTCTCTTTCCACTGCCCAAGTTCTACCCACCACAACTTTTTGGTCAATGTGTGGCATCAAAGGGGTGAGAGGAGAGAGAAATGACGCTATAACCACATGCTATATAGGGAATTTAAAACCTAATTGAATTTCTCTTTTAGGATCCAGGGACAGACTTTCCTGCCATCGAAGAACACTTCTCCATGCTTGCATCCCATCCTCTATGTTTTGCTTTGTTTTCCCATTAACCAGAAGACAGAGGAACCATATTTTCAGATCAATGGGCTGACATGTCTCAAAATCTGGAGTATGAAACACTCAGTGTCAGATAACTTTAAAGAGCCTAGGTAGTTCATGATGTAGAAGCGTGGGTTGCTTTTGCTATTGGTTTTGTTTTGGTGGTTTGGGTTGGGTTGGGTTTTTTGAGACAGGGTTTCTTGGTGTAGCCTTGGCTGTCCTGGAACTCACTCTGTAGACCAGGCCTGCCTTGAATTCACAGAGATCTGCCTGCCGCTGCCTCCCGGGTGGCATTAAAGACCAGTTGCAGATATCTGACGTGACTGGGAGCCCTATCATCTTCAAGCACTTTTTACTTCCCAGGATGCCTTGTGGTTTGTGAGTACTCATGATCTAGGATCCACCAATGAGATGTCCACATTTAAAACCTTAATTCAAAAGTGAAGAACACTGTGGCAGGCTTAATAACAGTCTCCAGAGATATACAAATATCACTTTATAGGGCAACATTTTGGCCAATGTGATACTTAGATGGGACATTATCCTGCAATTATCCAGATGAGTACTAGGTACCATAACACGAACCTTCTAAGAAGGGATAGAAGGTCATTTGAGGGCAGAGGACGTACACACAACAAAGCAACATAAAGGCAGAATAAGGAGGGTTTGAAATGTGGTATTGGAAGGTTCTAGCCACCAGCAAAAGAAACCCAGTGTACCATATGTTGTATAAGAAAGGACGGATTCTCTCCTGGTGTTCCAGCCCAGTGGACTCGGTTCTGGGCATTCTGGTCTCTAGAACCGAGAACGAATGCATTACTGATGTTTTAAACCACCCGGTTTATGGCAATTTGTTACACAATGAAAACTAATAACAACCTGAAGAAGTTGGCCCTGCCCAGAATCCAGTCTGGAAGGGCAGTGGAGGGCACACAGGCTTCCACAGAGAGACCGAGAGTGCAGGACTACTACCTTCCAGTCATGGTGAGTCGCCACCTCTGCCCAGAGGATGTGACTGTGGAGAACGCTGGGTGACTTGTGCTGAGCAATCTATGACTCTGTCGACCATCTTTTGATCTCTTACTTTTACAAATGCCTTTTCTGTTGGAACTAGAGTGGGCTCTTTATTGTGCAACATGGAGCTCTGGTCATACAATTCCGGTTGCGTTACCTCGGACATGCTGGGCTGTCCTGGAATGCAACAGAACCCAGTTGCAATATTCTCTCTCCCATAAGTTCATCCATGAAAAATGTCATTCAACTCAGATGTCTGAGTAACCGTGGAGCAGAGCTAAAAAGGTGGATTCAGAAGCATAACCATTATAATTCAAATAAACTCTCCATCGCCTAGTTAGCCATCAGAGTCAATCCCTGTTCATAAAGAGACAAAATGAGAATGTTAAAAATGGTAGCTCATTGAGTGTAACTGCTAAACAGGTCCTGCTGTGCACACCTATAATAACAGCCCGGGGAAGCTCAGGCAGGAAGATTGCTGCAAAGTTGAGGCTTGTCTTGTCCACATAGCTAGTTCTAGGCCAGTTGGGGCTACATGGAAGATGCTGCTGCAGATAAAAAGAAAGGTCTTGTCCCTGTGCATTAGAATAAGATTGAGCTTCTTTCGAGGGCAGTGGTTCTCAACCTTCCTAATGCTGTGACTCTTTAAGACAGTTCCTCATTTTTGTTACTACTTCATAACTGTAATTTTGATACTTCTATGAATCGTAATGTAGATGTCTAATATACAGGCTATCTGATATGTGACTCCTGTAAAAGGGCCGTTTAAACCCCCAAGGGGTCTTGAGCCACAGATTGAGGACCACTGCTCTAGGGATTTGCAAGCGTGGTCCGGGGAACTCAGTGTCACTCAAGAACTGGTTAGGAAGACTCTCAGGCCATCACTGAGAATTCCTGAGCCAGATCCTGCATTTCAGCAGGATGCTAATGCGATAATCCTTGTGTATATTGAAGGTCAAGCAGACCTTTCCAAGGAGACAAACTGGACCTTTCAGAGGGAAATGGCACTTGGGTTTAGTTATAGAGAAAGGCACCCCAGAAAAGAAAACGTCCAGAGTAGCGTATAAAGATAGGGAAGCATAGGCCACCACAAGGGATTGTGCAGTGGTTTTCAACCCTAGATAACAGAGACACGAACAGGAGGGAGTTAGAATTAGGCCATGAGTGGTCAAATGGGAGAGTTTCCACATTAACCCAGGGGCACTGGAGCGACAGGAAAGGGCAGGTGAAATGGTGTGTACTCTAACCAAACGTGTCAAAGTTGATTCAGGAAAGAGCTAGAGATAGGGGACATATGGCAGTTGTTCAGACAAGAACAAAGTAGCAGCAGAAGGAGGAAAAGGAAGTGTCTGTGTTACAGGGCAGGAAAAATAAACAGAACACAGGACTATTCATTTGGCCAAGGATGTAAGGGATGGAGAAGATTGAAATTTTATATTAAGAGTGTCCAGGAAGGAAGAGAGAAACTGATTATCAAGATGAAAGTTAATGAGCCTGGGTTAGTCTGGCTGATTTTGATGTCAGAATATCATCCAGGGAATGTGCACTTGGTAATGGAAGATTATCCAGTCCTCGGGAGAGAAGGGGAAACCTACAAAAAGACTGGGAGAAATGGTCACAAGGGGAGGGCTGTTACCTGAGAATTAAGTGAGTTTTCCAAAGGCCAACATTAGGTAGAGATGGGCAGGCAAGAAGAGAACATACAGAATTCCTTCACTTAGAGGCGGAAAAAGACAGGGTGCTGGCCACATAACTTAGGGGCAAACCACAGCTCCCCAGCTCTGGTGCCCTAGGCAGAAAAGGGATTTCTCCAGAAAATATTTCCGATGGTCCCATGCAAAAGTCTCAGGTGGACGGGACACCACTTGGGGCCTAGAACTTTAGCAGGAAGAGGAGGGGAGTAGAAGAAAATGGAAGGAAAAGAAAGGGAAGTGGGGAGGAGTGGAGAGAGAAGTTACTGCCCCCATCCAAACCCCATGGATTCTTCTACCTGCCTTCCCAACACATCCCAACTACTTCCTTAAACAGACGCAGGACCGGAAGTTGACAAACGTTCACTAAAGCAAGGAGGAAGGAAAGGCAGCAAAGAAATCGGTACTGCGGCCTCACAGGAGCGGAGAAAAGAGTGGTCACATGATCACTACACAGTCTGGCTGCAAAGGGTGGGTCACTAGTAGCCTTTGAAGTCCTGGATCATCAGTTGGTCCGCAAATGAGGAAGTAAAAGCCAGACTTTAAGAAAATAATATAGAGACAGAGTGAGGTGGCAACACAGTTCGTGCATAAACTACCTTTTTTTTATTAAATGTGGAGGGAAGTGGTAGGGGCGAGCCACCCTGCTAGGAGTCGATGGCCAGAAAATTCCTTGAAGGACCCCCAATAACATAAGCCATTGCCAGTGCTCTTGCCTGCCTACTAGCGGTGGGTCGTAAGACCTGACAGCTGAAGACACCTCAGCGTTTGGCCCAAGCTAGAGAAATCAAGATGAAGCTGCGCTGGGCGCTTCCTCCATGCTGGGCAGCCCTGACACTGCTGGAAGCGGCTGTACTGGCTGCAGGGGAGGAGACTTCCACTAACATTCAGCCATGCTCAGCTGTGGACTCCGTGGGCCATACTAGTGATGATCCAAGCAGCAGGCGCACACTGGTGTAATAGCATGCTCTAGGGGTGCAACCACCTTCCTTCCGGTTGGATTTGAGGCCCGCTACACAGGAGGGAATTCATATCTGCTACTGTAAACCTGGGCATATCTGCTACTGTAAACCTGTGGTTAGGGAAGCCATACGCCCTAGCGTGGAATCGACTGCTGTCGTTTTACTAACTGGGGACGATGCGCTTCTCAAACTTGCCTTCTAAATATTGGGCTGTGCCCATATAGATTAGTGCTGCCGTCTGCTGTGGTAAGAGACGCTTGCTTTCTAAGTGGGCAGCAGATGTTGGGAGACCCATGACTGTTCAAGTGCTAAGAATTAAGATGACTGTGAAGTGCTGAGCCCTAAATGGGACATGGATATCAGTCTCCGAAAGACCCAGGGCACAGGGTGGAGGAGAGGGTGGGAAGCATGTAAGAACTGTGGAAGTGAGGTAGTGCTGTAGAGTGAGGTCATCCAGGCATGGCCTAACACCGTGCTCTTGACTGCTCAGCATCCGTGAGCACATTAGGTGTGCGTGAGATTGAGCCTGTGGCATACTGTCAACGGGCAGATCATGAAGCTACCCCTCCCTGAGGATGTAAAGACAGCAGTGTTACTGAGGGAGGAAAAGACATGGTCTTCCACGATACTACAGCCACAGGTAAAACATCCAAGCTTGTAAATATGTTCGCATAAGCAACCCCAATTAAACTCCATGGATCGTGGGGGGGAGGGGAGAGGAGGCCAGTGAAAAGGTATCTTAGTTTCTTTTCTGTTTCTTTGATCAAATACACTGATAAAGCAACCTACGTGGGGAAGGGTTTATTTGGTCCACAGTTCCAGGTTACAGGGAAGTCAGGGAGGTGGGAGCTGGAGAGAACAGGTCACATGACATCCACAGTTACGATCAGAGGACAGTGTATTAATACAAGCATGCTACTGTTCAGCCTATCATTCTCCATCTTATATAGTTCAGGACCCCTGTTCAGGGACTGTTCCCACCCACAATTAAGATGGGTCTTTTCAAAACAATTAATAAGACAATCCCACATATACATTCCGGTCTATTATAGGCTGAGGCCCACTTCCCCTGCCATTCTGGGGCACAAGGACATGGATTGAGTTTGTCAGCTAAGCACAATTCCTTAGGGATAACAGCGGCAGCCATCAGCCTACTTCTGTGGCAGGACTTTGCCTGGGTCATATCTATTGCTTGCTGGGGTTCACTCTCAGAGCTGAATCCTCTGGCCTCCCAGCAATTCCACAAGTCTGGATACACCCGAATGCCTGCCTGCTGGTTGCCAAGCTGACGATACTACCATCACAAAGAGGAACAAGTTAGAAAGAAGAAGGGCAGTGGGAGAGAGAGTGGGGAAGAGACAAATAACTGGGGGCAAATATGGTGAAAACATGTTATATACATGTATGAAAAGTCATGTTGAAACCCATTATTCTGCTTAGTGGAGATGAGCTATCCATTGCTTTAGAGTGTGGAGGTAAAGTCCAAGGAGAGAAGCACAAGAAAACTTACTTATGATAAATGGACATTTGGAAGTATTTCAGACCAGTGTGCAGGACTCTGCAAAGACAACAGAAAGTTCCAGATGAAAGAGTAAAATCTGATCCTAGCCAACGCAAGAGCGGGGGGGGGGACTAATTTAAAAAGAGACGCTGGTAGAAGGGGTGGCTGTAAGGGGAAGGGCACGGGGACAAGCAAATCCTGGAGGGGTTCCTTGATTTAGTTTAACTGATGTGAAATATTATCCCGGGCAGGCAGGTATTTTGCTGGAAGCTGCGGCATGCCCAGACCAGAGCAGGGCAGGTCTCATGACTTCTGTGAGCTGATGAGCTAGGGCCCATTAGATTATATGAGTGCTAATGTTCATTCAGCCTTAAATGTGTTAGCACTTTAATATTTGAAACTGCAAACATCAATACAAACAAGTGAGAATTTAATAATGCCGAACAAGACGCACATTGTTATGGGATTTTGGGACAGAAAGCAAATGCTTCTGGCTGCGGGGCTTCAAGGACAAGGCTGAATCCTGAAGGGCAAGGAGACAAGAAGGCAGGGAACATTTGTCTGAAACTTATCTGTCTCCATTTCTGTCTCTATCTCTCTGTCTTCCTCTCTCTGTCTTCCTCTCTCTGTCTCTCTCTCTGTCTCTCTCTCTGTTTCTCTCTCTCTCTCTCTCTCTCTCTCTCTCTCTCACACACACACACACACACACACACACACACCGGGTATTAGAATAGACCTTTATATGACTTGGGGAAGTAGCTCAGTGGTAAACAGCTTGTATAGTATGTAAAAGAGCCTGAGTTTAATTCTTGTTATAACAAAGAAAATAAATAAAATGGGTGTTTACTCATCCGCTTTCTCCCTTTCTTTGAGTTTTCTTCATGAACAAGACAGAACCGCCTCTCTTACAAAGAGCTGAGTCTCAGAATTGAACTCAGTGTTCACAATCCCTGCCACTTAAGTATAGGCCCAGGGACACGGGTTAGGTTAATCCGTTAAGCACACTTTCCTGGGTTCAACAGTGGCAGTCACCACGCTAGGCCTGTATCATATCTACTACCTGCCAAGGTTCATCTCAGACTCTGGCTGTCTGCCCTTCCACCCATTCTACAAGTCTTCTGAAACTCTTTCAGTATATTTATTTGCATTTTTAAGCTACCTAGATTTTCTGGTGTTTGCATGCAGACATCCTGATTCATACCAGTGTGGTCACAGGAAGCCCACATCCCCGCTTTGGGGAAGAAGCAGGCGAACATTAGCCATAGATGGTTATGTCAGAGAAACAGAAACCTTGCTACCTGTGTCAAGCAAAAGAGGCATTTGATATAGGACATGAGAGGACTGCTCAATCTCCAGAAAGAACAGAGGAACCAAGGCCAGGGGATCCTCTGCTGAGATTTAAGAAGTTAAAGATTGCTGAAGGAGAGAGGAGGCCTGCTTTTGATCCTCTCATTGGGGATAGTCATAGCACCCAAAGGTTGTATGAAAAGTTCTTAGCATCCACAATTAGTATGTGTGAACGAATGCAACCTGCTGGCACTCAGGCCCCAAACTCTAACATCTGCTGAGCCTGGCCTACCCAGGCTTCCTCGGACTTCCAAGTTGATGAAGATTTTCTTTTTAGTTTTTAAAGCAGTCTTTTATTTCATCTCTTCAAGATGTTCCAAGCTGCTGACTCCTGTCCCGTAAACCCTGGATACACAAGATGATCCACTTGGTTGTAAGAAGAAAGACTCAGCACTTCTACTGATCAAATGATGTGGCTTTGCTTTATCACTCCAAAGAAGAAACCAGAGTGCTGAGATGGCTTAGTGCACCAGGGCGCTTGTTGCCAAGGTCGAGACCATGACTTCAGTTCCCCGGGACCCACATTATGGAAGGAGAAAGCCCTGATTTCTACAAGCTGTCCTATGACCTCCATATGTGTGCTGTGGGACACACATTAATTAATTAAAGCTATAAAAATAGAATTCAGGAAGGAAGAGCAGAGCCAGGCATGGAGGTGCATGCCTATAATTTTAGCAATTGTCAAGTGGAGGGGAGAGCATCAAGTGTTCAAAACCAGTCTCAGTTACAGAGCAAGTCTGAGGCCAGCCTGGGCTACATGAGACCTTGTCTCTAAAAGAAGGAGAAGAAGGAGGAAGAGAAAATGATTGTATCTTTATCTAGATCTACAGATGACAATATGATTATTGTGACCAAGTTCTCATTTGGTAGCCACCGATAACGTCATTATAACAGGTCCCTAACAAAATGGGGAAATAAACACCTTAGGGGAGGGAAAATACATTTTGTCCATGTCTAAATTGTTTTGTTAGTAATTACTATATGTATTGAAAATATATGTATGTAACTCATAAGTTAATATACATATACTGATTGAACACAAAGTCTAACTGATTTAAACCATACCCCTGCAAGTGATGGTCTCTCGTGATTTTCTTCTTACACTCTGGCTTTTTATTTGTGGCTACCTTCATTTCTCCTCTGTGTTTCCCCTTTGTCTGACATGTAAGTATTCCCCCAACTTCTTCATTGTTTGGACATTCCTGTAATTTTACTTCCTCTGCAGGACAGTGCTTTGGCCTCTGTCTTCAAGACAGACCTCCTCTTATTTCTGAAAGGATTAGTGATTCTCTTATTTTTCAGATTATAATATCATTTCCCCATTTCTTGTCTTCCCTCCAAACCATCCCATATACCACCCCCTTGCACTTCAAATATATGGCCTCTTTTTTCATCAATTGTTGTTATATGCATAGATAGATAGATTGATAGATAGATAGATAGATAGATAGATAGATAGATAGATAGATGATAGATAGATTTAGATATAGATATTCCTAAATAAAATCTGCTCAGTCTGTATAATGTTACCTGTATGCTTTAGGACTGACCATTTTGTATTGAATAACCAGCTGCTGTGCTCTATTTCTCCTACTTTCAGCATTCCTTAGCTGCCTGCAGTTCTTTGTGTAGGACTGAGGCCTCCTGGGCTTTCTCCTGTCCACTTTGGCATGTCCATCATTGTCCTTGCTGAGCTCCTGTTTAAGCAGTCATGTTGGTGAGACTTTATGTGTGTAACTTCTGCCATTATTAGAAGACACAATCTCACAGCAAACTTTCTGATACTCTGGCCCTTTATATATATATATATTTGGTTTCTCAAGACAGGGTTTCTCTGTAGCTTTAGTGCCTGTCCTGGAACTAGCTCCTGTAGACCAGGCTGGCCTCGAACTCACAGAGATCCGCCTGCCTCTGCCTCCCAAGTGCTAGGATTAAAAGCATGCACCACCACCATGTGGCTTTTTGCAATATTTCTTATTCCTCTTCCACAATGTTCCCTGAGACTTAGGTGCAGGAGTTGAGACTGGGCTCTACATCACTGTATTTTGATTGGTGTGGTTTTCTGTAATGGTCTCTTTCTATAGCAAAGAGAAGTTCCCTTAATGAAGGGTACAGATTACATTCATTTGTGGATATAAGGACAAATTTTTAGAACACAGTTAGAGATTATGCTGGCTTAGTAAAGTAGAGGTTCTAGATTCTCCTTCAGGTTCCATGACTTCACTAGCCCTGGGCAGTTGACTAGGCTTCCAATGCCAGGCATGCTTTTCCTCTTGTTGATCAGGTCTTAAGTCCAAGCAGAGAGCTGTTGGTTACCACCAGGGTATAGTGGGCCACTATTGCACCCTTACAGTTATGATGCCATTCTGGACATTGTTATGTAAATTTATAGGTGTCATTCCTGGGTAGGGCGCTTGATTGCTTTCCTCTTTTGGTAGCTTCCGTGTTTTCTGGTACCATGAAAGCTAGTTCTCAAGGAGACAGAATTCAGATCAGTTTCAGATCAGCGCCCTGGGATGACATACATGGTGTCTTCAGCAGTAGGGGGCACTCTCAGGGGGCAAGCGAGTGATATTTTTTATTATCTATATGATGGGTACCTTAAATTCATCCACTCTGAAAAAGAGCTGATCCGCTCTTGCATCCTCCTTTTCCCCTGAATCTTTTGTCACAGCTAATGATGGCAGCATTTGCCAGTTGCTCACTTAGGAGCCTGGGATTAGCTTTCCCTTCCATGTGCTGATCGTGTTCCCCGATTGCTGTAGAGTGTCACCTACTTTCCCTTTCCACTGCTACCATTCTCACTTGGGCGCCGGGTGACAGAGACAATATGTAATGTTTAAGAGCCAATGACTGAATCTACGATGTAAAATCTAAATGAAAAAATAATTTGCATCACTAGCTTATCATGCTAGAGTTACCAAGATCATCCAAATGGCCCCGAACAAAGACATCTGCTGTTGGGAAGTGTGTGCCAGAACTCAACACAATATTGTTTTAAGCCTATAATTACCTGGGATGTTGAATTGATTTTTTTTTATCTTATAATTTGGTGTCTAGCGCCTTAAGTATCCGACTGTTAGAGAAAAATCCCATTACGATTTGGCAAGCGATTCCAGACTGGATTGATTAGCCATGAAATGAATGCAAGCACTCTGTGCAGCTTAAATGTGCACTTAATAGTTTAAATATGAGATGACATTGACAGCTTTCCAAACAGTGCTGAAACTCTAATGAGCAACCCACCAGCATTTATCCACGCGATCCTTACGTAGTAACATTTCACAATCATTTATCCCCCTTTTCATTTGTATCTCGACTGCATTTTTGATTCTCCATCGTGACGTTTCTTGGGAACAATAGACGATCTCAAATACTAGTTAAACTACAACAGCCAGCAAAAGATCACTGATTGTTCTCCTCTTCCAATGATTGCCACTTGAATGGAGACGATTCCTTTAGGTAGACGTGACAGCAAGTTGGGACAACAACTATGACAAGTTGAAGAGCCAAAAGTGTTGTCTGCATTCGGTGCAGAAACAACTATGTATCATTTGCAATCAGGAAGCAATATTATAAAATATGAAAGATATACACACTGGAAACAAATCCATGAACACAGCTTCAATGGAGAAAACACAGCACGTATACAGATATGTGTGTGTGCATGTATGCCTCGCCCCCCCCAACACATAAAAGCCCCAGAAACCCACCCTTAACTCTGAAAGCAGCAGGAAGCTAAGCCACATTTAATAACTTTAACAATGCCTCTTTAGCTTCCGTTAAGTCACAGAGAAAGTCTGACCACCCATGGGGCAGAAACCTACTACAGCTATTTGCAAGGTAGCAAAGATACACCTTTATTGATTGCTGTCTTCTGCTTTTAGTTTTTGAATTGTTAAGTACATACCTTTCATTGTGCACACTGCACGAAGTAATCTGGTAAGTGATTCCTAGATTAAATTATTGTTCCACAAGATTAAAACACTTCAAATTTAATAGCTGCACAGCTCACAGAGAGATATCACAATACCTCATCAACACTATAAAAAAAAAGCCCAAGCAATAAATGAAATCACAAAACACATGTCTTAGAAGGAAATGAGGTCAGAAATACTCTCCTGGTTTTCTTTCTGTTGCTGTTCTAAATGCCATGACCTAGCGGAAGTGGGGAAGAAAGGGTTCATTTCACCTTACGGGGCACAGTCGAGGAAGTCGGGGCAGAAACCTGGAGGCAGGAGATGAAGTAGAAACCGTGGAAGAATTCTGATTCTTGACTGGCTCACTCCCTGGCTCATGTTCAGCTACCCTTCTTGTACACTCGGGCCTACCTGCCCAGATATCACTACTCAGAGAGGGCTGGGCCTCCGTGTATCAATCACCCGTCAATACGGTGCCCCCCAGACATACCTCATGACTGATCAAGACAAGGTGTGTCCCGTTAATAACAAAACTAATGAGAATGGATTCCCCGTAAAGGCTCTGCTTGGGTTCCGTGTGGTGACGTCATACAGCACAGGAGTCCAAGCAAACACCCAGAAGGGAAAGGAAAACCTAGTGTCCATGAGCGGAGCAGAGGAAGGCTTTTGTTCTTACTCCTACACTGTCGGCCATCATTGGCAGGCAGTGTTCTCTTCCTTACGGTTAAGAGTCATTGTGAGCTGCTGAGACAGCTCCACTGGCAAGGGTGGTTGAGCCGAGACTGATGACCTGAGTTCGAACCCTGAGTCCCGCATGGTGGAAGAAGAAAAGAGACTCCCTCAAGCTGTCCTCTGACCTCCACACACCGGCCATACCCTCCTACCACACACTGAATAAATTAATGTAATTTTTAAAATTAGTGATTGTGACAGACAATGGTGGATAAAAATATAAGTCTGTGACAGCTACCACAGGGATTTATATACAAAAGAAACCCTGGAAGGCATCTTCATTTTAACTGATTGGCCTTATGGAAGAGGTCTATTTGCACTTGGAGGTAAATTTAGATTTCCCGAAGATAAGGCCAGAAGCACGTTGGGACCATTTAGAGTCCTAGCATCCAGCTGCTCTTCCCTGCTAGAGATCTTTACTTTCCTTTTGATCTGAGTTACTGAAAGCTGTGTCAAAGTTGTTTACCAGCTCTGCTTCACGAGCACGTGCTGCCTTGCCTTGGGGATCAGAAGATAAGTTTTCAGCTGTTGGTCCACCTGACTGTTGGGTATATAAGCCTCCATGGTGCTATTGAATAAAGGGCTTCTTACCAGTGACTAGAGGTCCATGTCTCTGTCTCTCTGTCTGTGTGTGTTTGTGTGTTTCAACCTCCAGCCCCTTGCCTGAAGCTCGCAAACTGTATGGTAGCGCATAGAGTGCAGACAGGCGTTGTGCGCTGCAGAAGCAGGATGGCCTTATTCTAGTGAGAACCAGTTTGCTCAGCCACAGGTTAAGGCAAACCCTCCAAACCTTGGCATCTTTTTCTTTCATTCAACTTTCTTACAAGAGAAGCAGAAAGCCTGCTGGTGGCTTTTTCTAACAAAAGAGAGTATAATTAATTTCTGGAAGTTTCTGTGAGGTATCTTATTACTACCACCACTACCACTAACATTCAGACTTCAGTAGTTTCCCTAGGCCCTTATAAGGTTCCCGATTGATCGCTCCATCAATCTCCAATCAAATTGCTACGGCTCTCAAACCAACACTATTCCTACATGGTTCTCATGAAGCCGCTCTTTCTACTCAAAAATCTAATGAGACTCAAACAATTACCAAATCAGGCACATATTCCCCCAGCTAAGGCTTCAGACTATTGCAAAAGCTGGCCAGAGTTAAAAAAAAAAAAGCAATGACATCCTCATGAATTCAGGAAAGAAAGAACAGCGTGCTCCAAGTGCAGTCTCCCTTAAATTAAATACAGTCTCAACAAAGGCAATAGTTTTTCATTAAATTGACACTAACTTCAAAGTTCATAAACAGGAACAAGAAGGCAATAATATCCAAGATAATTATGAAAGGAAAACATAAACCGGGTGAACCATCTTACCTTACTAGAAGTGAGATGATTGTTTTTTTTATAAAGACATAATGTGGGCCTGTGAAGATGACTGTGTAAGCAGGAGGTGTTCATTTGAATCCATAGTCCCCACGTAATAAAGTCAGGCATGGCTGCTCCCACTGTTAACTCCAAAACTGGACGGGGCAGAGACAAGATCTTTGGGGCTCACTGGCTGCCGGATTAATTTGAGGTTCAGCGAAAGATCCTGCCTCATCAAGGCAGCCATCAAACCGCACACCCTAATAGTAGGAGACTTCAACACTCCTCTCTCACCAATGGACAGGTCAATCAGACAGAAACCTAACAGAGAAATTAGAGAATTAATGGAGGTAATGAATCAATTGGACTTAACAGACATCTATAGAATATTCCACCCAAATAGGAAAGAATATACCTTCTTCTCTGCAGCTCATGGAACCTTCTCGAAAATTGACCACATAGTCGGTAACAAAGCAAACTTCCACAGTTACAAAAAAAATATTAGTAACCACCTGTGTCCTATCAGATCACCATGGATTAAAGTTAGAATTCAACAACAATGCTACCCCCAGAAAGCCTACAAACTCATGGAAACTGAACAGTCAACTACTGAACCATACCTGGATTGAGGAAGAAATAAAGAAAGAAATTAAAGTCTTCCTGGAATTCAATGAAAATAAAGAAACAACATACTCAAACTTATGAGACACTATGAAATCAGTCCTAAGAGGAAAGTTCATAGCACTAAGTGCCCACTTAAAGAAAACAGAGAAAGCACACATTGGAGACTTAACAGCCCACCTGAAAGCTCTAGAAAAAAAGGAAGCAGACTCACCTAGGAGGAGTAGAAGACTGGAAATAATCAAACTGAGGACTGAAATCAACAAAATAGAAACACAGAAAACAATCCAAAGAGTCAATGAAACAAAAAGCTGGTTCCTGGAGAAAATCAACAAGATTGATAAACCCCTATCCAAACTAATCAAACAGCAGAAAGAGAATATGCAAATTAATAAGATCAGAAATGAAAAGGGGGACATAACCACAGACACAGAGGAAATTCAGAGAATCATTAGATCTTACTACAAAAGCCTGTATAAGACAAAACTGGAAAATGTAAAAGAAATGGACACTTTTTTAGATAAATACCATATACCAAAGTTAAACCAGGACCAGGTGAACAATCTAAATAAACCTGTTAGTTGCAAAGAATTAGAAGCAGTTATCAAAAACCTCCCTACCAAAGAAGCCCAGGACCAGATGGTTTCAATGTGGAATTCTACCAGAACATCCAAGAAGACCTAATACCTATACTCCTTAATGTATTTCACAATATAGAAACAGAAGAGTCATTACCAAATTTCTTTTATGAAGCTACAGTTACTCTGATACCAAAACCACACAAAGACTCAACCAGGAAAGAGAATTACAGGCCAATCTCACTCATGAACATCGACGCAAAAATCCTCAACAAAATACTGGCAAACCGAATCCAAGAACACATTAGAAAAATTATCCATTATGATCAAGTAGGCTTCATCCCAGAGATGCAGGGCTGGTTCAACATACAAAAATCTATCAATGTAATCCATCATATAAATAAACTGAAAGAAAAAAACCATATGATCATTTCATTAGATGCTGAAAAAGCATTTGACAAAATTCAACATCCCTTTATGATAAAAGTCTTGGAGAGATTAGGGATACAAGGGTCATACCTAAATATAATAAAAGCTATTTACAGCAAGCCGACAGCTAACATCAAATTAAACGGAGAGAAACTCAAAGCCATCCCACTAAAATCAGAACACAACAAGGCTGTCCACTCTCTCCATACTTCTTCAATATAGTGCTTGAAGTTCAAGCAATAGCAATAAGACAACATAAGGGGATCAAGGGGATTCCAATCGGAAAGGAAGAAGTTAAACTTTGGTTATTTGCAGAAGATATGATAGTGTACATAAGCGACCCCAAAAACTCCACCAAAGAACTTTTACAGCTGATAAACACCTTTAGTAATGTGGCAGGATACAAGATCAACTCTAAAAAATCAGTCGCCCTCTTATACACAAAGGATATGGAAGCAGAGAGGGAAATCAGAGAAGCTTCATCTTTCACGATAGCCACAAACAACATAAAATATTTTGGAGTAACTCTAACCAAGGAAGTGAAAGATCTATTTGATAAGAACTTTAAGGCACTGAAGAAAGAAATTGAAGAGGATACCAGAAAATGGAAGGACCTCCCTTGCTCTTGGATTGGGAGGATCAACATAGAAAAATGGCAATTCTACCAAAGGCAATTTATAGATTCAATGCAATCCCCATCAAGGTCCCATCAAAATTCTTCACAGATCTTGAGAGGACAATAATCAACTTTATATGGAAAAACAAAAAACCCAGGATAGCCAAAACAATCTTATACAATAAAGGATCTTCTGGAGGCATTACCATCCCTGACTTCAAACTCTATTACAGAGCTACAGTAATGAAAACAGTGTGGTACTGGCATAAAAACAGAGAAGTCGACCAATGGAATCGTATAGAAGACCCAGATTTTAACCCACAAACCTATGAACACCTCATTTTCGATAAAGGAGCTAAACGTATACAATGGAAGAAAGAAAGCATCTTCAACAAATGGTGCAGGCACAACTGGATGTCAACCTGTAGAAGAATGAAAATAGACCCATATCTATCACCATGCACAAAACTCAAGTCCAAATGGATCAAAGACCTCAATATCAGTCTGAACACACTGAACCTGATAGAAGAGAAAGTGGGAAGTACCCTACAACAGATGGGCACAGGAGATCGCTTCCTATGTATAACCCCAGCAGCACAGACATTAAGGGCAATATTGAATAAATGGGACCTACTAAAACTGTGAAGCTTCTGTAAAGCAAAGGACACTGTCACTAAGACAAAAAGGCAACCTACTGACTGGGAGAAGATCTTCACCAACTCCACAACAGACAAAGGTCTGATCTCCAAAATATATAGAGAACTCAAGAAACTAGACTTTAAAATGCTAAATAACCCAATTAAAAAAATGGGGCACTGAACTGAACAGAGAATTCTCAACAGAAGAAGTTCAAATGGCCAAAAGACACTTAAGGTCATGCTCAACTTCCTTAGCGATCAGGGAAATGCAAATCAAAACAACTTTAAGATATCATCTTACACCTGTCAGAATGACTAAAATCAAAAACACCAATGATAGCCTTTGCTGGAGAGGTTGTGGAGGAAGGGGTACCCTCATCCATTGCTGGTGGGAATGCAAACTTGTGCAACCACTTTGGAAAGCAGTGTGGTGGTTTCTCAGGAAATTTGGGATCAACCTACCACTGGACCCAGCAATGCCACTCTTGGGAATATACCCAAGAGATGCCCTATCGTATGACAAAAGCATTTGTTCAACTATGTTCATAGCAGTATTGTTTGTAATAGCCAGAACCCGGAAACAACCTAGATGTCCTTCAATGGAAGAATGGATGAAGAAAGTGTGGAATATATACACATTAGAGTACTATGCTGCAGTAAAAAACAATGACTTCTCGAATTTTGCATGCAAATGGATGGAAATAGAAAAACTATCCTGAGTGAGGTAACCCAGACCCAAAAAGATGAACATGGGATGTACTTACTCATAATTGGTTTCTAGCCATAAATAAAGGTCACAGAGTCTATAATTGGTGATCCTAAAGAAGCTAAATAAGAAGGTGAACCCAAAGAAAAACATATAGTTATCCTCCTGGCTATGGGAAGTAGACAAAATTGCCGGGGGAAAAATTGGGATCTTGGGGGTGGGTGGGATGGGGGTAAGGGGAGAAGGGGAGAGAAAAGTGAGAAGGGGAGGATGGGGGGAACTTGGGGAAACAGGATGATTGGGATAAAGGAAGGTTGGATAGGGGAGCAGGGAAGCACAAATCTTAGTTAAGGGAGCCATCTTAGGGTTGGCAAGAGACTTGAACCTAGAGAGGCTCCCAGGAGCCCAAGGCGATATCCCCAGTTAGTTCCTGGGGCAGCTGAGGATAGGGAACCTGAAATGACCCTATCCTATAGCAATACTGACGAATATCTTGCATATCACCACAGAACCTTCATCTGGTGATGGATGGAGATAGAGACAGAGACCCACACTGGAGCACTGGACTGAGCTCCCAAGGTCCCAATGAGGAGCAGAAGGAGGGAGAACATGAGCAAGGAAGTCAGGACCACGAGGGGTGCACCCACCCACTGAGACAGTGGGGCTGATCTATTGGGAGCTCACCAAGGCCAGCTGGACTGTGACTGAAAAAGCATGGGATAAAATCGGTCTCTCTGAACATGGCGAACAATGAGGGCTGATGAGAAGCCAAGGACAATGGCACGGGGTTTTGATCCTACTTCATGTTCTGGCTTTGTGGGAGCCTAGCCAGTTTGGATGTTCACCTTCCTAGACATGGACGGAGGGGGGAGGACCTTGGACTTTCCACTGGGCAGGGAACTCTGACTGCTCTTTGGACTGGAGAGGGAGGGAGAGAGGAGTGAGGGAGGGGGAGAAGGATGGGAGGAGGGGGAGGGAAATGGGAGGCTGGGAGGAGGCGGAAACTTTTTTTTTCTTTTTCTCAATAAAAAATTTAAAAAAAAAAAAGATCCTGCCTCAAAAGAATATAGCAGAGAGTGATACAGTAAGATACACACATCCTCCTCTGGCCTCTGTGTGTATGTGAGTGTGATTGAGTGTTCACCAATACACATACACACACACACACACGCATGCATGTGCGTGCACACACACACCCTATACTACATAAGTGATGTTTCCACAGTAAGCTCAAAAGCATCCTGGGCCACATGAGACCCTTTCTCAAAAAGAAAAACAATTTAAAAGTAAAGATATAAGCTGGGTGGTGGCGGCACACACCTTTAATCCCAGCACTCAGGAGGCAGAGGCAGGAGAATCTCTGTTTTTGAGGCCAGCTTGGTCTACAGAGTGAGATCCAGGACAGCCAGGGTACATGAGAAATCCTGTCTCAAACAAAACAAAACAAAAACCACAAAAAAAAACAAAAATAGAAAAAAGATATAATGTATAAAAATATTTTGTTACTATTGGTGCAAAGATGGGAAATTTTTTAGTGAAACTATATACAGATCCATATATTGTCCTGTAAATTATGGGTAAGTTTACATAACACAGGTGGTACTACTAGACAATATGGAAAGAATGAGTTTGGTATTCTTAACTAAAATAAAAATATTATTTCTGTTTCTCATCACATAGTCAAATATATGCTAGGCCCTAGAATCGAGAGGAAGTGAAAATCTAAATGCATAAAGGGATGGTCAAAATGAGGAGTCTCAGCTCACAAAGATGTAAATACAAGCAGGAAACGTGAGATGCTGGACCAATGGCGGGCTTCGGTATAGGGTGATGCAAGCAGGGAACTTAAATTGGTATAATTCTGAGAATAGCAGCATTAACATGCAAATATCAAAGTATCTAGTTATTTCTTACCTACTTATATATTCCAGAAAAAAAAAAACAAAACTTTTATATGTAAAAAAAAAAAACTTTTATATGTGGTCTCAAAGAGCCTTTTGGTCACCAGTTTCCTCGCAGGTCCATCAAATAATAGCTTACCTCCACTGTTTTGTATGATGTGGGCTTCCTCTACCCTCACCCCTTTGTGGGAGTGAAGGCAATGAGGTGTGCCATGGGAGTAAAAGGATTCTGAGCCCTCAAATTTGCCTCTGCGCATAAGCAAATAACTGTTATTGCTATTATCTATTCTTTTGCGAATGAAAAAAAATAACTTTAATTGAGTGTCTTGCTTACCAATATATCTAGAACACTGTAGAGTGAGCTAAAACCCACATTTTTCTAACTTTAAAATCAACAATAGAAATAGGGACCAACTCAGCAAGAACGAATACGCCCATGCCTATTAGTGGTCTCTAACACTTTCTGCTAAAAAGCAAAGAAACCAAGAAATGGCCAATCTGGAGTCTGGGACAGGAAATGCACAGATGGTGGCCGAGACATCGTCATTCAGGTCACAAAGAAGCTTGAAAGACTCCTGCATCCTTGTCTCCTTTGAGTGATCACGGGGCAGGAGCAGCATCAACTGCAGCAGCAGGAGCAAGGGATCCGAAACACATCACGTGTGTTTAAGTGATGAATAAAGTATTCAATCCCATTGTCTCTCGGGGACGCTGTGGGACCACCTCCCTACTTTCAAAATATATAAGTAAAGGGAAATAGGTAAGTAATTAGGTCTATAACCTCATAGATAAAAGCTTCCTAAAGAGAGAGCATTTCTCCTTAAAGAAGCATCCAGCTAATAAATGAAAAGTAATGGAATATCTCTATACGTTCCCATTTTTAACAGATTAATAGATTCAGGTCATTTCTCAGGGCTGCCAGCATCATCCGATGAGCGGGAATGATGTGTACATCCTGACAGGATGGCCCAAAACATATGAAATAGTATTGCTAAAAATAAATTGAATCTAAACCTCCAAAGCCCAACAGTAATTTGTGAGAAATATGAAGGTTAATGGAACATACTAAACACGACAACAGTGGGTGACCAAGATCCAAACTGCAGCGCCCTCCAAGAGCGGGATTCTTTTTCGCTCAATGATTGTAAAGGAGAATAAAATATAAAATTTTTTTAAAAGCCCAAAAAAGTCTCTGAAGATTCAATGATACTTAAGGGATATAGCAACTAGTCTTAATTTGTAAAAACTTGGCTTGAATTCTGATTCAAACAAACTGTGAACATTAAACAAGGCCCTTTTAAGGTAATTTGAGGCATACAAACATTGAATAGCTATTTAGCAGGACTAAGAACAAATAAGGAATTATTGCCAATGAGTGTAGGTGAATCACGCATTCAGGTTCTATTTTTAGAAGGCTTTAATGTGTATGTGTGTGTTACAGTGTATGTGAGTGTGTCTATGTGAGAGACTGTGTGTTAGATGTGTGTTTACGTGTGTGAGCAAGTGTGTGTGAGCGTATATGTAATTGTGTATGAGTTAGTAGTGTGAGAACAAGTGTGTGTATGAGTAGTGTGTGTGTGTATGAGTGGTGTGTTTGGGTTCATGTGTGCGTGTTCGTGTATGTGTGAGTGATGTGTGTACATATGTGAGTGTGTGTTAGAGTGTGGATGAATGTTTATGTAAGAGAGTATGTTTTCGAATGTGTGTACGTGAGAGTGTGCATGTGTGAGTGGATCTATGATTGTGCATGAGAATGTGTGTGTATATGAGTTGTGTGTGTGTGAGCGGTATGTGTGTGTATGAGTGGTGTGTATGTGCATGTGTGTATGAGTGGTATGTGTGTATGAGTGATGTGTGTGTGTGAGTGATGTGTGTATGAGTGATGTGTGTGAGAGGCATGTGTGTGTATGAGTGAGGTGTGTGTGTGTGTGTGTGTGTGTGTGTGTGTGTGTGTGTGTGTGGTGTGGTGTGCTCCAGAGACTAAGCTTCTTACTTGGTGTGTATCCACTCTGCCAGTGAACTGCACTCAGGCCCAGGCCTCTTCACATTGGGCCGATGCGTTCTGACACATCTGCAGATGAAACGCTGTGCCTCTGCCATTGACTTTAAACTAACCTGTCAGGAACAGAGCACGGGGAGAAGAGAGGTGAAACAGTCTGCGTTTGTAGCTGCTGGAGGAGGCCTCTCGGAGCAGCGAATTCAGAACACTGTTTTCTCCAACTCTAGTGTAGTTCTAAAATTATACAGTAAAAGGCTAAAAATAAAAAGAATTTTAAGACATGCTTGACCTATGGCTGGAGAGGTCACGGGCCCTAGAGGAAAACCCACCACTGATGTTCTGCTAAGTGAATTGCTGTCAAACTGTCTTCTAAATGTTTGTTTATGCTCAAACATTTGTGCTGCTCTTAGCCCTCATTGGAAAAGCTTTTTGCAGAGTGTGATGGAGAAGGTAGAAACTTATACCGGGTCGAAGTGCTGAGAACGAGTGACTGTTGGGGGCTTGCCCCTTAGTGGGACATCTGTGTCACTTCCCACCCCAAGGATCAACGAATGTTTCAGAAGAAGAGGAGAATATAGGAGCCAGAGGACACCAAGGAGCACAGGGAAATGCTGTATCTGGAAATGACACAGCCATTGTACAAAGGAATTCACACAGCAGTGGCCATCTACACAAGAGCTGCATGACATTGGGCTTGCCAGCTAGCTATCATGGATGGGGGCCCTGCCTGAGATATAAAAGGCAGTTGATTGCTGCTGAGTGTAGGAGTGCGTGCGTGTGTGTGTGTGTGTGTGTGTCTTATACTCATCAAGGTAGTAATAAGTGAACAAAACCCAGTAGTGACGATGGCAAATACAATGGTGTCATAATATACTTCTTGATGCTAAAAATTTCCTAGTGGAACCTCACATCAAAAAGGCAAAACTCGAGAACTCAGCTTTCTTATGCTTCCACTGACCTGAGAGGTTAGATGGTCTAACCTTGTCTCTGGGTTATGAGTCAGCTTTGGTAGAGGCTCACATCAAACTGACTCTCAATGTTTAAAATAAACTGCCTCTCTCTTGTGCTAAAGTTGGAAAGATATTTTTTTAATGTCTTGCATGATCATTTTCCCTAAAGAACTAAGTCTCCTGGGATTTGGTTATTTATCCTCATAGATGTTGTTTTCTTGGGATAGATTTTGATGATGACTGTAGTTAGTTATGAGCAAGGGTCTCCCAATTACCTACGTAAAAATCCAATGCGTCATCCAACTTTTTAACCCCCTGCCAAAACAGAGAATATGTGTGTCTGTCAACATAAAATTGTCCCTTCAACACTTTTCTTCTATCCAGGATATGATCTGTACCTCTGAAATTACTGTATTATTATTTATTATTATTATTATTATCATCATCATCATCCATGGGTTGCAAGTGTGCTAAAACTGCTTCCTAGAGAACTGTCACTATTTGTGAGCTATTGCTCCATCCCGTACACATTCCTGACACTTGTAAGTCAGTCCCACAAACAAAAGCATTCCCTTGATCTGTGATCTACCCACACACCTCTATGTCCAGATTTCTCTCTTGTTCTGTTAGACAGTTGGCTCGAAGCTCCTCTCATCAGCATTTTTGGACTCTCGCTAGCCCCAGGAGTACATATCTAACCTCTGACGTTTCTTGTATTCACACTGGATACTAAATTCTCTAGGCCTCTCTTTCTTTGTCTCTAATCTACAATCCCTGGAGTCTCTGCGTGGTTAAGCTAACAAGGGAAGGAGTCAACCATATCCATTCCTTGTCCAGCCCTTTGTGTCTGTGTTCTTAACAAAAAGATTCTTCATTGGAAAATCCTACAGCTTAAAGCCTATTGAAGGAAGTTTGATTTATTTATTATTATTATTATTGTGTATGAACCTGTTTGAATTATACCCTTATACTGGCCCTCTGAGGTCCACCTACGTCTTGATTATAATCCCCAAGAGTTTAGTTATGACCAGGAATGAAAGCAGATCTTCATTACCATGATGCAGTGGGAATTGTTTAACATTTATTTTTAAACCAAGTCCTTATCTGAACCTCCGGAGTCTTGCTTACCACACCTGAGGCCATCTTCGGGCGTCGCCGTCGCCATTGATGCTGTTCAGAGCAGCCCACATTGGCTCTCTCTGCAACACTCAGGCTGCTGGATATGCTTCGTGTTTAGTTTTTCTTTCTCACGTCTCCGTCTTGGATGCTGTCTCAGAAACCACTCTTTCCTACCTTGAAACAGCGTTGGGAAGGTCCAGTAAACCTTTTTTAAAATTCCACACTAAGTACTTCAATACATGAAAGGTAACATAAGGAAGTAACTCGCTACCGAAGTTTTCTGAACATGTGTTAAGGAAGCTCCCTAAAAAGCATCAATGAGAAGAGGCTACCGTTATCCACTAGGGAAGCGGTGCTAGGATCCATGGCTATTCCGTGGGAGCTAGAACCCTGGAGACGGGACCACACAAAAAAGGAGCAAGAGACACGGCAAGAGCTGCCTAATGGAAACTTGAGTCAGAGAGTACAGATCCCAGATAAGAGCCGCAGCCTCAAAGGGATATTACAGCCCCTGGTAGGTGTTTTCCCAAAGAAGAAAGGAAAAAAATAACCTTTGCTTCTTCTACTCAGCGCCCATTTCTTGTGAGGGACTCTCATTGGCTGAACCTAACCAATAGGCAATGGGCAAGGGAGTCTGGGAAATTCAGGGAAAAGCAGGGAACGACTCAGAGAAAACGGGCAAACAATCTGCCCAAGAACAGAGTGGGAGAATTCAAGCAGGCACTAAGCATAGGAAGTTATGTCCAATCTCATCTAGTAGTTAAGGAAGCACAGTTTTAACACAGGAGGGTTTAAATGCTGATGCCTGCGCTCAGCGATGTGAATGCTTATCCACAATAGCGACAGACCACGCTGGAGCATCATTGGCCCTGTCTGATGCACGGATGCTGAGCCACCCTGAGCTCTGGGAGCTCCACGTCTAGGGATACGTCCTCAGGAGACAGCAACAACATGCATTAGGAGACAGCTGTGTTCGTGCTGGGGACACTACTCAAACGTCCGCCAGCAAGGCAGCGGGTGCTGTGTAGCTTATTCTTATAACAGAACGTTAAAATAAGTGAACTACGGAGATACACCGTGAATCTCACAGCCATAATTATAAGCAAAAAAGAAAGGCCTCAGAAGAACTTACCTCAAAATGCGATTTATAGATTTTTTTTAAAATTTATAAAATTAAAAGCACTATTTACAGGCTGAATCGTACATACACGGCAAGACTATAAAAACAAACAAACAAAAAACACTGGAGTAAATGAGATGGTTCAGAGGTTAAAGCCACTTGCTGCCAGCCTGATGATCGGAATTTAATTCCTGAAACCTAGAAACTGGAAGGAGAGAACCGACTCCCAAGAATTATGCTATGGCAAGCACATACACTTAGGTGCTCGTGCACACACACACACACACACACACACGAG
This sequence comes from Microtus pennsylvanicus, assembly GCF_037038515.1. NCBI lineage: Eukaryota > Metazoa > Chordata > Mammalia > Rodentia > Cricetidae > Microtus > Microtus pennsylvanicus. Next base: position 20,633,262 of record NC_134587.1, read on the forward strand.
CACATACATACACATTTAAATAAAAGTTATGAAAGAAAAACCAACTACCAGGAAAGGAATAATCCACTGGGGTCTAAGGTCAGTGGTTGAACACATGCTGAGCATATTTAAGGACCTGAGTTCGAATCCCAACACTGAAAGAGAGGACAAAGGATTGATAAGTAGTTCAAAACAGTGACTATCTTGACAGGAAAAAAAAAGGCAGCAGCTATAACCAGAAAAAAAAACCTACAGCATATCAACTCTTGATTTTTAGGTACAGAATATTTTGTCACTAAAAGCAAGACTTTAGAAGCCCCAAGAGTTTATTTCATCCCCTCCTTAACTGTTACTGGGAACATTATTTTATTGTACTTAATTAAATGTTATCTCATCTGCTCACGCAGGTTCTTTACGGAGAGTGCCACTGATATCTTAGCTTGTGGTTATTAACCTCGACCCAGATATCCGTCCTCCATATGTTCTTATTTTCCACACCCACAAAGTGAAGGTACCGGGAATGCCTGTTTCATAGGGCGATTACTAAATTAGATTGAATATGAGAAATGTTTATTCCAGTAGTCTGGTACCCAGAGATCTGCAGAGGCCACTCCATCCCCACTGCTACCTCCCCACTGTCTTTTACAACTTAACGCAGCCATCTGAGGACATCTGGTCCAGTGTCTGAAGACCCCTCCTCTTGCCCAAGCCCATTTCTCCGTCTTCTAAACACATAAACTCCTACTGCCTGTGCCATTTTATGAGGCATCATTCATTCATTCATTCATTCATTCATCCAGGACCCCATGCCAGCTACTCCACACACACAAGTCAGGAAACAGTCGTTTCCCCCATGGAGCTGGCATTCTGGAGGGCAGAGGAGGAGAGAGAAGGGGATGGAGAGAAAAGAAGTGAGAAAGGAAGAAAATAGAAAGGGAAGGAGGGAGAGAGGGGGGACAAAGGAAGAAAGAGAGGGAAGGAGGGATGGAGGGATAGAGGAACTAAGGGAGGGGTGGAGGGACTGAGGGAAGTAGAAAGACAGTCCACAATTATCCGAGTTCTGTCAGAAAAGGGGTCGGGGTGTTTAGGAACCCTGCTGCAATGGAAGGTCATCTAGACCATTCAGTTCAGAAAGACTGATTTTTTTTAAAAAAATTGTCTTTATTGAGTTATATATTTTTTCTGCTCCCCTCCCTTCCTCTCCCCTCCCCTCCTGCCCTCTCCCATGGTCCCCATGCTCCCAATTTCCTCAGGAGATCTTGTCTTTTTCTACTTCCCATGTAGATTAGATCCATGTATGTCTCTCTTAGGGTCCTCATTGTTGTCTAGGTTCTCTGGGATTGTAATTTGTAGGCTGCTTTTTTTTTCTTTATGTCTAAAAGTCATTTATGAGTGAGTGTTATGATATTTGTCTTTCTGGGTCTGGGTTACCTCACTCAATATGTTGTTTTCTAGATCCATCCATTTGCCCACAAATTTCAAGAGGTCATTTTTTTCTGCTGTGTAGTACTCCATTGTGCAAATGTGCCACATTTTCCTTATCCATTCTTTGGCTGAAGGACATTTAGGTTGTTTCCAGTTTCCAGCAATGACAAACAATGCTACTATAACTATAGTTGAGCACATGTCTTTGTGGTACGATTGGGCATCCTTTGGGTATATACCCAAAAGTGGTATTGCTGGGTCTTGAGGTAGGTTGTTTCCTAATTTTCTGAAAAATCACCATACTGAAACCCAAAGCAGCTGTACCAGTTTGCACTCCCACCAGAAATGCAGAAGTGTTCCCTTTACCCCACAACTCCTCCACAATAAGTTGTCATCAGTGTTTTTGATCTTGGCCCCTCTTACAGCTGGAAAGACTGATCCCTTAACAAAGATGACAATGAAGGAGCGACATGAGAGATACACCATCTTTTGTTGTCACCACTAGCAATATTTGTCTAGGCTTTGTAGCCACAGCAGAGTATCCGTGCACACGGACCCAAAGGGACAAAGAACATCGGGGACAACAATGCTCAGCGCCAAAGGCAGAGTGAACAGAGTGGATGGCGTTGTGCAGATGGAGGGGATACTCCTGGGAGGCAGATGTAGATAAAATGTGAATTCTGGTAAGAAAGTTAAGGGAAGAATGGAAATAAGGCAGGGAGAGTCGGGGGGCATCCTAGTCCTGTTGTGGAGCCATACATCCATAATTCCAGCACTTGGGAGTCTGGTGTGGGGTTCCCCTCTGTATGTTAGGAATATGTTTTATTCCCATTGGTTAATAAAGAAACTATTTTACATTATGGCAGGGCAGAATATAGCTGGGCGGGGGAAACTAAACTGAATGCAGAGAAAAGGAAGGCCGAGTCAGGCAGATGCCATGTAGCCACCCAAGAAGCAAGATGTGAGGTAACAAACCATGAGCCTTGTGGTAAAATATAAAATAATAGAAATGGATTATTTTGAGATGTAAGAGCTATCTGGAAATATGCCTGGGCCCTTGATCAAACCTTGTTGTAATTGATAAAGTTTTGGTGTGGTTATTTGAGTCTGGGTGGCCAAAAAACGAAAGCACAGTCTCCATTTACAGGAGTCTAAGATGGGAGGTTTAGGGGTTCAAGGCCAGGCTGAACTGCATATAAGGTTTTGTATTTTTAAAAAGAAAAAGCACTTTCTTTTTCTTTTACTAAAAACTTTTTTCATACAATGTATTTTGATTCTTTTCCTCTGCCGCAGCTCCTCCTCACTTCCATGCTCCCTGACTTCATGTTCTTTTTCTCTCTCTCTCTTTCTTTCAAGCAAAACAAAAAACAAGAAACAAAACCAAAATCCTCCAAAAAGAAACAGCAACAAAAAAAATCACAAAAATAAAAGTCGGCAAAGGCCTAATAAGAAAAGAAAAGAAAAAAATGCCAAAGCAAAACGAAACAAAAAGAGCACAGAAGTACCACTGAGTTCATCTGGGGCTGGCCAACTCCTGCTGGGCACGGAGCCTGCCCTGGGTTCTGGTTGATAAACCCAGTGATACTTCTTTAGAGAAAACTGGTTTTTCCCTTTGCCAGCATGTGAAAATTGCAGCAAGCAGTGCTTTGGAAATGAGTTTGGGCAGAAACTGAAAGAGACAAGACCAGTTTCGACAGGTTGATGGAAACAGGAATATGTAGAGGGGAGTCAAAGAGCAAGGGTCACATCATAGAGGGACTCGCTTTATCTTAGAGGAAGTTTTCTTGGGGGGGGGGGTCACTGCCTTCTTTGACACTCTCGTGAGAGTCTTGAACCCCTCTCCTACAATAGAAAGTGTATTTGTCAAAACAGCCACCCGCTTCAAAGAGCTCCAAATCAGGGGCGAGCATACTGGAGCTGCAGCAGGTGTTGTACTAAGTCTGAGCCTTACCGGGAGAAAGCCATTCACAAACAAACACCATCTCCTGTTGTCCTTCCACTTAATCCCTCCCCGCCCTCCTTCCTTCCTCTCTCCCTCCCTCCCTACTCTGGACTTTGAACCCCCACTTTGCATTCTTGTTCCTCTATCCCTGCTCTGTCACATTTTCCTCCCTTGGTCATCTTCCCATCTGTTTTTTAAGTCCCTGTTGATCAGTTGCCTTTCTTGCCTTTGTCTGATGTTCCAGTGCGTTTTGCCCTGAGGTACTGTGGAGGCTTCATCTCTCCCTCAACTCCATAAACACCAGAAGGCTAAGATGCCGTTCTAGCATCCCAGCTCACGAAGTGCCTACTTACTGTGATAAGTGCCCTCTGTAGCCATTAAATGCCAAGACCAGAGTCTGGGAGAAGGGGACGGAACCAGGATGGGTTTAGAGTCACATGGACAGTTGGAACCTGGAAAATTGACCTGGATATATTCTGACGGTAATAGGCACCTTTCGGGAATAGGGATGTGGGCTATCTCAAGTATATACCCCCAATCAATAAGTATGAGTTCAAAATATAAAATGTCCACCTCAAGGGAAGTTAGTGCATTTGGAACTTGTCCTATTAGTGATAGTGTTGTCCAATGCACAGAATAAGTAGGATTGAATTTCAGATTCTAGATACAGACTTCCACATTTCAACTGGGTTATTACTACTTGATTATCAAAGAAAAAAAGCTTTCAGAGAACAAATGGCTAAAACGCCTTAAAAAGTAGTATAGTGGCAGGAATAACTGTTACTTTCAATATTGTTTGACAACTTCAGGTCAATCTCCAAGGGCCTTTTTTTCTACCTTTGTTCATGTAACCAAAATGACTAAGGTGTTGCTAAGTAGAACTGAGGTCTTTGGCTTGACCACAGACTCCACAGATCCAAGCATACAGTTCCCCAAGCCGGAGTGGGCAGGGTTGGGTGCGCATTTCCAGCCCTCCACGGTACGAAGTTCTCTCTCCCTGCCTTGTCTATCTGCCCCGAAGAGCAAGTCCTAGACGAACAGAGCCGCACTTCCCCAACTTTGCTGCAGAGAGGGGGAGCCGGTACCCCATGCCCTGTGGTTTTCCTGAGCGCTCTTCCCGCCTTCTGGAGGTCCCAAACCCTCACAGACGTCTGCAGTGGGTGGGGAAATCCTGCGCCCCCGCTCGGTCCGGGACCCGAGGCGCAGCTCTGATTGGTGGAGGGCGGCGAGGGCGGGGCCTGCACGCCCCAGAGGTTGCCCCGGCGGCACCGTGAGCCCAGCGGGACTCACCTCAGGAGCGGGTGTGAACAGCCGAGGCCTGGGACGGGAGATGGGGACTCGCTGGGCCACCCCGGGCCGTGCAGCGGGGCTGCTCGTGCTGTTGCTGCGATGCTTCGAGCTTGCGGAGCCTTCCGAGCTGTCAGGTAACCGGGTGGCCTCGACGCTGCTGCTCTGAGCGTTTGCCTCCTCAGGATCAGGTCACAGTCGCCTTGCTCTCTGTCTCTGGAGTAGACAAACGGGAAGGTCTGGCGTAGGAGAGCGGTCGGCAGGGGCCATGTGGTGCGAAGGAACGCTCTGCATAGAGGAAACCACAGTTTTCGCAGAGTCTTCTCTGCCCCTTGTGCCTCGGCTGTCCCCTAAAATCATGCTTCCCCGGGGTTCCCCATTTCCTCTTGCATCCCTGTCTCCCTTTAGTTATCTTGGTCCCTTCATGATAAGGTTGAACCTTCACCCTCACCGCAAGGAATTCCCAGAGATCCTGACTTCATTGCCGGCACTGAACGCATTGAAGAGGAAGTCTGGTTCAACCATTGTCTTCAGAAGTCAGCCAAGAGACTTGGGATGCCCTTCCCTGTCACCTGAAGCAGCGGCCCTTCTAATTTTGTTATTATCTCCATATATTCCCCCCACTCAGGCAGCTGGCCCCAGATAGAAGTGCAGGTCACTTCCTGTCAGTGGGGAGAGGATGCCTTCTGTGAAGCCCAGGGTGGTGCCAGCGCCACCAACCCACTTAGATCTTGCAGTTAGATTTTGCTTTTATTTTCTTTTTGCTTCAGCAAAAGGTGTGTCACTGACCTTGTTACCTGATTGTGCTGTAGATAGGCTGTAAACATTAACCCACTGCTTCTGCTCTCTTGAAGAGGGTTAAGGTGGATTTGAGGGCTGTGGCTCTTGTTTTCTTTGGAGTTGAGTTTAGTTACTGTCTGACGTAGATTGCCCAGAGTTATGGGAAGTCTCCTGCAAGGGTGGGTGTCATCAACCTCTCTGCACCAAGAAAAGAACCTTTAATGCGTCCTGTCTTGACTCACTCCTCTTGATGTTTCTTTGACCCTTTGCTCTGGAAATCGCCAAAGGAGATATTAATAGTAAAATAGTTTAGTGATATGAGAGTTCAATTCTGTCTGCTGCACAATCCAAGAAGAAAAATCAACTTGCAGCAATTTCCAGCGAAAGAGTGCTGACCTGCTGCCCTCCAGCCACACCCCCTTCTATTCTCTTACCTTCCATCCTGAGTCCTGTTTCATTCCCTCACAAATTTTTAGATTTCCTTAATTTTCCAATGGCCTGGTTAGGGTGTGTGTGTTTGTTGCCAGCTCAACACAAGCTACTGTGACCTAGGAAGAGGGGCCTTGATTGAGATAGTGTGTGTGTGTGTGTGTGTGTGTGTGTGTGTGTGCGCGCGCGCGCGCACTCACACACATGTACACGCACATTCCAGAAAGCCAGTGAAGGATGTCCCATCCCCTGTTCTATCACTGTCTACCTTATACGCCTGAGACTGGGTCTCTCAATGAACCTTAAGTTCACCATTTTGTCAACCCTGGCCGCTCCCGAGCGCCTGGGATCTCTCTGCTTGTCTCCCCTTCAAGACTGTGGGGTTGCAGGGATTCTTCTTTTCTTTTTTTCCTTACATTTAATAGAATGTGGGCACTGGGGATTCGAACTCGAGTCCTCATGCCTGACCAACAAGCGTTCTTATCCATTGAGTCATGCATGTCTCCAGCCCAGAACTGGAGTTTGACCTTCCATCTGTTTTGTTAGTTTGTTTGGCAGTGGGTAAGATTCAGGATGGCATACACTTGGTCACATGAACCCAGGAGGCTTGGGCAGCTGGTCCTGACCACTCAAATGCTGAAAGAGTATCTCTCTGTTCTTGGAGAGATGCCAAGTTTTTATTATTAGTATTATTATTCTGCTTCTTGGAGCGCTAACACCATGAAGTAATGTGATCCTTCAGGGATTTCTGAGCATCTCGCCAGCCACACCGTCCAATCAGGGTTATCGGCTTTCTGATACCTAGCGTACTGCGATGGACCCCATTGTCCCTCCAGGGCTTGCTTTGAACTAGCAAACCCAGATGTGTGAGTCTCTCCTACATCTGTATGCTCTTTACACTCGACAGAGACCACAGAACACTTAGCAAAGAAAACTTCGACATTCCCTGGGAATGATCAATGCCACCGACTCTGGCCTCTCCTCTTCCCCACGCCTTTTTCCTTCCCGTGGGTCTGTGGTTATGATGGGTATTATAATGGGTATATGCTCACATCCAGTCTCCCTCCCAGGATATGCAGAGCCCTTTGTGCAGGGCCTAACAACAGGCCTCGTGACTAGACAACGAGAAAATGTTGAAAGCGGCGATTTTCTTTGCTAGAAATAATAATGCTAAAAAAATATTGTCAGTTATAACTTATGACAGTGCTCTTTGACTATTCCCTTAAACCTCAACAAAGTCTTTATATAAAATGAATCATATAAAAAAGACGCCAAGATGTAGTTAACATTTCTTGTCACCAACCTCTGCCCTTTAGATTTGTCCCAAACACAAATTTGGAGGGGAATGTGAAAACTCCATTGAAGATCAGTGCAGAGATGGAAAGTGAACAGCGTGTACTATAAAGCTGTGGGCAGAATCCCCTCTGGGGCTCGGGAAGACCTCAGTGCAAGGGTGCTCGCTAGCCTGCTCAAGGTTCTGGATCTGATGCATAGCACCAAAAAATAGTCATTAAAAATTGCAGTTACCTTCACAAGATGGTAACTATTTCTCAAATAGTTTATATGACCTTGTAAAACATTTTTTTCTAAATAAGAAATTATTTTTAGTTTATCGGTTTTCTTTTCCATTCTTCAATCCACAATCCCATAATGCCACAAAACCGAGGCAGACTGAAGGGCTATCGCTTAAGGATAAAAGCGATATAGAAAACTATTATGAGAGACTAAATCTCTCCCCCCCCCAGGAAATATTTATTAATACTTACACATACATTATATATGAAGGCTAATGATAAGTTTCCTAAAGCATTAATGATGAATCACTGTCCTTGGAAATCTCATTGATGTGTCAAGTGTTGGTCTTGATTACACACTCGGTTCATGCGCAGGTTTAGTCTGACACACATAACTACACACATTCAAAAGCACAACTTACTTAAGATCCTTGGCAGCTTCCCCTTTGCTCCTCTCTGCTCCTCCATACCCGGCCTGTAGTCTGCTCCCTACCAAGTTGGTAAGCCCACAAGTGTCCTGGGAGTAGCTTAATTGTAGAAATGAAAAGTGAAACTTACTTTCTCCTGGTACGTGTTGGTAAAGCGGGACTTGTGTAACTCCACATGTTCACTATAAATGACAGGAGAATGATTTCAAATGCCACTAGCAGTATAGCGGTGTGAGCATCTGTGATGTGGACATCTGTGAGAAGAAGACGCAATGACCTTAGCAAAGGTTGGTGAGGCCTGGGGAGCTAGGGCGCTGGTACTTGGTGAAGGCGTGGGATGCTAGCTCTGCAATGGTTTACCTGTATTCCACAGCTTTTGTCTGATACTCAGAGATATGAGGACCGTGGGAAGTGGCTTCTGCGAATCTCCCAGGGGAAGAGAGTAGTGTAGGAAAAGGATAAGTCAGGTATCTGAGGGGCAACTGAATATGTTGGAGAAGCACATAAGAGAAAAATCTTCCTTTTCACTCACTATCTTCCCAACCTGTGACCATCAAAGAAAAAATGACAGAGGGTGTCACAGAAGAAAGAGTGGGGACAGATGCTGTTGCCCAAACCCACCTAATAGCAGCCCTGTGCAGTGTTTTATTTGTGTGTGTGTGTGTGTGTGTATGTGTGTGTGTATACATGCACACCACACACCAAATGCACTATAAAGGGAGATTGTTGGTCCCCACGTTCCACCTTATTTGAGACAGGTTTTCTTTGTTGTTCTGTTGTTTTGTGTTGGTAGGTTTGGCTTGGTTTTTCTGTCTGCTTGTTTGCTGTGTAGGCCAGGTTAACTGACCCAAGAGCTGTCTGGGATCTCCTGTCTCTGCCTTCATTTCCTGTGGGAACACTAGAATTATGTATGCTCATGCTACAGGTCAGCTCTTAGGCGGGTTTGATGTCCTCATACTTGTGTGGCAAGTGCTTTTAACCAGGGAGCCAGCACCCCAGCCTGTGATCTTTTTAAAATTCAAATTTGAAGGCGGAAATAACCACCGCGGTAAGGCTTTTTTTTGTTGTTATTTCTCATTGTTTGCCTTGCTGCTGCTGCTACTTAAAGTGAAACAAAGCAAAATTCCACCCAAAGTCCACATGATCAGATAGAATTCTGCAAGCTGTGGCTTACGTGATGAAATTTCCCCTCTAGCCAACAGTAATCATTTTTAAGTCTTTAACCCGTGACTTGAGGAACTTTTCAGGGTTGGTAAGCTGGGAAGCTGACCTCAGAATGAAAACACCTTTTGAGAACTGAAATTTTTCGTGCTGTTCTGCTGTACTCTGATTCGTTGACAATGACTGTTTAAGCTTCTCTAAAATAGTCTGACTTTAGGTTCATCACCGTGACCATCTACGCCATACTTTTTTCTCTTTGTAAAGGAACTGACCAAAGCGTTTCACTGTGATTTGTTGTTGTAATCTCGTAAATCCTGGTCCTCAAACTCGGGTGTCTGAGAAACACCGAATCACTTTGTTTTTTTTTAGAAAATCAGTTAGATTTGGTTCTGAGTTCCCAATCTACTAAGGTGAGAGAATTTTTTTTTTCTTTTTGGTTTTTTCGAGACAAGGTTTCTCTGTAACTTTGGTGCCTGTCCTGGAATTAGCTTTTATAGACCAGGTTGGCCTGGAACTCACAGAGATCCACCTGCCTCTGCTTCCCAAGTGCTGGGATTAAAGGCTGAAAGAACTTTTATCTCCATCTCTGCTGAGGTCTGCCCCAGGTCCTGCAGAGTGCCGGGAGATCAGTCAGAGAGGCCCCATCACTTGTCTTCCGCTTCCACTGGTTACTGCTCATTTATTTTCTCTTATGCACACATGCCAGATGTTGGAGCTGGTGGCTTGGGTTGTCCCTGAAGCCCAGTGTCTGGTGCTTTACTTGGTGAATCCCCAGCCTCTGTCTCTCCTGGCCACAGCCTCACCACCCTCAGAACCCAGATCCTCTATTTCCTTCCATTGCTTTACCCCAATTTTTCTACCCCTGCCTTCTCGGAAGCGTTCCCATCTCCACTGATGGACCTCAATGGACCGAGGCTTCCACGGAAGGCTCGGGAGAAGTGGTTTTCAAGTAGATTCCCCTTTGCATGACCACAGTAACTTGCCCTGAGCCAGAAGAACATAGATCCCGGCCTTCACAATTGGTGACGGGGAAGGAGCTGAAGTGAGAGCAAATTCCAATAGCGTGGTTGCTGTACTGTGGACACTAAAGCTGCAAGACAGAGTTGTGGTCCCAGGTGGATGCAGGATGCTTTTTCATTGGCCGCAGATGGCTTGTGGAGGAAAAGGGGACACTAAGGAGTTGCTGTGTAGGCAAAACAGGGAACCTTTCGCGGGATAGCAACATCAAGTGCACACCCCACACCCTGCTGATGTGGGTCAGCTCTTTTCCTCATCCCCACGTCCACAGTGTGAAATGGGTACAGCCTCACAAATGAGAAATCCGAAGTAGAAAAACTAAACAATTTGCTGTGCTCCCATGGCACAGCAGAGGCAAAGTATAAGGCCAAGCAGACTGGCTTGAGAGGCCCTGCCCTTCGCACACACTGACCCTCACGCCTCGAAAAAACGTGTGCGTTTCCCAGGCCCAAGGGTCAGCGCCATCCTGTGCTAATCACTCTCCTCCACAAACAAGCGAGATCAAGGTGCACTGGTCATGTGACTCAGAATCCTGAAATGTCTTCCTTTGGCTGTCCTGACCCAGGTAATGATCCGTTCACCGTCGTGGATGAAAACACCGGCAAGTGCATCCGGCCACTGTCCGACTGGATCGTGGCGCAGGACTGCAGTGACACCGGAAGCTTGTTATGGAAGTGGGTGTCCCAGCACCGCCTCTTTCACCTGGAATCCCAAAAGTGCCTGGGCCTAGATATTACCAAAACCACCAACAACCTGCGCATGTTCCGCTGTGACTCCAGTGCCATGCTGTGGTGGAAATGTGAGCACCATTCCCTGTACAGTGCTGCCCAGTACAGGCTGGACCTGAAAGACGGCTATGCCATAGCCAGCACCAATTCGTCCGCTGTCTGGAAGAAGGGAGGCTCCAGGGAGAGTCTTTGTAAACAGCCTTACCATGGTGAGTACAGGAGAGGCATTTTGACCCTCTTGCTGGAATGGTTGTCTAATTTGGCATTAAATATCACACCCAGCACAGCTCGGACCTGGGAGCCTTACTGGGTTCAGAGAACTGTATGTAGTCTGATGGAGTGGTTCTCTCTACTGAAGCGACCCAGAACCTCAGTGCGTTTATTAGGAATAGTGCAGCGGGAAGGGCTGCCTAGCCCTGGCACAAGGTCTCTGTGGGCTAGCAGTCTCCAGCTTTAAACACCCACGAAAAAGAATCTGCAGTTGCTAGTTTTAGCACACACACTGGTCAATCATAGGTAATCACTTGTACTTGAACCACAGGAAAGCCTTGCCTTTCGCAGCCTGATCCATATGGAGAAGGCTTTGCCGACTTTCCGTGGGTCTGAGGCATTGGCCCTTGGCGTGGCTGTCCCCAGGTCAACAATACACTTTTTACTCAGGCTTTCCTTGGTTCCCATGACTGAGTTTAGATGAAGTCACAGTGAGCAGGCACCGTGAGCTGCAGTGTTATGCACCTGTGAGGCTGCTGGGTACCTCACTCGTCCGTCCCCTTCATAGATAGAGCTACAAAAGCTTAGGTGTGTTATCAGGAGGCACACAAAGCCCAGTACTTGAATTCCTATGCCTCGTTTACTTCCTATGATGCCATTCTGAATGCTAGGAAGAAAGAAATGTTATATATACTGATAGGAAATACTTCATATAAGCTAAAGGCACATAATCTAATAATATTGGTCTAATCCTAAATTTAAAAAGAAATTAAGAAAGAGCAAGAAGTGTTTTTGTTCCATGCCTGAGAAATTTAATATAATGGAAATATTTTGAAAGGCTCATGGGCTTTTATAATATTTTCATCTTTGGCATAGGTATCACATGTTGCTCTTTGTCTTTATGATTTGACATTTTAAGTGTGAACTTTTCTTAGGTCGTTTCCAAAAACAACTATATGAATATGGCCTTGACATTTGCTCTAGATTGCAATGAGTCTTCGAGAATTTAATGCAACATATTTTGATCATTTTTACTTCCACCTCCTTCTCCAGATACTTCCCAGGCCCATCCCCCACTTACTTAGCTTCCAAATTCATATCCATTTTTTTTTAATAATAACTCACTGTTTTTGCTGCTCATGTAGTCCCAGCTGTGGGACCTTCCCCTGGAATACAGTCAACCTATCTGTAACACATCCTTCAAGAAAACTGACTCTCCCTGCCACAGACGCCACCAACTGTCCATAGCTGCTCAGTTAGAGATAAGGGCTCAAGAACCCGTTCCTACCCCATGCTAGAATGTCGACCGGCTTGACCTGGGCCACATCTTCTGCAGGCGATCACAGCAGCTGCACGCTCCTGAGTGCAGCAGGCCTGTCGTGTGCAGGAGACACTGTTGCGAGCCCATCCTCCCGGACCTCTGGCTCCACTATCATCTTTCCATCCCTCCTCTGGGCTGTTCCCTAGGCCCTGAGAAGGGCTATGCTGTCGATGGTCCGCTTGCGGCTGAGCACTCCACTTGTTCTCGGCACTTGGCCAGTTTGAGCTTTTGTGTTGGCCCCCACCACGACTGCACAAAGAGACTGGCTGATGGGGTCAGAGAGCTGTGCTAAGCAACGGGTAGAGAGGTATAAATTTAAATGGAGGTTTTATATTATGTCCATTTCACAGACTAATAGTAGATCCTCCCTTGGACCTGTGAGCTCTCCAGCCAGAGGTTGTAGACCATATACACATGCCAGGCCTCTGTTTCCTTCTATGGAGTGGGCCTTAAATCCAATCAGGCATTGACTGGCCACCCCATTACATTGTGCCACTGTCCTACTGATAGGCATTTTCTTGCCACACTGGTCATCACTGCAGCTCACAGGAGTTGTAGCTGGGTAAAACTGTTGGCCGACTCCCTCCCACTCCTGTCAGACTAGAAAACATCTTCCAGTAGTACCATGGAAGCTACCCAGCAAGGTGAAAACTTCCTGCTCTGTGCCAACTTGATTTCTCCACGTCCTGTGACCAACATGTGTGGTATCTTCAGCAATAAGGTCTGACCATCAAGTTCTGTTGGGCAACAGAAAGCAGTGTCAGTAGCCTGATTGTTTGGGGATTTGGGGGACACCTCTGACCAACAACAACACTTGACACTGGGCCTTTAATTTGCAACCTATGGCTTCTGTGTAGGGTAAAGGCAAGTAGATTCTTGCATATGAAAATATGTTGATATTCATTTATATGAAACTTCTACTTTAAAAGCAGGTTTTGTATCGCTTTTTTTAAAGCTTCCTAATTGTTAATTATTCTTCTCTAAATCCCTCCTCCGCCCTAGACTCCCACTCCTCTCCTCACTTAATTCCCTCCTCCCATTATTTCTCTTTTCACCTCCACATCACCTGTGTTCTACTCTCCCCCCTCCCTCAAGATATCTTTATTCCCTCATCCTCAGTCTGTGGCCATAGTCAACATCAATGAGTTTGAAGGGAAGATAAAGGACCCCTCTTAAACTTGGCCATAGACTTAGGATGGCAACTTAAGTCCCCATTCTAACCATGATCTGCTCAGGATTCTCTGCCTAGAGGATCTCTTCGTATTTCTTGTGAAGATCAAAATAAAAATAAAAATCCAGGCCTGTGTAGTTCTGCTCTTCATGAAGAAGTATTAGAGACTTGGAGATGTGTTTTCCTTTCCTTCAACTCCTAATCTTTGAATCACTAAATTGTTTCTCTTGGCCAGCTTCCTTTGGAACTTCAGGATTATTACCCGAGGGCCAGCTCAGTGCAGAAAATGCTCACTGTGCAAGCGTGAAGACCCAGAGTTTGACTCCTCAGCACCCTTGGAAGTCTTGGGTGGGTGTGGCAGCCTGCTTATAATCTCACTGCCCCCGAGGTAGAGGCGAACAATCCCTGGCTAGCTAGTCTAGGCCAGTCAGCAAACTCTGGATTCAAGTGAATTGAAGAGTGATCAAGGAAGAAAACCAGTGTCAACTCCTCGCCTCACACACATGCACACGAGTCTGTGCCCACACACATACAAACGTAGAATCCCTAATGCAACAACCAAAAAAAACCCACTAAACCCAAAAGAATGGCTCGTTTTATTTGTTTGTTGGGGGATTAGGAAGGATCACTTCCCTGGCAGGACTTTGTATGTCCTCCTGCCCATGGGACTTTTGAGAGAACAGTTGGAATCTCAAACTCCCTCAGACCCTTAAGGATCTTCATTTCACTGAAACTTGTTTTGTTTTCTTTCTTATTTTTTGTGTTTATTTATGCGGTAATAATATCCACATGACTGCTAACATGATCATCAGCACAAAAAATAAGGAGGGGGCCCTTAAACCCTTCACAACAGTGCCCAGGAGAGAGACAGAGCCAGGCCGGCTTTGTTTCTTTACCTTTCCAAATGTAATATTTGAAATGTTGAAAACTTTTTAGACCTGGAACTCAGGTTAGCCACCTAATTTAGATTCACATCAGATTTTAGTTGCACAGAAGCCAAGGCCAAAGCTGCCACCCTTCCCAGAGCTACTGAGTTTCTACAAATTGGGAATCTACAAGTCCCTCTTGAATTGTCCTGCTGTCTTATCCCACCGCTCAAATTTAACCAGATATTAAGTTCTAACTTAAATGCCAATTCTAACTTCTAAAATTTACCTGTGCCCCTTCCTATTTGAAAGTGAGGGACCTTTTCCAGGTCTCTCTCACTTCCCATTCGGGTCCATGCCCAACCATGCTGTCTATCAAAATAGGAATAAGGAAAGAAGTCTCAACCAAGTAAAGTCCAAGGTCACCCAGCTTGTTGTAGCCAATCTGGGGATCAAAATTAGGATTTGTTTCTCCAAATAGCAGTGTCCTATTTCTCCCTTAGCTTTTGTAGCCTAATTTTTTTATATTGACTATATTAACATTTATTTCTCATTATGTTTTGTGTTTCCACAAACTTCATCATATAAGATATCTTTATACGAAAAATGATTTAACTGTAAAAAATTTTAACTAGCTATGATATAATAACAATTATATCATAAGATATCTTGACCCAACTGGCATGTTCACATCCCACATGTTCGTCAACTCACGCACAGGATGGACTAACTGTGAACTCTGCTTGTGGTGACTCTTTGAAGCCTGCCAAACTCTTTAACTAGTTGCCTGGTGGCTAAGGCAATTTGTTTTCCCTGATTCACAAATTTGTGTCAATGGCACATTCAGCTGCAAGCCTGAAGACGCTGTCACCTCAGACCCACACACCAGGAGAGGAGTCATGTCAGGAGAAGCTGTCTTACAGAGAAAACCCATAGGATGCGGGTGGTCCATCAACAGCAAGGAACAAGTGTGAATACGATGCTTAATTAACAGAGAGCATCAGTTAGCTTCCTGTATCCAGCATGGCTGTTGTTTGCCTATTTGTTCACAAGGCACTGTGTGACCCAGAGAACTGTATAATGACAGTCATCTTTGAGCCATGTGAAACTCGAAACCTGTAAAAGCCATCAGTGGTGTGGAGTTGTGGTTGCGTGTTGGTGAGCAGTCAAAGAGGCTGTCCTTGGCCAGTGCTTCGCGAAGAGCCACCAAGTGTGTCCTTTTCCTCAAAAGTGGGAATTTCACCAATAACTCTGATCTCACAGGTTTGTGGTGAGGACCAAGTACAGAAATGTGTACTCGGAAAACACTTTGTGCAGGGAAATGAAAAGCCTGAGGGAAACTTGACACTCCCAGCAGCAGCAGCATTGCGTCACGTTCCGGGATTGTCCTCTCAGAATCGTAATAGGGAAGGAAGACTGATCATTTGCCTTGGGGAATTTTTTTCTTTTTCTTTTTCTTTTTTGGTTTGGGTTTTTCAAAATGGGATTTCCCTATGTAGCTCTGTCTATTCTGGAACTTGCTCTGTAGACCAAGCTGACCTGGAACTCAGATGGCCACCTGCCTCTGCCTCCTGAGTGCTGGGATTAAAGGAATGCATGCCTCCCCGGAAATTTTTCGTGTGGTCAAATCTGAAACATATGTGATGTGCATGCTCTCTATAAAACAATGGGCCACCACACTTCCTAGCAAAATTGTTCTCTGGAAAGCCATTTCTGGGGCATAGGAAAACAAAATCAATGACCCGCAAAAGATTTACTTTTCTTCAGAAAGCATCTAGATGGTTTTCACTTCTTCTTTTTGTGTGTATGTGTGTGCTTATTTTTTTAAAAAAACCAATCTTTTTATTTTATATAACAATCCTAGCTCCCTCTCCCTTTCCTCCACCCGCTCCTCCCACCTCCCCCCCCCCACCATTACCCTCATCCACTCCTCAGAGAAGGTGAGGCCTCCCATAGGGAGTAAACAAAGTCTGTCATATCACTTGAGGCCCTCCCCCACCCCACCCCAGTACCTAGGTTGAGCAAGGTATTCCTCTATAGGCAATGGGCTCCAAAAACACAGTTCATGCACTAGGGATAAATCCTGGTTCCACTGCCAATGGCCTCACAGACTGCCCAAGCCATGTAACTGTCATCCACATTCAGAGGGCCTAGTTTAGCCCCCATGCAGGTTCCCCAGCTGTCAGTCCAGAGTCAGTGAGCTCCCACTAGCTCAGGTCAGCTGTTTCTGTGAATTTTTCCCATCTTGGTCTTGACCCCTTTGCTCATATTATGGCTCCTCTTTCTCTACAACTGGATTCCAGGAGCTCGGCCTAGTGCTTAGCTGTGGATCTCTGCATCTGCTTCTGTCAGTTACTGGGTAAAGGTTCTATGATGACAATTAAGGTAGTCATCAATCTGATTACAGGGGAAGGCCAGTTCAGGCACCCTCTCCACTATTGCTTAGAGTCTTAGCTGGGGTCATCCTTGTGGATTCCTGGGAATTTTCTTAGTGCCAGGTTTTTTGCTAACCCCATAATGGCTCTCTCGATCAAAATAACTCATCCCTTGCTCTCCCTCTCTGTCCTTTCCCCAACTTGACCTTCCTGATCCCTCATGTTCTCCTCCCTCCTCCCTACCTGCCCTCCCCTCCTCCCCTCCCACCTTCCACCCCCCTACACATGCACACTTCTTATTCAGAAGATCTTGTTTATTTCCCCTTCTCGGGGGCTCCATGTATGTCTCTCTTAGGGTTCTCCTCATTTCCTGGTTTCTCTGGAGTTGTGAACTGTAGGCTGGTTGTTCTTTGCTTTATGTCTAATATCCACTTTGAGTGAGAACATATCATGTTTGTCTTTCTGGGTCTGATTTACCTCACTCAGAATGGTTTTTTCGAGTTCCATCCATTTGCCTGCCAATTTCATGATGTCATTGTTTTTTACCGCTGAGTAATACACCTTTGTGTAAATGTACCACATTTTCTTTATCCATTCTTCAGTTGAGAAGCATCTAGGTTGTTTCCAGGTTCTAGCTATTACGAATAATGCTGCTATGAACACAGTTGAGCAAATGTCCTGTGATTTGAGTGTGCATCCTTTGGGTATATGCCCAAGAGTGGTATTGCCGGGTCTTGAGGTAGATTGATTCCCAATTTTCTGAGAAACCGTCATAATGGTTTTCAAGGTGGTTGTACAAGTTTGCACTCCCACCAGCAGTGGATGAGTGTTCCCCTTACTCCACATCCTCTGCAGCATAAGTTTTCATTAGTGTTTTTTGATCTTAGCCATTCTGACTGGCTTAAGATGATATCACAGAGTTGTTTTGATTTGCATTTTTCTGATGGCTAAGGATACTGAGCAATTCTTTAAGTGCCTTTTGGCCATTTGAGATTCCTCTGTAGAGAATTCTCTGTTTAGATCTGTACCCCATTTTTGGTTCTCATTTCTTTTGTACTGCGGCCTGAAACCTTCCAAACTTCAGTCTCTGCTTCAGGCATGTGAGCAATGGGGAATGATAAAGGATGTAGGTGGGATCAAATGCTATCTTATGCATACTTTAAACCAATCCATGAGACTTTCCGAGGGACCCCAAAAGCCTGCTGAAGGTTAATGAGACTTGATGACTATACTCTCCCTAATGGCCATTCTTTCATTGGATAATAACCAGAGTTTTTTAAGAAATTGAAGCTAAAGAGAAACAGATGACAAATACATGGTTAGCTGCTCTGTAGGACATAGTTTCAAGATAACTATTATTGGCACAGTATTGAGCACTTCCTCTGGGGTCCCAGGCGTATCTAAATTGTGATCGTTTTCCAGTGCCTCTCTGGGGACCAGAGAAAATTATTAAAAGGAAAGCTAGGTCTGCCACCTCACCAGCCACCAGCTTCTCCCATCACTGCCCTGTTAAGTCCAGTTCTTTTTCATAACCTGAATTACCATGTACTGACTCTCTCCAAATATCTACTCAGGAATCTAGCAGCTTTCTTCCTTCACTTCCTCAAAAGCCACAACCTGTTGGGCAGTGATGTCCTTTGTCCATCTGTCCAATCGCATAGTGGTTTTAGGTATTTCTTTGGCCCCACACTCACTAAAGAAATGGAGGCGAGTTGAATCTCCGTCAAAAGAGCCATTTTGAAGAAGTAGCTGTCTCTGCCACCCATGCTGGACTCGGTCTCTTCTGACTTGATCAAGCCAGGGTCTTTCAGTGCTTACATCCCAGAAAGGGGATCTTACTCTGTCACCAAATACACAGTGGACAGCCCTTGAGGTAAACACTGAGAGTCTCAATGCAGGAACTAAGCTCGTCTCTAGGCACAAAGGAGACCCCAGCTTGCAAAGTACAGTCAGAATCTATGCTGTTTCCACGGCCGATAGCCTGCTCAGTACTGTCAGCTCATACGTGAAACCAACTCTCTCTCTTTTACAAGTTTGAGAAAACAGCTATTCTAAGATGGTTGTTCAGCTTCTAACTCCCCTCTGTTTCCTCCCCATCCCGCAGAGATATATACCAGAGATGGGAACTCCCACGGGAGACCTTGTGAGTTTCCATTCTTGGTTGGTGAGACGTGGCACCATGACTGCATCCTTGATGGAGACCATAATGGGCCCTGGTGTGCCACTACCCTGAATTATGAGTATGATCAAAAGTGGGGCATCTGCTTAAAAGCAGGTATGTATGGGCTGGTGAACCCCAATAGCAAGGAGAGAGAACCCTTTATATGAGGCAAAGGGGGAGAGGAGTTGTTGAAGATGACCTGAAAGTGTCTGCAACAGATGCTATCCTAAATGAGGAATGCGCCTTTGCAGGAAGGGGACGAAGTCATGTGCAGCTTGGAACTGGCCTTCAGATGCGGGTCAAGAAGAGAAGCAGGACGGTTTGGGTCATGGAAAACGAGGAGGGGGAGAATCGCAAAAGCTCACATACATCAGGGGAGAGCGGAAAGGGCATGAGCAGATGGGAAACTGCAGCATCCAAAGATGAGTGGGAGAAGAAAGCGGAATATAGGAGACTGTAGCTTGACTAAAAGGATGTCACCTTGGTGACCTCACAAATGGGCTGAAAAACCATATTTAGGATGGTGACTGCGTAGAGTGTATTGACGGCCTAAAGCCAAGACTGGAAGAGAAGGAGACGCATATCTTGGACCCTCTCCAACTTAGTGAGAATGTTTGCTCTGCCATGCCCGTGTGTTGATCCGAGTATGTTGATCCAAGTATCTAGTTGCTTCTTATGAAAAGCAGAGTATCCGGGATATACTAAAGCATTCACTCCTCTTTAGAGAGATGGTCAGATCAAAGGAGTGCTTGTGTTGTTGTCTGGTATATAACAGAGACAGTGTCTTAGCAAACAGGTGAGAGTTACAAAGGACCACACTAGCTGGCGTGTGATAGACGGTTAGGAAGTATTCAATGCCAAGTGTGGTAGCTAACATTTTTCATCTCAGCTCTTGTGAGACTGAGACCGGAGAATGGAGAGCTTCAGGTCAGCCTGAGCTGTAGTAGTATGAGAACACTATCTCAAAAAAATTTATGGCAGTAGGTGGAAAGAAGATGAGGTGTTCTGATTATACTTCCGCCACAGACACCTGTTGGTCTTTGTCCCCATCTTCACATTCAGCAATGGATAGCTGAGAGCCTTTCCAGTGTAAAGGTCCATGAGTCCATCTGATGTGTAACTGGGGGTAGGGAAGTCCCTTGGAAACCCCTGGGTGGAGCTTAAGTCGTGTGATCTAGCCTGGATTGGCTTTTCCCTGTCTCTCTCTGGGACCACATAGGAAATTGAGTATATTTTTGAACCCGTTATCTTTTCTTTCTTTTTTTGGATTTTTGAGACAGGGTTTCTCCGTAGCTTTTTGGTTCCTGTCCTGGAACTGGCTCTTGTAGACCAGGCTGGCCTCGAACTCACAGAGATCCGCCTGCCTCTGCTTCCCGAGTGCTGGGATTAAAGGCGTGCGCCACCACTGCCCGGCTGAACCCGTTATCTTAAGATCTATATTACTCAGGGTACAGTTTGCAGGTTCTTTATTTGAAACACACATTTCTATACCTGTAAAGAATATACCGTGGGTCTGGTGGGGTAGCTAAGTGAGTAACAGTGCTTGCTATGTAAACATGAGACCTTGAATTCAAACCTCTGGCACTCAAGTTTAAAAACAGAAAGCCAGGCACGGCTGAGGATGCCTGTCGGTAACCCCAGTGCCATGGAGGGTGAAGACAAGAGGATTGTGGGGCTTGCCGGCTGCCAGCCTAGCTTCAGGTTAAGTGATAGATACTGTCTCAGGAAGATGGAGACTGACAGAGAGAGACCCCTGGGCCTCCCTCCTGCCTCTGCTTGAACATACACCACCAGCACAGGCACCTGCAGGTGCAAGCATGTACACGTGTACCACATACACACAGAGATATATACTATGGATGCTTGATATTGTGCTTATTTATGTATAATATATGTTTCTATGCCTGTATGTACATCTGTAATATGAGTTCTATAATATCAATTCTATTCATGTATTCAATCTTCTATTTAAATATTAAGAAGAAATTTGGACTAAATTTCCAAAATAGAGGAGTCTCTATGCTCAATATATTTAAGCAGCATGTCTGCACCCACGCGGGCTTCCAGTTCTTTCTCTGCGGGCTGTAGACAAGCCTGTAGATATCTTTGCCAAGCTCTGATAAGCATGTTTTTCTATTGGCTCAGTGTTCCACACCTGTATCTATTAGAGTCCCGTCTTCAGGCAAAGGTGACCCAGGAACTCTAGTGAAAATCTGGCGTTGTAGTTAACAGGGGATTTAAGGAAGTCATCTGGAGTCATTCGGTGTGCTCTGACTCCCATTTCAGAGCATACTGAGAGAACCAAAACACGGCCCATGCAATGACGGCCTCCGTTTTGGCACAGCCTGAGAAAATGCAAACCGAATTGCAGTCTAGTAAGCACTCCAAGGAAAAGAAAGCACTAGGCCCTCATTTGACGATCACTAATTTATCTTTTCATCAACAGAAAATGGCTGCGAGGGTAACTGGGAAAAGAACGAGCAGACTGGAAGTTGCTACCAGTTTAATAATCAGGAGGTTCTTTCTTGGAAAGAAGCTTACGTCTCCTGTCAGAACCAAGGAGCTGACTTGCTGAGCATCCACAGCGCTGCTGAACTGGCGTATATTACGGGTAGGCTTAACCTGCACGTGGTAGGGCCGATGGCTGGGACTGCAAAGGTGTTTGTCTTCTTCCTCTCCATTTCTTATCCAGGTGTGCTCTTTTGCTGATATATTTTCTGGCCTCTCTTAAAACTTAGACCTTAGCACTGAAATCTGCACACACACACACACACAAACCCAAGATTGAATGTAAACATAATAATTCCATGTGTTAACTGCATTTTCAGATAGAAACTAGAGAGAAACTGATGTTTAGAAACTGAGTTCCCACCCCATGCTTATATCTGTATACAGACTGCGGTCCTTCCAACCTCTCCAAAGCTCTTCCTTCTCCCCAGAATTTTTATGCCTTAGCGGCCATTGTCTTGCATTTTCATGGCTATCACCACACCGACTCCCCAACTGGCTGCACCCCGTGTGAACATTCAGCATTGAAGGTTTAGCTCCTGGGTCCTGGGAGTCTGCCTTCTTTCTTAACCCAGGTCCCTCGCAAATCCCGAAAAGTCCTGCTTTATGCGTTTGGTTTCTACGGTATTCAGTGAGGGGATAATTGTATAAAACCAAAATACCTCTTGAGAAGTCCTCCTAGTCTGGATATGTTTTCTCTCCGTGTAAACCCTGTAGTCTATAATGCATACACATAGACACCTGCTAGGGACATAATGTAATAATATACGTATTCCCCTGGGGGTAATTAGGAAACAATATTAAGTCATTTACAGCTAAAAAATACTCCAACAAATTTACAAAATTAATGTCTGTCAGCATTCCCTTTGACGTTTATAGACCATTTTTCATCAATTGCTCTGTCTCTTCTATCGGGCCTTCAATTAATTTTTCAAATTCTTCCCTTGTGGTTTTGGTAAAGTCTTTCTTTCCAGGTTTATGACCTCCTACATGGTAGTAAGAATCCTTACAATCATTCTTGTATTCTTTCTGGGTTTTCTCCTGTCTATATGGACCCTCACAGGCATGGGCACATCCATATGTTGTGTGTACATCAACTAGCATATGGGCAACTAGACTCACTGTGGAAATTATTTACACTTCCCTGTCCTTGTCCCTTCTTTTGCTGATGGCCTTGATTATGAAATAATAAAATTGGATGATGCATCTCCCTGGCAACAAGGGTGCGTGTGTGTGTGTGTGTGTGTGTGTGTGTGTGTGTGTGTGCACGTGTGTGTGTAAGTCCCAGAGGACCAGGGGGTTGAATATATAGTGAATCTGCTGCTCTGACAAAATTCTAGTACCTCAGAGGAGGGAGAACTGGACAAGCTATTTGGAGAGCAGAGTTGAACACATTTATTAGACTTTGGTCTTCTCAAAAGAACAACGTTTTGTTATCTCTTAACATGGCCTGCCTTTGTTACCTAGACATCCCATAGTGAGATTCCTGCTTCAGTCAAGACTGTCAATAGGAACATAGTCGGATTTATATAATCTCTATTAAAATTATATAATTCCATGTGTCTCTGCATCTATATGTGTTTCTTGGCTCTTTTTCTTCTGTTTGTTTGCTTTGTCTTATTCTGGTGTATTTTAATTTTATCATTATTATATTATATGGCTTTTTATGTGGATTTGGGTGGGTGTGGAAATGGGGAGGACCTGGGAGATGTTAGGGTAGGGGAAATCATAATCAGAATGTATTATATAAAGACCTATTTTTAATTTTAAAAAATATACAATTCCTGCAGGAAAGGAAGACATTGCTAGAATTGTTTGGATCGGACTGAATCAGCTCTATTCTGCTAGAGGCTGGGAATGGTCAGACCTCAAGCCATTAAAATTTCTTAACTGGGATCCAGGTAAATGCTCTCTCTCTCAACAATGTATACAGAGTAAAAGCTTCAAAAACGGAGAACTTTTTACTCATCTGGAGCCTTTAGAAGTTCATGTACAATCAGACCTCATGGTTGCTGTCTCAGAAGTTTTTCTAAGACATTCCTAACTGTGCTGTTATTTTAGCCAAGTTGAACCACACCACGGGCAAAGGAGCTTTTCCTTCGGGGCTCTAGAGCAAGTACCCCTGGGGTTTGAAGAACAAAATGAGCCAGACAGTGGTGCTGCAAGGCCTTTAATCCCAGCACTGGAGGCAGGGGCAGGCGGGTCTCTGTGACTATGAGGCTAGCCTGGTCTACAGAGCCAATTTTAATACAGCTTGGGCTACACAGAGAAACTCTGTCTCAAAAAGAAAAAGAATGAACCCCACAACATGGCCAGGAACCATTCTATAGCCCATAGGGTCTCGACTGCCAGTGTTGGGCTTAGTCTGCAGCCTGACTTTAAAGCAGGAATATCCCTTCCTTTTCACATTCTTAGGCTTCCCCCACTATGGCACCTAAACACTACGAGCCCAGCAGCTGGACCTGAGTACACAGATACCTACCTCAATGGGAACACCATTCTGCTTAGCCAGTAGCTCTTTCTGAAAAAGAAAAGACCAGGAACATTTGAAAGCTGAAGTCTGATGACAGCCAAACCTAAATAGCATTCGTAAAAGTGTCCTACCTACATGGAGGAGAAATGGATTCAGTGCTATCAAAAGGCCATGAGGTTTTCATTAACTAAATCTTTTTATTAGTCAACAAAGTAATACTCTATTATGTCAAAAATAGACTATTCTAGGCTCTGGCGCTGAGCTCCAGTCCCAGTCCTTAACGCAGTATTTAACGCCTTAAAGGGCAGACTCGCGTGTGGGTGTTTCATCTGGTTGTAAACATTCACAGAGAGTAACTTTAGTATAGACTCAGGGGTTCTGGCCACAGAGTGTGTCGTGGAAGGAGCGCTAAGGCAGAGGCTGATGTGTTTCTCTGCTGTGAGCCAGCTATCATGATCAGAGCGCTTCCCCTCCATCCAGCGTTCTAGACCGGGCATAAATGAGCATGTCGTTCATAGCGGCTTGTCGCTTTTCAATTTAATCGAAAGTTTGAACCACACTGTGAGTTTCCATAGAGACATAAAATTATGAGTATTATTTTAGGCACCACTCGGACCCTAACCTCCTTCCACCTCCTTGAAAATCTTTCTTCCTAAGGCACGCCCGTTGCGCCTATGATTGGCGGGTCAAGCTGCGCGAGAATGGACACCGAGTCGGGGCTGTGGCGAAGTGTTTCCTGCGAAACCCAGCAGCCCTACGTCTGCAAAAAGCCATTGAACAAGACGGTGTCGCTCCCAGGTGCCTTCCTCACTTCCTCATCCGTTCAAATAAGCCTGTGAAGTCCAGTAAACGCATGTCAGACACCCATTTTGACCTTTCCTTCACCGGATACCGCCAATGTTTTCCCCATCCCCAGAACCTACGCTAAAATGGGGGAAATCTGGGGGCTGGGGGTGCAGTCCTGGAGGATGCCGA
Source organism: Microtus pennsylvanicus (assembly GCF_037038515.1). NCBI lineage: Eukaryota > Metazoa > Chordata > Mammalia > Rodentia > Cricetidae > Microtus > Microtus pennsylvanicus. The sequence continues at coordinate 20,658,012 of NC_134587.1, forward strand.
GGCTTGACTGCCCAGCCATTCTAGCATAATAGATGAGCTTTGGGTTAATGAAAGACTATCTCAAAGAACAGAACAAAATGATATGCCTGTCATTTTAATTTTGTGAAACTATGTGTTTGTGGAGACAAAAACTAGAATATGGCAGTGATTGTTTGAGTGCCTTTACATGTGAGTTTTCTCTCTGTTCCGTTGCCATAACTGAACTGTCTCATAGTAATAAGAAATGTCGTTTAGAGCCTAAGTTATTGATTTATCAGCTTGCAAGTATGAGACTAATTGAACCAAAATTTTATCAGTTTGCTTAAAAAATACTACAATTTTTTGCATTATTTATTTTTGATGTTTGTTTTTACATCCCAACCACAGTTCCCCCTCTCCTGCTAGACTCCCCTCCCATCTCTTCTCTTCAGAAAAGGGCAGGCCTCCCATGTATACCAACCACCATGGCATATCTAGTTTCAGTGAGACTAGGCGCCTGGTAGGAGGAATGGGTCCCAAAAGCAGTCTGCAGAGTCAGAGACAGCCCCAGCACCCACTGTGAGGAGTCCCACAAGAAGCCCAAGCTATACAACTGTAACATATATGCAGAGGGCCTACGTCTGTCACATGAAGGCTCGTGGTTGTTGGTTCAGTCTCTGTGAGCCCCTGTGAGCCCAGGTTAGTTGATTCTGTGGGTTTTCTTGTGGCGTCCTTGGCCCCTCTGGGTGCTACAATCCTTCCTCCCCCTCTTCCACAGGGTTCCCCCAGCTCCGCCTAATGTTTGCCTGTTGGTCTCTGCATCTGTTTCCATCAGTGATTGGAATACTCCACATTTTTAAGATGACTGAGTTTACTTGTAAAAGAAAAAGAAAGTCCCAGAAAGGATCTGGATACGTTGAATAGTTTCTAGTTTTGCTAACCAGAGTAGTGGCCCTATACCTCTGAAAGATTAGACTTCTCTGGGGGATTTCGTCACCACCAAGCTGAGGCTCACTGCTCTTTCAGAGCGGATGAAGGTGTATGAAGAAGCCATTTGTCCTTCCCTCCCCTCCTGTACCGTCTGAGAGTACATAAGTACCCACGTCCTGTTTCTTACCTCTCCGCTTGCCCTGTATTCAACAGTTAGTGTTAGCATGTAGTCAGTTGTTAAGCTGGTCACACAAGGAAAGAAGGCTTGAAGTGGGGCGGGAGGGGGTGACCTTCCAAAAGCTGGGAAATGTTGTCAGCGTCTGGCTCACTCCACACCTGTCTTCCACCTCTTAGGACTAAAGTCGTTTCCTTCCCTGGCCATATCTATGCCCTTGAACAGTCTTGTCCATAGCCTGTGTCTCGCAGCAAGTGCATACATATCATAGCTGAATCTCTGCGAGAATTTTGATGATGTCAGACACACATTAAACACAGCATCAAATTCATGTCACCCTGAGAGCTGACATCTTGTCTCCCAGTTTTCCAGAAGCATTGTGCTTCAAGAAAGAAAAATTCGCAGTGTTGTTGATTCTAAACAGCTCTGTCTTTACTGGTAGATAAATCGCTGCTTCCTCCCTTCCCTTCCCCCCCCTCATCCCCAGATGTTTGGACGTATTCGGATACCCGCTGTGATGCGGGCTGGCTGCCAAATAATGGATTTTGCTATCTCCTGGCAAATGAAAGTGGCACCTGGGATGCGGCCCATTCCAAATGCAGCGCCTTCGGCGGTGACCTCATCAGCATTCACTCCTTAGCGGACCTCGAGGTGGTTGTCACAAAACTCCATAGTGGCGGTGAGTCTTGTGGATTACTTTCTTTTGCTTTAAACCTCTTGCTTTAGTAGTTAAAGACGTTTCTAGTCTCCCTGTTTTCTGACTCTTGGTGAGAATGGGAGGCTTCCAGCCTGGCCCTGAATCAGCCCATCTGGGGGTGGGAGTGGGGCGGTCAGTGGAAATGGATTTGTCCTGGGCCTGCCTTGTCCAGCGCTGCAATTACCACGTGGTTTTTGAACTCTTGAAAGGTGGTTAGGAAGAATGAGGAGCTGAGCCATGACTTTTGTTTTATTTCCATCTCCTTGCGTTACAGTTCAAATAGCTACTGCCGCCCAGCAGCCACTGTGTGATCAGAAACTCTTCCCCCTCCCACAGTAATGCTCGACCTTATTTAAGTTCTTCTGGAACTTGTCCTGATCATCATTCAGCTTTTGTAATTCTCTGGAACGAGACCGATAAACAAAGGCATCCTAGACCGCTTGTGTTCCGCCCTCTTCCTAGACTCAGGCTGCGGAGGTCCCTGTTCCGTGTCTGCACGGTGCTAATTGTTTCCCCTGTGGAGACAGCAGTCATTTCAGGGCAGCGTGGACACTCACTATTTCTAATCAGGATATCTATGGTTGGATTTACAGAGTTTCACCCATCCCCATGAAGCAGCATTTATACGGTAGGCCTGAGACACACTCAGCTGGCCGATCCTAGCGCACCTTCTCTCTAGGTACCTTGCCTCCGTGAGTCCAGGGCATCAAGACCCACCCTGTGTGCTCATCAACATATCTAAAACATACACCACAAAGCTCCTAAAACGACATTATCAACACGTAAAAATCAGTAACACATATATTACAACATACGACGGAGCAAAACCGAACAAAGTCAAACGTTTTTCTTTCAGATGTCAAGGAAGAAATATGGACGGGCCTTAAGAACACAAAGAGCCCCACTTTGTTCCAGTGGTCAGATGGTACGGAAGTTACTCTAACGCACTGGAACGGGAATGAGCCTAGTGTTCCCTACAATAAGACTCCCAACTGTGTTTCCTATTTAGGAAAGGTAGGAGCCTCCCGTGGCTTGTTTATAGTCTTTTTGTTAGAGCTATTAATAAGAACATTGTGCTAGGAATTTGTGTGCAAGCTGAGAAGGAAGAGGTAAAATCCTGCAGCTTGTCACTCTGAGAGCTACCGAGTGGAGGGTAAGTAAAGGCAGCTGCCGAGTAAGCAGTCTGAGCCTTCTAGAGACGATATGCAGATGCGGAAGAGCTTGTGTGTCAGACTGTCTCTGATAACCTGCTGTCTTCGAGGGCCTGAGGCTCCTCCATCGGCCTCTCTGCTCGTTAGGACTGACGTTTGGCAGGCCAGGACAGGTTAGCCTGGAAGGTGCCATCTTTCCATGCTGCGCTTAAGTTTTGAATTCATCCTAACTTGAGGCTAATTGGAAAACACTTTCCAGTATTTCAGTTTGACATGGTTTCCAATAGTTTCATTTTTTAAATTTATATAAAATATTGCATTAGATTTGTCCATAAAGCTATCTTTTCCTGAAATGTAGCTTGCTAAACATTTGTTGAACGCACTCCAGTTAGGAGCCTAAAATAGGCTGAGTCTTGTCCAGAAGGACTTATGCACCTCTTTGGTTTCTGTTTGGATCGCTTTCCTATAGGCAGCTCTCTCCTGGTACTCAGGGTGACTGTCACCCAGACATCTAGAGAGGCTTTAAATGGAAGCAACACATTTAGAACTGTGTAGAACTGGTTCCGTGGTGGGGATGTGTTTGAGAAGGTGTCACACTCGGTGGCCTACTTTAAAAGCCAAGATGTCTCAGAACATTGTCAAAAGTGGAAGCGGCGAATGAACAGAAGGAGAGCTCCGCAGCCTGCCCGAATTCCACACTGACCCTCGTCACAGTCAAGCCGCTAACATTTCACTTCGGGAAGCAATGTGACTTAGTCAGTTCAGCAAAATTAATTCTATGTAGTGTATTTGAAAGACAATTTTGATGTCTATACTGGAGTAGAATTAAAAGAATCTTTTGACCCTAGACCCCTAGTAGTAGCTCTCATAACCACCATCTCCCTTATGCAGCTGAGGAAATGTGACCAGACATTAGCTGATGTTTCCCAAAGAATTTTAATCTGTGAGCAAACTGCCCCCAGGTCACAGGGAAGCCACTAGAATCCTGGCCTCTTGGGGGGGTACTTTTCTCGGTTCAACTAAATGTTCTTCAATAAGGTTTCCTTGTTAAGCTTGTAAGAAAAGGCGTGTGTACGTGCTGTGTCGTAGGGATGACGGGTTGAGCCACTACCTTTCCTGGCCTCCCATAGTTATTGTGATTTAATTCTAACTATTTGGCAAATATTCTCTTTGGTAAGAAATATTTTTGTTTTCTTCTTTTAAAAGTTAGGTCAGTGGAAAGTCCAGTCCTGTGAAAAGAAGCTCAGATATGTGTGCAAGAAAAAGGGAGAGCTAACTAATGACACGCAGTCTGACAAGCTGTGTCCTCCAGAGGAGGTGAGTAATCCCATTGTGAATTTCCCTGAGCGGAATGAGCCCTCCTTGGTTAAAGATGATATTTGAAGTTTAAACGATTCAGTCTTGGGAAGTAAAAACACTTGTTTATGTTCATTTATTTGAGAGAAAGCGAGAAGGAAGAGAATCCTAACACACTGGTGTTCTTACAGTAAGAAAAGATGTACCCAGTCATGGGTCCCTCTCAGTTTGCAAATATGGCTGCTCTCCTCATTGTTGATAGCTCTCCTCCAGTGACTGTGCTCTTTCTGAAAAATAGTTCAACTAGCAGCTTCAGTATAGGGTGATTCGGGTACCAAGGACAAAGAAAATGGGGCCTCGTCTCAGTCATGTGGAGGTGATTGGTGAAACTGAGTTCTAGCCACATCCAGGGAATAATCACGTCCTCCACCTCCTCTGATTGTACGAGTTTGTCGAGTAGCAGAATCCCGCTTATTTGGGGGGTGGGAAGGGCATCGTTAAGTCACAAACACTGGGATGATATTCCTCTTCTGATTTAGGGCTGGGGGCATCGTTAAGTCACAAACACTGGGATGATATTCCTCTTCTGATTTAGGGCTGGGGGCATCGTTAAGTCACAAACACTGGGATGATATTCCTCTTCTGATTTAGGGCTGGAAGAGACATGGAGAAAACTGTTACAAAATCTATGGGGATGAGGTCCCTTTCGGAACGAACTGCAACCTGACCATCACCAGCAGGTGTGACCCTCAGTACTGGTGTACTAGGAAACTTTCAACTGAGTTTGCCTAAACAATTTGGGGGGTGGGGGGCTTATTGCAAAAACTGTGAAACATTTGCGAGATTGGTCCATCTTTTGTAGATTTGAGCAGGAATACTTGAATGACATGATGAAGAAGTACGACAAGTCCCTTCAGAAGTACTTCTGGACCGGCCTGAGAGACACCAATGCCCGCGGGGAGTACAGTTGGGTGGTCACTGGTGGACTAAAGCAGGCTATGACCTTTTCCAACTGGAATTTTCTTGAACCAGGTAAGCGTTTGATTAAGGGTTGACAGCGCTTCAGGGCCGAGTTCACAAGGGCGGAGCGGGTGCAGCGCTGAGCCCAGGGCTTACACGTTGCAACAGATTGGCAGTTGCTCGTTCCCCGGTCTGCAAAGCTTGCTTCTGTCTGTCTGTTTGGGTTTCCCAGGAGACACAGGCTGTTAGAAGGCCGTGTGGCACTAGGGACAGAGACAAGCAGTCGCAGAAAGGTGATTCACAGGAGTCCGTAAATGAGCAGTGTGCCAAGTCCACCTGTGATTCTGATTTTATGATTTTCTCTAAAGCTCATTGTTCTAAGGTGAGAGGTGGAGTGAGGAGCTTGGGGAAGCAGAAGCTGTTCTCCTGCTTGGGATTCAATATCTATTCTAAATGCTGACTTGTTAAAGATGATTACAATCATGCCAAATGGTTGTAGTGATGAGGTGGGGGTAAGACGTTTGTAGAGAAGGATAAACGAGAGAGAGAAAGTTAAGACCCAGGCACGGTGCACACACCTTCAATCCCAGCACTCAGAATGGAGAGGCAGATCTGTGAGTTCAAGGCCAACCTGGTCTACGTAGTGAGTTCCAGGTAGCCAGAGCTACATAGCCTATAGAGGAAAACAAAAGGGCACAGGCTCAGTTCAACCAAAATAAACAAACAAAGAAAATAACAGCACAAAAAAAAAAACCTATAAGAAATCCATGGCTAAACCAAAAGTGTCAGCCTCAGTGAGTTCTGCAGGAAGCCCCTTGAATGGGCACCTTAGTATAACACTACCTCCTGACAAGGTCTGAGAGAGGAAGGGCCCCGTCCCTGCTCTTTTAGCTTTAAGAGATTTAAAGGGGGTGTCATGGAGGATGCCAACAAAAGAATACTAAGTGCAATACTCTAGTTTTGTATTATGAAGATACTGCTTAATTTTTAAGAAACAAGGTGACAGACCAGGAAGCAGTGGAACACGATGTCCCTCCTAAGTACACCTGTCACCTGTGCTTGGGTATAAGGGAGTCTTCAGAACTGAAGTCTGTGAAGCCAGGAACAGAAATAGGCCTGTCCATCCCCCATCCAGTCCTCTCCATGAAGTCCAGTGCTTTACAAATGTCTGTCTACCCAGAGCCAGCCTCAAGAGTGTGAGGGCTAGTTTTTGTTTGTTTGCTTGTTTGTTGTTACTTTGGGGTTTTGTTTGTTTTTTGGTGTGTGTGGGAGTGTTGACATTTTGTTTTCCATCTTTCTAATGTAAGTCTTAAATAAAATCTAGATGTTTCCTGTGAAGTATGTTACATTTTTCTCTCTCTGTCACCTAGCTTCATCTTGTAGAGTTAAAGGTTTATTTGTATTAGTCTCAGCGAGCAGAAATGAGGAAAGCAATGTAAGGTAGCATTTATTTCAAAAGTTAGTTCATTTTTCTCCAAACAACCTCAAGCATTGGTCATGATTTGCTGTGGAAAATAGGATTTGATGTAGAAGGGCCTCGGAAGTCCCATCTGATTTTAGAGCTGAGAAAATAGAGGCTTCAGGGACTTGTTTAATAAAATATGCCTGGTTATTGAATTTAATAAAATCCAGATCTTTCTGATTTCCAAGCCAGTGTTGTTTAAATTTGGCTTTGAGTGAGTTAGAAATCCTAAGACACTCTACTTTTCTCTCTTCAAATGTTTGATATTTTCTTGCATGATCTTATGCAATGTGATCATTAAGGTATTTTTCTATAGCATGGAAACTGGACTATGTGGTCTTACAATAGAACAGTATTTTAAATGGAGAATCTCCACAAAATCTGTGATGCATGCTCACGGCTACTGGTGTAAGCATAATAATAACATATTCTATCTAGAGAAGGCAGAATATGGGTGCTAATCTTGATTAAATATCACTTAAGCCAGAAATAGTTTAATGGGTAAAACATAGACTTCTTGGTGGCATATGTCTGTAATTCAGGCACTTAGGGCTGAGTTAGGAAGACCTCAAGGTTGAAGGCAGCCTGGACTATCTAGCAAGAACTTGTTTATTTTTTTTAAGATTTATTTATTATACACACAGCGTCCTGCCTGCATGCAGGCCAGAAGAGGGCATCAGATCTCATTACAGAGAGTTGTGAGCCACCATGTGGTTGGCTGGAAGTTGAACTTAGGACCTCTGAAAGAGCAATCAGTGCTCTTAACCTCTGAGCCAGCCCCTAGGTTTTGGTTTTTCATGACGGGATTTATTTATTTATTTGTTTGTTTGTTTGTTTGTTTGTTTTTCAAGACAGGATTTCTTTGTGTAGCTTTGGCTATCCTGTAATTTGCTCTATAGACCAGGTTGGCCTCGAACACAGATATCTACCTGTTCTGCCTCCTGAGTGCCAGGATTAAAGGCGTGAGCCACCACCACGTGTCTGAACTTCCGAAATTTTTATTTTAATTCGCTTTTCCAATTCAACCCCAGCATCTCCAGGCGGGTGTGTGGCTATGTCTACCGGAAAGACTCTTGGCAGGTGGGAAGTGAAAAACTGCAAAAGCTTCCGAGCCCTTTCAATATGCAAGAAAACAAGTGGCCCCCAGGAGCCCGAGGAGGCAGCCCCAAAGCCTGATGAGCCCTGTCCTCAAGGCTGGCAGACTTTCCCCTCCAATCTCTCCTGTTTTAAGGTAAAGTAGCATCCGCATTCAGTCCTTCTGTGGAGTCATCCTCCTCCCGACCTGATTTATTTTATTACACAAATTATGTGAGCACACAGAGCCTAACAAGTGCTTGGGAGTATGGGGTCCTTAGCAAAGCATCATGGGACTCAACACGCACCCTACCCATGTCCAGCCGTCAAAAGAAAGACCAAAGCCAGAGTGATCCCATGGTGTTGTGTGATGTTTTACTCTTTTGACTCTTTCGGGAGGGGGCACCACCCAGCTCCCAAATAAATCACACACAGAGGCTTGTTCTTAGTTAGGAATACCCAGCTTTAGCTTGGCTTCTTTCTTGCCAGCTTTTCTTATTTTAAATTAACCTGTCTTTCCATCGTACTCCGTGACTGGGTGAGTCGCTGGTGGGTGGCCCCTGAAGTCCTCTTCTCCTTGTTCTCTCGTTGCTCCTTCTTTCTCTCTTCTCCCAGATTTTTCCATTTATCCCCTCTGCCTGCCAGCCCCGCCTATCCTTTCTCCTGCCTCACTATTGGCCGTTCAGTGCTTTATTAGACCATCAGGTGTCTTAGACAGGCAAAGAATCACAGCTGTAAAGAGTTAAACAAGTGCAGTATAAACAACAGGAACACATCTTAAAATAGTTTTCTGCAACACCTCGGTTCTTTCCTTCCGAGAAGCTGAGTGACGGGCAGCATGCTGACATCATGTGTAGATTCTCATAGGCCCCTCATCCTTCTTATTGGATTAAAATTCCTTCTCGTATAATGAAAGCCAGTTCTAACTGTGTTAAAAAAAAATAATTTGGGGTCTGTGTCTTAGGGTTTTCATTGCTGTGAAGAGACACCATTACCATGGCAACTCTTAAAAAAGAAAACATTTGGGCTGGAGAGATGGCTCAGAGGTTAAGAGCATTGCCTGCTCTTCCAAAGGCCCTGAGTTCAATTCCCAGCAACCACACGGTGGCTCACAACCATCTAATGGGGTCTGGTGCCCTCTTCTGGCCTTCAGGCATACACACAGACAGAATATTGTATACAGAAAGAAAGAAAGAAAGAAAGAAAGAAAGAAAGAAAGAAAGAAAGAAAGAAAGAAAGAAAGACGTTTAATTGGAGTGACTTGCTTACAGTCCATAATGGTAGGGAGCATGGTGGCATGCAGGCAGACATGGTACTGGAGGAGAGGCTGAGAGTCCTATGTCTTGAAGGCAACAGGAAATGTGGTAAGATACTGTGTGGTATCCTAAGCATTGGAAACCTCAAAGCCCATCCCCACAGTGAGACACTTCCTCCAACAAGGTCACACCCACTCCAACAAAGCCACAACTCCTAATACTGCCACTCCCTGTGAGATTATGAGGGCCAATTACATTCAAACCACCACAGCCTGTAACATTCATCTAGTTCCATAAAACAAACCTTTCAATGCCACTCCCAAATGCACAGTGATTACATTTAGTTTCACGTTCATAGACCTCTTGCTCTATGGTTTGACTGATTGGCTGTGAATTCTTCCAGCTGCTAGCTGTGCTGGGCTATCGACTATGACCTGGTGTCTGTTACCCTTCACTCTAGGGCTTAGGCTAAGGGATGCCAGCTATCAGACTTTTTTATTTCTCCCAGTAAATTTTTGGAGCCCAAGAAGGGAATCCCAACCAGGTTGGTGCATTTCCATTTTCTGCTCACTTCACTGACACTAACCTCAGCATAGTACAGGGCCAAGCCCCTTGTAAAGGCAGAGAGAAACATGTTCCTCCCTCTGTATACATCTGCAGGCCAGAAGAGGGCACCAGATCTCATTACAGATGGTTGTGAGCCATCGTGTGGTTGCTGGGAATTGAACTCAGGACCTCTGGAAGAACAGCCAGTGCTCTTAACCTCTGAGCCATCTCTCCAGCCCTGTTCCTCCCTCCTGGAGTCATGGCTAGAGTGTATGTACAGGGGACTGAAGAATCCACGCCAGCCATCAGACAACTGTGGCTCCATCTTCTCTGCCTGCTCCCACCACTTCTTTCTCTTCTTTGAAATAGCTGGGGCTCTTTTGGCATAGAGTTAATCATCACAAATCAAAGAAACAGTCAAAAGTGCCAGGTTTTGATTTGGCTCCATCTGTCGATGTTCACACACCCATATAGATAGTTCTTTGATTGTTCTTAATCAGAAAAAGAGCCCTGTTCTTCTGCAAGCTTCCGTGTTTGGTGCTCAGAATTACACTGTTGGCACATTTCTTGGCAGAATATGTCTTCCAGAGGGTTCCTATGTACCCTGTTCAGCCTTGACCCTTGGTGCACTTTCTCTTCAAGGTCCTGGGAATGTACCTGTTGGAGCAATTCCCTGGCCTGGTTGGGGAAGGCCACTCACCTGGTGACAGTGGCCATCCCTATGTGAGTCTTCAGTTAGTTCATTCTGGGTAGGGCTTGCCCTGTTTGCTGTCTGTGCATTTAGTTATTCTTCCATTGCACCTGAAAGAATTCATGTCAGGACCCCACACCTTTGACTGAAACTGAACAAAGCTATAAATATTTTATGATTATTCCAGAACAACATTCTTTTTTCCTTAAGGTATTCCATATAGAAAGGATTATAAGAAAGAGGACCTGGGAAGAAGCTGAAAGGTTCTGCCAAGCGCTTGGAGCGCACCTACCCAGCTTCAGTCATCTGGATGAAGTGAAGGACTTTGTTCGTTTGTTACAGGACCAGTTCAGGTAATATTTCTAGAATGAGTATTTTTCGACCTAAGCCTTTTGTCTGCTAGGTATTCAGGTTGATGTGAGATAGCATCTAGAAAGCCACCCAAGCTTCACACTCCAGCCTTGTCAAGCACCCTTACTGCAAAATACCGTGAGACCCAAAGTGGACCAAGTCCCCACCCCTTTGTGTAGCACCTACCAACTGCTGGGTTAAGAAAAGGGTGGCAAAAATATAGGGCAAAGATAAGAATGTAGCATGAATTCTGTTTGGTATTAATAATAAAAGCTGAAGGCTCAAAACAGCCAAGCAGCTTGCCAATAGAGAGTTCTTACTTTTGCCAATGCTTAGACCAAAGGGGCGATCCTGTGCTCAGACTGTATCTCCAGACTGAATCCTCAGAATAACGGCCTCAGACTGCACTGAGCTCCTGTCTCCTCCTGCTTTATATTCTTCTCTCTGCCCAGCCATATCACTCCTGTCTCCACCTCCCTAGTGCTGGGGTTAAAGGTGTGGGATCCCAAGTTCTGGGATCACCTTTGTGTGAGCTCTGTTCCTCTTTTAGACTGGATTAGTTTTGTGTAACCTAAGGTGGCCCTGAACTCACAGAGATCCATCTGCCTCTGTCTCCAGAGTGCTGGTATTAAAGGTGTGCGCCACCTTTTTCTTTTCTGAAAAGAAAATTTGGGGTTAATCGTCAAGTCCTGGGAGAGGTAGCTGTATCATTTGTTGTCCAGTTTCCGTGTAATGGGAAAGTGCGGGGCTCATCTCAAGTCCCAGCAAGAGTAGTCTGTGAGGCTGGATCATCTCAGCTAGCCACCTTGAAATTGTTCTGAGAAGTTTGTATTCCAAAGCCGACCTTTAAGTGGTGTTTTTCAGCTTAGCGGTGTTATCATAGCCCTGGAGAAATCGTCATTGTGGGATCCCATCATCTTTTTGGAGACTTCAGAGATCACATTAGGTCAGATTTATTCCTTTTCTTGGTAATATTTTTCCAGGTTGTTCTCCCTTCTTCTTTGGATGCTTATTTGTCCAAAGGACTTAAATTCCTCAAGATAGTAAGGAACCAGACGGGGAGGAAGTAATTCTGGTGCAATCAGGGCAAATGTCATGAGAGGCTGAATCTTAGAAGGCGGACAGTATTTTGAAGGGTAAGATAGGAAGAGAAGCCAGAGAACCCACAATATAAGCAGGGGTATGAGAAGAAAATAGACAGCTGAGTAAGAAAGAGCCATGCACAGAAAGTAGGAGTGTGTGGAAATGGAATATATTTGCTCATCAGCGAAGAAGTCTGATCTTAAGGAAAAGAAATTAAGCAAAGTTAGTCTCCAAATAAGTTAAATTGCAAAGAGGCTAGTTGTTATAAACCACCTGTTCCTGTGAACACACTTGTGCACAGTCACACAGACAGGTCCAGAGCATGCTCACCTAGCATCTCTGAGGCTCCAAGTTCAGTCCCCAGGAATACACAAGTAAATTATTAGGAATATGAAGAGCAAGTCTGTAGGTCTCAGGCAACTAGTGAGAAAACTGCAACTACCCCTGTGGAAAACCCCATGGAAGAAGAACAGGAAGGAAGGGAACTGGGAAGGTATCAAAGTGGCTACAGTCATTGTGGTTGTAGTGTGGGTGTGGAAAGCTCTTCTGATGTTCCTGATGTCCGTCAGGACAATATAGAAAAATATAGGTCATAAAATATGACACTTTCCATACAATCACAGGGATTAGGACCTTCAATGCCACAAAATTCCTTTTTCTTTACTTTTCTGAAGACAACAGGTGTTTGATTAATCAAGGTGTTCTAGGAGAAATGACTTTAAACACACGCACACATAAATACATCCTAGTGAATACTTTCTTTACGGCTCTGAATCCAACTTTCCCTAAAATAAAAGTTTACTAGAAACTGAGGACAATCTAACTAGCCTTGTTCTTTAGGACATCATTAAATATAAAAGCTATGTGAAGACTGCCATCTAAAGCGTATTAAGTGGGAGATGCTTGGAACGTGTTTAGCTCCCACCTAACTTCACTTTTGAAGAGAATGATTTGAACAATGTAGCTTGCATCCTTTGAAAAAAAAAACATGCCACAGACATACCTTGGCTCCTACGTGAATTTTAAAAAATGAAGAACACATAGAAAAGTAGTTTATTATAAAAGGAGCCAAAGCAAGAAATAGTATAACCCCACGTCCTGACCGTTAATGTATGTCATTCTGAGACCAGAACAAAATGATCCTGAATCTTAAAGGAGAGGAACATACTAATGGAGCATTTCAGGGGCTGTGGCGCTGACTCCGCAGGTGAAAGCACTTGCCACGCATGCCCGATGATTTGCGTTCCAGCCCAGAAGCCCTTTAAAAAGCCAGATGCCATGAACACATCGCAGCTCTCCCATGGGGAGATGGGAGGTAGAAACTGAGAAATGGCTGGGAGCTTGTAGCCCACCTAGTCCAGATATGCAATGTCCCAGAAACAAGAAAGACTCTGCCTCAACAGGCTCAGAAGAAGGGCTGCGTCTTGAGCGTGGTCCTCTGACGTACACACAGGCTTGTTTGTTTTTGTTTAACTCTTAAAAGGAATACTTTGTTAAATATCAGGTTTTAAACACTCTTTCTGAATAAAACCTGGAATGTAGAAACATAAACTAATTGTGAAAATATGAAGGCATAGTAAGTTATTTTATCTGGAAACTACGTTTTAGAAGCACAGATCTTATAAATATTAAAACTTAACATTCAGTAGAGCTTAAAAGTATGTGCCCATAAATCAGATGTAGAAAGGGAGGGAATCTGTGCAATATTCATGTGGAGAATTATAAAGAAATTGAATAACCAAAGATTAATCTAGCATAAAATAAGTTGGCAATGGCCCAATTTGTACATTATCAATTTTGATTAAGTCCAAGTCTACAAATTTGTTCAATAATGAAATCCAATTCTATTTTGCTAAAACATAGATGAAACAAATCTGGCCATTAGCACTTGTCTAGCCTTCAGATTATGGTGCTTCCTTCGTGGGTGGAAAGAAGCACAAAATGCTTTAAAGTGGTGCGTTTCGGTGATGGCCCTCTTTAAAGGGTAAGAGAAGCGGTGAGGCTTTGTGCACAGGGCACTGAGTAATGGCTCACGGACACGGGCATCACTCGGTTTGCCATGTCCCTGGCTTATTATGTTTTGCTCCTTTTGGCTTGCTTGTGCTGTCTATGTGGTTGTCCCATGTTAACACAAATAGAAGAAATTAATGACCACAAGCTTGAGATCTTGTGATTACAATAGGCACTAAAACCGCATCTAGAAAATCCCTAATTTATTTCTGGCTTAACATATAAATATATCATATATTTATTAACATATAAATATAGTTATTTGATGTGTTTAATTAATATATATAAATACTTATTAAACACACACACATGCATACTATCTAGTGAAGCGTTCTTGGAAAATATTTACAAAACAAGCTCACGGTTCTATACAGGGAGTTATTATCTCTGACTAGAACAAGAAATGTCCTAGCCCTGTAAGGGAGAAGCGGCCATTAAGAGCATCTGTGGGCGGAGTGGGTTCCTCGAGGAGGCAAAGGTGGCTACTTCTATTGATTAGTTTCCTCTTTAGTGCTATCGAATACCTTCCTTAAAAACTGATAGGAGTTCACGTGTGAAACCTGGAAAGTACTTTAAAAAGTAAAGGAGAAAATGAAAACCGTTTCCAATATTACTTAGAGGCACCATTTTATGAAAATATTTCCCATTTTCTTCCATTCCTGTACACATTTTCATAAAATTGTCTGAAGCATATACCACTTAAAAAAAATTTTCTGTCTGCAAAAGTAATGCATATTGAAGTTGGAAAAGATGAACGTGTAGGGGAAAAAAAACATCATAAACCCTTCATCCCCGGGAACTGAATTGTATTTGTACACACGTGCCAGCAGGCCAGCCAAAGGCTACCTCCGCAGACTGCCACCTGATTAATAGACACGCCATTATAAAGCGATTGTTTGCCTGGGCTCTGCTTAGAAAGAGAGCGTACTTTAAAACCAAGATTGCCACAATAGTTTAAAGGAAAGGAAGGAAGCAGAATCATTTATGAAGTTCACCCCCGAATGTGCTGCTTTTGTTCCTGGAATTGACCTTCTCAGCAAGAAGCCTACTGTCCGCTGCAAATCCGAGTCACGTGCTAGGCGTTAAGACTGATGACCGCTCTATTTCTCACAGCCGAGGTTCTACATCTCTGTTTGTGTTTCAACACAAAGGGATCATGATACAGCAACTCATTAAAGCTCTTAGATCATTGCAACTCTTAATGGTATCCCAACGGGAAGCCATTGTGGAGCAGGAACAGTCCTGGGATTAGAGAAGAAAGCCTAGACAGCCACGGCTGCTGTGTACATCCCCTCCTGTGAAGAGGCGTGAATGGCTTTCGATATAAATCTCGGCTTTGTGGACTGAGAGCCCTCATTAAATAGTATTTATCTGGGGCTGTGCCTGAGGTACTGTTTTCCTTGGAAACCAAGTGCAGCAGGAAATTGCGTTGACAATGGGAATTTTAACACACGTACACTTACTAACCTTTCGCGCGGTGTCTCCTAAATAGCCTAACACCGTGTGCTTAGGGGGCGGAGTAGAAACGGTTTAGGAAGGAAATAGGAAGGTTGCATTTTGATCTGACTCCCCAGTTATGGTCAGGACCGTTTGTGGTTTTTCTTTTTCTCCAGCATCCTTGAATTCTGCACTAGGGGTGTGCAGCGGACAATGTGGTTTCGGCCTGTTCTTTCCTTCGTCTGGCAGCAGCTAAGGAAGGTCAAGTTCAGAACAGGCTGTGATGTAGAGATTATTTTCTCCTCTATCCTTCCTTCTCTCTCTCTCTCTCTCTCTCTCTCTCTCTCTCTCTCTCTCTCTCTCTCTCACACACACACACACACACACACACACACACACACACAGAGAGAGAGAGAGAGAGAGAGAGAGAGAGAGAGAGAGAGAGAGAGAACCTGCTCTTCCTGTATTTATGACACTAGAGAATCCCTTGTAATGATACTAAACACTAAATTAAGGGTCAAAATGGAGTTCATTCTCTGAAAGGAGTGACGCTTAGGAATATTTTGGACAACTGAGCAAACCTTTCTTTAAGAAACCAAACCGCCCTCTGCACTTCAGCACAGGACTCAGGGATGAACTTAAAGCAGAGAAGTTTGTCAGTGGAAGGATAGGGAGCTGTTGGCTAAGAGGAGACTGATGAGAGCCCCCTAGGGAGCTAAGAAGGATTGGGCAGACCTCTGCAGAGGCTGGGGTATTGGGTAGCTGCCTGAGTCTCGGCAACAGGTGATCATCAAGGGAATAACAGACTGTTACTAATTAATAATTAAGATAAACATTTTAAAACGCATGTTAGGGGAAAAATTTCCCACGCCCAAGCATGTAATAAACAAAGATTTGGAAGAAACAGTTACATCATCATATGAGTTTGAGGAAGGAAACTTAGCCCACCCTGTCTTAGCTACCTGTGTGCAGAAACTGTCTAGACCTCATGGTTTAGGGAAGTGTGATACAGGGCAGAGCCTGTGAGACAGCTGTGGGCCTAATAGACAGCTGAAAATGCAAATTCCTTATAGGTGCTGAATTTAAACTGGAATTATTTATCTCTGCTGGATTTAGCTGGTCTACAAATTAGTGGCTGTTCTCTACAAATATAACAATAGAACAGTGAAAATGTAAGTGGAGAAGTCTCATCGTCTCTAAATTAAACAAGTTGAAGTTGAACAGATGAGAAAACACTGACAGATATTAAACTTTGAGAATGTTGAGAAAAGGAGAGCATGTGTTTGTTTTTGCTGTTGTTTTGTTTTGTTTTTTTCCTATGACAGGGTCTTGCTGTGGAACTCAGGCTGAACTAAAACAGGCTAAATAACTCAAGCTGGCTTCACAGCCGCCCTCCTTCTGTTTCTGCATCTAAGCACTAGATTTACACATGTGTGTTGTTGTGACCAGCGGCGATTATTTTATTAAAAAAGTAAGAGGGTGGTGTAAAGAAAGGTTTGTACTTTAGGTCGCTAAAACATTGTATATAGATATTCAGGCTGCTGGATGGTGGGGCGCATGCCTTTAATCCCAGCACTCAGGAGGCAGAGGCAGGCAGATCTCTCTGAGTTCGAGGCCAGCCTGGTCTACAGAGTAAGTTCCAGGACAGGCTCCAAAGCTACACAGAGAAACCTTGTCAAAAAAAAAAAAGCCCAAAGCAGAGTAGATTTTGCCTTTCATACACAGAAAATAACTTAAACTTTAGTTTTAAGCACAAGGTACCTTTTCTCTGGTTGCTCTGGGCTAAGGGCTGGATTTCATTTCTTTCTTTGTGTTCCCTGAGGTCATCTTTTCTGCTGGGTGCCAAATCTGAATACACATACGTGTCTCAGTCACTTTAAACACGTGAATGCTAAATATTGTCGTTAGCAAGTATTGTCGTAAACTTCTAACGTGGCTTCTTCCTTTTTTTCTAACGCAGTGGGCAGCGTTGGTTGTGGATTGGCCTGAATAAAAGAAGCCCTGACTTACAAGGGTCCTGGCAGTGGAGTGATCGGACACCAGTAAGTTAAAACTTCCATGTTGGGAGAACAACATGGGAGGAATGTTTGTTTCAAAAGCAAGTAAGTTGGTGGTTTAAAACACCCACATCTAAAATGTGCGTGGAACTGCAGAAGGACCTGACTAGCCAACGCAGTCTACAAGAGAAGAGCGACTCCGGGGAGATGATTCTACCAACCTCTAATCATTTGATCTCAGAAGGTTGCAGGGACCAAAATAGCATGCTAGTATCAGAGAAAAAGAGAGAAAAAACAGAAATAAATAATGAACCGAGAGCCAACCTGTTGTGGGGGCTCCTTCCACTCCTTCAGCCAATAGCCGCTTTTTTAAAGGGAGAGAGACCACGCTCCAATGGGCTGGTATCTCAACGGCTATTGGCGGAAGGAGCAGAAGGAGCTCCCACAACACCAACCGATTACTGACAAATTGCCAGGACACGCAAGAGGGAAAGACAGGAAATCTGTGTACCCCCACACACACCTATATACACATCCATGAATAAAAGTGAACTCAAAATACACTGCAGACTTAAATGCAAACTATGCAGCCATTAGGGAAAGGGTAGCAGGAAATCGCATGGCATGATCTGGATAATGATTTCTGAATATGAACTCAAAAGTACAGAGGACAAAACCAAAAATAGACAGATGGGGTTCCAGCCCAAAGCTCCTGCACAGTCCAGGATACTTGAGACCTTGTCTCAAAACGAGAAATAAAATCACTGGTTTTGTGGTTCTTGGATTTTTATAGAGCGGCATAAAATCATGTGTTTTATAGAGATACATAAAGGCCTGTGATATGGCATTAAAATAGTAGCACAACTGTCTGGAAAAACAAGGGAGACCCATGAGAAGCATGGGGAGGAGGAAGGGTAGGGTAGGGAATGCGGGTGGAATATTTCGGTAGATATTATATACTGTATGAATGTGTCCCTATGTAACACAGCGCCATGCACAATGAATACACACAAGAAGGAAAACAGGGAGAGGGGGAAATCGAACGGCAGTTACTAGGGACTGGGGCAGACTGAGGCAGGGAAGATGTTTCTCAAAACGTACGAAACTTTAGGTAGATAAGCAGTAAGTTCAAGAGATCCATCGTTGTGCAATGTGGGACCCTAGTGAACAACGCATTCTTCCCACTGCATCTATGGCTGCTGTGACCGGAAATGCAGATGCTCACTGGCTAGATTCAACTGTTCTCTGTGGGAACTTTAAAACGGCAGAGAGGCCTCTGCCGTAAGCACTTCTACCTCGATTAGAAAGACAGGAGAATACATCTACATCGTTAGAGTCATTTACACACACATTTTGAGAAAGAGACTTACTGATATGATGCAGGAAAGAAAAAGCAAAGTATTCATCTTCTTTTATTCATTTTTGCTATTTTTGCATGTGTGCCTGCGGATGGCGCAGTGGAGGCTGCTGGGCAACTTTCAGGAGTCGGTTCCTTCCTCCCACCATGTGGATGCTGGGAACTGAATTCAGGCCGTCAGCCTTGGCAGCCTTCACCCAAACTGAGCCTTCCCACTGACTCCATTTATTTTTACTTTTTAAAAACTTGTATATTCAGTTTCTCTATTTTTTTATTTAAAAAAAATTGGAGGTATGCAGACACCATGGTAATCTTTGAAGAGCACAAATCATTTTTCCAGAGTTTTCATTTTTACTTACTTTGTGTTCATTTCTATTATCTATTGATAATAGAAAAGTATTTTTAGCCGGGCGGTGGTGGCGCACGCCTTTAATCCCAGCACTTGAGAGGCAGAGGCAGGCGGATCTCTGTGAGTTCGAGACCAGCCTGGTCTACAGAGCTAGTTCCAGGACAGGCACCAAAGCCACAGAGAAACCCTGTCTCAAAAAACCAAAAAGAAAAAAAGAAAAGAAAAAAAAGAGAGAAAAGTATTTTTATCATCCAAAGACATTAATTATGTAAGGAAGAAAGTATCTGTATTAAGCAAAATAGGCGAACCTATTTTGAAAAGGTCCTTAGATAATACTTTTCATATTACTTCCTTCTGAAGAGAGGTACATGACGCTTCTAAGTGTCCATTTCCCAGACAGTCATGGTTTTCAGTTCAGAGTGTTACTTGGGTCAGTTCACTCTGTGTCCTTGCTAAACCTAAGTGTCCAGGCTTCTGTTTTCAAGTTGGAGGATATCTGAAATCAATTGATCAAGTACACCACTGATCAGATACACAAATACTGAATATGATTGGTCAAAATACTAAAAAGTCACCACTGGATGTGGTGGTGCACGCCTTGAATCCCAGCACTCCAGAGGCAGAGGCAGGTGGATCTCTGTGAGTTCGAGGCCAGCCTGGTCTTCAGAGAAAGTTTTCAGGACAGCCAAGGACAGAGAAACCCTGTCCTGAAAAACGAAAACAAAACAAAACCTAAAAAGTCCTTTTCAGCTGTGGCTTCTGACACGGAGGTGACCCTAACACTCTGCTGACCGCACTTCTAAGACTGCGAGTTGGTGGGAAACGTAAGACTTTATTGCAGTTCCTGAGTCCTTTCCTGATGTAACATCCAGATCTTCCACAGAGTGAAGCACAAAACTGTTTTCTTTCAGAGGCAAATGGGCGTGCTTGAATTAGCAAAGCTGCCTATGTTCTATGTAAGTAGCCAAAGTCCCATCAGACTCCCGTCCTCAAGGCAGGCTTGTCTCTCCAGGTGTCTACTGTGATCATGCATCAGGAGTTCCAGCAGGATTATGACATCAGAGACTGTGCTGCCATCAAGGTCAGTACCATACTGGAAAATCAGCATGAAAAATAAAACCCAAGAACTGAGGTTGGAGCTCGATGATTGAGTTTCTGCTTACCTGTGTGAGGCCCTGGGCTAGTCCTCAACACCACACACAAATCTGACATCATCTATAGTCAGGCAGAACATCCATGGAACACCTTTTGTTCATGGAGTGCGATGCCGGCGCAGTGAGAAACGTGCCCAGACAGTCTAACTTACACTAATTGAAGAAAATGAAGTCTGTAGCTTTATCATCATTATGTAGGATGATGATGCTTCAGAAGAGTGGGCTGAAGGTAGCTGAGGAAAGGTCCAAAGAGGAAGCGATCTCTAAGACCTGTTCAGAAAGAGCTGGGGCTGGACCTTGGTCTCAAGGGAGAATAGAGTTTGTGCAGGGGCAGTAGGGCAAGGCTTTCTAGTGGGCAATAGTGCAGGAAATGCAAGTGGATTCTGATGATGGGCAGCAGGAGAACAGGGTATTTCCGGAAGTGTTATTTGGTTCTACATCAGAAACAATACTTGGGGGATGGGAGATGGCTCTTCCAGGGGACCTGGGTTTCCTTACGATGGCTCACAACCCTCCTAACTCCAGTTCCGGGGGATCCTCTGCCCTCTTCTGACCTCCACAGGCACCAAGCACTCGGGTGCACAGATACATGCAGGCAGAACACTCTTATTTATATAATTGTACTTTTTTAATTTAAAAAACAACTATTGGGAAATTAGATTGCTGTCAAGTTAAGCTAGTACTCTTAAGTTTTTTGTTTGTTTTGGGCAGGCAGCAGGATGTTTTTAAAATGGAGAAAGGGCAACGTGAACCAAGATTGTGACTGTGAGCCAAGAATGTGAAGAAACTTTATCTTGAGATGTATTTCGAGAATCGGCAGTTAAGACTGGAAAATATCGCAGACACATTAGGAATCTTGTGCAGAATCCGTTTGTTTATCCATTTTATGAACGATGAATCTGGGAGGTGCATAAAGGCACCAGAAGCTATCAATGACAGGCTGTGCTCTTCAAAAGAGCACAGCAATAGCTAGACAATGAAATAAGCCACGGTACTATTGGGTACCAGTTGGGCTCCAATATGCAAATGAGAAGGTGTATGCCATGAGGTGATTATTATGAGAATGAAAGCAGAAGTGGCGTTCTGGTGGCAGTATTGAATATACAGATTCTTTATGAGCCAGACACTGAGGTAGTCATGTTGTATACATTATTTCACCTAATATGTACACAACCTGTGAAGTGGGTGCTGTTACCATAATCATTAAGTTGAGAAAGAAATCTCAGCGTAGATGTGTCAGAAGTAACACTTCAGCCCACACACGAAATATATCCAGTTCCAGGATATTTCGTTACTGTACTGTTTTGGCATGTCCTAGCATATCCCCAGGGCTGGACCTGACCAAGGTGCTGAAGGAATGAAGAAAAGAGAGACACTGACATAGAAAAGCCGGCAGCAGGAGGACTGGGGGTCTCTGCTGGCGAAACCACAGCACCCCGCGAGTTCGCCATATTGATTAATTATATAGAGTTCACCTGCAAGGTGGCGTTACTGCAGACAGCTGACAAAAGAGACGGGCTCAGCTCATCTCAGTAGGAGCAGTCTCAGTAGGCGAGTAGTCCTCAGGCTACAAATTTCCAGGGGAGAAATCTATGGTACTCATTTCCACACTGTCAGCATCTATATTCTTAACCCCTGGGGAAGGTTTGGGCATCCTTGACATGACTGTTCCACGTCAACAGGACACATTCCTCTGGACTTCACTCGCTCGTGGCTTTCTTGGCTTCCTATGTGATGAGCCTTTCCTAGAAACAGGCAGAAAGAAGCAGTGTCTTTCACAGGCTGTGATATGTTACGGTTAAATATGATAGAGGTATAAGACATAGCCTACAGTAAGTTGCAATCTAGGAACTAGAAGTGAAAAGGGGGAATTGAATGTTTATGAAAGCAAAGGGTCAGAAGCAGTTTTGAGGGAACCACAGAAAGTAAAAGAAAAGCCAGGGGTGAGGCGAGTGTAGCTCCTTCACTCCAAAATCCAAAAGGCTCAGGAAGGTAAGGTGGATGCAAGTGAAAACGGGAAGAACGCAGTCTTCAGTGCAACTCTTTCCCGGGTCAACATCACGACATTATCCATTTTACAGGATTCAAAACTCAGAGCAGGTAAAAAACTCAGAGAAGCTGATATAGTTTTCAGAATGGTCTAGAACACTGATGCAATGAACTGGATTTGAAAGGTACATAGATCTCCACGTATAAAGAGATTTTAAGCCTACCGGAAACAGAATAAATGAATAGAGGGGGTGCCAATACAACCAGCATCAGGAAGAACCTCAGCCAGGGCCGTGTTCTCCCATCTAGAGATGCATGCCTCTCCCACCACAGTAGCCATGAATTTGGCCCCAAGAGAAAAAGAATCATAAGAGAGACGAAGGTTCTTTGCAGCTCATGCCTTCAGCGTTCTTTACAATCCTGAACCATGAGCATAAATGAGTCATGCATCCTAACAGGGGCACAGCAACACCAATGCCAGAGCCCGGGTGGCTGGGCCCGGGTGTCTCTGTCACTTTCTGATCTGCTCTGCTATAGTCTGGCTTAGAGACCATCAAAACAAATACCTGTTTCTGTTTAGTCTTTCCCAAACTTGAAAAGTGTGAGATGCCAGCATATAATATACACCAGCATATAATATACACCAGCATGTAATATACACCAGCATGTAATATACACCAGCATGTAATATACACCAGCATATAATATACGCCAGCATGTAATATACACCAGCATGTAATATACACTAGCATATAATATATTAGCATATAACATATATTAGCATATAATATACACTAGCGTATAATATATATTAGCATAAAATCTTCTGCAACACAGTACAATAAATGCATACAAAAAGAAGTTTTTATTATAATTTTAAAAAGAAATGAAAAAGGTCTAAAGTTTTATGTCAACAACAAAAAAAGAGAACACTTAGCCTTTTGAACATAAACACAACTTTATGTTTCCTGTGTCACTTGGAAAATTCTTGCCCAAACTGCTACCGTTTAAACATTCCATGCCTTCATCTGTTAATTTTGCGTGTATGACAGGTGCTGGAAATAAAGCAGAGAAGGATACCGTAGCTTATAGTGTTTGCAAAGAGCTGCAACAGTTTCAGAATATTCTGCCATCCTCTTCCTCCTTCAGGTACTTGACAGTCCTTGGCTAAGAAGCTGGTATTTCTACGACGAGAGAAAATTTGTTTATTTGAAGCCTTTTGCCTGTGATGCGCAGCTTGACTGGGTGTGCCAGATTCCAAAAGGCAAGTGGTCCTTACTGCTTTTCTCCGCTCTCAACCCTGCAAACACTGGACTAGGAGGCAGTCTGGGGAGAATGAAGCAATGATAAAGACACCAAAATCTAACAGATTCTTGTGAACTTTAGAAGCAATTTTCAGTGAACTCCAAGACGCTAATATTTTTTGTAAATTAAAATTCGAGAAACTAGTTAAAATGACAGTAGAGCCTTCAATGACGCGGGGGGGGGGGGGGGCGGGGAGATCAGGCAGAGTGGTTCACACTTATCGACTCCAGCACTCAGGGGCTGACACAAGACAGCCAGACGTGCTGTCAGCCTGGGCTACATAGTAACACCCTGTTATAAACAGGAAGCCATGTACAACTTTAACTGTCTTGTCGCACTATTGTGAAAAGTATCCAAAACCTGGAGTGCTGTCCCAAAGAGAAAAACTAAACACACATGTTGTGTAGGCAGCCTCTGAGGAAGGGCTTCTGGTGCTTTGGGGTTTCATAACCACATGAATTTTCAGACCACATCAAATGAGGCTCAACAAATTTACCCCGTAATTTCTAAGGTTAAGCAAATTATATATTTATTGCAATCAGTGTGACTGCGGCTGATATGCAAATGATGTGGGAAACCTCTGGAATCTGGTGAGGGCCATTGTCCTGGTGCCTCTTAGGCCCAATCCTGTGATCTTCCCCGCCTTTGTGAGTAGAAGCACTTGTTTACGGAGTAGAAACTCGAGGCTCGTGGAGTCGGGCCATCTCATCCAGAGCGTTGCAAAGATAAGGTGTGCGCGGGCATGTGGATACTGACCTGGCTTTAATCCTGTGAAGCATACCATATTTCCTGCTTCCATCCCAGAATCCTGAGTGACTAACTTGGTCTCCTCCATTTTATTTAATCTTCTTAAAAGAGTCTCTAATACACCATTGTATATTTTTCCAATACCATCTTGGGAATTTGTAAAAATCCACCCCATGTTTACAGACTAGATACTCAGGATCCTTTAGAACAGTGCCGGCTTTTGCCGTACCTCCCTTGGTGCATTGTGTGATGGCTACAGAATCATCATTTGCTATTTGTACTTTGTAATTGCTGGTCACGTGTTCTTTGTGACTTCCTTAATACAAAAGACTTTCTAAAAGACAGCCATCAAGTCTTTCTTTCTGTTCTTATAATGGGGATTGACCCCATGGCCTTGTACATGCTAGGCAAGTACTTTACCATTGAACTACATACTCAATGCTAGACTACTAGCAATACTTAATAAGTCTGCCTTTGTAGAAGATAAGCACGAAAGCACGCGTTCATATAAACCCTGAAACATTCCGTTCAGAAATTCCTAACTCAGCATTCCAAAATAAAAGCCCCACAAGGCCTCATATCACCTCCATGACTCCATTTACAGGATGCCTGCTTTATAAGCCAGAACTAACCATAAGCCATTGTTCTCTTCCTTATGCAGGTAGCACCCCCCAAATACCAGACTGGTACAATCCAGGTAAGCTGAGCGCCAAAATTTAGCCGGAGTTACTTCCATCTTTTTTTGATCATGCGTGTTGTTTGTTGTTAATTGCTAATTTTTTTTTCTCACATGCTCAAGTGAGATGCCTGCGGGCAGCAGAGGTGCATGAATGGTATGGGATGAAGGAACAGAGTTGGAGTTTCTTTCTCTGAGCACAGGGCAGTCGGTCTAGCGACAGGCTCAGAAGTCCTTATTTTGTTATGGACAGCACTTCCTCCGGTCAGAGAGCCAGAATCTTAGTGGGTTACGGGGTTAAATTAACTGAAATCATTACACTTTTTAACAAAGGCTCCTTTTGTCTTAGAACTTTGAGGTTTCAGCTGGGAGCCAGCAGCACTTTGGCCTGTTGTGATACAGGATGTCCTGTGTCAGGGAGTCGGTGATATAATAAGCTGTTCATGATGCTGGACGGTGAAGGAGGAAAGGGAGGTACCAGGGTCACAGTGCTCCCTGTGAAGACACTCTTCAGTATAAGCAGACTTCCGACTAGGCCTTGCCTCTTAATGGGTCTTCCACCTACCAAAAGAATCCTGGCCTGGTCACCAGCAGGCCTTCGAGGCACACTTATTTAAACAGTAGTAGCTACTACATAGGACCCATTTTGAACACACCCATGCTTAGCCATGTTGTTTGACCATCACGGTTGTAATTCCGTTTTTTTCTTTAGAGCGCGCTGGAATTCACGGGCCCCCTGTTATAATCGAAAGAAGCGAATACTGGTTTGTTGACGACCCCCACTTAAACTACGAAGAAGCTGTCCTGTACTGTGCCAGCAATCACAGCTATCTTGCCACGATATCGTCTTTTGCAGAACTAAAAGCTATCAGAACCAAAATAGCAAATGTAATTGAAACAGATGCTTTTTTTTTTTTGAGATTTTCTTTATTTTTATTTGCCTAAATATGTCATTTCCACATTCGTGCAGTGCCTGCAGAGGCCAGAAGAGGGCGTCCCCTAGAACTGTAGTCACAGCCGGTGGTGAGCTCCAGTGTGGATACTGGGAATTGAACCTGGATCCTTATAAGAGCAACCAGTGCCATCTTTCTAGCACGTCAAATGCACTTTAATTTCTTATACTTACATTTATTTCACTAAAATATTTCTAAAGTCTATAAAACACAAATCTTAGCCATGCATGGTAATATATGTCTATAATCTTAGCACTTAGAAGCTGGGACAGGAAAATTGTGAATTTGAGAACATACCAGTCTGAACTATATAGGTAGACAGATAAAGAGTTGGGGGAGAGATTGTAAGGGAGGAGGAAAGAATGGAAGAGGATGGGGAGAGAGATTAAATGCTCATTCAAAATACAATTTGCTTTACAACATCCAAAACCATTGTTCCATGCTAGGAAGACTAAAGAGACTTGCTTAGTGTATTAAAATACACATGATTGATAATAAATATCAGCTTGGTAGATATCAGTAGAGGATGTAAATAATCCTTATTCTTTATTTATTATTTATTTATTCTCTCATCCTGACCACAGTTTCCCCCTCCCTTCTCTTCTCCCAGTCCCCTCCACAGCTCCCTTCTCCCAAGATCCACTCCTCCACCTTAGAAAAGGGCAGGCTTCCCAGGGATATCAACCAAACACGGCACGTCAGTAAGACGAGGCACCTCCCCTGCTGTTAAGGCTGGATCAGGTGACCCAATAGGAGGAAAAGGGTCCTGAAAGTAGACAAAAGAGTCAGAGACAGTTCCCGCTCCTGCTGTTAGCAGTCCCACATGAACACCAAGCTACACAGCCGTAACATATAGGCAGAGGACATAGGTTACACTAACATAGGCTTCCTGGTTGTCACTTCAGTCTCCATGAGCCCCTGTGAGTCCTGCTTTGTTGACTGATCCTTATTCTTTATCATTTTTAAAAACTTGGTAGCTAATTTCTTGTTTCTACTAGTAGAAAATTAAATTAAGAAATAAAATTAAATTGCAAAATAGCTTCGGGAGGGAAATTAGTATTTAAAAAAAAATTATAATTACCCTCATCAAGATTCTATATGCCCAATTAATACATTGGTCCAAGTATATATGGCTATGCTTATAGCAATCATTTTCTGAATCTCAACAAAACCTATGAATATATAAAACAAGATATATCCAATTATTTTTGCTGGAAGGTCCTGGTGTATATAATTTTTGAGACCAAACACTGGAGTCCCCCAGAATATCTAGCACGTGTAAGGACGGTGTGTGATTGGTTTTCAGATATCTGGCGAGGAGCAGAAGTGGTGGGTGAAAACGAGCATGAACCCCATGGACCGTTACTTTCTGAGGTACGTCACACCTTAGATACCAACTTCATCCACTGATCACAAAAGAAGCCGTCCTGCATGCCCCGTGCCAATGGATCGCTGTTCTAAACAGTTTTAAACACTAAATCCAGACATTTGGGAAACCGAGTTCCTTTGCATGTTGGCATCAAAAAGTGGTATAAAAAATAATGTTACCATGAAACTGATAGCCGCAATAATTTAGGGTAAAGAAGATGGATAGGACATTGGGAGTTGTCACCTCGCTTGCTTTCTTTCAGATCCCGACACTCGTGGCATCGTTTTTCCATACCTTTTGGAGATGAATGCTTGCGCATCTCAGCCAAGATGTGGTTTCTTGGTAAAGTCTATTCTTTTTGTTGTTGTTGTTTGTTTTTTGTTTGTTTTGTTTTTTTGTTTTTCAAGACAGGGTTTCTCTGTGTAACAGCCCTAACTATCCTGAAACTAGCTCTGTGGACCAAGCTGGCCTCGAACTCACCTGCCTTTGCCTCCTGAGTGCTGGGATTAAAGGCGAGCACCACCACCACCCCACCAGTAAGATCTTTTCTGATGCTTCAGCGTTGACCACATAGCATGTGAACTTCAAATCCAGTGGCTGCCTAATCTGTCTCCCTCTTTGATCGAAAGTTCAGTGGTTTCTTCATTTACCACTGATGACAGTCGCTCAGATTCCAAATAAAAGCTCCTCCCAATGTGGACATTTTCAGTTATTTTTATCCTCATGTAGTTACTTCAGCCTAAGCTTAGCACATTCATAATTGATAAGCAGATAGCTGAATTTGTAAGGCTGAGCAGGCAGTGGCTCTGCCCCCTTAGACAGCCCTGCCCACTCACTCCCTTCCTGTCCCATGCCATCTTTCTTCGGGGACATGGCTGCTTTACCAGGTGTGTAATTTTTACAGACTGTATCACTGTCCTATAACCTGTTGATATGATTATAGTACAGTCAGAAATAAGTAGAAAAGGCCCAGAATATAGTTTAACTATCAGAAATGGCTGCTTTAAAGAGCCTTAAAGGGGCTGAGGGTAGACTTCAGGCCATCCCTAGCACCAGAAACTGTATGATAAAATGAAGCCCATCTTTCTTATTATTAAAATGCACTGAACAAAAGAGTCTCGTCATCGCCATTCCGGCTCTCCTTTTCCAGACTTAAGTAAACTCTCAGACTGTAATGACAAGCTGCCGTTTGTCTGTGAAAAGCACAACGTGTCTTCACTAGAGAAATACAGTCCAGAACCTGCGGCTAAAGTCCGGTGTACTGGGGAATGGATTCCGTTTCAGAATAAGGTAAGAAGAATTTGCTGCACTGTGTAAGCCATGATTGCTTTCGTTCTGCTTCTACGGCCTGTGGTAGAAGGGTAGCCCAGCCAGACGCCTCTCTGAGAGGGGCCTCCAACATGCCTGGTACAAGAATCACAGAAGATAATCGATCTCCTCTCCCAAGTTAGGGGTGCCTATAGGTCTTTGTATTCTATCGTTCCCAACACCAAAGTTGCTGAAGTTGCTCTGACAATGGCTCAAGTTCACTTAATGGTCACAGCTAACCCCACTCCCTGAGGAAACTGACTTCATTTAAGGCTGCTCTTTCCTTTTCTCCCTGAAGGAGAAAATCCAAGTAGCGTCGTCAGTCACCTTAGGTCATAGGGCACAGGTGTGTTACAAAGTGCTTATCTTTGATTTCACCCATGTGAGAGTTTAGTGATGAGCTAGGTTTGGGGAACGGTGAGTTCTCTGCCCGCCTCTTTGGGGCGTACATGCTACACTGATGTCTCCATCTGTTACAAGATTATTGGGTTGCTAAGAAGAAATTGTCACCAAATGTGACCACTTCTTTTCTCTCTCTCTCTCTCGAAAGTTTAAAGGGGTTCAGGCCAGGCTGGTGCCAGAACCGCACAAAGCCATCAATGGCAACGAGGTCCTTGTTTCTTCTCTACCATCCTCAACGCTGGTTTTTTTCTGTTGGAGCCCAGCATGGTCCTTCTGGGACTGTTTCTGGAAATCTCCAAGTGACTGCTTGTGGCTCAACTTGATTGAAGCAGCCAGTCTGTAAGAGAACTGAAGAAAACTGGAGAATGATTCCGGGAGCGCTATTTGAAACAAACTACTCCTCCCTAAACTGTTCATAGTCTCAGAGAAAGGAAGAGATGTGCTTGACAGCAGAAGCACCTGTAGCGAAACTGGGACTATGTTGATGTCTGGCTTAGTTGTGGGGCGGGGCAGCAGGCAGTGTAACTATCTCTGAGCTATGCTGCCAGCCACGTTTTGAATTGGAAAAAAAAGGGGGGGATAATCTTTTTAAGTCCCCCCAAGGTGCTGGAACTATGCTAATGTGCATAGTGATATAAGCTTGCACTAGAATGTCTTACCCAGAAGAAAAGAGATGTGTTTACTATCTAGAGTGATGACTAAGAGCCCGGGTTTCAATGTCAGATGGCATAGGATCACAATGCCCATTTTACCACGCCGTAGTTACTTTGCTCACAGATCAGGTTGCTTCGCTTTGCTGTGCCTCAGTTTCCTCATTTGTTTTGAGAACTAAATGAGATTGTGAGATGGTCAGCCGAGTACAAAAACTGCAACACAGTGAGACGTCTTTTAAAATACACGTACTAGCTCGAAGGTTGCCCGTCACGTGTTTATATCAAAGGTATAAATTTGAAGTCGTGCGAGAGTGCTTTGTTGATTCCCATAGCTCACAGCTTGATAGCAGTGCTCCAAAGGGTAAGGCAGTTTCTGTTCGTGTGGTTTTCTTGCGTCTGAATCTGAGAGTCTTTATGTGTGTCTCTTGTTTACAGTGCTTTTTAAAAGTCAACTCTGCGCGGATTCCATTTTCTCAAGCAAGCAGCATCTGCCATACCTACGGTGGCACCCTTCCTTCTGTGCTGAGCAAGAGTGAACAAGGTACCAGGACTGCTGGGAAGGCGTGGCTTTTGTTTGTCTTTTTGTAACTCTGGGGACCAAGCCTAGGGCTCCAGTACAGCTGAGCAAGTGCTGTGTGCTGGGAACCTTGTTTTATTCCGGGTTGGGAGCCAAGTTAGTTTTAGGAGGCTGTGGGAATTAAAATAAAGTTATATAATGAAACCATTTTTCCATAGAAAAGGTAAAAGGCTATCTTGATAGATAATCCAAATGCTTTTCTACTGTTTTTGAATTTTATTTGTGTGTATGTGTGTGTGTGCGCGCGCGCACGTGCGTGCATGTTCACGTGCATACATGTGAAAATCGGAGAACAGCGTGCACTAAGGAAACTATCCTTCCTTTCCAACATGTGGGTTCTGAAAATCCAATTCACGTCATGGGGCTATCTTTCTCTCTGGCACCAACTGCTTTTCTAAAAATTTCTTTTTTTAACAGATTTTATTACATCCTTGCTTCCGGAAATGGAAAGTAGTTTTTGGATTGGTCTGCGCTGGACTGCCTACGACAGAATCAGCAAGTGGACAGATGGCAGAAACCTGACCTACAGCAACTTCCACCCGCTGCTGGTCAGTCAGAGGCTGAGCATCCCAGCAAGTGTGAGTTACGTTTCAGTCATCTGTGGACTGCTGGGGACTTGCGTCTCCTGTAAATGACTAAATCAAGAGCAGCAGCCTAGGGACTGGGGATAGAGCTCACTTGGTAGAGTGTTTGTCGAGCAGGCACAGATCCCTGGGTTTGATTCCCAGCACCACATAAACCGGGCAGCGTGGCACACGCCTGTAATCCTAGCACTCGGCAGATAGAGACGGGGGGTCGGATGTTCTGTTGCCCTTATCTACATAGTAAGTTTGAGACCAGTCTGGGATATATGAAACCCTATCCCAAAACGTTTTTAATAATAATACTAAATGAATGGCCTGTTGCTTAGTTCCATTTCTATGGCATGATCCAAACAGGCAGATTAAGAAAGACGGCATAAAGAGTGGTTTCCAACAGCCAAGGAGGATGGAAGGGGGATGCTGTGGGGGTACGAGGCTCCTTTTTAGAAAGCGAAAATCACCTAACACCGACTGAGGTGATGGTT
This sequence comes from Microtus pennsylvanicus, assembly GCF_037038515.1. Taxonomy (NCBI): domain Eukaryota; kingdom Metazoa; phylum Chordata; class Mammalia; order Rodentia; family Cricetidae; genus Microtus; species Microtus pennsylvanicus. The sequence continues at coordinate 20,688,991 of NC_134587.1, forward strand.
GCGCAGTTCTGCACGTACATTCAAAGGCACAGGCTGCGCGTGCTAACCAGGTGACCTACATCAAAACAGCTGTGAGCCCACAGTCTTCAAGTGGGCGCCCTGGTTCTCACAGTGGCGCAGACTCCCTCACACACACCTCACAACTTTGTAATTATTTCATTTCTCATCTAATCATTTCTCATCTTCCTTTAGGTCATGGTGAAATGTTCCACGTTCCTTTTAAACCACTGACAGTGGCAGTTTTTTTTTTCTTGATTGTCTTACCGGTATTTAGAAAGATGTTGCCTGAGGATTTTTGTGTGATTTTTCCCCCCTATGGGCATCTGTATTAGTTAGGTACTTTTGAGTCAAGGTAACTGCAGCGCCTGGACAGCTCAGCGGGAAAAGTCTATTGTGAACTGTGGTTTCAGGTTTCTGTCCACGGTGATGGGGACACGGTAATTCACAGCAGAGTACTGGGCAGGGAGCAGAGTGGGGAGGGCTGCCGCTCCCTTCCACTTTCCCTGCCCTCCCCACCTTTTATAAGGTGTGGGTCCTCAGCCCATGGGTTAGCATCACCCACATTCAGGGTGAGTGTTTCTCCTTCAACTACTCCTCTCTGAAGCGGTCCTCACAGACACACCCAGGGAGGTGCCTTATCAGTCTTCCGGTTCCTTTTTGTTTTTTATTTTTCTAGACCAGGTTTCTCTATGTGGCCCTGGCTGTCCTGGAACTCACTCTGTAGACCAGGTTGGCATTCAACTCAGTGATCTGCCCACCTCTGCTGGGATTAGGCAGGTGAATCTCTGTGAGTCTGAGGCTATCCTGATCTACAGAACAAGGTCTAGGATGGGCTCCAAAGCTACAGAGAAACCCTGTCTTGAAAAACAAAACAATAGAAAAAATTTTGAATAATTCCTGTAGTCATTTTTATCTTATTTCTAAGAGGTTTTCTTTGTTTGAAAATATGTGTATCTATGTTAACATTTTTTAATTTCTAAAGTTAATTCCATTATTTTTCTAATGTCTTAAATGTTTGTCGTGGTGTAGGCAGATTTTTCTGTCCCTTCTTCCAGCTTCCATATCACAACATGGAGACTAATATTAATTATAAAACCTCAGCTGATAGCTTAGGCTTGTTCCTAGCTAGTTGTTATAACTTAAGTTAATCCATATCATATCTTTTGATCTACACTCTACCACCTCTGTCTACACCTCTACCCCATTTTGTGTGTCTGACTCTTTCCGAATCTGGCTCCTGGCCTCTCTGCCCTCCTTCTTCCCAGTATTCTCTCTGCCCTGAAAATCCTGCTCAGCCGTTGACCATTCAGCTTTCTATAAACCAATCACAATGCCGCATCTTCACACAGTGTAAAGGAATATTCCACAACAGCATGGTTTTGCTATTTCTGTCATTCTGTCCTTTAGAAGTTTCACGGTAAGTTCTCTCAAGAGTTTTGGGTTTGGTTTTGGCCTGGGCTCCTTTGTTGGCTTGTAGGGGAAAGAAGAAACACCAAGATGCAAACTTCTCTTCACACTATTAGTCCCATAACTGTGCTACTATTTTCTTTTCAGTTCTTTGATGATGAGTCTCACTACCACTGTGCCCTGATTCTCAATCTCAAAAAGTCGCCGTACACTGGGACCTGGAATTTTACTTCCTGCTCCGACCTCCATTCTCTGTCTCTCTGTCAGAAGTACTCAGGTACCGGCTCTCACCTTGGTATCTACCATACTTTATGCTGTTAGACAGGCTTCCTTGCTAAAGTCTTACGAATAAATTTATGTAATTTTATAGCTGTGTAGCTTACATTTTTAGCATAGACAAGTTCATATTGACACAGTGAAGCAGATTATCGCTTATAGACTGTGATTTTTTCAAGTATTATTACCACAGTTAAATATAAAATTAAATCTATAGTAGAACATGTTAATAGTTGTCTAATGAGAGTCATAGTTCAATATTCTAGTAAGCTGTGGTTGAATGTTCTCTCTACTTAGATATTTTGCAGATTTTTGTTTTTATCTGAGGAAAAATTCAGTACTATACAAACACTGACTGCTAAATTTAGCTGACAGAAATTTGAGGAAACACAATGCATGAAGCCGTCTGTTTCTTCCCATAGTCAAAATGATGTTAAATATGTATTTCAAAAGTAGGAACCACCCATGTTCGATGTCGTGGTATACCCCTCTGCACTGGGGAGGCACAGGCAACTGAATCTCTCTGTAAGCTCAAGGCCAGCCTGATCTACATAGTGAGTTCCAGGACGACCAGGGCTACATAGTAAGAAGAAAAAAAATGAAAAAGAAAGCACCCAGTTTTTTGAAAATGCATTGCATTATTTTTAATTGACCATGATACATTTTTGACAAGTGTTTAAGTAAAAGTGTTTGCTGCACAATGAGAAGTTTAAGCACGAATTTCATGTACCTTAGCAAAGCTTTTCTTGCTAAATTAATCTTTGCCCCTGCCCACCCTCTCTAATGACTTCCTTATTCAGATAAGAACCCTAAGGCAGTAGCAAGTGGCTCTGCAAACTCCTCTTCAGGGTAGCTCTGCCACTTGAAATAAAGGAACACTTTTAAAAGTTAGTTTTATTGATTCTTTGAGAATTTCATGCAATGTATTTGGTACACACACACACACGCCCCCCAACTCCTTCCACACCCATCCATATCTCCCTACTCCCTCCCAAAACTTCAGTTCCTTTGTTTTGTTTCTCAGTAGCCCCTTGACATCACGTTCTGTGGCTTGTATAGTCCTGGCTGTGGAGCCAGCAGCCAGAGCCTGGTTAACCTACAGGTAGCCACAGTCTTAAAGAAGCCTGCTGTCCACAGAGTCATCAGCTGTTCATAGGGCTTCAGCTGGGGCTGGGACTGGTGAAGCCCTTCCCAGTCCATGCTCAAAGAGAACTGGCTTGGTCTCGTGCAGTCTCCTTCAGGGACCCGAGCCGCTGGGAGTTTATAAGCGCCGCAATCCTGCCGTGACCCAAAGACGCTGCTCCATTCCAATTCAGCCCAACCTCCGGCTCTTACAGTCTTTCTGTCCGCCCCTTTAGAAAGGGTCCCCGGCCGTTCAGGTGGTGGGGCTGATCAAGATGTTGTAAGGGGAGACTTTGAAATACTTTTCCTAGCAAAGCAATTCACACAAAGGAGGTGTTTGTCACCAACGTGGAACAATAATCTTATTGCAGGTGACTTTTTTGTGTAGCTTTTCTTCTCCCAAATGAGAACAGCTAAACGAAGTGTCCTGATTTCAGGAAGATGCAAGTCATATAAGTTTTCCTAAGCCATTCAGCAAGCTATAGCTTAATCTCTCAGTAAAATTCTGAACTAAGTAGGCAAGTGATGTCTGAAGTAAACCAGGAAGGGATGCGCTCTGGAAATCCGACAGGCCTCGATGACTTAGCAGAGTGCACAGAAGGAACTCTTGTTATTGTTTTCTTCTACAATAGACGTTGAAGATGGACAGCCCTGGGAGACCAATTCAGAAACTGTAAAATATCTAAATAACCTGTACAAAATCATCTCGAAGCCTGTGACTTGGCACGGCGCTCTGAAGGAGTGTCTGAAAGAGAACATGAGGCTGGTGAGCATCACAGACCCTTACCAGCAGGCCTTCCTCTCCGTGCAGGCCACCCTACGCAACAGCTCCTTCTGGATCGGACTCTCCAGTCAAGATGTAAGTTTGCCGTTCCTCCCGTTAGCTCCTCTTGTAGACCCAAAGAAAGCAGCGTGTTAAAACTGTATGCAGTTAATTCCATGGGTGTCTATTTTTATGCCAGTTGTCTTTTGACACAAAGTGGAAGATTGGGGTCTTCAGAAACCTTCTGGTGGGTATGGCTCACTGAGCGCTTCTTTTTGTTCGTCTTTGTTTGGCCGAGCTAGAATCAGAAGTTGGCAGGTCTCCTCAACCAAGATGAGAAAGGAAGAATTTAAAAGTCTGGTAGGGTTGGGTGTGGAGGAAGTATGGAGAGTTTTCCATCGCTTTCAGAGTTAGCAGAAAGATGTTAAGTCATAGAGGCAAACGAGAGACCCTTTCTTGGACAAGGTAAAAGGTAAAGACTGTCACCTGAGGCTGTCCTTAGACCTCCACACCCAAGCCATGGCACATATATACCAGTGTGTACACACAAACACACACACACACACACACACACACACACATCTCATACACACACATATACAAACACACACATACACACATTATACACAGAAACATACACATACAGCATACACACACAAACATACACAGAGATATGCACACATTACATACATGCTGATATGCACATATCATACACACACACATACATGTAAGATTTAAATTTTTAAACTATAATAAATTAAAAGGAGGAAAATTAAAATCACTTGTATTAAAATCACTGTTAGCGAAGTGTAATGCCAACACTTGGGAGGCTGAAGCAGGAGGATTGTCATAAATTCAGGGCCAGCCTGGGCTCTAGGGATGAGTTCCAGATTAGCCCAAGCTCCTGAGCAAGAGTCTCACTGTTTAATCAAAAGTCACTCATACTAAAGTATCGGTAGTTTACCTGTGGGTTAGTATTTTGGTGTGTGTTCTTGAGTTGCTGTATTTATGGGTTTATTTTTAAAGCAGTCGGAGTCATGTTACATAACTTTCCTCATTTCCCACTTGATGAATTTATTTTTCCTTAGTCTGTTTCCTATCATCTTTCTAGTGTGCGTGTGTGCACATGTGTGTGTGTGCACATGGTGTGAGATGGGGGCACACATGTGGAGATCAGAGGACCACTCTATGCTGTCTTTTCTTTCCTTCCACCTTTGAATGGCTTGCTCTACCCACTGTGCCCTCTTGTGTTTTCAGTCTTCACCTGTGGGTCTCTTTTCCCTTCGCCCTTCATTTTACCTATCCTGTGTACCTGTTGTCTGTGTGTCTTCACAAGCTGCCTTTAATCTTCGGAACTTGGCAGGATAAGAAGATATAACAGTGTGTATTGAAAGCAACTAAAAATTTTATAACAGAATAGAGATAATGTGAAACTTTTTATTCTAATAACATGACACTACCTAGGAAAGTATAGCGAGAACGGGAGCAGCATGGAGCCTGAGCTGTGGGGACAGTCGTTTTTATTTACATTTTTAAAGAAAATAATGTTGACATGAAATAGAGCATGTTCACCGTATCTCAGGTACAGCAGTTCTGGGTTAAATGAAATCCAGAGCAGGTTACAGCAGTGTGTCATTTAAGTATTGAAGACATCCAAAAGCCAGCAGTTGGGACAGAAGGGTGAAGCAAGGCTCAGGACACTGTAGTGAGTACCGGGAAGGAGCAGGGGACGGGGAACAAGTCCTCGTGTAAGACTCATGTCAGAGAGAGGCATGGAGCCTGGAACGGACAGCAAGGAATGTCAGAGGAGCGAATACCCACAGCCTGCCACTTACAATCCTTTGGTATCTAAGGACAAAAAAATGAACAGGCTTCCCGTGTGTAGCTAAAACAGATTGTTAGCTTAGAAAAACCAAGTTCAGATTAGATCAATGAAAGATTAAATGTTAGAAAGTTTAGGTCTATAGTCTTGATCAGGAAGTTTCACACTCATTACGGACAGGGAGTGCAAGAGGATTTATCTGTGGTGGGAAGGAAGTTCCAAAGGCAGGGGCTGGTGGCACAGAGGAAGACTGAGACGGTGTAGGCCAGAGTGTAGGTAAAATCAAGCCCACATTGGCTTTCCTGATTAACTGATGGAAGATTTCCTAGCAACCAGGAGACCCTGGATTTAACCCCTAGCACTACCAAAATAATGAAGCATTTAGTAGCACTAGGTTTGGCTGTTTCCTGATTTTGAAATAAGGAACCTGTGTGTGACCTTCCCTCAGGCCTCAGAAATGCTTAGCCCTGTCCTGCAGTTGGGCCAGCATTGGTTATTAAGGCCTAGTGCATTATTATTATTATTATTATTATTATTATTTTATCATTATCAAGATTATTAAGGCACAAATGGGAAGTGTCATAACTATCCCTCAAACTCCAATGTCAACAACATAAAGCCATTCTCAAGACAGGTGGGTGGTCAGGCCCTGTCAAGCTCTACAGACAAGTGTTTAGAGGCTTCCAGAATGACTTAAGTACTGTAAAGGAAGCTGCTTTGCCCCAGAGACCAGTGTAGCAGAGTGAGTTACACTGGCCTGAGTTGAGACTGAGGAAATGAACATTTTACACTTGGCTAGTCTTGGGTCACAGCCATCTCACAGATCGGGGGCTGGAAATTGGAAGGGTCGGGCTCACACATCAGAAGCTCATATGTGATTGCACTGCTGTGCACAGCCAGCTCTCTGTCTTTCTAGTATGCCATGTTGCCGCCATTGTACCCCATGCACGTACTCCACACTCCGCGTTAGCTTTCTGGTCTCCAACTAACAGTTCTGATGATCTGTGGGTAGCAGAACATGATGGTTAGGACCCCAAAGTCTAGGATCTAAGAGCCTGAAGAGGGGTCCTCGCCCTGCACTCACCCCCAGTTCCCTGATTTGTTAAAGGGAGACGAGAGGGACCCTTTTGGATGCCCGTTCCATGAATTCAGCAAGCCAATATTTATCAAGCATTTAAAATAGTGCTTAACACAATATAAAATACAACTGGTAATTATCGGACCTCATAGGTTAAAATAATATGGAAGGGATGAAGTGAATATTGTCTCTTTGAAATGGCTTTCTGCCCCTCCTAGGATGAGCTCAACTTTGGCTGGTCAGATGGGAAACATCTTCATTTTAGTAACTGGGCTGTCAACAATGAGAAGCTTGATGACTGTGTGATCTTAGACTCGGACGGGTTCTGGAAGACAGCTGACTGCGATGCTAACCAACCCGGCGCCATTTGCTACTACTACCCAGGAAGTATGTAGATCTCAAGTGCAGTAGAGTTCTGGGCGTTTGGTTTTGGAAAATATTATTTGGGGGTTATAAGGAAATCGCATCCTTTTTAAAAATTTATTTTCACCGCTTTATTGTGTGTGTGGGTGTTTTGGCAGTATGTGCGCAGGGGCACCTTGTGTGTGTCTAGTGTCCATGGACGCCTCATTCCAGAACTGGAGTTACAGGTGTTCTAAGCTGCCGGGTAGATGTTGGGAATCTGCACTAGCTCCTCTGGGGAAACAGACATCTCTTAACCCTTGAACCATCTCCCGCTCCATCATGTCAATGTTTTCCCCAACAAACCTTGACGCAAACATTTGTACTCAAGAATTATTGATTATAAATTGTTTTGTGATTAGTTTTATTTGGGATTTTGTCTTTCTTATGTCAGCTGACAATGCTGACTGACGTATGGAGTCCCATTGTCACCCATCCTCCTCTTACGTCTGTTTTTATTCAAATATATTTACAAAACTAACTCATGGAAACGCTTTCTTCATTCATTCTTAACACTGACAACTAGCATCTTAAACCACGGTTAAAGCTCCCAGGCATGCTGGCACACACTTTTAATCCCAACATTCAGGCGTAAAGCAGAAGATGGGCAAAGCCTAGCCAAGCCTGGGCTACAGGCAAACCCCCTGTCTCAAAAACAAAGACTCAGCTGATTGTAAGGAGCGGCAACACAGGCGAGGGAGCTTAAGTCACAAGGGCATTCTGACCACCACCTTACAAACAAGCGTAGGTCAGCCATCTGGAGAAGGAGCCTCAGAATCCCCGCACTTGGCACTCTGTGAGTTCGAGGCCAGCCTGGTCCACGTAGCAAACTCATGGTCTATGGGCCATCCAAAGCGACATGGTAAGATCCTGTCTCAAAAAACAAAAATGAAACAAAGAAAAAAAAAATCCCGACACCAACAAGAAAACATAAAACCAGGACATGCCACGTGCCTGTCCTTTCTGTTTCTCCGTTTTTCCACCCTGCGGGTAGAGGAACAGGGCTGCTCTGCTGCCTTCACTTCTGCCTGTGACCAAAGGTGAGTTAATGATTTCTGAATCCCACGTTTCCAACTCGCAGGACCGAACAGGCTCAGCCTGAGCTGGCTATGAAATCTCCAACCCAATTGGGGGCCCACCTTTGTGTGTTTGTGGTAGAAAGTACACATTATTCTCTGAGACAAAGGGATTGGTCACAAAATGGAAGAAAAAAATGCCCAATAGTCACTATGACATACTAAATCTTTCTCAATTATTTTGAGTTCTACATTACTATATTTGGATCTTCTAGACTATATGACTTTTTCATAAAATGAAAAAGATTAAATATTCTAAAGGCCATGTTTTAAATGATATCTCTAATTTTGCTAAGGGAATAACTATTTCATTAAGTCATCTCATTAAAATTAGAGATATCAGTAAGAAGAACCATGAGAGTGAATCTCACCATTAAAGTTAGATGCCTATTGTTAATTAATATGTTTATAGAGCTCCCCTGGGAGGATCCTGGCACTTGACATTTAATAATGCAGGAAGAAAAAAACTCCCGTAACCTAAAAACACCTCATTTTTAACATTCCTGCACTCCACAGCAGGGGTAAGAAAATTATGTCAAATAATTTCCTCCCCGCTGAAAGCCAGCATTCTTTATGCTATATTCGAGTGTAAACAGAGCCAGCCTCGCCAGGCTGCTACTTCCTCGCTTCCTGCATGTCTCCCACAAATCAAATCTAATGACTGTGAACAGGATCTAACATTCACGTCCGAAATTAGATTTCTCACCGCTAACCCTTCTTCCTAGATGAGACGGAAAAGGAGGTCAAACCATTCAGCAGCGTTAAGTGTCCGTCTACTGTGCAGAGCACGCCATGGGTGCCGTTCCAGAACTCCTGCTACAACTTCCTGATCACGAAGAATAGACATAAGACAATCACGCCGAGGGAGGTACACGCCATCTGCCAGACACTGCGTAAGCATCTTCTACTGCCCTCCAGTACTGGGACGTGCTCACTTTGCACGTCAGCCGTTACAAAGATTCCTGAGTAGCTCTGGTGACTGGCTCTCCTGATTTTCACACGAGAGGGCAGAGAACTGGTTGTGGAGAGCCTAGACTGACTGACCTGAACTAGGTCACCCTGTGCGGGCGGGCGTGAAGCCCAGTTACACCACTCTTCAGAACCAAGGTCAAAGGTAACCGACCCTGACCCTGTACCACCAGACCTGGAGCAATTCCCAGCTAAACCCTGAAGGTCTGTAACTTCTGAATGATGGAAAGAAAGGAACTATGAACTTTGTGCAGAGTTCCTATGAAAAGTATCAAGTCATTATACCGCAAAGTGTGCTGAGTCTTAAGAGCACGTGTTTTAAGAGAAGTTATAAAAAAAATTTTTTAAAAAATTAAAGATAGAATAAGGGTGGAGAGACACTAGATTGTATACCCTCTGTGTCAAAGTATATCAAGATATACTTTAAGAAATACTGGCATAGCGTATGAACTCACAAAGACTGAGGCAGCATGCATAGAGCCCGATGGGGTCCTAGAACTGAAAGGCGAAGTGGACGCGCAGGCCTACCGCCATCCCTAATCAAAAAGCTATGTCCAATTGATAACTACTTACAAATGAAACTTTAGTTTTCTTCAAAGGAGTCTGAACCCCACCCCAGTCCCCTGCACAGCAGGAGCCCCCTCTTGGACCCTGGGTGAGGTGCAAACCACACCCAAAGACCTGTTTCCCCAGAGAGATCCTTTACTAAGTGGGGAAGAAAAGTTGGGCTGCTTTCTGACTCGGGCACCAATTAGCAGCAAATGACCTTGCAGGTGTAATTTTTAAGAGGAGAAAAAGGGGAGGTCTGAGTTAGAATGGGCTAGGATGTGGTGGGACATAAGGGGAAAGGGACAAGAGAAAGAGGGCAGGAGCATTTGTCCTGGGGGACAAAGGACTGTCTCTGGATAGAGAGGAGACAGACGTGGCACCTAGGCAAATGGGGGTTTATAAAATGGAAAACCCATGTGAGGATGAGGTGTTTAATTGGTCATGTTAATTAGATGAGCCAAAGGGGGCTTCTGATTGCTGGATTCCAATTCTTTGATAGCTAGACCTTGGTAGTCAGCCTCAGGAGGAGGAAGTGGCCAAATAAATGACCAGTTTTAGGAATGTAATCTAATGGTTTTTAGCAAGGCAGAGGGAATAGCGGTGGGGGCGAGACCTGCCAGAGCCGCCTGCCTGCTTGCGTGGGCTGCTGTCCCTTCAGGGTCTCACTGGGGAAACGACTCTTAAGGGTGGACTGCGTGCCCAGCAGTGGGTGGACAGCAAACAGACTCAGTGGAGTTTCTTGCCTTATAATGTCACGACAGGGCTTTTTCTCTTTATTCTTTTTTAGTTATTGCAGATTTTATCTTTTTATTTCTTATTGTTAGTTTGGCCCTACAGGTCTCTTGTATATATATGATGATCTCTGGTCCTGTGTTTCTCTGGCATTCCTGAACGTGTGCATGAGTGGCCCTCTGCATCTATGTCTGCTTCTTGTACCTTTTCTTGGGTTCTTTCCTTTCTGTTTGTTTAAATCTTATTATGGCTTATTTTATTCTTACACCCTGGATGCCTGTTTGTTTTCTTTTTTTTAATATTTATTTATTTATTATGTATACAATATTCTGTCTGTGTGTATGTATGTCTGCAGGCCAGAAGAGGGCACCTTATTACAGATGGTTGTGAGCCACCATGTGGTTGCCGGGAATTGAACTCAGGACCTTTGGAAGAGCAGGCAATGCTCTTAACCACTGAGCCATCTCTCCAGCCCCCGCCTGTTTGTTTTCTAATGAGACAGAAAGTGTGGTGAATCCAGGTGGGAGGGGTGGTGGAGAGGAACTGGGGAAGTAGAAGGAGGGGCACCACAATTGGAATATATTGTATGAAGAAAAAAATTAATCTATTTTCAATAATTAAAACTATACTAAAGAAGCATTATTACAGGGTAGCTTTTAACAGTATCCCATAAATACTGTGTGGATTTGTGCCTTTGGAAAGTGACCTTTAAATGAAGGCAAAGAGAAGCGGGCATCTTATGTTCTCAGCTCAGCTCCCAGATCCCGGTGTCCTGTGGGGGCCAGATGGACGGGGAATGTGTGAACACGGCACAGCCTGCCACCTTAGCTAGCTGATGGCCAGTTCGGAGCAGCTGCGTCTGGGAAGTAGGACTCCCTGGCTCTTTCAAGGGAAGACAAAGTATTCTGTACAAAGTAATTGCTAAAATTGGCCTTTTTGTTTTGACAGATTCAAAAGCCCAGATTCTGAGTATTCGCAATGAAGAGGAGAACGACTTTGTGGTTGAGCAGCTTCTGTACTTCAATTATATAGCTTCCTGGGTCATGCTCGGGATAACCTATGAAAGTAAGTGGCGACTGTGGCTTTGTCACAGTCTAACAGCCCTAGCTGTCCTAGAACTCTGTACACTAAGCTGGGCCTTGAACTCACAGAGCTCCACCTGCCTCTGCCTCCCAAGTGCTGGAATTAAAGGTGTGCGCCACCGTCGTCCAACTCAAAATGAAGGTCTTTGTGTCTCTGCTCTGCCACTACGCACACTCTTACCCCAATCTTAGATTTAAATGGTAGAGAGTAATTTCCCATCTCCACCCTTCCTTCTGGCAACTCAAGACTAATTAAAAATGACCACACTTCCATATATATCCCCAGTTTGCATTCCCGTTATAACTATGTGGAAAAAAACAAACACAAGATACATTTCTAATGATGCTGCCCCTTTGGGTTTATAGCATTACCTTGGATATAGTAAGCAACAGAAGGATAAGATTCTTAGTCTAAGAGTGGGGAAGGTTATTTGAAATTTGGATTAAACACCATGTCTCCAAAATACCACTGATACGAACAAACCCTAGAACCTGTGTCTCATAGAGAGTAAAGAGACCAATGTAGAAGGAAAATCAGAGGTATCCTGAAGTTCGCGGAGGTCTTGCAGTTAGGGAAGGAAATCCGTCTATAGGCATGTCATGGAGGAGTCTGGCGTTTCTTCTCATCTCTACCAGAGCAGTAGTCATGGCTCTTGAGCTCCGGAAAGAGGAAAGAGAAGAATCCAGATGGGACGCAGTGATAGAGTTGCATTAGAGCAAGCATGGAAGCAATACAGCTGTGAGAAAAAGTAGTCCCAGGCCTGATCCCAGCAGGCCATGCGCTCTGTTTCTCCTCTCCTTGTTAGGTTCTCTCTTGTGCTTCCCCTAGAGCGCACACTTCCAGGGAATGTCTGCTTTTCCAAGAAGACCATTTTACCCAGAGTTCAGTCTGTTTAAGTAGGTATGTAAGATGCGAGAATCTGTATAAAAGTATAAGCACTCCTAAAATTGAAAAGTAGTTTTTTAGAGAAAAGGGTCAGGGCACTCAGTGCATGCTCCCCTGGAAACGGTGGTACGATGTGGAGGACCCCAAACTCAGGCACACCTGTTTGAATCGTACCCGCTGGGAATGGAATGCATGGAACATGAAAACAGAAAGGGACTGGGGAGGGAAAGCGACGAGAGTGAGGCAGGGGGACAGAATATATCAGGATGACATAAAATGAAGCCTTTGCCTTTGTCTAGAAATTTAGTAAAATTAAGTTATACCCTCTTACATACTTTGTCATAGTATTATCGAAAGCAACAAATTTTTTTTTATTTTAATTGGTTTTTTGAGACAGGGTTTCTCTGTGTACCACTGGCTGTCTGTAGACCAGGCTGGCCTCAAACTCACAGAGATCCCCGTGCCTCCCATGTGCTGGGATTAAAGATGTGCGCCACCACCACCTGACTGAGTTAGTTTTTTATTGCGTTAACAGTAAGGAGCTCACATTCATAATTTTGTGTGTTAGTATCCAACTATTTAGCACAGTTTGTTGAGAAACTTGATCTCCACATTGAAATGAAGCGTGTTAAAAATCTTTCACTCACGAGTATGCACAGTTGTGTCCAGAGAAAATAATTTCTTTCACTAATTTTATAAGATATCAATAATTTTTTAAAAAATAAAATAGTTATTATTGTTTATGTTGCAGTTGAAAGGAGAATGGATAGTTGATGAAAAGAGACAAATATGCTACTAAAGAGTGGAATTCTAGCTTGGTGGTGGTGGCACACGCCTTTAAACCCAGCACTCAGGAGGCAGAGGCAGGCAGATCTCTGTGAGTTTAAGGCCAACCTGGTTTACAGAACAAATTTCAGGACAGCCAGAGCTACACAAAGAAACCTTATCTCAGAAACACCACCCCCACCCAAAAAAAGAAGGAATGGCATTCCAGTTAATTTTTTTCATATTTATAATTTACGTTTTCTTTTTTTGTTTGTTTGTTTTTTGTTTGTTTGTTTGTTTGTTTGTTTTTTGAGACAGGGTGTCTCTGTGGCTTTGGAGCTTGTCCTGGAACTAGCTCTGTAGACCAGGCTGGTCTCGAACTCACAGAGATCCGCCTGCCTCTGCCTCCCAAGTGCTGGGATTAAAGGCGTGCGCCACCATTGTCCGGCTATAATTTACATTTTCAAGTTAAAAAACAAGCATGATTTCCTGTTACAATTAGAAGACTTTTTTTTTTTTTAAAAAAAGGTACCATTAACCTGACAGTCTTTTAAAAGGTAAGGAATGGAGGAAATAAATCAGTAGTCTGAAATACTAACATTGAAACTGAAATCTTGATTTAACTCTAAGTCTAGAAACATGTGTTTCTTTCTTAGACAACTCTTTGATGTGGTTTGATAAGACCGCATTGTCATATGCACACTGGAGATCGGGAAGACCAGCTGTGAAAAACGATCAATTTTTGGCCGGTTTGAGTACTGATGGCTTCTGGGATATTCAGTCCTTCAATGTTATTGAGGAAACACTTCATTTTTACCAACACAGTATTTTTGCTTGTAAAATTGAAATGGGTAAGAGTCGTAGTCGCTTCTCTATTTCTAATGATAGAACAGCCTGACAAGGCAACTTACGGGAGAAGGGGTTTGTTTGGGCTTGTGGTTCTCAGGGGGGATATGGTCTGTTGTGGTGGGCAAGACATGGCAGCAGGCAGGGAGGGCATAATAGCCGGAACAAGAGGCCAGCTGGTCACACTGCCACACACTCGTGAAACCGCAAAAATGCAGGAAGTAGAGCAGGGCAGTCAAGTCTCAAGGCCCACCCCAGTGAACCACTTCTTCCAGAGAGGCTTTGCCTCCTGAAGGCTCCGCAATGTCCCCAGTGTCATCAGCCTGGGACATTTCATATTCAAACCACAACAGTAAGCAAGAGAAGTGTGGTCTCACCCCAGGGAAACAGGGTGTAAAGGCTTTAGTTCCACTAGCGAGACTCGTGCCTATCTGGAGAGCTAGCTCCCGTGACAGCCCACATGCGGAACCACAGAAACTGGCGGAGGAGAGCAAAGCCCTGGCCCTTGGAGTCCTGGTCTCCAACTCTAGAAGGGAACCCTTGCTGCTGAGACAGCACTAACTCTTTTATCCTTGTAGGAAGCCTTAGATTATTTGGTAAACGGAAAGCTCAATCAGAATTAGGAGGTGACAATTGACTGAGTCTTGAAAGAGGGACTTAACTTTTATAAAAAGGAATGTTGGCATAGAATTTGACATTCCAGGCAAAACGCATGTCTTTCAGTCTTGTCTATCACTTACATAAGCCTATTTTGAAATGTAAATTTGTGTGTAAATTATTATCAGCTTGAAGATTGAGTAGTAACAGCCTGCTCTGGTAAGCCGAGTGCTTACCAGATGTGGGGCCCTATGTCCCCTACACCGCAGACCTGAATTTTTGGTCCATCTTTCAGACTCCCCGAGTCCCTTACAGTCGTCAATCTCACTTGGTTAATCATTTTGCCATCATGTCAAAACAGCTGGGGTGTGTGTGTGTGTGTGTGTGTGTGTGTGCGTGCGTGCGTGTGTGTGTGTGTGTGTGTGTGTGTGCGTGTGTGTGTGTGTGTGTGTGCGTGTGTGTGTGTGTGTGTGTAAGAGCCTCATATGTGCTGTGGAAATAGGAAAAACAAAGTTTATATTTGACCTGTTATTTTGTCCAAAGTAATGCATTTGAGACCATTTAAACTTAGCGGCCCTTTTGTTTTCGGTGTTACAGTCGACTACAAGAAAGAGCACAATAGTACCCTGCCAGAGTTCATCACGTATGAGGATGGCATCTATAATGTTATTCAGAAAAAGGTGACATGGTACCAAGCGTTGAACATGTGCTCTCAAAGTGGGGGGCATTTAGCAAGTGTTCACAACCTAAACGAGCAGCTCTTCCTGGAAGACATCGTGAACCGTGATGGATTCCCTCTCTGGGTTGGGCTCTCGAGTCATGATGTAAGTCTCACTCTGTTTCCAGAAATTTCTTAAAAACTGTGACTTTGAAAATCGGAGATTTTTAGCATAAGATATTAACTCAAAATATAATATCTGTTTAACTCCTGGTTGTTTCTTGCCTTTTACAGCGTGGAATAAATAAAATTGTAAAGTGCAAATATCCAGTGTCGGGGACCAGCCTTGACAAAAGACTCTTGCCAGGGTAGAGGCATGGGGATTTTGAAATATAGTAAAGAATATGAAGATGTGAATGAAAATAATAAAACAGAGAAACGTATAGGATAGTATCAGGAGGGAATTCTAGAGAGTACTGAAATTTGCCTGCATTTAATTTTCAGTTGCTTTAAATACCCCTAACCCCAAAAGGCAGGAGTAAGACAAAAAACTACATTAACATTATACAAGGAAATAAACAGACCAATTGAAAGTTGTGGGCTACAACCATAGTTAAACATCCTGCAGCTCCAACAAGTCACACTCACACCCTAGACCAAAACATTCAATAGGCAAACCACTCCCTGGGTGGAAACCAAAGTTCTCTCCTTAATGGAAATGGACCCTCAGACGGATCTTTAGACTCTTGTTTCAGATAGGAACACATCTCCTTCCCTATTCCTGGAGTACAAGGTTTGGCTATTAGCCACACCTGTTGACAATAACCTTGAGAGAGCTGAACTCTCTGGTGTCTGACTGGGTGAGACCTTTGTCTCAATAACCTTGAAGCACAATAACCCTGAAGGAATTAGAGATAAGTCAACTGGGAAATATTTTTGGGCCTCCACCGTCGAGGCCAACCCAAGGGTTCTGTGGGTTAATAACTCAAGAAATTCTTGTAGTCTTTGGTTTGGAGTTCTTTCTGTTGTGGGTGTAGTGATCAAGCCCCTGTGTTCCACATCTGAGCTCCATCCTTGGTCCCTGGAGCTTGTTTAGGAAGGACCAGTTGGAAAACTCCTATGAAGTAAATGACATAGAATGAGAAAAGCCTTTCAGTATTGATGGCACATCTGTCACAGTAGTGAATGAATTATCTACCATTTGCAATCCTATCTCCTCATCGTAAAATCACCTAGTAATATTTTCTTTCATATTTTAACACAAAAATACATATAGTCAGCAACCACAATTCTTAATATGGTCCAGACCTCTTGGGTTTGAGAGGGAGGACACAGGAGATTGTATGGGCAGGGGTGGAAATAATGTACATACAGCACTTAATTGTGAAATTCTCAAAAAAAAAAAAGAATAACTAAAGAAGATTAGTATATTGATATCACATCTTTGGTACCATCATTTGAATCCTATATCTCTACGCATGTGCCTCTAATAATGTCTGGCATATAAAAATAGCCATCCATTGAGAGGTGTAGCCCTCATTAAATAATATTTTGAGAAGAATGGAGAAAAAATGAAAGAAAGGAAGAAGGGAGAAAAGGTGCAGTAAGATTATGGATTAAAAAAAGATTATGGATTCAAGCAAAAGCTGAAGATAGTCTCCTCATGTCTAGCTCCTTGGGGAGAGCTGCCTTTTGTAGCCTCTGCTGTATAATGGCCTCTGCAATGTTGCCAGACACAAACCACAAAGCTATGATGCTCAGAAAACAGCTTTCGAGACCAGAATACAGCTCAGTGGTGAAGTACTTGCCTAGCATGTGTGAGCTCTCTAGGTTCACTTCCCAGCACCACTAACAATGAAAAGAATAGCACGAAAAATATTTCAGAGCAACACAGTGGTCGGAGTCTAAATCTTGAGTTATGGTAAAGAGGAAAATGGGAGCCATTTGCATGTGTTTTCCTAAATCCAGTCTTTAAGTGAGTAAATCCAGAGACAGAATATAATGACTCTGTTTCTAAATTTAAAGTGCTGCTTACATTCTGTCAGAGCAAATGCTCTAAATTCCTGGATCAAAAACAAATCTCTGGCATTATAGCTAGGCCTAAACTTACAATATTTATAAGAAAATCATTATCACTCGTGTCTTACCATGCATGCATTCTTCTTATATTCTTTCTGAAGTCACAAGCCTGAGCTCAGGGTCTCCATACTGTTCTTAAACAGGGAAGTGAATCAAGCTTCGAATGGGCCGATGGCAGTGCCTTTGACTACATCCCATGGAAAACCCAAGGGTCTCCTGGAAACTGTCTCATCCTAAATCCGAAAGGAATTTGGAAACATGAAAAGTGCCTGTCTGTTAAGGATGGTGCTATTTGTTACAAGCCTACAAAACGTAAGACTTGATTGTGAGCAACTATGTATTTACTAGAATTTGATATGAATGTACACACATCATTACTTAATGAACATTTTTTATAGGTTTTAAATAAGGCTTGCCCGCAAATTCTATAAAAAAACACTTTCTGATATTTTGTGAATGGATGTATAATTGGTGGATCTGTCAGGGAATTTGTTCCCAAAGAGATTCATCATTCTATTGCTACATTTTCCTTTAGAATCTGAAGATTCTTGCTTCACATAGAAATGGATCTCAAGGGCTGTGGTGTGCCCTTAATCTCATCATCAAAAGCCAGCTTCTCAAACATAGGAGGAAAGGAAATGTTAAGGAAAACTGTTGGGATATATGTATAAAGCACACAGAGACAGAAAAAAAAATCCAAGAAAAGAGACGTCACAGGGTGGGGAATGGCCGTTCAAAATGCAAACAAAGTATTATTGTATGACCCAGCAAGTGCACATCCAGGGTTAGACTAAAAAGAACTAAAAACAGATACTCAAACAGATATTTGTACAGCCATCTTTAAAGCAGCATGATTCATAACAGCCAAAGGCAGAGAGGACCCAAGCATCTTCCAATACATGAGTGGCTAAGTAAAATGTATGCGTGTAAAAATGTGTATAGATGTGCGTATGTAAAATATACACAGGAGTACACTTAACCTTAAAAAGGAAGGAAATGCTAACATATGGCCAGATCTTAAAGACAATATGCTAAGCAAAATAAGCTGGTGATAAAAAGGAAAATTCTATATAATTTTTCTTATATGAAGCACCTCCAATCCCCAAGCTCACATAGCAGGACATCTAAGGCTGGTCTCTCGGGATCTAGAGAGGGTGAGGTCTAGACAGGTACTGGGTACAGAGTGTCAGTTTGGCAAGATGAAAATGTTGTGCAGGTGGGTAGTAGTGATTGCTGTGCCATGAGTAGGCTTATACCACTGAAGTGCACACTGAGCCATGAGGAAGATGATGGCGTGTGTGCTGGTGCACACATGTAACCTAGCACTCAGGAGGAAAAAAGTGAGCTCAGAGCCTGTCAGGGCTGCATAGTGTGCTCTAGGGTAGCCTCAAGCTAGAGAAACAAAACCCTGTTTCAAAATAAAACAGAAAACGAACAAAGTTAAGGCGATGGTATATGTTATGTATGTTTTCCTGGTAGGATGAAAAATGGGGCCAGTGGCTGTACATGGGAGCTAACTCCGTAGACCATTTACCTAGCATACAGAGAGCACAGGTCCTGTCCCAGCTCTCATAAGCTGGACCTGCTGATGTGTGCCTTATAATTCAACTCCTTGGGAGCTGGATGAGAAGTTCAAACTCATCTTGAACCAACCTGAGCTATATGAGATAACGTTTCAAAATCCATTAGATAATGTTCTTTCCCTGACCAGGAACCCAGCAGGGCTGGAATGTAGATCAGGGTTTAAGTGCTTGCCTAGCACTTGAGAGACCCTGTATTAGATTCTCAGTGTCAAACAACAAGAAAAAAGACAACAACAAACTTATCACGATGCAAGCCCTTAAAAAAAAACAACCAAGCATTGGAAACACAACTTCATAAAGATCAGGAAGGAAAGGAATATCGGCAACACAAGGCAGCCCAGCTGAAGATAGTTCTAGATGTTAAGAGGCCATATGCCCTGTGGTGCTGATGGGTGAACATCTACTTTTAGATGCAGAACACCACACAGCTGTGCCCACAATCACAGGGCAATACCCCTTTGGCCCATCAGCTACTTCCACAAAGTGGTAAAGGCACGAATTTGCTCGTCACAGCTCTGTCCTTCCACCAGTGAGGAATTTATGAGGATTTTAACAGTCGTGTTCATTCAGTCAGCAGCAGTTCGGAAACTCACCCGCTCCTCCAGCCGTTGAACTGACTGGCTGGGGAGTACGGTTGTGGGTCAGAAGTGCTCAAATAGGACGGCTAAGACCAACAACTGAAATTGGAAAGGATCGGTCCTGCCTCCTGTCATAAGACGGAAGCAGAAGGGACGAGTCAACCTAAGGTTCTTGATAAAGGAAATGGCAGAAGCCATTTTATTTTTCTGGAATCACAAAAGTCACAAATAAGAAAAGTTCCCCCCCACACACCCACCCCTGTGACCTGCAGAACCCACAGGGAGAGTTTAAGGGGGTACAGAATGCACGGTGAAGCTGAAGTCAGGACTGAGCTCACCACCTGGGACAAGGCCAGAAATTTGACTCAGATGAGCCATGTTTAGCCTCTTTCCAGCTCTGTGCTCTTGAAAGGGAACTAATCACGAGTTCCAAGGGACCCAACCTTCCTCCATGGGCTTCTAGCATTACTCAGCACAGCTAAGACACCAACAAAACAGGGTAAGGAGAAACCAGAAGAACTTTTAAGAGCTTGAAAAGATAGCATCTTTACTTTGAAAGAGATTGACAAATTGCCAATTTTTTTTTACCTGTGTCTGCAATTTTTAAAGTAATCCTTTAAATGTTGGTTTCCATTTTCACAATAAAAGGAAAGCCAAGGGAACAAAATTTAATTATTGGTTCAGACAGGCCTGCCAAAGCCTGTTTTCTTCCTTTCCCAGTTTGTCTGTACGCTTGTACAAAGTTAGTTAAACTCCATCCTCACGGAGAAGTGTTTACCTCATCTACCAAGGAGGGTTGGAAATGGCATTCCAAACAGCTAGCCAGAAAGTATCTGTAGAATCCAGATGGTGGCTTTCGCTGGTGTATGGATTGTATGTATGGATTGTGTGTATTGAGTTCCAGGACGCTTATCCAAACATTGAATGAGATTTGAGGGAAAAACTGACCTTCCTCTGTGTGTTATGACAGCTGTATCTAACATTTTTTCACAGCTAAAGAACTGTCCCAACGTGCAGACTCATCAAAATGTCCAGTGGCCAAAAGGAATGGTTCCCAGTGGGTCCAGTACGGGGACCACTGTTACTCGGCGGAGCAGGCATTGTACAGCTTCTCAGAGGCCAAACAATTATGTCAGGAACTCGGTAAGTTAAAAATTCACTTGGTTTCTTTTGAATAATTTAGCTCTTCAGAATTTCTTTCTCAAGGAAATAAAGGGGGAAATTACTTTATTTTAGACAGTGTTTTAAAAGCATTTTTGTTTTATAGTAGCATTATCGCCATATTGTCCAGTAGCAGGGAAATAGTTAAGTATTTAATGCATATGAGTGCAATGGAATATTGCAATCGTCATTAATAATGATTGCTGTAGAGTGAGGATATGGCTCATTTAGCATATCCACACTAACCCCTGGGCCTGAGCCCCAGGACCACATGTACTGGCGGCGCATGCTTATAATACCTATGAGGCCTGAGAATCAGAAATTAAAGGTCATCCACAGCAACATAGTTCTAGGCCAGCCTGGACCAGGTGGTTCCCATACACATAGGGAAAGGTTTAGAAATAAATAAAGGCAGACCCTGAAAATCAGCCAGCGCAGCCCTGAGCTTTCCTTTTCCGGTGGCAGGGTGCGGTGAGGAGCTCATACTTGCCGCTCGGCTCCGCAGGGCCAGCTGCAGTTTATGCAGGCCTTCAGACACAAGCAGCACAGCCTGGGCACACTGCAGAAGGGGAAACGGGCTCATCTAGGTGACCAGACATCCCCTGGAGACGATCGAGCCACACACGCTGCAGTACAAGTTCCTGGACCCCGTTCTGCTTCGGGGCAAGGAGTTGATGTGGATATTTGGGTCCGTGTGAAGGGTCATGTGGCCCAAATTTATGCTATCCAACAGTCCATCTCCAAAGCCCTGGTGGCTTATTACCAGAAGTATGTGGACGAGGCCTCCAAGAAAGAGAGCAAAGATACCCTTGTTCTTTGCAGCATCGATTGACTGCCTCCCATGAGGGACCCAGGCACTGCCTCCAATCAGAATGTAAAATGACTTCTAAGAAAGCCACCTATGGTATTTCAAAAATCAGAACGAGTTCATTTCATCCTCGGGGGCACTGTGTACCCAGGCAGATGGCATATAGCTCATTTATTTTGCTAACTATTGTGGAGGCAGTTGGCTGGTTAGGAAACATTTTAGTCACTGCTTAACTACATAACAGGAACATTGTGTGGGAACCTTGGTAAGCTCCACATGTCTAAACATGATGGGAACTATTATAAGATAGAGCTATGCATTTACATATGTGTCTGTGCCGATTACTCTACGGGGAAAATGAGAGCATTGGCTGTACATGTAGCGTGTGGGCAGGTATAATGTTTACGCTTTAGAGGCAGACAAGCTGAGTTCATTTCCCGACTCTTGGTCAAGTAGACTCACTGACACCATGGAAGTTACAGAACGGTTTCTCTTCTCATCTAACCAGTGAGAATGGAAACCTGGGAGTCTGGGACGCTTGGGGGTATCATAGGGATGACAAAGTGTGCACATGTAGTCCAGAACCCTGAAAACGGTCAACTCAGAAGCATTCTTCTTTCAAAGGTTTCGATCACCTTTTTAACATCTCAAGCCGGCTGACTCTGAAAGCCCAAAGAAATTACTGCATCTTCTTGACTCTCAGCTTCCTGCTCTGTAAAAGGTGATGATACCTTTGGTATTATCTCCTGACTGCATGGTGTTAAACACGGTCAATGCAGGGGCGAAGGCTTTCTTCCCTTTTAGGATGAATTTCCTAGCCTACTTATTACTTATTTCTATTCTATTTGACGTAACTTTTAACACTATTTTCTGTATGTGTTTAGAAACATACTAAGCTTAAAGAATATTCACTTCTTCACCCCCATGTCATCTTTATGAGGGTTGTGACCAACCACATTTCTGTGGACTATACGGTGGAAGGAGGGCGGGTGCTCCCTCAGGTCACAAGCCAGGCTTCTTTGAATTCTTTTTCGAGCATAAGCAAGTTTAAATCCAAGCAATACAAAAACACTTTTTTGAGGCAAGACTTAGAAATACACAGGTAGCATCGACTCGTACAGTCACAAGCTCCAGTTATTAAAGCCAGCTGCTCAAACACAAGGGTCTCGCTGATTTGGCACTTCCAGAACCAAAAATATTGCCAGATACATGCTTTCAAAATTATGAAATTTCTTTATGCAGATTTTTAATTTAAAAAATATTTCTGATTTCTTTGGAACTATTATTTGTGGAAGTACCTTTAATTTTTTACGTCAATGCCAAAAGTTTAAAGAGAGTCTCTGAATGAAGCTTGAATTTCTCAGTGGTCTTGTTCACAATAAATACTATTTTTTTTCCCAAATGGGCTAGTTCAGAATAAAACCCTTGCTTTACATGGTTCACATGGAGTTAATTAGATACAATTTGTTTCCTTTCAACAGATCATTCTGCAACTGTTGTCACGATAGCAGATGAAAATGAGAATAAATTCGTGAGCAGGTTGATGAGGGAGAATTATAATATAACTATGAGAGTTTGGCTTGGACTATCTCAGCATTCACTCGGTAAGTGACGTGTGTGTGTGTGTGTGTGTGTGTGTGTGTGTGTGTGTGTGTGTGTGCCCATGCCTGTTTTCCAACACTCCAAACAGTTTCATCATAGTTCAAAATTAAGTCTTACGAGTCTATTTTTTCCAATAAGCTCAGTTAAATCTAACAGGAGTTTGTGGGAGAATTTTTCAGTAAAGAACAGATACAGGGTTTGAAAGATGAAGCTGGAATTGATAAAAAATGAATTAAGTGTATAAATTTGGTAATCTGTTTCAAACTTTATGCAAAATTGATTATTAAATAATTAAAATAAATGTCAGCTCTAAAGTATCAAGCCATTTTCAAAAAATGAATGGATTCAATATTAGCTGTCTAAATGAATTATTAATGGTGTTTACACACTTATCATACGCTGAAAAACAATAATGGGGTGGGATGATCCCGAGCCCTAGTGGTCCCTAAATGTATTTATCGCAAGCAAGCATTCTGTACCTTTATCTAAACACATGTTAGGGTGTCTAAGAGAAATAAACAGCTTAGTGGCTAAGAGCACTTGCTGCTTTCCAGAGGTCCCTAGGATTTTCTCCAGTACCCACATCAGTTGGCTCACAACTGTCTGTGACTCCAGCGCCTGGGGGAGCTGCATCCACAGACACTGCACTCGCATGTACAGAAACACACACCTACACATAATTTAAAAGAATAAAAGTGCATCATTTTAGAAAGGAAGACCTTCTGTTAGTGGCCTCATCGACTACTAAGGCTTAAAGGCCTTTGCTAATTTTTAATGAATTTCATTGGATGTATCCTTGTTCATTTGTGTATATATATATATGTATATATATATTTATATATAAATGGGTATACATTTGTGTGGTGGCTAGAGGTCACTGTCAGGTAGCTTCCGGAATTTCTCTCCACCTTATTTATGTTCATAAGCACACATGTCCATATGTGCATGCATGTGTGTGTAGGTCAGAGGTCAACATCGGATATCTTTCTCAGTTGCTCCCCCGCCTTATTATTTGTGACAGAATTTTTCACTGAGCCTAGTGCTCACGGATTCAACTAGAATGACTGGCGAACAAAGCCCAGGGGTCCTGTCTGTACCTCACCACTGGGTTTATAGGCATGTGCCGCGGTGTCTGGTTTCTTTATGTGGTGTCTAAGGGCTCAGGCTCCTGTCCCTGTGCTCTCCTGGCAAACACTCTACTGAATGAGCCATCTCTACAGCCTGTGAGCTTTAGTTTTAAACAATAGCATCATATAAAACAACACCATGGGGCTGGAGAGATGGCTCAGCAGTTAAGAGCACCGGCTACTCTTCCAGAGGTCCTAAGTTCAGTTCCTAGCAACCACTTGGTGGATTACAACCATCTATAATAAGCTCTAATGCCCTTTTCTGGCGTGCAGACATACATGTAGACCACTCATACATTTAAAAGTAATTAATTAATTAATTAAATTACACCATGCTAAGAAAATGAGTTATTTCAACCTCATACTTTTTTTAAAGCTTTGCAATTAGTAGCCATAAATATAATTACACTTATTATCCTTCTTTAGATCAGTCTTGGAACTGGCTAGATGGATTAGATGTGACATTTGTCAAATGGGAAAATAAAAGCAACAACGATGATGGAAAATGTAGCATTTTAATAGCTTCAAATGAAACCTGGAAAAAAGTCGAATGTTCCCGTGGTTATGCAAGAGTTGTCTGCAAAGTTCCTCTGAGTAAGTATGCAACCTGTCCTTAAGGGAATGTTGAGCAGAACAGGCTAAGGAATAAATACAGGGATGTTCTTGTAGCTCAGTGGGAGAGCCCTCACTTAGTGCTGCCAATGAGTAAATAAATAAATAAACAGCCCATCTATGTACTTGGGTTTTTTCCACATAATTTTAAGTATTTATAAAGCATATCTCAAATATCATTAAATCACAGAGATTTTATATAAATATATAATATATCTAGAATTCCAAAATAAAGCTATTAACCTGAATTCTATATAAGTCTCTCCTAACTAAAAATGGAAACTGTCCTAGAATTGGGGAGGAAATTCCTCTGAGTATGTCCTCACAATGTATTTTATTCTCTGTTTTCCCCGTGTAAAAGCTTGAAGGTCTGCTTTTGTGCCCAGTGTTTTAGTTACTGCTGGTTTCCTGTTGCTGCTTACAGAAGCAGCTTCTGGAAGAAAGGCTTTCTTTTGCCTTGAGCAGGAGGATAGAACCCCAGATGCTGGGAAAGGCATGGTAACAGGCAGGCGTGGCAGGGGGAGCAGGAAGTTTGGCTGATTCCATCGCTATCCACACACAGGAGGCAACGAAGCAAGCAGGAATGGGGCAGGGCTGTAAACCCTCAAGCCTTCCCGCTGTGGCGTACTTCCTCCAGCTAGGTATATTTCTTCCTCCAGCTAGGCATACTTCCTCCAGCTAGGCACCACCTACTAAAGGTTCATAACTTCCCCAAACGGGGACAAACTGGGACCAAGCATCCCAATTCATGAGACTTTTGGAAATATTTCTCATTCAAACGACCATAGCTAGTTTGCGTCTTTCTCTGGTTGCATAAAACTTTAATAATAAATTTTATTTTATTTTATTTTGTTGTTTTGGAATTTTTTTTTCCATGACAGGTTCTCACTATGTAGCCTTGTCTGTCCTGGAATCTCACTGTGGAGGCCAGGCTGCCGTCAAACTCACCTGCCTCTGCCTGCCAAGGGCGGGGATTAAAGGCCTGTGCCAAAAAGAATTTTAAGACCATCTAAAACTAGATCTAAGTACTTAAAGTGCTCATGGTAGCTGTATAAAACTGAGACCTGAAGTTTAGTTTGTCATGAATTGATATATAAAAGAACCATAAAAATGTTATTGAGCTTCATTTATGGAGAAAAGGCTCTAAACCTTACATTAACATTCTAAAACCACTGGCATAGGCTTTCCATGTGGGTGCTTTAAATATTAAAGGTAGAACTCCAGTTGCAGTCCATGGTATAGTTTATACATGCATTGACGTGCGCCGCCCTCCTGTACATGTTTTGCATGCTGACATGCACCTGAACAAGGCAGACCAGCTACATGTCATCACAGACCGTCCAATTCCATGAGAAGATGGATTGGTGACAAACAAGACAAGATTTTTGGTTTTTGTTTTTCAAGAAATACAAAGAGAGAGAAATAACAAATAGTTAGAAACTCTGTGTGCTGAAAACTAGGTGGGTGGTCGTTATATACTTTCTAGGAAGGGGTCTCTAGTGGAGGCGCTGAGGGCGAGCTCAGGAAGGTGAAACCAGCAAGTTCAGGAGACAGGCACAGCAGAGAGGAACCAGGCGGAGAGAATCCAATAGCAGAAGGAGCGCTGAAGCTCAAGGAAGAGCGGGATGCAAGGCAGACAGACCCTTCTTAGTAGGGCTGCAAGCAATGGTCCGGGGTCCCTGGCTCTTTGCAGTTTGCATTTCAGGAAGCTACTAGAGCTTTTGTAGGGAGAGGGAACAGCGCTGGTATGGTAAAGATGACAGTTCTGGTCTTGACCATTTGGAGTTTGGGATATGGAAATCTATATGGGAACATCCAGTCTGCAGCTGAATACATGAGGGAGATGGATTGGCAGCTTAAGGATGACATTTGAAATCCTGAGCAAGTGGTAAGGATGTAGTTTGGTGGGGAGCTTGCCTTAGCATGTGCAAAGCCCTGACATCCACCCCATAAGGGAAGGGAGGGTAGAAAGTGCAATAATACACATTAAGCTGTTCTCCTAAGGAGGGTGTTGAGTAAAAGGAAATAATGGCAAGTCTTTAATTTCTTTGGGAGAAAAATCTTGCAGCAATGAAAAGAATTTTGATGTAAAGAAAATCATTTATAGTTTAAAAAGGAAGGAAAAGAGAGAGTGAGGGAAAGAGAGGGAGGGAGAGAGAGGGAGGGAGGGAGGAAGGAAGGAAGGAAGGAAGGAAGGAAGGAAGGAAGGAAGGAAGGAAGGAAGGAAGGAAAAGAAGGAAGGAAGGAAGGAAGGAAAGAAGGAAGCAAGCAAGCAAGCAAACAAGCAAGCAAGCAAGCAAACAAGCAAGCAGTTTGGTGTTTAATGGTGGGTTTGGAATTCTGTCACAGCTATGAAACAATATTTAATCTGTACAGGATTTAGTATCTTACACACAGTTTACTGAATAGAATCAGAAACAATGGCAACTGGGCTGGAGAGATGGCTCAGTGGTTAAGAGCACTAACTGCTCTTTCAGAGGACCCCGGTTCGATTCCCAGCACCCACATGGCAGCTCACAACTGTCTGAAAATGCAGTTCCATGAGATCTGACACGACCAACGAACATAATAAAGTTAAATAAATCATTTAAAAAAAAAAAGAAACAATGGCAACTGTCACATTTCTCTTACAATGTCACATTGGATTCCAGGCCCGGATTACAGAGGCATAGCCATCCTGTTTGCCGTGCTCAGCGCCTTAGCGCTCATCAGTGGACTCATTTGGTTCCTCGTGCAAAAAACCCATTTCCGCTGGACAGGCTTGTCCACTGTTCGCTATGAACATGGAGCCAATGAAGATGAGGTGATGCTCCCTTCGTTCCACGACTAACTTCTTCCACGAGTTTGTTCACTGGCACCAATGTTCCAGAAGAAAGATGGGCCACTCAACATTGTCCGGCAATCAGTGTTTACTCTGTTGCAAAGTAGAAGTCTTAGGGCCACTTTTAGTTGGCGAGTTGCTCGGCTGAGGCACCACGATTATGTAACCCGCTAACCGCCATACTAATTCCCCCAGTTACCAGAGCAGAGAGGACTTGGAGCCAAATGGACGGTCAGATTGTTCACAGGGGGATAAATGTAACTAATGTGAATTTCCTCTGTAAGAATGTCGTTGCTAAATAGATAGTGCATGTCTTAATAGCGTTTTAACAGTTTCACAGAAAACTAAAACTGTCAATATTACAAAGCTCCACATAGACCTTTTTAGTTTACATGCGCATCCCGCCAAATGCAAACTTAGTACTTCAGGCACAAATGACTACAAATAAGATCAACGATGTTTCAAAGTAGCACTGGGGAAAAATACTTAGTAAGATATGCTTTTTGCACAGAAAATGGAACCTCTTGGAAGATGTGTCTTATGTTATTTCAAAGATATTTATAGCAATATTAATTAGTTGTAACATTTTCTGTTTATATATAATTATTCATATTCAGTGGGGTTTTTTTTTTTGAGAAAACAGTATAATGTGGGATGTTACTGTTAAATTGACCAGGCATGCTGTATCAGCATGTGTTGGATGATTTTCTTTTTTACAAGCACCCAACTACAGATGAGATTTAAACATTTACAGTTTATATATTTCACACAGCATATCAACTTTTGATGAATGTGTTATTTTGTTGCCTTTTTACCAAGCAAAACATACAAGCAGTCTTTGAAAGGTGGTGTTTGCTAACTTTGTATTTGTAAAATGACAGCTTCTATGATGTGCAACTTGAAACTTTGTGATTAATATGGAAATATTTAAAAACCCAAATGACTAGGGGAACACTATTTTGTGGCTGTATTTTCCACTTTAAGACCCAGAATATATATATATATATTTTTTTGGATTTTTCGAGACAGGGTTTCTCCGTAGCTTTTGATGCTTGTCCTGGAACTAGCTCTTGTAGACCAGGCTGGCCTCAAACTCACAGAGATCCACCTGCCTCTGCCTCCCTAGTGCTGGGATTAAAGGTGTGCGCCACCACCGCCCGGCCCAGAATATATTCTTACAAGCCGTGTCCACTAAATAGGGTGACTGTTTTATTCAGTGTTTAATTCATATTTATACTTTAGAATATTTTTGTACAAGATCCAGATTTATTTTGTTTGAGATGTTTATACTATCATAAAGTTGTAAATAATTTTCTAAGACTGTTTTAATATGGTCTATAAGTGTCCTAAATATTTTTATTGAGGCGCCTTTTAAAGGATCATTAAGAGTCTCTTCAAAAAACTAAACCAATGCAATGTGACTACAGGCCTTGCCAAGGCTGATGCCATGGTAAAGTTGTCTTGCCTTTTAAAAGTGTTGGAGTTGATCCTTGCATGCAACGCATCTCTGAATTGATTGTATACCATGTCTAGGACGATGAGAATGTGTCCCGCTATTACAAGTTGAGGTACTGAAGATTTTCAAGCACTATTTAGAGAATAAATCCCTATATCTCTAAATGATTTTATTCTCCTTGGCTCAGTGCTTCTCGTGTGTGTGTGTGTGTGTGTGTGTGTGTGTGTGTGTGTGTGTGTGTGTAGAGCCCAGGCACATGAGTGTATAGGTGCACGCTTCCATGTGCACTTGTACAGAGACCAGAGGGCATCAAGGGTTTTTCCTCTATTGCTGTCTGTCTGTTTGCTTACCTGGTAAACTGAAAGCTTGCCATTTTGTCAGAAAGCTCCAAGGATCCACTGGTCTCTGCCCAGAAATGTTGGAGTCTCAGAACTCCAGCATGTACAAAAGCATCTACATCTCCTTACATGGCAGCTGGGGATTCGAACTCTGGTACTGAGGCTTGCACACTAAGTACTCCCACAGAGCCTTCTCTCAAGCCCTCATTGTGTCTGTCATCATCTCTCAGCAGGGCTCCCTCTGTGTTATATTAATTTCTCATTGTTTGTGCTCCTCTTAGAGGATCCTTCATACTTGTTCTCTCCAAGTTCAAATGCACAGTTCCAACAATGATCTATTGGATGATATACTGAAAACTCTTCTCAAAAAGTCTAGAACTGCCCCCTAGTGGTCCCTTTTCCCATTTCCCATTCCCAGATATCTCAAAAACTTAAGGCAACCCATCCCAGCGTTTTCTGGCTAATTTAGTTACTACATAAGGTCTGGTCAATTTTGTCTCTTTAAGCCAGACACCTAAAAAGGCAAGTCAGTGGCCCCAATAAATAAGCATAAGAAACAAATACAGAAGCGTTACCAGCATTCACTCCCTTCCTCCCATCCCTGTCCTCAGACATCTGCAAAGTTTCCCTAGTAAAGGGCTGCTGTATTGTTTTATTTTTGAGACAGGGTTTCTCTGTGTAGCCCTGGCTGTCCTGGAACTGTTTGAACATCAAGCTGGCCTCTAACTTAGATCTGCCTGCCTCTGCTTCCCAAGCCACCATGCCAAGCTAAAGAAAAAAAGATTTTGGTTTTTTTGTTTTGTTTTGTTTGTTTGTTTGTTTTTGGCTGTATTCTTAGTAAGCTCCACGCCTGACTCTTTGCTGAGATTCTTGTGGAGGATGTTGAGATCCCTATTCCTTCATCTCAGGCTTCTCTTAATGCTAAAACCCACCTGCAGAAGCAGAAACCCCATTGGTATTAATTAATGAAGAAACTGTATCTCACTTAGGAAGAGAAATTTGAATTAGTTCTCAAAAGAACACCTTTTCAAATGAAGCCTTCATGAAAACTCTGTGTCAGAAACAGACAAACATGGTTGTGACAGTGCACAATGTCAAACTTCATTGACGATTAGATCACAAGGCCCAGCAGTTTCAGTGACATGTCTGCTTCCTTCATAGTTCTGACGGAGGCAGACATGCGTTCATCTATTACAATCTCAATTTTTTAAAGATGCGTTTTGTTTTTATTATGTGTATATGTGTTGGCATATGCACTTGAATGCAGGTGGCTGCTGAGGCTAGGATAGGGTCTTGGATTCTCTGGTTTGGGCACTACAGACACTGTGAGCTGCCCAACAGGTGCTGGGAGCCAACCTCGGGTCCTCTGGAAGAGTAGCACATAGCCATTGAGCCATCTCTCCAGCCCCTGACATCTACTAACTTGTAGATCATCTATCACACATTACATAGTGTTATTTATCTATCTGTATGTATGTATGTATGTATGTATGTATGTATGTATGTATGGAAGGATGGATGGATGGATGGATGGATGGATGGATGGATGTTACAGAGTGGTTACAAAGAATCCAAGAGACAAGATGTTTCAAAAAGGCCTAAGAAACCAAAGCCCAGAAGCCAGGCAGATGATGCTGATCACATGTTCACCCAGTGCACAGTCATCCTCATCCTCAAAACAGTCCACAACTGCTTGTGAAATAGAGCCTCTGAGGTCAGAATACATCTGAGAAAACACTGCTTTACACAGTGTAGAGTGAGTTAGAGGGGACCAGCCTGACCTCAACATAAAACCAATGATCGGTGCACTCAGCTCTACTTCCCTGAGTGTTTAATTAGAATGTATCTACCCCTCAGCGAACTGAGTGTTCATACATTTCTCTTTCCCCCAACTAAGTTCATCACAAGCAGGATTTGAGAAACTAACCCATTCACAAGCCGTTATTATATTAATATTAATTAATATGGAGAAGGCATTACTTTTGTCTCTAAACTAGAAACCCAGAAGTCACCTGTAAAGCCTTTCTCATCTTCCCCAGTCCAGGAATTTTCTCAGTTTTGCCTGGACTTCTCACAAGAAGGGCAATTGCCGGACACCAACTATCGTATTTCAGATCTTTGTCAATTTCCCCCCTGGACCTAATGCAGATTGATAATCATTACTGGCCAAGGAGACTTTTAATAGAAGATAGCATCAAGTTGGTACTTAAGAAGCAGCAGAGAGAACTGTTAGCAATAGGAGAGTGTGGCCATTGGGAAACCTTTGGCCATCCTAGCTGGTGGAAAGGCAGCAGCAGAGTGGAGCCAGAGTCCAGAGGGAGTGAGCGGAAAATAAAGAATTGGGAAATGGGAGAAATGGAGAAATATGATGACAGTATGGAAGTATTCTGAGAGGGTCTATTCTGAGGAAGTTGTTTACAAAATCTGGTGGAGATAGCCATAGAAGGAGAAGACTGGTCCATGGTAGGTTTAAGGGCTTCCTCCCTCCCTCCCTCCTTCCCTCCCTCCCTCCCTTCCTCCCTCTTTTCCTCCCAAAAGAGATGAAAAATAAAGGTTTGTTTCTGTAATGATAAGGACAGAATACAGGGACTTAGCTGTGCCTGCTACACAGATGTGTTGCTACTGACCTAGAAGCCTAGCCCTTGGTTCCTTTGGAAAGACTATCACTATGTGGCCCAGGTTGATCTCAAACTCCTTATCCCCCTGGTTCCTGAGTGTTCAAAGTACAAACATGCATCATCATGGCAGGTCCACGTGTTTAGAAGACAGGAGGAAGGAAAAACTCAGTTTCATAAAACAGTGGGTGATGCAGAGGAGACAGGGGGAGTCATCAATGGAAGACAATTTTGGAGAAGAGGACGCAAGAGGGGCGGTTCTCAGATCACAGAAAGAGGAACGGGGCTGGCCTGTGATGAGGAACCACGTCTTCCTCTCTGAGGCTACAAGGGAAGTGCTGCAGATAAGCATTAAAGCTGAGAGTTGACGGCCTCCGATTTCTTGTTCAGCAGAAAGCACTACATTTTTAGGAGGAAGCAGACGAAGCCAAGCTTGAAGATAGCAATAAAAATTTGTGTATGCAATAAGAGGGATGGGAGAAGACAATGAACAAGGTAAAAAGGAAATGATTGCAGAAGAGGGATCTAGAACTCAGATGCACTGGAAATGACAAATGTTGGGAGAATGGACTTGCTCTTGCAGTCCTTAGTTGTTGCAATATACCTGGCGGGGGTTGGGGGATTGAAGACAAAAGAAGCTCCAGGCTGAGAGCTGGGTGATGCAGCAGAAAATGGGGTGGAGACTGATGGGAATAAAAGGGAGAAATGGAAAGGAGCAGAAGATGAATGGAATGAGACCAGAGAGGAGATGAGTTGGAGAGAAAAAGTTGAGGTGGGAGGTAGGATTAGAGGGGAAGATGCAGGACGATGCTTTCCGTGGATTCGGCATCCTCCCACAAAGGCAATAAGTAATCAGTTTCATGTCTGAGCAAGGAAAGAGAGGCAGTGTGTACCAGAGTTGCCTGAGGGAAGAACATGCCTTCCTTTAGTTCAAATAATAAGGCAAAACCCCTGCTGAATAAGGTCACAGCTTAAATTATTTTTTTAAATACTTTTATGGTTTATTTAACTTTATTTTATGTGCATTGATGTGAATGTGTCAGATCCCCTGCAACTGGATCTTCAGACAGCTGTGAGCTGCCATGTGGGTGCTGGGAATTGAACCCGGGTCCTCTGGAAGAGCAGTCAGTGCTCTTAACCACTGAGCCATCTCTCCAGCCCCCACAGCTTAAATTAAACCAATTCATTGGATCGTCAATTCTAGTCCATATCTAAGATGTCTTTGAAAAATTAGATGAATAGAAACTAATCCGCATTCATAAAAACGCTTTGGAGCCCAGGGTGGTAGTGAAGGGAACTTTCTCAGTTGCACGAGTCCATAGAACTGTTGGATAGTTAGTGGGCAAAAGAGCCAAACTCAAGATGTCTCCATATTTAAACACAGAATAGTTTTAGAAGGATTTTCTTTCAGTGTGAATTTAGTGCATGAACCCTTTATTGACTACGTACTAAGACTGAAAATAAATGAGAAGCAAAGTCTTGACTCTGAGCAAAGAGGCTGAGCCTGGAGTGCTGGGAGTGAAGACCCGCCCACGCTGTCTCTAGAGCTTCGTGATGCCCCCTGTAGGTCCTTTGGTGAATTGCATTCTGTATGCATTCCCACCAGCAATGGGCTGCTGCTCCACATCTTCCCACCCGTGTGTCATCGTTCTGTGGGATTTGAGTCATTCAATAGGTATATGGTAGTATTTAGTTTTTGCTTTAATTGGCAGGCCATTTAATGCATTCTTTTCATCAGCTTGTTTTCTGTCTGCTCATTTCCTTGAGAAAGAAGTTTTCTCTCAACTTTGCCTGGTTTTCACTTAGGTTGCTTGTTTTCTTTGTATTGAGTTTGACTTGATTTTGTACACCAGTGACGTGAGGCTTACCCATGAATCCTTGCTTGGTTCTAGTTCCTGTTTCTGGTTCCGGTTATAACCTCATCATTTATAAAAGCATGGTTTAAAGAATCTGCTTGTAATCCCAGCACTAAGGAAGTAGAGGCAAGGACCCTGGTTTGAATCCAGAATGGGATACATACATAGTGAGTCCTATCACAGACAAGCAAATGTACTTTAGAAAACGTTTTATTAATTCTTTGAGAATTTCATACAATGTGTTTTGATTATATTCATTCCCCCTCTCCCAATTCTTTCATACCTACCCACTATACCCTTCCCTCCCTTCCCACCCAATTTCCTTTATCTCATACCCACACCACTGAGTCCAATTGGTGTTGCCCTACCATTCTTGGGAGCAAGGCCTGCCCTAGATTGTGCTTGACCAACTGGGGCGGGGCTCACATCATTAAAGAAAATGGACTCTCCCTTTCTCAGTAAGTATGGACAAAGCAATAAGCCACTAGGAGTTACTTTAATACTATCTTCATTTATCAGAAAAGCAGTATTGTGCTCTCCCTTAGGGCCTATGACCTATTTAGTCACAGGTTCTTGGCACAGTGCCAGGAATGGGTTCCATCTCATGGAAAGGGCCTTATATCCAATCGTAAAGTGGTTGGTTGCTTTCATAATCTTCATGCCACTATTGCAGCGGTAGGCATAGTTTGCTAGGCCCATCGTTGTAGCTGGCAGGATTTGTATCTGGATGAGATAGAGGTGTTACACGCACTACTTCTCCTCCAGTCATGCACAGAGCAGGCATCTCCCAGCACCGTGAAAGCTAACTGCTAAGGAAAAGGTTTCCAGGCTCGTACCACCTTGAGTTCCCCAAGTTTTGTGACTCTGGGATGTGGTGTCTTCAGCCAACAGTGGTTTACGAACAAGTTCTGAAGATAGTCAAGACTTAACTCATGGGGCTCTATGGGACCCCAATGGCAACAATGAACCAGCTTACTACAATCACCTCCTTCCTAGTCTGTTGCTCAGGCCTCTAAAGGACATCAGGAATTTTCTGTTTTGGTAATACTGGATTTTCCCTGAGTTGAAATCATTTGAAATGAGTTGAACTGAACTCCAGAGCAATGCAGTTCTGAATCTGTCAACTCAAGAAGTAGCCCAGTCCTGGTATGGGATTTTTTATTTGCTAGGTGAGGTGTCTTTCTCTCTTGCAAGGTAACTCCATTAAAATCCCCCACCCCACCCCGCATAGTAGCCAGTTACCTCCCCCCCCACACACACAGCCCTTCCTTCCAGCTCCCATTCCAATTAAGCCCTTCCTGTTCCACTATTCTGCTTTACTCTTGATGATAGTGCAACTAGCGATGAAGACGTTATTTTCCTAAGAGACATAGTTCACAGGGAGGAGCTTGTGAAATAGGAGGTTCTGGCTGCCAACACCACCTTCAGCAAATGACCAAAGTACATCACACCTTGTCCCTTCTGTGGGACACTTGCCAAAATGGCACAAACTGAGTTCTATCGAGAAGAAACACCAGACAAAACTCAAACTGAAGGACATTCTTCAGAGTGATCAGAACGTTTCCGGGGCAATTTTTTTTTTGCGTGGGGGGTGGGGGATGGGGAGGGTGCTGAAAGGCAAAGAGTAGCGGAGGATAGTCCTCGACTAAAGACATTGAAGAGACATCACCTATGACCTAAAAATGTAACTTTTGTTCCTGGATTGGATCCTAGAACAGAGGCAACTGTCAAATGCAACAAGCTCTACTGTGTTCCACCATTGGTCGTTTCCCGGTTCTGATCAGTGCCCCGATGTTATGTAAGATGCTGATATTTGGAGAAGCTGGCTGAAGGGGTTACAGGAATTTCATTTTGCAACATTTTAGAAAGTCTGCGATTATTCAGTCCAAATGAAAAGTTTATCTTTAAAAGAGAGAAGTTGGAGCCTGCAGCGCGCAGGCCGCTTGGGACTCTGGGCGACTCAGCTGTGCGACCCTGGCCTCCACTCCCCCGCCTCGAGTGGGAGGCGTCGCGGCGGAGCTCAGAGCTCCGCACGCCCGACAAGCGCCGCCCCCGGCCCGCTCTCGGCGCCGCGCAGTCATGCCCCACGCCGCGCTCTCCACGCTCCTGCTGCTGAGCCTCGCCACTGCCGCCGTCGCGGGTAAGCCGCCCCTGCCGCGCCCCCGAGGGCGCAGACTTCCCGCTCCCACCCCGGCTGGTGTCTCACCGCCCCTCATGCCCTGCGCTCAGATCACCCCGCACCCATTTTTCTGGCTGGGTGCCTTCCGAGAGCCCGACCCGGGGCAAAGGCCAAGGCGGAGGACCTTCCTCGCGCTTCCACCGTGTCTGCATCCTCTGCTCCGACTCCCAAGACGGTTCGCTAGCTAGAGGGCAGAGGAACTTAGAGTCCTTGGATGGGTGGGAGCAGGGAAGAGATGAGGCCTGGGGGTGGAGGGAGAGAGGAAACAAGCCCTGTCCCTTGGCTGGTGGTCAAGTTGTTAAAACAGCAAAGTTCAGCCAAACAATCCCTCATCAAGAGAGAAAAGAGGTCAGCCTTGGAAGCCACTACAAAGCTGAGTTAGAGAATCCTTTGGTCGGTTGGTATACCAGTGACATCTGAAAAAATTAGACCTAATTAGTTACTTGCAAAATAACTCCTGAGGAAGACAGACAGTTCCACCCACCACGTGTTTTTCTTTAAAGGAGCTTTCCGTGGAGGCATGTCGAAAGTATGTTAGTGGGGAAACTCCAAAAAACACTATCAATCGACCATTTCCGAGAATGAAAGAACAAAATAAACAAGCCCTAAGTGAAAGCGTGTGTGGGCTTCAAGAGCAGGATTGTGCGAGAGATTTTCGCCTCCTGGATTCCGCTGGACTTTTAAATGAGCTTCTATATGAAGCCTGCTGCCCGCGGGGAATGTTTTAAAGGCCCTGGCTGGTGGAGACCCAACTTGAGCTCGCCAAGCTCTTTTGCTGGGCTCCTGGGGATGAGCTCTTAGGACCACTTAGACCATCTGCCACCTAGCTGAGAAGCAGAAGCAAGATGCACAGTTTTACACCATCTGAGTGGCATACGTTAGTCCGGGCTAAGGCTGTACTAGGATTTCTGTGACGTCTGGGCCGATTCTGAGTCCTCCTTGGGCACCCCCTTGTTAAATCTAAGCCATCGGGAACCCCCCCCCCATTAGCTCACTCTCTACAGTTCCAGATCAAAAACAAAAAACTACTTTTATTTTCCACCTGTGAGATGGTACATGGGTAACTATGCTTGTTTTGCAAGCCTGGTGACCTGAGTTGATTCAATCCCAGAAGCCATGTAAATGTAGGAGGAGAATAAGAACTCCACGAAGTTATTCTCTGACTTCCCCCAAGTCACACACACACACACACACACACACACACACACACACACACACGATGATAACAAATTAAAAAGGAAAAAAAACCACATTCTCAGCCACTCTGGAAAGATACGGCGTTTCTAGATTTTGGTATCACCTGTGAAGCTGTTTTGGACAGAGTCTGGTCTGGACAATTCAGGCTTGCCTAGAGCTTTAGGTATAGTCCATGGCGAATAAATTCACTCTGCTAGTCAGCTTTTCTCAGTCAGGCGACTTGACCTATTAATGTAAAGATTAATGTAAAACTGAGCACGAGCACTTCGCTCACTAGTTAGCCAGCTTCTCTGGACGTCAGGAGACTGGAGATGACATCACTTCATAGAGCTGCTGTGTGTATCGAGGGAGAACCCTGTCTCATGCCTAGTACCGGCCTGCGAAATCCTGGTCTCTTGCCTTTTGCTCTGATCATAAAGCATCAACGGAAAACATCCTAAGAGTGCCACGCTGTTGCTGTGTCTGGTTACCAAGCACACTTCCACTCGTGATGGAGAGAGCTTATCAAGACTTAGAACTAGCCGAATGGCCAGACCTCGCCCCTAAAGGAACCTCGGTGATCCAGCATAAAGTCTAAACTTAATGCTGAAGTGGAAATCATTCTTATTTTCTCTGTTACGCTGGAGTGTATCAGTGAAAGTGAGTTTGTTGGTTTTCGTTATTAGCTCAGAATTCACAGTGGCTAAAACATTGCTTTACTTGCAAAGGTCCCGAGGCAGGCCTTGATGGAGCTTCTCTGGCTTGGGTTTGTTTGTTTGTTTTACGTGAACACTGCTGGGTCTCCAAGCACAAGTTCCTCACCCACCGGGCCACCTCTCCACATCTGGAGCCTCTCTGTAACTGTGCATTTGCACACAGGGATGTGCCTGGGACTACCGGGTCAGTGATTTCCCATGAGTGAGACGGGAGGAGTGAGCATAAGTCACTCTCTGTGCTCATCATGTGGGTCAGAATCTCGGTCTCTGATTTCGAGCGGCTGCTGCCTACAAGCGGTGGTTTGGGGGCCCCCCGCCTTCCATCTGATGCTATCTCACTACCCTCCCTTCTCTCCACTGAGTTTCTCCACACTGACCTGGTGGGAACTTCAACCTTCTGTTTCTTCTATAGAGGCTGCTTACCCCCCTGTTGTTGGCACGGTCATTCTGTCCCCTACCATTTAGACCTGTGTTATTATGTCATATCCTAAGGCCTTCCCCCAACACCTACTCTTTGTTACGGTGTTTTCTCTTCAAAGCTTTTCCGAGTGTACTTTGTCTGTCTGTGTTCTTGGCCATCACTCTCTTCCCAGGAACAAACTATTCAACAGCAGGAAACTTACTGTCTGGATAGGGTTTGTTTTATTTTTATGTCTCTTGATCTTGTAATAAGATGATGAAAATTGGATGATTGAAAAAGTATGGGGGAAGCCGGGCGGTGGTGGCGCAAGCCTTTAATCCCAGCACTCGGGAGGCAGAGGTAGGTGAATCTCTGTGAGTTCGAGGCCAGCCTGGTCTACAAGAGCTAGTTCCAGGATAGGTTCTAAAGCCACAAAGAAACCCTGTCTCAAAAAACAAAACAACAACAACAACAAAAAAAGTATGGAGGATTAGCTGCATTGTGGTTTCTTTCCATCTGTGTCGCTTCTGCCTGAACTTGTAACTGGATTCAAAACATTTGCAACCCGTAAATCTATAAAGGCCACTTTTCTCAACATCGCAGATGGAGCAGTTCTATTTCAGAGGAAATTATCTCAGATTAGATATAAGAATATTTTTATGAGGACTGGAGAAATGGCTTAGCAGTTAAGAGCACTGGCTGCTATTCCAGAGGATGCAGGTTCAATTCCCAGCAACCATATGGCAGCTCACGACTGCTTGTAACTCCAGTTCCAAGGGACCAGACGTTCATGGCAAAAGACAATAAACATAAGATAAAAATAAATTAAAAACAAAGATATTTGTTTTTAAAAAAAGAATGTTTCTATAAATTTTAGTTTTAGTTTTGCCAACAAGAAGTTAAATTCTCCAATAGTTATTATTTTAGGATTTCTTTCATTGTTGAGAAGCCTTTGAGAGTTTGCTGCTGTGTTAAAAATCAATGCCGCCACTCAAGGCATGTGTTCCACTCTGCGTGGCTGGGGAAGAATCTAGACCAAACCCAGATGCCTGATCTGTTTGATGGCTGAAAACTCCTCTAGATGGCTTCCGGCACAATACCTCACAAATCCACCCAGACGATAGAAGCCAAGTTTGGCTTCAAATGAGGTCAAAAAAGAACAATTTTTGCATCATCCATGTCAGGCATGTGATGGATATCCATGATATCTAAAATATTTGGATTTTGAGGAGAAACCAGGAGATTTAATCCATAAAAAAAAAAGACAGATGTTGCCCAGTGAGAAAGGTACAGATGACACACGTCTTCTGTGGGTAAATGTCATAGCAGTTCTTTGAGGATGGGCATGGTGGCAAAGGCTATGGTTAATTGAACATTCGGGCCTCTGGTCGTCCAGGACCCACATGCATGTAATAGACAGCGCCCTCTTGCCTTGCTGAAGGCCTGTGGAGGGTGAGTGAGCGTTAATGCGAGAGCAGATAGGTCCTCACGCTTGCCTTGGTCATACAAAATCCACTGTGGGGACAGCTTTTCATTCTTCTATGTACGTAAGTAAGGCAAGGGATGGATGGATAGATAGATGATAGATAGATAGATAGATAGATAGATAGATAGATAGATAGATAGCTTTATATTATATAGATAGAGAATAGGTAGATATATAGATTTATATAGAGAGATGATAGATATGTAAATAGATACATAGATACAAGCATAGACACATACATAAATAGATAGATAGATAGATACATACATACATACATACATACATTGTAGTAATACAAGCGGTGGGGCTGCGTCCCCAGCACCCCGGCCGCCTGCTAGCTTATGCCTCAAAATAACAACACAGACACTGTATTCTTTTAAACACTGCTTGGCCCATTTCTATCTAGCCTCTTCTAGGCTAATTCTCACATATTAATTTAGCCCATTTCTAAACATCTGTGTAGCACCGCTAGGTGCGCTTACCAGGAAGATTCTAGCCTACGTCCATCCTGGGTCGGAGCTTCATCGCATGTGCCTCAGAGAGCAGAGCTATCACATCTACCCGGGAGAGGGGAGCATGGCGTCTCTGAGCTCACTTCCTCTTCCTCCCAGCATTTTGTTCTGTTTACTCCTCCCACCTATGTTTTAACCTATCAGGACCAAGTAGTTTCTTTATTGCTTAACCAATGAAATCAACAGATTGATATATGACACTCCCACATCAATACATAGATATATACATAGATGCATACATAGATACATACATACATAGAGAGATAGTTGGCAAAATTTTCTTCTATGGGTGCTGGCTCCCTGGAAGATTCTAATACAATAGCCAGTAGGATATTCCAGAAATGAGGGAGTGTGACAAACAAGACTGCATTCTGCGGAGCTTGTCACTTCTGCCTTGCACCACGAATCCCTCACTCTTGGGAAGCCATCTGCTGGGTTACCTTTCTCATTGCTGGAACCTATTCTCTAGCAAGAACAACTTAGCGGAGGAAGGATTTGGGCTCCCAGTCTGAGAATAAAGTCCATCATGATGGCAGGAGTGTGAGGTTGCTGCCCCTCGTGTCTCAGTAGACCAGAAGACAGAGAAAAGACAAAACTCAACCCACTTCTTGCAGCTAGGCACCACTTCTAAAAGTTCCACAACTCTCCAAAACAGAGCCTCGGCTGGGGACTGAGTCTTGAAACACATATGCTCAAAACAGGGCATTCATACTTGGTTTCCGTAGGCTGGTGGCCATCTCATAATGCAAAATGCACTCAGCCCAACTTCTAGCTTCCTCATAGATTCACATTCCCAATGCTGTTCTTGAGATAAACACTTGGCTTTGAGTCCCTGTGGTATAGAAAAGCAATCCTATGTTTTCAGTATACAGTAGCACCAATTGTCTCTCATTTTTAGATGAAAGGTAGCAAGGAAATGCTGGACTAAAACAATACTGAACCCCAACAGGGCAGGTACCAAATCTGCAGCTCCATGTCTGGCATCTGGAAATCCAACATCATGGCAACAACTGGTCTCCAGCAAGCTTGGGCAGCCCTGTCCCTCCATCCTACAGCGCATGTGACCATTCCCTTGAAGCAGCTGCACTCAGTGTCAGCAGCTTTTGTTGGTAGATGTGCTGTAGGCACCTCCAATATCCTAAGATGGCAAGCGCAGCCTAGGCTCCGCCTTCACAGCTACATACAGAAGCTCCAAGCTCCATGCACGGACTCTGACCTTATCACACATTTCCTGGCTCTGGTAGCTTCCTGAAATACTGGCACAATCCTCCATGACTCTCTCTTCGGCTTGTGTCTTTTATGTCTACAAAAACAGCACCATAGAGGCCATGGCAAATTCTACCACCAGATGAGAGCCTGGCCCTCTTTGACCACAATCTACAGTAGCCTTTCTGTATCTCCTGGGCTGAACAGAACAGAATACTTCTCCAGGCAGCTTGGCTGCCCAGAATGTTTTTTGTTCAGAAACACTGTTTCAAGTGAAAATTCTTAAAATGGATTTGCATTGTTATAGCCTGGTGCTCTCAAGGGATTGAGTCTTGCTTTTAGGGCACCTTTCCTACTGACTCCATGAAAAGTGTGTGGGTGGGGAGGGCTCCTTGTTAACACTGACCTCATTAGCCGTTACTGGTTCTATATCCACACCTGCCTTGACCCAGCTTCTACCCCCGCCCCTTTCCATTATTGAACTGCACATTTTCCATACCCTTGGGCTTCACTTCCTGCCCACTGTCACTGGAAGTCTAACCAAGAGCAATTAGCAGTATGGCCACACCACAACCTGAACGCCATGTCGTCCTGAAGTTTTTCCTACCAAACAAATCAGTCTTCTGTTTTTTAATTTCCCCTAAATCAAGTTTTCAGGATGGAGGCAAAATAAGGCCATTTTCTTTGTCAGACTATATAGCACTATTGGTCTCTGAAACCACATGATCACAACCTTCCTGTCTGTACTTCCTTTATCATCCTTCCTGTCTGTACTTCCTTCATCATCCTTCCTGTCTGTCTGTACTTCCTTCATCATCCTTCCTGTCTGCCTGTACTTCCTTCATCATCCTTCCTGTCTGCCTGTACTTCCTTCATCATCCTTCCTGTCTGCCTGTACTTCCTTCATCATCCTTCCTGTCTGTACTTCCTTCATCATCCTTCCTGTCTGTACTTCCTTCATCATCCTTCCTGTCTGCCTGTACTTCCTTTATCATCCTTCCTGTCTCTCTGTACTTCCTTCATCATCCTTCCTGTCTGCCTGTACTTCCTTCATCCTCCTTCCTGTCTGCCTGTACTTCCTTCATCATCCTTCCTTCCGGTCTGTACTTCCTTCATCCTTCCCTACTCCGACTGGAATCACCCCTTAAGCACTGCTTAAAGCATTCTAGGGCTTCTCTAGCCTCTAGCTTCAAATTTCTCCACTTTTCCTCCTAAAAACCTAAGAAATATGGTCAGGTTTCTCCCAGGAGCAACCACGACCCCAATTCTCATTATCAATTTTATGTGTTAGTTACTATTCTCACAGCTATGACCAGACACCTGATTAGTGCAAGCTAGGGGAGAATTCGTTTGGTGCAGTTTGAGAGTCGAGTGACTCCAGTAGCAGGAGCGTTTGGATGCTTGCTCATTTCTCTGTCCAGAAAGCATAGAGAAGACAGGACAGGAAAGATCCACACAAAACAATGCCACTTGCTTGAGGATTAAATGGTCGAACACATGAATCCATAGGGGCCATTTCACATTCAAATCAAGATATATAGAGCCTCCTCTACACTGCTGTGGTGAGAAACTGAGGTCTCCAAGCCACACCAACTCACCATTCATAGGAATCTGCCTTCTCAGGACCGGTATTCCAGCGTAGTTGAGTGTTGAGATGACTGCTGCCCTAGCCAACACGTGGACTGTGTCTGCATGGGAAAACCCCAGCCTGACAACCCAAGTAAGTTGCTGCTTCCAGTGTTTAAGCAGAGACACTAGCTGAGGTGCCGTTTCTTGCTTTAAGCTGATCATTTGTTACACAGAGGAAGATTGCTAATACACCACCTTACACAGTTAGCTCCAGTTTGACATAAGATAGAATTACATGGGATAGGGCATCTGGGGATTATCTCGATTGTATTAATTGGGGTAGGGAGATTTACATCTATTGTGGGTGGTCCCATTGGTTCCTACTAGGACTGTAGAAGTGAAGAAAGGCTAAGAGGTAGCAGACATTGATGGCTCTCTGCTTTCTGACTTATGGGGGCCTTGAGTACTAGCCACGGCACCCCCTCAGGGCTCAGAATAGGACATCTATGGCAAGTAAGGATCTGAGGGCAAAAAAATTAACTCAAGCACGTTTCCTCCACTTGTTCTTTATTTTTCAGGCGAGGGGAAAAAGTGAAGAGAAACAGCGATCTCCACGAGGTTTTTAGTTTTTACAGATGCAATTGGAAAGATTCCACAGGCAAAGACAATATCACATGCATTTTAGGCTCACGAAAAGGGGCAGGTGAACCTGACAAAGCAACACTCCGGAACAGGTGACACCAGCCAGGGAAGAGCCAGCATCCAAGGGGAAATATCTGTCATCCCAAGCCATTAGATAAAGTTACTAAACGTCCCTGAAACTGGATTTCACCCACACCCAGACCTGTCTGTCTGGTAAGGGTGAGGCAGGCTACC
This sequence comes from Microtus pennsylvanicus, assembly GCF_037038515.1. Classification (NCBI taxonomy): domain Eukaryota; kingdom Metazoa; phylum Chordata; class Mammalia; order Rodentia; family Cricetidae; genus Microtus; species Microtus pennsylvanicus. The sequence goes on from NC_134587.1 coordinate 20,732,777, forward strand.
TTCTTGCTCAGTGCCCGTCTTCTATAGAAATTTCTTTGTGGTGTGTTAGCACATAATTTTGTGGGATTGACTCTGTGTAAACTTGACTGTTAGCACAAAGGAGTGAATGTTATCGCTCTAAGGCCCCATGGTGTGGGGGGATGGAAAGGAACTGGGGCAGAGGACAGCCTAAGTATAGACCAGAGATCCTGTTGGAGTCAGACTTTTCTCCACCACCTAATTTGCTTGCTCAGAGTCATGCACCGCCTCACTCCTCCGTGTGTTTTTCTGGGTTGTGCTCCACACAGCACAGTACTTGTTACTTAGGATATAATTAGATTTAAGGGCCGGATCCCTACTGACTCACAGTCAATAATCAACCGAGGAAATAGATAACTACAATAGAAACCAATACTGAATGTGTTCAAGACGTCAGGTGGCAGCGCAGCCTCTTTTGAATCAGGATGGCTAGCTATGGGTCCTGGTTGTCTGACCCAGTCTTATGTAGGCCTGGCAGGCTAGGACCCGCCAAACCTCTTGTAGCTTGTGTGCTTTTACCTCTTACTAGTGTTAAAACAGCAATAAAATTTCAACTGATTTGGGAGGAGACATTGTAACTATAGCACTCTCCAATCCAGCGCTTCCTAGAGTGAACCATGCAGGACGGTGAGCCATGCAGAGGAGGCTCAGAAAGACATTGCTTGTTATTGCTATAAGGCTGTAAGCAGGAAGCTAGCAGCACATTCACCAGTGAAATGATGCACACATTGCATAACAAGGAGAGATGATGACCCACAGATACAAACTACAAAACAAGTGACTCTCATAAAAGTGATATTTGTCAGAAGGAGCTAGACACAGAAGTACATTGTGCCATGCCTGATTTTATTACTGTAAAGCCCAAAACAAGCAAAATGGACCTATGGTGTTCAAAGTTAGGGGAAATGATTTCGTTTAGAGAAGGGGCGATAACCAAAAGAGGATAATGTTGTGTTTCTTCATTTTGCTGATGATTGGGTGAGTGTGTTCTGTTTTGGAAAATTGACCAAGCTGCATGGTTATGGCTTGCGCCGTTTTGTGTACGCTGTGTTCGATGAGAAGTTTCCCTTTTAAAAAGAATAGTAGTGTACAGTACTGGCCAGTAAGGTCGATTGAGTTAAATTTGGAGCTAGGAGGAACTATGGAGTTGCAGAAAGGAGTATGTGTAAAGTAAAGCCTCCGAAGATGGAAATAAATTGGTATGTGAAGGTGAAGAAGAGTATGTCTGCACTCAGCCAAGCGTTTTAAGTTCTTACTGTAGGTCCCTGTCCAAGGAAGGAAGACATCAAAAGTGACCATGTTTGATGAAAGCTACACGTTATGAAAATCTTGCCTCAGACTTTGTGCTTGGGTGGCTTGCACGCTTTATCTAACGTTAACAACAATAATCCGACTGTCTTAGCTAGGGTTTCTGTGAAAAGACACCATGACCACAGCAACTCTTATAAAGGGAAATGATTTAATTAGGGCTGGCTTATAGTTCAGAGGTTTAGTCATTATTGTCACAGTGGGAAGCATGGTGTCACACAGGCAGATGTGTGCTAGAGAAGTAACTGAGAGTTCTGCATCCAGATCCAAAGGTATCGGGAAGAGAGAGAGACCTGGGCTTGGCTTGAGCATCTGAGGCCTCAAAAGATAACCCTCGTGACACACTTCCTCTAACAAAACCATACTTACTCCAACAAGGCCACACATTCTAATAGCGCCATAGTGCCCCTCCCTATCTGTCTATGGGGGCATTTTCATTCAAACCACCATACAACTAGGTAGACATCCATCCTTTTTATCCCCAGAAAGCACAGGAAACCAGAAAAGCAGTCCAAGATGAAATCCTTTCTGTTCTGACGTCTAATGCTTGTTCTGTTTGCTCTTTGCACTGACAACAAATGGGGGCTTAGGAGAGAAAGAACTGTGTGGTGAAATTGCAGGTGAAAGCTGGAAGAAACTGCACTGCTGACATCTCAAAGAAGGCTATCCAGAAAAAGGGTCTGGTCCTCCCAGGATGAAAAGATGCTGAAAATGGTTCACGGCCTGAAAGTAGATTTAAAGACATTAAAGTCTTTATTTTTTTTAAAAGGCCAGATGTTCACAGAAGAAGCAGAGGCATAGGATGAAGCAGAGGTGGCTGAGCTCTGCTTCGCAGGAAGAGAGGGGGGCTCCTGGCTGCTCCAGGACAGCCTTCCACTAAGTGCCTTGTTTTCAGGACCCCTCGGCTTTCCTCCTGTCCTTATCTGTCATCTCCAGACCTTCAATCTTTCTGGATGTTATTGCTTTGTTCATGCCACCAGGTTGTCACAGCGTGTAATGCAAGTGTTTATAAAACAGTCGAAGACTGGCAAGATGGCTCAGTGGGTAAAGAAAGGTACCTGCCACTGAGCCTGAAAACCCAAGTTTGATATTATGAACCCACATGGTGGGAGCAGAAAACTGAGCCCTTCGAGCTGTCCTGTGAACTCCACTTATACACTGTGGCGTGTGCGCATGGGTTTGTGCGTGTGTCTTCGAGCACACACACACACTGATAAAAATGTAGTTAGTTTTTTTTTTAGAAGAAAAAAAAAGATATCCAGGCATGGTAGCACCTTGAAAGGTAGAGGCAAGAAGATCTCTGAGTTCAAGGCCAGCATGGTCTACAGAGTGAGTTTCAGGACAGTGAGGGCTACATAGTGAGATCCTGTCTCGGGGGGAAAAAAAACAGAAAACAAAAATAAGCAAACAAAAGATAATAGGAAGAAGAGCTGTTTGTATATAAAATGAATTGTGTCGTAGGATACTTCCTCGTCCTAGAATACTTTGGATAAATTTTCTATTAAAAGATGCAACAGTGCTGGGCAGTGGTGGCACACGCCTTTAATCCCAGCACTCGGGAGGCAGAGGCAGGCGGATCTCTGTGAGTTCGAGACCAGCCTGATCTACAAGAGCTAGTTCCAGGACAGGCTCCAAAGCTACAGAGAAACCCTGTCTCGAAAAACATAAATAAATAAATAAATAAATAAATAAATAAATAAATAAATAAATAGCAACTCACACCTGGGGTGATGATTTAAATTGAAATAGGCATGAGTTTGTCCTAACTGACATATGAGTGGCCTGAATTAATGGATCAATCCAATATGAGTATGACGCATCCATCTTGTTCCTCTGGCGTCCTAGGGTGCTTCCTTTGGCCAATGGTAGCTAATATCGTCTAGCCAGCAGGTAAAGGAAAATATGGTGCGAGGAGAAATCTTGACTGATTTCTGCTCACCCCTCATCCTCTAGAAAACTGGCAAATAATCTGTTTTGGTGGCAGGGAGCTCTGTTCCGTCAGAGGCCGAGGTTAAGTATCAGGGGTTTTTGAGGTCGTAGTTTGACCTCAGTAAAATCAAGAATGTTGACTTAATTGAATGTACTGGAGCTGATTACTCAACTCTGACCTTCATAGGAATGCTTCCTTCTATTCCTCTATATTAGATTGTAATACATACAGAACTTAAAACTGTATAGGTGAGATCTTGCTGATTTTATGTAAACTTGCAAGAATATGTAAGCTTAATGTTTTTTGTTCCGTTGTCCACTAAAATTAATAAATCCTTTTGTATACTTCCAATTTGTTTCTGTGAAATCAAGTTCTTTTTTGCATGATGATCTTTTGGGTCCTAGGCTAAGTTCTATATCCTCATAATGAACAAAAGAAACTAAGGTAGAGATGGGGACAGCCTTGCTAAATAGCAGGAACAGAAATGCTAAGGTTCAGCTTCATAGAGCTATACAATCCCTATCAATAAAATAACTAAATTAAGAGCATACAGGGCAAGCCACATGGTGGTGGCATACACCTTTAATCCCAGCACTCAGGAGGCAGAGGCAGGTGGATCTCTGTGAGTTCGAGACCAGCCTGGTCTACAGAGTGAGCTCCAGGACAGCCAGGGCTGTTACACAGAGAAACCCTGTCTTGAAAAACAAAACAAACTAAACAAAAACAAGCAAACAGAAAAGAACATACAGGGCTTGAAAAATATGGCTTAGTGGGAGAGCACATGACCAAATGTACGTGAAACCCTAAGTTCAATTCCTAACCCCACCCCTCACACACACAATACACACACTCAGGAAGAAAATGAAAGAAAAAGAAATTGAGCATTAGTCTTGTTTGCTTGCACAGCACCAAAATTGCCTGGATATTCATAATCTAGATACTATCTTTTGTTCTTGCAAGTATAATTCGAACAAAAGGATTTTGCAGAACTCTTAAGACTTTAAAAACTATTGTTATATATGACAGAGATAGACTTCAGAGAGGCTTTAAGGTCTGACTTTGATTTCTTTGATAGCCGGTTGGTTTGGCGATGACACCTGATTTGCATGTCTGAATTGCTAAACAGTCAACATGCCTGTAACTGCCCTGTAAAGTCAGAAGCGAATCATCGGCACATTTTTTCCTTCATGTAAAATGGCGAAAAATGAATTCCTTTTACCCTGGTTGATTTCTTGTTTTAACAAAGGAAATGACGTGTGTGTGTGTGTGTGTGTGTGTGTGTATGTGTGTGTGTGTGTGAACTTTTAATATGCAATATCCTTAGCATCAAGAACTCAGATTAGGGGGCTGGAGAGATGTCTCAGAGGTTAAGAGCATTGCCTGCTCTTCCAAAGGTCCTGAGTTCAATTCCCAGCAACCACATAGTGGCTCACAGCCATCTGTAATGGGGTCTGGTGCAGTCCTCTGGCCCACAGGCATACACACAGACAAAATATTGTATACATAATAAATAAATAAATATTTTTTTAAAAAAAGAACTCAGATTAATGTTATTTTTCTTTTCCCAAATAGACTGCCCTTCATCCGCCTGGGTTCAGTTCCAAGGCAGCTGCTACACTTTTCTTCGAGTTACCGTCAACGTGGAAAGCATAGAAGATGTCAGGAACCAGTGCATTGGCCACGGTAAGGAACTACTTTAAAAATGGTAGTGATCCTACTGTCTTTTAACTGTGCTCCTAGAGCTGATGTGCGGATGGTGGAATTGGCCACGCAGTTTCTCCTGAGTTGGAAGACAGTTGTTGGATAGCACTGCTCACGTTGGAGCGTCAGGACCATAACGACATTGATATCTAGTCAGTGTGGGAACCATGAGATCTCTGTGTGAAAGGCACGGACTCTTAGAGTTAGATGACAGAGACCAGTGGTCCTCCACCTTCCAGATGCTGTCACCCTTTAATACCGTTCCCCATGTTGTGGTGACCCCCAACCATCAAATTATTTTCGCTGCTACTTCATAACTGTAATTTTGCTACTGTTATGAACCATAAAATAATTATCTGCATTTCTCTGATGGTCTTGGGTGACCCCTCTGAAAGAGGTTGCGACCCACAGGTTGAGAACCACTGGCCTAGAGCAAGCCTCTGTCCACTTCTCTCTGGCAGAAGAGAGACCTCAGGATTTATTGCACAGCATGCCAAGTATGGCATGGGAAGGAATGAGGAACTTTTTCTTAAAGAACCTTTACCAGAGTTTTACAAATTGCTTTTTTGTTGGGCAGTGGTGGCACACACCTTTAACCCCAGCACTCACGAGGAGGCAGAGGTATCCTGATCTCTGTGATCTCTGATCGCTGATCTCTGTGAGTTCAAGGTCAGCGTGATCTACAAGAGCTAGTTCCAACGAAAAACTTAAAAAAAAAAGAAAGAAAAGAAAAGAAAAACAAGTTGCTTTTTTGATTTCTCCTGGCCCAGAACATACCGTTTCTCAACAATGATATTAGAGCTAATCATGCTCTCCTCTCTCTCTCTCTCTCTCTCTCTCTCTCTCTCTCTCTCTCTCTCTCTCTCACACACACACACACACACACACACACACACACACACACACACACACACTCCTTTTCTGGTTAGGAACATGGAAGAGAGAGGTAGGGGGAAATGTCTAAAATCAGAGCTCTCCGTTCAACTTAGCTTATAAAAGTTGATGACATGCGGAGTCCATGGCACAATAAGATTGATTACACCTTTTAATACTTTGTGGGTATTAATATTTTGCCTGTATGTGTACAAATGCACCACATGTGTGCCTGGTGCCTGAGGAGATCAAAAGCTGCTGTCAGATCCCCAGGAATTGGAGTTACATATGGTTTATGAGCTACCCTGTGGTTGCTGGGACTTGAACCCCACTCCTCTGTAAGAGTAGCAAGTGCTCTAACCCCTGAGCCTTCCCTCTGGCCCCTATATTACTTCCTTAAAGGAAAGTTTAATTTAAACAAGCTGAGCGCTCTGCATGTAGACAGACTGAGTACATGGTTTTAAATGACCTCAAGGCGTATGATGAACTTGGTTACAAGGCTGAGTAAAAGCTCAGTTAGTCAAAGCCAACTACAAAATGTATTTTCCGGAAAATTCATTCCCATGGTGTCCTGTACCTGGACCCTTAAGCACTTGACAGTTTCCGTGGTTTGACCTATCGAGTGTATATTTATTCTTCTTTATCAAAATTAAATTCATAGTTTGTTCAAAAACCACACAGATTAATAATAACAGAAGCCAAGATTAGAACCTAGGCCTGGTGCTCGTGTTTGCACGCAAAGTGCTCGTTTGTCCTCCCCCCCCCCCTTCCCTTACTCAGGATCTGACAATGTGAGTTTTCGAAGACAACTGCCAACAATGTTTCTTCCTGATTACTCAGTTATACCTCTCAGTCTCTTTGCCCTCCCCATGATTCTAGGCTGGTCATTGTGACTTGCTTGCAACTCATGTGACATACTTGAACACCCATGGTCTAGACCGTACAAAGACTAGTAAATTTTCTGGAAGCCAAGAGAAGAAATTGATTCGCGGAAGAGCGAGTAACTAGCTGTGTCAAGGCTGCGACCGGCTCAGCGGGGTGGGGGGGTCAAGAACTCATCTTCGGATGCACGGGTGTGGATGTCAGTTATGATGTACACAGAAATCTCTCTGCGCCGCAGAACAAATTCCCAACGGAAATGGATTCAAGGAGAAAAGCAGGAAGGAAGGTTGGGCAGATGAATATCGGTAATTCATTCCCTCGGTGAAGAATCTGGGGACTCGAGAGCAACAGCTGTAGAACAATGTTACGCAGCAGGAATGAGTTTTATGGTGGCAGAAATAGCATCAGCTTGTCTGGATCCTATAATATGGTTCTGGTTCTTAATGTTCACCTATAATTTACTGACAGTATCAACTCACTCTAAAACAAACAAACAAACAAAAACCCGTGGGATTCCTAAAAGCAAAGTTAATGCTTGTTACATATCGTGGCAAATTATCTTCTTTGTATTCCAACTCCATAATGTGTAACAAGTTAGCATTATTTATTTTATAGAGTAACAGCAAACAAAAAGCCCCCCAAACCCACAGCCGGCTCAGTTGTTCATGTGTGTGAGTGTGGGCAAATGCAGAAGACAACATCTGGTGTGGGTCCTTGCCTTCCATCTTGTTCGACAGGGTCTCTTGACCTGTGGGCTTCTGGAGGGTCTGTCTCTAGCTGCTGTCTAGCCCTGGGAATCCTGTGGTTCTATACATGTGCTACGGTATCAGCGTTGCTGAGTTCTGGGGATCCGAACTCGGGTCCTGATGCTTGTGGGGCAAGCACTTCATCCACTGAGCCATCTCCTTATATGGTTCAAATTTAACAAGTAAGTTGAGACAGGCTCTCACGATTTACACAGGCAGGTGTCACCCTTCTTTGTAGTGGGGGCTACAGCATGCCCCACACTCTCAGCAAAATGCTTTTCTTTTTTTAAGACAGATTTTCATTGTGCACCTTGTCCAGGCTGTCATCAACCTCCTGCCTCGGTCTCTTGAGTAGATAGGATTACAGGCATTTGCCATAGGACCCCAGCAACATTTCTGTTGTTTTGAGTATCCCGCAGATCCCCTGGGAGTGGGTATCAAGCCCAGGTCCTCACATGGGCAGACTATATGTGCTCCTGCTCCACCAGGAAACTGTCCCGCCAATCTTCTTTGGTTAAAGGTGTGCTTGCTGTAGTGACAGCTTATGTACTCGGCTCTTTGTCCCCAAAGACATGCTTCTGTTAAGCGCCTTGTTGTTTGGGGATTCTTTGGTGAAATCTCAAATCACATAGCCTTAGGTGAAATATGAGTTGGTGGCGTTGGTCTTTAGTCCTTTAAAAGTACTGTTACTCCCGTGGTAAACCTAAAAATCCACTTGATCATCTCATCACACGTTTCTCTCTGTCAAACTCCCAACTCCATTTCTTAGCAATGCCCTGCCTACCTTTAATTCCGGCATTTGGGAGGCAGAGTCGGGCAGATCTCTGTGAGTTCCAGGCCAGCTAAGGGATACATAGTGAAGAGGGGTGGAGGGATGGGGGGGAGACAAGGAAGTATCTGGGTATGGTGATGCCCCCCTCTAATCAGGAGGCAGAAACAGGATGCTCAGGGGTTCAAACCAGCTTGGCCTACATAGTGAAACATTCTTTCAAACAATAAAGACTAGGGGCATATTTGCGTGGTTGAAGCACTTGCCTCGCACGTACAAGACTCTGAGTTCAATCACTAGGGCCAACGAGGGCAGCTAGTGTAAACACAGAAACAGAAGCAGACCATGGTGGCAAATTCGGGTTATCAAGTTGACTGGATTGAGGGATGCTTAGGGATTCGGTGAATGACTTCTGAGGATGTTCATGAGAGTGTTCTCTGGGGAGGAAGGCCTACGGATCCACACACTCTCTATGGAAGACCCTGCTATGGGAGTGGGTCGGTGCCGGCTAGTCAGCTGGGGAGCAATGAAGCTGAGAAGACAGAGTGACAAAGCACCCTCCCTCTTGTCCTTCCTTCAAAAGCAGGCGTGTGGTCCACTGCCCAGGTTCCGCTGCCTTTGACCCTGGAGCTCAAACTGCTTCGGGGCGTATATTGGACCTTTGGGCCCAGATGTAGGACCTGGGCTAAAGCGTCTTTTCTTGTTCTAAGGTATCCTGGACTTAGCCACCATAGCTTCCCTTGGCTCTCCACTGTGCTAATGGCCATTATGAAATTTCAAAACCAATTTGATCATGTAAGCCAATATAATAAATCCTCTCACAAAAAAATAAAATAAAAACTGCAGTTTTTGAAAGCCTACTAGTACAACATTTTGGAAGGCTATAAAATTATACTAAGTATATTTAATTAAAATCATATTCATTGCAGAAGGAATAAGTGGAAATATACTTTTAGTGATTCTGTTGAAGGACCACAGAATTCCGTGTGTTTTGACAGGCCCTCATTGTGTACATAGGCTGGCCTGGAATGTCTGATCCTCTTGTTTCTGCCTCTTGAGTCCTGGGATTACAAGTGCATGCCAAGACTGCCTGGCCACATTGTACATAAACACATTTATTTCCCCTTGAAAAGTTTATAGCTGTTAAATGGTGTTGACATGTTGGCTTTTAGGAGGGGGAAGACGCAATTTCTTTTTTTTTTTTGTTTTGTTTTGTTTTGCTTTTTTTTTTTTTTTTTTTTTTTTTGGTTTTTTGAGACAGGGTTTCTCTGTGGCTTTGGAGCCTGTTCCTGGAACTCCCTTTGTAGACCAGGCTGGCCTCGAACTCACAGAGATCCGCCTGCCTCTGCCTCCCGAGTGCTGGGATTAAAGGCGTGCGCCACCACCGCCCGGCTTTTGCTTTTTTTTTAAATTTATTTATTTATTAAGGATTTCTGCCTCCTCCCCGCAACCGCCTCCCATTTCCTTCCCCCTCCCCCGATCAAGTCACCCTCCCTCATCTGCTCGAAGAGCAATCAGGGTTCCCTGACCTGTGTTAAGCCCAAGGACCGCCCACCTCTATCCAGGTCTCCTAAGGTGAGCATCCAAACTGCCTAGGCTCCCCCAAAGCCAATACGTGCAGTAGGATCAAAAACCCACTGCGATTGTTCTTGAGTTCTCAGTATTCCTCATTGTCCTCTATGTTCAGCTAGTCCGGATTTATCCCATGCTTTTTCAGACCCAGGCCAGCTGGCCTTGGTGAGTTCCCGATAGAACATCCCCATTGTCTCAGTGTGTGGGTGCACCCCTCGCGGTCCTGAGTTCCTTGCTCGTGCTCCGTCTCCTTCTGCTCCTGATTTGGACCTTGAGATTTCTGTCCGGTGCTCCTCTGTCTCTGTCTCCTTTCATCACCTGATGAAGGTTAATATTCATGAGAAGACGCAATTTCTAATATGCCTATATGGGTTTATTTCAAGGCAGTGGGTAGAACAGCAATTTTTTTGAGTCTTAAGAGATTTTTTTTTTTTTTTTTTTTTTTTTTGGTTTTTCGAGACAGGGTTTCTCTGTAGCTTTGGAACCTGTCCTGGAACTCGCTCTGTAGACCAGGCTGGTCTCGAACTCACAGAGATCCGCCTGCCTCTGCCTCCCGAGTGCTGGGATTAAAGGCGTGCGCCACCATCGCCCGGCTTTAAGAGATTTTTAAAATGAGATTTTTCTTTCAAAAACCATTTTTAAAACAAGGCCATACCACATAGTCTATGTGGAAAGCCCAAGCTGGCTTCCTGCTCCCCCACTTCTCCTGCCTGTGTCTCCCAAGTCTGAGGCTACAGGCATTCACAGCCATGCCTGATGGCTTCCTCTTTCTCAACAATTCATAGTTCTTATATTTAGATGCAAATGTAGATTTCAGCAGCATGAACTATATTGGAGGCTGCAAGCCATGAAAAGACATGATCCTATATTAGCTCCTTGTCAAGACTTTTCCCCCTTCTATTGAAAATACAGCCTTTATATGTATCAGGTAAGCAACTGTTTATTGTACACAAGCAAAAACCCCTTCCTGGATTCCTCTATGAGGCAAATATATTTTCTTGAGCAAAGCAGATAAAACTGAATTTAAAACACTGAACAGTTTTGTAGCCGGATTCCCATTGCTTGTTCTGAACTCTTGTTGGGCTTCTGTTGAAGTAAGGAACCTATCTGGGAATTTTTAAATTGCTCTTGGGTAGAAATGATATCCTTTTCTGAATTAAAAGTGTGTTCAAGGATGTAGCGTGAGGTTTTCAGTTTAATCTCCAGCACCCACCCCATCCTTAAAACATAAAGTCCTACTGATTTGATTTCTTAAAACTCTTTATGCGTTTCTAATAATCCTATGTGTTTTGTTTAAAAAGCTCATTATTTCCACCCTACAAATTCCCACTTAATACATGAATTAGAAATCTAACAATATCAGCATTCTTACTCTGGGCCCTGGTGGTGTTTTGTTTAGAATCATAGCTCATCATGCTAATTTGGGAAAATAGTACTGTAACACCAAAGTCATATCTTAAACCTGTTATTGGGGTTTATAGAAAGTATGTGACATTTATTTTAGGGGCTGTAGAGAGCTATATCTGCAGTCTGCCCAGGGCTTAGGCTCATTTACTCTGTTTATACTGGTGTTACGTTCAGTGGAATGAGCAAGTGGTAAAGGGAAAGGCTGGTGAGATAGAGCAACAGGAAAAACACTGACTGCGTGCAGGCCTGACCACCCGAACTCAATCCCCAAGGCTCATGGCTCTCACGGTGGAAAGGCACAAGCAATTCCAGAGTTGTCCCTACTCCACGTGTGTGCTGTGGCCCATGTGCATATGCTCTCTCTCTCTTTTTCTCTCTCTCTCTCTCTCTCTCTCTCTCTCTCTCTCTCTCTCTCTCTCTCTCTCTCTCTCACACACACACACACACACACACACACACATATTAAACTGATTAAATAAAAAATGGTAGGCCAGGCATGGTGGTACACACCTTTTGTCCCTGCACTTGGGAGGCAGAGCCAGGTGGATCTCTGTAAGTTCGAGGCTATCCTGGTCTGCAAGCAAGTTCCAGGACAGCTAGGGTTGTTACACAGAGAAATCCTGTCTTGAAAAACAACAAAAACAAAACAACAATGATCAACACTTCAAACTAAGCTGCCTATTGTAACAAATGCTTTCAATTTACTTTTTGTGAGAAAAGATCTGCGTCAGAAAAAGAACAAAACTATCAGATTAAATCTCATTAGGTGGTATTGCTGCTAGTAATGTGTTGTTAAAAAAATATTTTGCCTGAGCACATATATTCATTGGGGATTCAAGATGTCATTTAAAAGAAGGAAAGTGTCTTATTTGCCAAATACAATAATTTAAGTCTTTATAATAATTAATTAGATCACAGTGCTTAAAATATTAAAGTTCCCTTGGCTGCAGAAAGATCAAAGAAAAGGTAGGGGAAAAAACTCATTACTGAATACTGAAGAACCAGCCTGCTTCCATCTTAGGCTCAAAAGACATCTTATATTAAAGACAAAGTTCATTCCTGTTTATAATTAAACCTCTGTTTTTCAATGATTGGGCTATGCCCCATCTGTAACCTTAACTACAAATGGTTCTGTACTGCCTGTTCTAGAAAATGGCAGCCACGTCTTTGTTCCAAAAGTTGTTTATAACCATTTTGCAACCCGACCTTTGTTTCAAAAGGTTGTTAATGACTGTCTGTTTTTATGACTTCCTTGCAACCATGTCTTTCTTTCAAGAGGGACTAACTTGATGTGCTTATGTTCTGCTCCTGGAACCCCGACTATTTTTCCCATCCAATCCCCCTGAACTCTAAAAACCTTGTCTTCCTCACATCCAATGCTGACCTCTTGAACCCTGCCTTAGGAAGAGGCAGCCCATGTACCTGAATTAAAAGGCTTGCTTTAATTAATTTGGCCATGATGATTTGGGTAAGTGGTCTTTTTCCTCCCATCTTTGAGATTAACAATCTCAAAGTACCTTTTGTACTGGCAGTTTTATGTCAGCTAGACAAAACTAAAATCATCAGAGTATAGAAGAGAACCTCAGTTAAGAAAATGCCTCCATAAAATCTGATTGTAAGGCATTTTCTTAATTAGTGATCAAGTGCAAAGGGCCCTACTGATTGTGGGTAGTGCCATCCCTGGACTAGTGGTGCTGGGTTCTATTTTTTAAAAAAGCAGGTTGAGAAAGCCATGAGAAGCAAGGCAGTAAGCAGCGCCCCTTCATGACCTCTGTATCAGCTCCTGCCTTCAGGTTCCTGCCCAGCTTGAGTTCCTGTTCTGACTTCCTTTGATGATGAACTGTGATATGGAAGTGGAAACCCAATAAACGTTCTCCTCCCAACTTGCTTTTTGGTCATAGTGTTTTATTGTAACAACAGAAACCTAACTTCTATATGTTAAATATTTCTCCCAAGGATTTTTCTAGAATAGCAGTTTGGTTGCACCTCACCATTAAGTACTAAAATATATCATTAAAAGTACACATGACATTTAACACACAGGAGGTGATAGCATCAGCTGGCACTTATTTAAAAAACTATAATTTTATAACACGTATTAAAATATTGCTATGGGTTAATAGAAATAGCAAAGGACCAAAGAATTAAAGTGCAAACCATGTAAAAATCCCAGCTAAAATCCAGAAGTGTCTAATGTATTCATCCAGTAGCGTAACTAAAAGTCAAAGAAAGACACAATACTACACATAATAAAGTACTGAAAAAACAGTTGGCAATTTTCAGTTATGAAAACTGTTGATTTCATCTTTTCTACCCTTTATTAATCGAGAAAAAGCTTTCTGAATGTTATATAATATACATATACATCAAGATATAAAAATACATTATAAACTTATAACAACAGCTGAAAACATAATACATGCTTCTCATAGACAATATACCGGTAGGATGTTGTGGTTTGAATGAGATTGGCCCCAACAGGCTCCTCATATATTTGGATATCTGGTTCCCAGTTAGAAATTATTAGGAGACGCGGCTTTGTTGGAAGAGATGTGTCACTAGGGACGTGGGCTTTGAGGTTTCAAGTGCTCATTCCACTCCCAGGCACCTTTCTCTGCCTCTTGCTTGTGGATCAAGCTCTCAACTGCTACTCAAGCGCCACGCCTGCCACGCATTCCCCGCCCACATGATTGTCCTGGACTCCAACCTTCTGGAGCCATGGGCCCCAAATTAAACTCTTTTTAAAAACACTTTTTTTCATAAGTTGCCTTGGTCATGGAGTTCTGTCACAGATATTGAGGAGTAACTAAGATGTTTCCTCTTCCTGGCTGCCACAGCTCGTGGTCATATCTTAATGCAAATTACACTTAATCCAGCTTCAAAAGTCCCAGAGTCTTTCAACATGGTTTCAAAGTCCAAAGTCTATTCTGAGACTCAGGAAAATCTCTTTATTGTAAGTCCCTGTAAAATCAAAAGGCAAATTACATACTTCCAACCTACAATAGGGCAGACTATGCGTTATCCTTCCAAAGGGAAGAGATGGGACACACCGAGGACAATGTGGACCAATGTTAAGACCAAAACCAAGCAAGGCAAACTCCAATCCTGTAGTTCCGTGTCCGATTTCAAAGGGTTAAGCAGCTCGGCCCTTCCCGCTTCTGCTGCCGGCAACACATTTCTCTCCTTCTCTCCGTTGGACTGGCTCCACTCCCTGTATGCTGCGCTCTTTGACAGACCACCGCAGCTCTGGCACCGCCAGTATCCTGGGGTCTCCAATACAGTCCAGGCTTCATGTCACAGCTAAAAGCAGTGACCTCTTCAGGCCTTCATATAGGGACTCCCTTGCCATACACTTGGCTTCATCGACTCTTCTTAGCTGTGGAGGAAGTACAAACCCCTTGTCTTGAGTGTCTTTCAGAACTCAAGACAGAACCACACAGCAGATGCTGCCAAGCTGGCTGCCTGCTTGGGATGGGGCCTGGACCTCTTCTTGAATCACATTTGCATAAGCTTTGACTTCCTGTTGCTCTTTGGGAGAAGAAAATCCCCCAGGCCTCCAAGTTGAAGGTCAGCTGGGTAGCAGCACCTCAGCCTGAGGGAACTACTACTCTCTTTTACCCCGTTTTATTTTAGGCCTATGCTTATGTCTTTCAGCAGAATCCTTGCCTCTGACATTAAATTTCCTGGTGGTGTTTTTCTCCTCAAACTGTGTGTTTCTATTTCTTTCTGCCCTGCTTGCTCCTTTCCATGGAAGCCCTGCGTAAGAGTGATGACTGATAACACCGCAGAAGTCAGTGTTAGACTGCCTTGACATCCCCTCTGCTAATGAAATCACTCCAAAACATCTCAATTTAACCTCTGGCATATTCTTAGGACAAGTTAGGAGGGAAAAAAGCCACATTCTTTGCCAAAATATCACACAAATGGTCTCTAGCCCAGTTGGTAATATTGTTCACCTCTAAAATCTCTTGAGCTGGACCACTATAGTCCAAATTGCTCTTAACACTACTGTCTTCCAAGGCCCTCCTAGGGTGGCCCCGTAAGCCCCTCTTAGAGCATTCAACTGCTTTCCTAGTCCAAAGTTCCAAAGTCTTGCACATTTTCCAAATGAAGCAAAACAAAACAAAACAAACAAACAAAAAAAAACCTCCACATGGTCAGGCCTATCACAACGGTAGCCCATTCTCTGATATGTTCTTAGCAGTGGGACAAAATACCATGACCAAGGCAACTACAAAAGAAAGGTTTTAATTTGGGGCTCACGGTTCCAGAGGGTTAGAGTCTATGACGATCGTGGGGGAGAACATAGCAGCAGGCAGGCATAACTCTGGCGTAGCAGCTGAAAGTTTACATCTTTATCCACAAGATAAAGCAAGAGGTAGAGAGCTAACTGGGAATGCTATGGGCTTTTGAAACCCCAAAGCCCACCCCCAGTAACACATCTCTCCCAACAAAGCCACACCCTCTAATCCTTCTCAAATAGTTCTACCAACTGGGGACCAAGAATTCAAATATATGAGTTTGCGGGGGTGGGAGGGGAGTTTTCAGTCTAACTACCATAGTTATGGTATGCATAGTATGAAAGGCCTACGAGATTAAAAATGGTGGACTTGGAAAGCCATGCTACATTCTGACTTTAATGTGTAGTGAAGGTCAGACTTCATTTTTCAGTTTAAAAGCCCTTTCATAATCACACAATTAATTATCATCAAATATCATTTAGAAAAACATATGTAAATAGGTTAAAAAAACAAACAAAGCCTAAATTGGAGATAAACATTGCTAACATTCTGGTAACTGTGGCCCTAATCTTTCAATGTCATAAAAAAGCTGTAATGATTATGCCCGGGAAAAGCAATCAGTGTACAGTTCAATGTGTGACTAATCATTGTGCCTGTTTGGAGTGGACAGGCTGGGATTAACACAGAATGTGCTATTACGGATTGCTCAAGGTGCTTTAGGTTTTCTGATATGTCTCACCAAATTTCCCCAGAGCAAGTTGTTCTTCTCGTTTTTACTGATTGTCCATCAGTTCCTAGTTTTCTACAATAAATGCTGAACAGGCTAGTCTGCAAATCTGGTAGTTTCACTTTTCTTTCTTTGCAAAATTGTCACTTTTGTGTAGATGTATGTTCGTGGGAGCATGTGCACCACCTGCACCTGTGTTTGGAGGACAACTTTTGGGAGTTGGTTGGTTCTTGTCTTCCCCCTTACTGAGGCAGGGTCTTTCTCATTTCTGCTGCTGTACTTCATACTACCAGCTCAGTTCCCCTGTGTGCACCCCTATTTCTACATAAGCATGCAGGGATTACAGATATGTGTAACTACATCGGACTTTTTATGTGCAGGGATTGAACTCGGGGTCAGGCTTGCAGGGCAAGCTAGCGCTTTACCTGCTGAGCTCCCAGATCCCAAATTTCATCTATTTCTTTTAACCAGTGAGAACTTTTCACACATTTCTAGTGACATATGACTTTTCTTTTCTTTTCTTTTCTTTCTTTTTTTTTTTTTTGAGACAGGGTTTCTCTGTATCTTTGGTGCCTGTCCTGGAACTAGCTCTTGTGGACCACGCTGGCCTCTAACTCACAGAGATTTGCTTCTGCCTCCCAAGTTCTAGTATTAACGATGTGTGCCACCACCCCCTGACTTTTTTTTTTATTGATTCTTGACGTTGGTTTTCTTTTCAAATTATTTCAGGAGCAGACATGATAAGTATACACAACGAAGAAGAAAATGCTTTTATACTGGACACTTTACAAAAGCAATGGAAAGGCCCGGATGACCTCCTGCTAGGCATGTTTTATGACACCGATGGTAAGTGGTATTTACCCTGTGAGACATGATTAACTGTGAGACTTAGGATGTTTGGTTCCTTAATTCTCTACATTAGTGGTTCTCAACCTTTCTACTGCTTTAAAACAATTCCTCATGCTGTGGAGACCCCAAACACACAAATATTTTCATTGCTACTTCATAGCTCTCACTTTACTGCTGTTATGAATCAAACATCAATAAATATCTGTGTTTTCCGATGGTCTAAAGCAACCTGTGAAAAGACTGTGTCCCTCTCCCCTAGGAGTCATGACCCACACGTTGAGAACCACTGCTCCAGATGAAATGCATGTCTCTGGCCTTGCATTTTCCAATGTGCACCAGAGACTAGTGTCCACAGTGTTTCCCCAAGTCACTCCAAGTGCTTCACAAATGGGAAACACACTTGATCCTCTTACTTGAATCAAAGTGTCATTAGAGGGTTAGTATTTTCTTAAGATGCTGTGGACTACAAGAAGTGTTAGTGTTTTCTGTTAATAGGGTAGAGATAAATTATCTTTTCCAGGTTACATAATAGGAATGTAAATTTTATTAGTATGCAACACTATAAAGCATATGTATTTAATAGTGTATAATATATAATTTATATATTAGAGTATAATATACAAATATATAAAGCATGTATGTACTTGTATACAGAGGTATTAGTCACATACTTTAAAAAAGATTTTATTATGTATGCAATGTTCTGCCTGCACGTTTGCCTGCATGCCAAAAGAGGGCACCAGATCTCATTACAGATGGTTGTGAACCACCATTTGGTTGCTGGGAAGTGAACTCAGGACCTCCGGAAGGGCAACTAGTGTTCTTAACCTCTGAGCCACCTCCCCAGCCCCATTAGTCACATTGTTAAATGTCATGAAATGACTGAGGTTATTAATGTTATTAACTATTTTTAAATTATTTCACCAAAACGTTTTTCTTCACAAAAACAACACCTTTTCCAGAATTCTCTTTAATTCACCTTTTGATAGGATAGTGTTCCTTCTACAACTTTTATTCCTACAACCAAAAATTAGATCATAAATATGTAAGTTTCTACCTTGAATCTAAATCTTTTCCTTTGCATCTTAACACCTTTGAAAACTGCCATAATGTTGAAACTATTTCTCAATTGACAGATGCAAGTTTCAAGTGGTTTGATAACTCAAATATGACCTTTGACAAGTGGGCAGATCAAGATGGCGAGGACCTGGTTGACACCTGCGGTTTCCTGTACACCAAGACAGGCGAGTGGAAAAAAGGAAACTGTGAAATTTCTTCTGTGGAGGGGACACTCTGCAAAGCTGCAAGTAAGTGAGACTACCTTTTTCCACTCTAGGAAGGATGCGGCACACAGTTCTGGAATACTTTTCTTAGGCATAGTATGTCTCACAAGTCAAGGGATTGACTTTAGAATACGGCTTGATGGAAGTCAGCAATCCTTATATTTCAGGAGTGGAGCTGGATCATGGGAACCAGACAATTTATTCTGTGTGCCTATTCTTAGGAGGTCTTAATAGTCCATAAATTTCTTGTTTTTCAAACAAATTTCCATATCCTCTTTGCCTGTGATCTGACTGAGAAGTGGTAAAGAATAATATTGAATAATCTTAAAATTCTAACATTAAGAAATTAGATTCCCTACAAAACTAATACCTTTTGTTTAGGCAAACAAAATGACATATTAAAATTGCATCATATTTCATGATTTATTCTGTATTAAAATATACTTTCTGATCTATCAAAGTTTAACAAACAAAATTAAAATGTTCCACAATGTTTTCAGGTTGTTAAACCCTGAGTATAATTTGTTCTAAAATTCTGAGTATTTTTTCAGTCAGCAAATGAAAAATGAGAACTATAAATGGTATGGTCTGCTTAAAATGTGACTCAGCTGTTTTCCAGCTCAGCTCCTTTTTCTGTTTTGTTTTTCAAGACAGGGTTTCTCTGAAAAGTCTTGGCTGTCCTGGAGCTCGCTCTGTCAACCAGGCTGGCCTTCAACTCACAGAGATCAGCCACTGCCTCCCCGAGTACAGGGATTAAAAACCACCATACCTGGCCCCAAATCCAATCCTATGAAGCAAACTGTCCCTCTGGCTCCGAGTTTTCCCCGTTCTGGACTCTACTCTCACTTTACCAGGCTCAGTCCTGGTTGTGGTTTTATAGGAGTGGCATCCCAACTTCAAGCATTTTTGTTTTGTTTTCCTCTACGTGTGTGGATGTTGTGAGCTGAGTCTGGAGAGAGAATTCAGAGGTTAAGATCACTGACTGCTCTTCCAGAGGACCCTCGATTAATTCCCAGCACCCATGTAGCAGCTCACAACTGTCTGCAACTCCAGGAGCACCAGGTACACACATGGTGCAGAGACATGCATACAGGCAAAACACTCATTTACATAAAAATAAAAATTTAAAAATCACTGTCTTTTTAGCCTCCAGATGTTGGTAGGCAAATACCCACCCCCTTCAACTACCTCCATGCACACACAGGCAGATTGGCTCCTTTCACCTACTGAGTTTGAGGGCACCATTACATAAAACAAACACTAGTTAAAAATACCAGAAGAGGGCTGAAGAGATAGCTCAGAGATTAAGAGCACTTGTGGCTCTTGCAGAGAACCAGGATTTAGTTCCCAGCACATACTCGGCCAGTTCCAGTTCTGATGCCTCTTCTGACCTCCATGAGCACTAGGTATGGGATGGATTGCACATATGTACATGCAAAACACTCAAATGCATGAAATGTAAAACTATTAACTAAATCAACAAGAAGCACTGAGCAAATCCACAGCTGATTAATTTTTATGTTTTCTAAAGACTCTCAAAATCAGAATTATTTTATTTCTATCATCTACTATATTTTATAAAGCTCCTTTATTCTTTTTCCAGCAACCAAGTCAGTATGCATTTTGTCCAGCTTAGGTATTTAATTTCAAAAAATTAAATTTGACATCGGGCAGTGGTGGTGCACACCCTTAATCCCAGCGTTCAGGAGGCAGAATTAGGTGGATCTTTGAGTATGACATCTACAGAGTGAGTTCCAGGACAGCCAGGATACACTGAGAAACCCTGTCTCAAAACAAGGAAAATAAAAAACTATATTCAAAACAGGTAAGATAGATACTTGATGAAGCAGTAAAGATGGGAATATTAACCTCATAGAGTATCCATTTTAAGCAACTGTATATAAAATAAATCTTAAGGCATCCTTAAATGTTTAATTTTCATTTCTTTTGTATTTTAGTTCCATATGACAAGAAATATTTATCAGGTAAGTTAACATTCTGGTCTTAAAATTTTCCATACATTAAAATATATATTTAAATTCTGGTATGTTAAGAGACTACTGTTAATCCATTTAAAATATTATGTTGGTGCATGCCTTTAATTCCAGTACTTGAGAGGAAGGCAGATCTGAGTTGGAGGCCAGCGTGGTCTACAGAGTGAGTTACAGTTGAGCCTGTCTCGAAAAATAAAAAAGACAGAATAACTATGTAACATAAAAACCTTTTATCAGAATATAGAAAGGTCTAAATAAAGCATCACATTTAGGGGCTGGGGTGAGGGTTCCGTGGCTAAGGCCATTGGCTGCTCTTCCAGAAATCCCAGGTTTGTCTACCCAGCACCACAATGATGATTCACATCCGTCTGTAACTCCAGATCCAGCTTTGATCCTGTTTTCTGGCCTCCACGGGCATCAGGCATGTGCATGGGCCAAAACACCCATATACATAAAGTAAAAAATTAAATTTAAAAAAGACCTGACATTTAAAGTAACACATACATGAAAGGACCCCCTTTTAACGTTTTTTTCTGTGGAGTGCTTATGTTTTCTATGGAAAAGAACTACATACTGTTTAAAGGTTAGACCCCATAGTCTTAAGTACAGTTCATAAAACATGTCTTATGCATTTTTAAAGAGGGGCAAGTATTACATGATTTGAATTTAAAACTATATAAGGCAAGCATGGGACCCATCTACCTTACTGTAGTTTACCCTTACTGGACACCATTCTACCCATTCCTGTAACATTATTTAAGATGGAGAAGTAGGCAACGGGTAGGGGTCAGGGGCTGAGAGGGGAGTAATGCAAACATGATTTACTTTACCCTCCTTATTAATAGCTTAGTGATCTTTTTCATTTCCCTTCCTATATATAAACTGGTCTGCATTCCCTGCCAGTATGTAGATATACACTAACCAGTGTGCAACTTGCATTTGATCCTTTCCATATATTTACTATTATGAACAGTGGTTCAATAAACAAATCACCTAGCACAGGTGTATGTTTATCTAGAGACTGCAAAGCTGAAAATGAAATCTGTAACTGATCAGTATTGGTCTTGGTATGGAGTTGTACTATTTTGTATTCCCAGTAGCAATAAGTATCCATGGTGAAAGTTTCAGATTTTCATCAATTAGTAACTTTTAACCTGTACATCATTGGGTATAATAGGGCAATGTGCACTCTTAAATGTTATGTTTATGTATCCACCAGTAGAACTCTGTCAAGTCACGATAGTTAACATCACCACCACCCATGTTCTCACCCTTCCGTTTAAAGGCCTACGTCACCACCCAACCACTGGGCTCTATTAACACATCAGCTGGACAGCTGTCGCATCATTTCTATACCTGCATATTGCTCGTTGATCACAAGTACTCCGGGCACTCCTATTAATCACTCTTCCATAACCCCCATCAATACAATATTGTCTGGCTAATTTCACTAAACACTTCCTCTCTATCCCAGTGCCTAACAGAAGAGTTCTTCATGAACTTCACTGTGGTCTACAGTATGTGGATTTGTTGCTGTTGCTTTTTGTTTTGATGAGACAGCCTGGAACTCAATATAATCAAGCTGGCCATGAACTCACATTGATCCACTTTCCTTTCCTCCTCAGTTACTTTATATATTACTCTGGCTTCTTCCACTCTGAAACTTTGCATATACTTATTTTTTCCTACTGCTTAGCTGTATTAAAACATTTTACTCTTGCTTCCTAATGGTTTTCTCCTTTGAAATGAACAGGAATAGAGCAACCCACATTCTCTCTTTTTTTTTTTTTTTTTTTTTTTTCGAGACAGGGTTTCTCTGTGGCTTTGGAGCCTGTCCTGGAACTAGCTCTGTAGACCAGGCTGGTCTCGAACTCACAGAGATCCGACTTCCTCTGCCTCCCGAGTACTGGGATTAAAGGTGTGCGCCACCATCGCCCGGCCACATTCTCTTTTCTTGACCAACATTCTTAAATATATCCTCCAAAATATCTTGTAACACAATAGTTCTGTTAGAAACCATGTACCGGTTCAGTGGTAAAACTGGGTCACACTGCCACTAGTGAGGCACTGGGAGCTTGATGTGCTTTATACTTACATGATAGTAGTGCCCATTTCTGATTTTGGTCATTCATGTAGGTGTATAACGAACTTACTGATTTTTCATTTTCCTGATGCCAGGCACTTCTAGGTGTGGTAAGCACATGGAAGTTAGTCTACCCGAGGATGCATGAAAGTATACTATAGAAGAATCAGGTTAGCTGATCACAAAAAATAAAAGTATATTACAGAGGAGAAAAAGGCTATCCTAGTGTGTACAACCAAATGCTTGGAGCTTTTGCTATTGCCTATTTAATAGATTTAGGAAACTTGTTTGAATCATGCCTAGAATAAATGGTGCACAGTTGATAATAACTTGAAATTTAGCAGTTTTAAATGATGGACTGTGGCTTTGGCCTCAATGACACTGTAACTTTGGTAAGACGGCACATTTTACCTAGTCAACAGAAAGTCTTGCAACTCACTCAGCCACTTGCATAACATGTGAATACAGACATACTGTGTCCCATCAATCTTGGCTGCTGTCCCACAAGTAAAAGGTCTTTTGAATCTGTGAATATATATCTCTACACAATCCTCGATTATCATGCTGTTCTTTCAGCCGAAAATGTAGTTTTGCTACATTTCTGTATGTTATCACTAAAATATATATTCCTATGTTATTGTACATCAACACTCAATGTGTTCATGTGGGTAGAGTCAAAAGTCAAAAACACTTTAAGACTGTAACATTTAAGGTAACTATAAAAATTATCATTTGAACTAACAATTCATGTCTTGGCTTTTTTTGAGACACAAGTTGACCTCAAACTCTCTGAGAATAACCTTAATGTTTTTATGATTTCCTGACCTTAAGACATTTGGCCAGAGCTAGCAAACTCATCTCTAATCTTTTAGGTCACACTTTAAGAAGCACTAGTTAAAATATTTAGCATATTTAAGTAAAAATCCATCTGCAATGAAGTTGTAATTTGGAATCCTTCATTATGTATAACACATCTGCCATCCCAGTTACTGGATGTTAAACTGCATTCTTAGAGAAAGATCAAGTTTTGACTAGGCAACAACTGAAAGGCCGCACACATCTGTAAACCAGGGGATACACACACACGGTACTATATGAAGAGAAACAAAAATGCGGATACTGTAGCTTTTAGTGTTATTTCTGTGAGGCAAATTATAAATATCAAAGGCAGATAGACCATCAGGCCCCACTAGATCCTCAAGAGAACAGTATGTGTGAATTCCAAAATTTTGAAGGAAGGGAAAAAGAGACTTAAGTCATAGACAATGATACTCAGTAGAGCATAAACCTATAATGCTTTAATTCAAATTATTTAAAACGATTTCACTTTTATTGTGTATACACAAATGTGGACCATGACATGCACATGGAGGTCAGAAGGCAGCTTGTAGGTCAGTTGGCGCCCCTCCACCTTGTGGGCCTAGGGAACAAATTCAGGTTATCAGTCTTACCCACTGAACCATTCTGCCTACCCAGAAGGACCAATCTCTAGTAAAGAACGTGTAACTTTTTTGTAATCAGTTGGGAAATTGTACATGTAAATACATAGGATGAAATGACTGCTCCAAATGAAATATTTCCAACTTGTATTCTGACTGCCTGTAATTTTTCTTTTTTCCCTTCTAGATAACCACATTTTAATAACAACTCTGGTGATTGCTGGCACAGTAACTCTGACAGTTTTGGGAGCAATTATTTGGTTCCTCTATAAAAGGAATGCTTGCTCTGGCTTCAGCGTCTTCTCAACCACACTGCAATCGCCTTACAATGACGACTGCGCTTTGGTAGTTGCGGATGATGACTATGCTGTCCAGCTGGACTAAGACTTCAATATTATCAAACCATCGTATCAAATACCCTTAATGATTTCCTGTGCAAGGCTTTGATATAAAAGTTACCACAGAAAACTGAAGCTTTTTTTCCCTTTATTTTCGTAATATTTTCATGTACTCGCTGTAACAAAATAGTAATGTTTTGGTTCATTTTTCCTTAAAAAGCAGGTTTTAGAAAAGAAACAACTATAGATCTAACTTCAAAGTTTTCTTAGGTAATTTTCATTTGAGTAAATGAAACCTCCGTGTACAATAAAGCTGCTAAAATGCTGGCTCTTATTACTCCGTCCATTAAGTTCCATTTTATCCTGCAATGACTCTACTTACTGATAGCACCAGGAAGAAGCTAAACAAAGCCTGCCCTTTAATAGTGGTCTCACTGGCTATGGTGACAATGGTGACAATCAATTCCTTTGTTTCTCTTAAAGAGGAAGACATTTTACAGATTCTGATACTCCACACTTGTTTATTGTTTTTATAGAACATTTGGGACAAGCAGTATTTAATTATAATCAAATAATTATGTTACAGATTCTTCCAAAGAAAATACAGCTCTAGCTAAGAGGTCATGGAGATGGTAGCCAGCTGGTTTAACCTGTGTGTCTCTTGAGCAAAGATTTCCTAGACCACCCTATCTTTAACTACACAGGGTAGATCAGGGTAGATCCTTCTCCAACACTATGAGGAAATTACATATTTTGATGACACGAAAACCATGCATGCCAGATCTGAGGGAAAACAAGTACAACCCAAGAGATAATGTTCAGTTTTTGGTATCCCTAACATAGTTTTTAAAGTCATTATCGGCCAGGCGATGGTGGCGCACACCTTTAATCCCAGCACTCAGGAGGCAGAGGCAGGCAGATCTCTGTGAGTTCGAGACCAGCCTGGTCTACAGAGCTAGTTCCAGGACAGGCTCCAAAGTCACAGAGAAACCCTGACTCGAAAAACCAAAATAAAATAAAATAAAGAGTCATCATCAGTATAAAAATAGAAGAAAGCTCAAGTAATTCTGATTTCCTTTAGAAGTTTTATTACTTCAGAGATAGTACTGGAAAATACTTCATCTAATATTACATGTTTTCACTATGAATCAGAAATATGCCTTATCACAATTAGTGACACTACATATTTCAGTAACTCTGTTTTTGAGACAGTCTGTATAGCACAAGGTAGCTTCCAATTGGCATCCTACCTACTAATATCATAAGTATGATGGATTATGGCATCTAATGGCACTCCTAACCACAAACTGGTGATAACTTACCAAGAGTCATGTGACATTAAAGCAGCAAGCGTTATAGCAGGTCACACGAGCTGTAGCATTCTGTAAAGGATCGACCGTATTGTCAGCTATTCAGAGTGCTAACAGGGAATATTAGCTGGTCGTTGTCCTTTCCTTTTCTTACTATTCTTTTAAGGACTGGTATCAATCCTATTACCTCCTATGAGCTGATGATAGCCTAAGAATATCCACTTAGCTACTATCTGTATGTGGCTATTTAAGTTAAAATTAAATGCAGTTTAAAATCATCCAATTATATTAGCTGCATTTTAAGTGTTCAAATCACACATGACTTGTTATTATCATATGAGAACCCTGTCTCAAAACAAACAAACAAAAGGTGTTTTTTACTTAAGACAATATATTGATAAGAAAAGTTTAGAGGGGGCTGGAGAGATGGCTCAAAGGTTAAGAGCATCGTCTACCCTTCCAAAGGGCCTGAGTTCAATTCCCAGCAACCACATGGTGGCTCACAACAATCTGTAATAGGGTCTGGTGCCCTCTTCTGGCCTGCAGGCATACACACAGACAGAATACTGTATACATGATAGATAGATAGATAGATAGATAGATAGATAGATAGATAGATAGATAGATAGATAGATAGATAGATAGATAGATAGATTTTTTAAGTTTAGAGTGTGTTCAGGGGCTGCAGAGATGGGTCAGGGTTAAGACTATGTGCTCTTTTTGCAGAGGACTTGACTCCCATTATCAGCACTTTCGTGGCAGCCCACAACCGTCTCTAGTTACAGTTCTAGGAGATCCAAAACCTACTCTGACTTCTGGAGATAATGCATGGACATGCAGCAGTCATATGTGCAGGCAAAACACTCACACACATAAAATAAAAAAGCTGAGGAACTAGTTTTAAGTCATTGCATGAAACAGTTGAAATTTCTCATTGGAGACCAGTTTAAAAGGAAAAAGTTCAAACTAAATCAATCAGTATCACTTTATTTCAAGCCAAGGTTTTACATTAATACCAACAAACTAAGCGTAGACAAACTGCTCATTCACATTTGAGAAATTACATGGTTTCTATTTAGATGTTGAAAAAGTTGTCGCCACAACACTGGACTAATCTGAAACCACCAGAAAGTATAAATGTGTATCCTAAGGGTGTTGACAGTGGAAACTGTTATGGAAGTTTACATGACCATAGTGCAAACTCATTCATGTTGAATAAGTAATTCATCTGTTTTTGCAAAGGTCGTGAAAAATATTAACAATCATCAAAGAAATGCTCAGAATTACCGAGGACCCAAACAGGTTCTATATATTCTATTCCTCTATAAAGAGGTGACAACACTACACACACAGTGAAAACCAGTGTTTTAAACTTTGAATGTGGGCTTTAAAAAAATATTCTGTTAACTTGAGATTTTCATTAATTTTTAACCAAATATCATTTGACTGGCAATTCTGATATAATTTACAGCTGTAATATTCCTGAAAGGAATACCTACATACCATGGCCTATCAAATATAATCTGCATTTTTGCAAATCAATACAAAAGTTATCCATCATTTCTATATCTTTTACATACTTTTTTCTTAAAAATTAGATTTTATTGCTAAGTGAATTTAGAATTCAAATTAAATTTGGAAACCTAATATAATTATGCTCTTCAAACTTCCTGTTCTTTAAAAAAAAATTAAACACTGGAAGAAAATGATTATCAAAATGTGGCTGTAACTTAAGGCATTTAAAAAGGAAAACTAATTAGGTGCCATTGGCATTTTATTTCAAAAGTACATTTTATCTGAGTTTTCTCACTAGCAAGAGACTAATACACAAACATTTTCCCCCATAAATATGACTACAGTAATTGTAACACAGAGAAAAAGTTGATGAGCATTGCTTAGATATTAAAAGGAAGGGTAATGCTTTACCACTCACCTAAAAGAAAACAATGCTTCTGATTACATATTATAAACATGAGATTTGCTGGCCAATGTTAAAAAGTCCAGCTGAAGAATTTCAATTCAGCAACACTTGAGAATGAATATATATTTACATTTATACATGTATGTATATATATTCATTTTATTTATAGTCAATATTTCTAATAGACATTCCCCCACAAAATTATTCATACTTAATTGCCACTATTAATAAACATGTTTAAGGAGCATCCATTTGTCTTAAATGAAGTTAGGCAATATCAAATGTTCTGTTATGGTCTCCATCTTCTTCAGACTCATCCTCTGAAGCTGTTGAGAGAAAACAGGATTATCAAGAATGATTTTAAGGGTGACAAGAATGTGACTTGTAAACATGAAGCCAGAACAGCAATGACTTGTAAAAACAAAAATCCCAATTTAGTATACTGTTTGATCAAAATGATAAGTTATCATGATAGTGTTAGGGTGGCTTGTTGTGGGTGATGCCCATTCACAATGTTCCCACCCCCACATCTTTACCGTGATGCTAGATAATTTCCATATAATGAAAATGCTTAAAAATGTGGTTTAAGAGCATTTTTCAAAAATGTTTCTGAGACCAGCTTGTGTTCACAGTAGCTAATGATATGTATATAAACATACACCAGAGGAAAAGTGAATTTAAGGCAAGTGCTCTCACACACCTGAGTAGAATCTGGCTTATTACCGCTGCATGTTTGATGCATCCGATGAGAATGAAAAAAAATGTACATAGAATAATAGGTTATGGATGTTCTTGCAATTTACATCACAGCTATGTCTATACAATGCCAAGAAAAAGCTCTATTGAATAAGTAAAGCTTTATATAGACACAGCCTAACTTAAAATAATTGGCTTCAGAAAAAAACAAACCAAAACCAGTAACAACAAAAAACCTGCTGCTGAGATTATCCCCATGTCTCCAAATTCTCAGAAACATTGTTTTTATAATATCTCCTACCTCAATTTACTCAATGGCCATTATTTAATATAAAACATCCTGGAATGTCTTTGGGATAGCCAAGGCAAGAAGAAGCTATGCAATACGTAATCTGATTTATAAGTTCTTTAAGATAAACATCAACTAATCTCTTTACTATTATCAAGAGCAAAAAAGCTTAATGAATGCTCTCTAGGATACTAGATCAACCCAAACTAAGAGCTGGAAAAATGTTAACATTTATGGATAAAATCTACTTAAAATAAGTGCTATCCAGCTCATGACTGACATAAACCCTGTTGTGATGCTCTATGTTTACATATCACACTGTTTCATTGTATTTAGGGAGTATCCTGTTTCTAGTGACTGATTCCACAGGAAGATACAACTTGGCTAGTTTTCAGAATGTAGCAATACTCCAGTCATTTGAGATTCATTTGAGGCCGCACCATCTTCCACTGTCAGCTAAAGTTGTCTATATTTTACTTCTAGCTTTTTCTTCTCTCTTGCATACAGAAAAAAGACCATGTTATGCTTAGGAAATTATGTTTTAAATGAAAATACTTTTTTCAAAGTGAGAAAGCTTGGGGGAAAAAAAAATGAAACAAATGACCACAACAGTAGCCTACCAAAACAGAAATTAAAATTTTCAGAAAAAAAAACTGAACTTTTATATTAGTCAATGAGCTATTTCTTATTAATATTATAAAGAAAAAATTCACAGTAAGCAGTAATTCCAACTAGCTCCTTTACTTTCACGTATGCTAATAAAAATACCTAAGAATGTGCTGTCTGATTTTCTCTTAAATCCTGTTAAAACCTAAAATTAGTACAGGCATAAAAACTTATAAAGGCTAGATCTTAGAATATTTAAAGAAGTAAAAGGTTTTTATGAGGACAGATCCTTCTCACATTATCTTCAAAGGATGCCGGGCTTTCTTCTAGATAAGAGGTATTCTAAAGGTGGAAGTGCCTATCAACATGAAAACACACATTTCAAACAACGGAGACTGCACTGGGAGGGAAACCTATTGCTGAGGGTGAAAAGCAAACAGGCAGGGATCGGATGGGTTTAATTTTCCCCACAAGTAGTTCTAAAACCAATTTTGCCCTCGCCTGGTATGAAGCACCACGAACGGGCTATAATACATTAGAAGATAGACAGCAGGTTGTGGAAATGCCTGTAAGATTTGGGATTAGGTGTCTTCACCTAACGAGAATGACAAAATGACCCTAAGAAATTTGAGCTGCCTGGAATTAAAGGTCCACAAAGAAATACCTATAAGTAAACAAAGAACAAGCAAAACCATTTTGTTATGGGCTCAAGCCTCTTTTTCTTATTTTCCTGGAACCAAACACAAACCTAAAGAATTCCTTCTATGATCTGGAATTTAATTAAAAAGTAATTTTTTTTCATATATTAAAAATAAAAACCCTTAACAGATAGGACTTAATTTTATATTTTCCTTTTAATCACATATAGTAAAATCAAAGTGGTTTACTGAAAATTAATGATTAAAATTACCTCCTTTCACATATTAAACATAACTTTAAAAAATACGTTAAAAAAACTAGAGCCTATTTTCCAACCCATAGTATTCAAATAAGTTAACTGTGGTAGTATTAGGCCTATAACCAAAACTCAATTTGGTAAAAAAGAGTACATTAAGGTTTTGTTCTGTGGGTTTAATTTGCAAAAGTAAATTCAACAAATCTGGGGAGGGGAAATTCCACCTACTTTCGAGATCTTCCATATGTGCCTGAAGAGTTCTTGCAAGGTTAATAAACTAGAAACAATGCAGAAAGAAATACAGTAGTTTAAATGTTGCAAATGGATCTAAAGAGAATCACTACAGGAGATTTATTTCTACTTAAAAAGCCAAACACCGTTCTAATCCTTTAAACAGGGGTCTTTCTTCCCCAACGACATAAATTAACATTAAGGGTATTATGTTACATGTCTTACATAATCAGTTTTAATTAATCATGGGGAAACCAGTATCATGAATAGGAGCAGATATAATCAAATAATCATTTCCAATAATACTGTCTTCCTAACACTTTCAAAAAACTTATGAAATCAAATGGGGAAACAAAAAATTAGTTTTCTGGGCCTAAATGAACTAATGTTTGCCTGCCTAAACTTGATAGCTAACTCAAAGCTTGTATTCTTAACATTTTTTTTTTTTTAAAGAAAGGCTGAATAGACCTTACTTATATATGCTTTGTATGTTCTTCATTCACTAGAGTAAACAGCAAACCATTTTAGAAATCATTTTATAGTATTAAGTCCAGTTGGGGCATATGACTTCTGAAGTACTTAAAAATTAACAGTAAAGTTAAGAGCATTCAAATTGATAGCTTTCTTTATTCTTAATGCAAGTAATTATTAATTGGGTCACTTAAATATCTATATAAAAATGAAGCAGACTAGTAATTTAGAAATAACATGTATTTTGAACTATACATTTTATCATTTTCAGATAAACAGGTTACATTAACACAAACTCAAATTTTATATACTTAAAAATTATAAAAATGGTTAATTATACACATATTTTATTGTGTTACGGACACATTTCAATATAGGAAGAATTAAGAATGTTGAATTAAAAATGTTGCAATAAGACTGACACACAAAATGGCCAAAGCAACAGGATATAAGTGTCTTTTGACTCACTGAGATAAAGAGCATTGACTATATATATCTCACAAAAAGCTAGCTTAAATGTACAGCTAATATTAAAAGTTATTTATTGCAACTAGTTCCTTCCTCAGTTGGTAATATTATTAGTTGAAGGGTAGCCCTTTACAGGATAACATCAGGTAGTAAATCTTCCATATTCTTTTGGCTTCTGGAACTCAATTTTATGTTTCTAAGATGTAATGCTAATAAGGTCTTTTTTCCACAAATTCAAAATAACAAATTTTTTGGGTGTCCAATTCTCCCTGAAATAATTCACTTACAAGAGCTGAAAAATCACTTCTTTCTCTAAACAAACTATGACAAATTTAGGATATCTGTTGTAGAAGATAGCACTTCCCTTTAAATATAGACTATTTTTATTGCTAAGAAACATTTACTCCCCGCCACAAAAGGAATTAGAATTTGAACACATGAATCAATTGGCTTTCCAAGACTAATTCCTGTAGCATTGTCTCCCTCCCTCCTTCCCCAATACTAATAGTACTTACTCGAACACGAGTGCTTGGTTCAATTGTATTTCCCATCATATCAGAAAAGCTTTGCTCACACAAGTGCAGTAAGACAACTAGGTAGAGACCAGAGCTGATGAACTCATACTCAGCCTTAAAGGGGAAGCACAGAAAAGAAACAAAGAATCAACACTAGGATTGTGACTGATGGTCACTGTTGATCGGCAAACTAAAGAAATGTAGTCCAACACAGCTCCTAGAAAGGTATACAGTCAGCTACTGCCTTACACAGGTGTGATCTTTCCTCATTCTATCTCTCTAATTATTTATAACAAAGTTTACCTTTTAAATCATTTGGTGAGATAACACATATTTTGGTTTTCTGTAAAGCTCCTAACAAACAGATTTCCTTTTACAAATAAAAATTATCTCATTCTTCTTTAAAATAACCTAAATCTATAACATGCACTATAATTTAAACTGAAAATGATAACACTAGTGGTTTTTTTTTTTAAATCCTGTTAAAGATAACACACTGATATTTGCATGGTTTTTTTTAGTCATGTTGGGAATGGAAGACTCAGAAATTCTAAATAGTTTCAAAATTGTTATGAGCACCCTCCTCCTTTATCTTTTTGCTTTCATGATCTTGGGGAATGAACTCAGGGTCCCAGAAATACCAGGCTAGCATTGTACCAATATAAGTACAGCTCTGAACACAAATTAGGATATAGAGATTAAAAAGCCAATCTGTCCCTTTAAATTTTACAGTGAAAAGGTCAATGTACCTGCTTTGGATGATAAACAAATTTAAAATTAAGAATTGCATGCTAATATTAATTTTAGAAACTATTCATCAAATTCTACCTATCATTAAGAATTTGAAGTGAGCTGGGTGGTGGTGGCACATGACTTTAATCCCAGCACTCGGGAGGCAGAGGCAGGCAGATCTCTGTGAGTTCGAAGCTAGCCTGGTCTACAAGAGCTAGTTCTAGGACAGACTGTTACACAGAGAAACCCTGTCTCAAAAAAACAAAACAACAAAAAAGATTTTATTTGAAATGAAATCTTTAAATATTTAATAATTTTGACATTATTTGAACTGAAACGGAAGTCATGTATCCGGGAAAGTGGTTTATATTATTTCACTTTACATAGTTATAATGGCTGTATCAGGCATGGTGGCAAACTTTTAATCCCAGCACTGAGGATTTGGGACGGGAGGGTAGAGGCAGGAAGATCTGAGTTTTAAGGCTAGCCTGATTGATACAGCAAGTTCCAAGTCAGCCTGAGATATGCTGTAAGTCCCTGTTTCAAAACAAAACAACCCAGTAACAAAAATGGTTATCACCTTGCAAAAGATAACATTTTTTTAAAAAATAAAATTATATTGAACCAATCACTTAAAATTTAGGATAACTCTAGCCACTAGAATCCATGATTCATATAAGATAAAGCCAAGACTATCATTGTCTTTACAATGACTATACCTAGTATCTTCTAATACTTCTTTATTATGAAGAATGCAGGTCATTAAAATGATTAAATAAAAATCAAAACCCTTTTTAATGAAAATATGTGACTTAATTTTGAGAGAAAGAATGTACTTTGAAAGGCAGCAAGAGAAAATAACTCTTTAGTCTAAGACAACAATGTTATATCTATATGCTGTAAGTCCATAGAGTTCATCACAGACTTTCAATGTGCATGTATATAAATTTGTATGTAGGTATATGCATGTGAGTTTAAGCATTCTCAGATGCCAGAGTTATGAGCCATCCAACATTAGTGGGAGGAAAACTCAGGTCTTCAAAAAAAAAACCCTTTTATTATATGATTTCATCAATATATATTATCCCAAGCAGGTCAAGCTATAAAATAGAGTGTAAGGTGGTGCTGCTGCCTACTTTGTGCCCAATTTCCTAAACTTTTATTAATTTTTTAGGCTTACTTACAAAATCTGACAATTTATCTTAAATTAGTCTTTTATTTAAAGGGAAACTTTTATGAAATTATAAACTCATATATTAATTATGGTAAGAATATTACTAATGTAGGTTTTCTGACCATGACTTAATCTTTTCTTCAAGAGCTGTCCTTTAAGCACAGAACAGACACTTACCAAACTAGGCAAAATATACTAACTTGTTCATTTGCATGAGCTCTATGTAGTTCATGAATATCAAAATCCTCCAGGTTAAGTTGCAACTTCTCTTTACAGAGTTCACAGGTGGTTACAGCTTCTAATGAAGAACCTGACCCCCCCAAAAAAGAAAAAAAAAAAGTTAACCAGTAACTAGTACAGTTTTTCTGTCCTAAGATCAAGTTTAAATACTGGAGGTAGACAAGCATGAAAGATATTGCATGGTATTGCAATAAACACATAATGCATACAAAATTAATGACGTACAATGACAAATGTGCACGTCATGCTCTGTTTGTAACATTTATGCCTCCACCCATCATTTGGAGGTCTTTTTTAATCCTACACACTCACACATCCTGTAATTATGGGATGCTGACAATGAGGCAAAGGAATGTCACCTGTACTTACTCCTTCTTCCTGAAGTACGTTGGCAAGTTACAAAAACAATGTTTAATGACACAGCATCTTAAATAGTAGTTAAGGGCCAGTATTTTTGGTACCACAGCATACATATGTAGACCTTGTATGTGATCTAAGCAATGTGCCTACCCTGCTGAGTCAAAGAGGAAAAAAGAGATCCACATTTGTCCAGATAAGAGTAGCTCATTTCAGCCAATTAGTAGAATTAAGTCCTCATATATTTTATAATATGGCTCAACCCAAGACACACTAATAAAGAAGACGTTAATGGTGCCAGCAGGATACACAGCAACAGGCTCAACACTATCACGGTCTGGGAAGAGGATGAAGTACAGAGTTACAGCTTACTGACTACAAACTTTCTATGTTGGGTGATGGAAAAGTTTTCAAAGTAACTACTCAAAGTTACACATTGGAAAACAATCAAAGTGGTTAATTTTCCTCACAGTATTTTTGGCATATATATATATATTTGGAAAACAGAAAACAAAACACTTTTGTTCTGTCACACCCACTTCACTTCAGCAGGTGGTCATGTCTAATGACATATGTGGGCCCTTCCAATATTTGGTGATTATTAGATATGGCTACCAATTGAAAACTGTCCTCAATAAGTTTTATGAGTATCAGTGAACAGATCCAACCCCTCTTACATTTTTTGAGTGAACTTGTACCAATCTACAACTAGAGACTGTGCAGACTGGGAAGAGTAAGAACATCGTCAAACTCGTTTAAAAGATAGTCTAAAGGAAGTGTATGCAGTAAAGAATCTGCCAACATCACCACTCCATTATTAGTGGGGAGGGTTTTACTTTTTTTACTTGAGTAAGAGAGAGAAAATAAACAGAGGCATCTGGAGGAGTCCAAAGCAAAGAGAGAAAGAAGTAGACTGGACACGGTCAGCAGACTGAACATGGCCGGGGCTATCTGCAAGAGGGGAGAAGAGCAGGGGAAAGACCATAGAGAAAGCATAGTAAAAGTACAATAGCAGGGGGAAAGCCTTGCCATTGTGAAGAGAGGAGAGAACCAGCATACTGAGGGGCAGCTTTGAGATGATAACCCGTATTTGTGACACTGAAGGAGCTTGGAGGCCAGCATGCACTTTGATGAGCAACCACAGGTTGCTGAGTGAATCAGACTCACTTTTACACAATTATTTCAGCTTACACAAAGTATAAACTTCTCTCACTTTCTTATCACCATTCTGACAGGAGGTCTGGTCTTACCCTAAAATCTCTTCTCCAAAACAGCCAATAAAAATAAGAACATTTCAATTCTGCCATCTTCAGTGGCTTCCCATCATACTTAGATAAAAACTTAAGATCTAGTCTCTACCTTTACAAGTCTTGCATGAACTACTACTCTTTCTTATCCCAACTGCATCTACCAAACCTTTACCCAACTATTAATTGATACTAGTCATACCATACACCATTCAGTTCCTCAAATACACCTAAGTCTTTCTTATGAGCTCTACTCTGCTAAAATGTTCCTTTTCTTCTGAAGCCAGTTCTGTATATCAAGGTCTAAAATTAAATGGTGTTTCCTAAGAAAGGTGCTCTCTTAATGACAGTAAGATGGGAACAGGTGCTTTTTATGTCTTGTGTACCACATTCTAAACCCCACTTCTTGAACTGTACCGGACTCTCCTACCAGTGCACACAAAGGAACTCCCTGACAACCTGCTAAATGACACAGGCAATAACTCTATGTCAATACACATAGCTGCTATATGGTGAGTATGCTTGACTCAAAGGATTGTATATGCCATAACCACTGGTTAATTAAATTATATGGATTAAACAAGTATGAATACATTTAATAATACATTAGAAAAAGATTGCTAGCCAAAATGCCTACAGTATGTGTTATCTCTTGGGAAATGATTTGAAAACAAAGTATCTAAAAGGGTGAATCTTACCAGAATTAATTTTGGCCTGTAACCACTTTTTCATACACTCTTGATGGACATACTGCAGACTCCCTGTGCATTTGCATGGCTCTATCAGTAAATTAGATGACGATGCAGCTGCCATTTGACAAATTCTACATAAGTCTCCTTCTTCTTCTTCAGAGTCCTCTAAAAGGAGGCTGAAAAATAAGGCCCAGATTTCAGAGATATCTTAATTCCTCCTAGCAGGACATCTTCATTACAGAGAATTCCAGTCTTCCATTTGTACTCTACTGAGTACAAAAAAGTAAACAGTAAGAATAAAGCAACAATAGTAACAATTGAGGGGTCATGTTATTATGAATAAAAACTGTTATATAAGACCAGTCATACTGTAACCCAGCTTCAGTTTACCTTTTCTCTTTGATAACACCCTTGAAGTTCACCTTTTTCACAATCACTAAGATTTTAATTACTGAAGTCTTCTAGATTATTTTAAATACAATAGTATAAGGGTAACATACACATCACTCTGTCCATTTTATCAATTTCAAAAGAATTCTGAAAATACCTCAATTAAGTACAGACTGACTTGTAGTTTCTCACTGACACGTTATCAAAACTGACAAACTATTTGTATTCATTGAATCAAAAATTTAAAAATAGAAGACTTAAAAATTCTCTAGAACTGTACTCTCAACAATCTTACTAAATCATTTTAGCATACATATGTTTTAAAACATGCAACATTTTCTATTATCCTCTCTCTGTCTTCTATTTAACAGGCTAGCATGTACTATTCATATGAATTCACTTTATTACAAGCAAAGTTTCCTCCGCTTTGTATTTTGTTAGTTCACTGATAGCACATGAAAGAAGACTCAGTACACTAATAGTATTGAATGACGAACTGCTACTGAAACATAACCTGGGCAGTATGAGTCAATTTAGCAAGACATTTACTGAAAAAGACACAGCGACAATAAGGTGACTTTTTGTCCTAGTTTAATCAAAAACATGATATCAAGCACAAACTATTCAGAAAAGCTGAACATTTTGCCCTGTATTAAATGTTCTTCCCTTCATAATTTCAATTACTTTTTAATAAGTAGATCCAATTTTTCTGTTTATTGATTTAACTGGTCAAGTCTTAAATTCTCATATATAAGGCAAAATACAATAAACACACAAATACACATACTACAAACTCTGTCGAAATAAATGCTCATTTAAAACTACAGAAGTAGGATCTGGTATGGTACATTTCTTTAATACAAGCACATGGGAAACAGGAGCAAGTAAGTCTCTTATCAGTTCCACGTCAACCAGGGCTACATAATGAGATTCTGTCTCAAACAAAACAAAACATCAAAAACCAAAATTAAACCTAACTAGATAGAATAGTAAAGAATTATAGACCAGTCAAGATCAATAAATAAAACTATCTTTGAAGGTTAGAACTCTAAGTTATTCTTTAGATAGCTTACAATCAGAGGGAATTGCTACAATGAACAAGTATTAAAGCTAATATTACTAGGGGAGAGGAAAATTTAAAATCAGGAAAATAGCCCACGGCAAAATATATAAAAAAAAGGAAAACTGAGAAATACAAAAATCAGTGGTAAACCAGTTAATTTATTTTAGGCTAATTGAGATTGGTGATGCTTTATCATTTGGTTCCTCTCCCCAATTAAATTCCATTTAGCAGCAGTCTAACTATAGAATTAAGAAATTAATTAATGTCTGTGTGTATCAAGATAAATTAAGATACCTTAAGTTGTTTCTTGATAAAATTCATTCCCTAGAACCTACCTTATTATTATCACCATTTGCCTGTAAGTCTCAGTAACACCATGTTTAAAGAAGAAAGCAGATGAGAGCCATTTTAAAACTTTAAACTGATCTAGCTTTACAATGTACAATGAATATTCAAATTTACCTTTCTTTTATTTTTTGCAGTTTCTCTGGGTCTCTTGAAGGTGCACTTTTAGCTTTATCACTTTTCCCATCAGCTGCGTTCCAGCCTGAAGGAATAATATCTACAGTAATCATGACATTGTCGGTCAGACTGCTTCCGAGTGTTGGTGGGACTGCAAACCGGAATAGGGAACCAGGAAGAATCCCTGCTAGTCCTGTACTTCTTCCACCTTGAGGCAAATCTGGTGTGGGGCCACCTGCAGAAACACTGCTTGCTGCTCCAGATGCTTGTGGTCTGTTGGCAGCAGCCCCAAGGGGATCACTCGGTGCTTCAAGGTGAACCACTTCATTTGATTCTCTTCTAAAAAGATGAGATCTAGGTGGGACATCTGACACAGATATCCTTGAAGATTCATCTCTTCCCTCTCGCCTCCTCCTAGAGAACAAAGGTGTGCATCTATTTCTAAGGGAGGAAGACAACCACGGTCCTGTACTTCTACCTTCTGATTCTTGATTAAAATTTTCCGCATCTGGTTCAGAGCTATGATTTTGGCTAAGAGATGACAAACCCCACCTTCGCCTAAGGAATCTAAATCCCTGAGAAGCTTCAGATGTCCTGCTATCACTGACTTCAGAAGACGATGCTCCATTACTCCGAGATTGTGAAGTCAGGGTTCTTGGAGAAATATAATTATCAGAACTCAATGATCTTGTATTCAAGGAATCTTGACCAGATCTTCGTGAAAAAAAAGTTGATGACATGCTAGAAGCTATCCGTGACAGCAATCTTCTAGTAGTACGCCTACCTTCATTGTCAGAAGATTCTTGAAATGGTCTCCGAGATGAACTAACCCTTTCTGAATTGCTTATAACTGGGGTTTCATCTCTACTTGAAAGATATGAAAATGTGGGATGTGAAGCATTTCGAAAAGATTCTGATTGTCTTGGAGAAAAATGTGATCTGAAAGAATTTCTGCTAGAGTCCCTAGAACTTGATATAGTTTGATGTTCAGAAGGCAATTGGTGATTGGTAGATGATGAATTCAACTGTAAATTGCTCACTGAATTCTCTTTTGGTCTTGCTCCCTGTGAATATGAAGAAGGAACTCTTTCTTGAACATCTATTTTTGAAAGAAGGGAAGGCAACCAATTATGAAATAATTTAATTATTATTAAATGTACATTTATTGACTACTGCCAGACTGAAAGACTAGGTTTGAAATGAATACTGCTATCTATAACAGCTTAACTATTATAGGAAAAATTTATATCTGAAGTATTCCCAAGTAAACTCAATACTATAAATTCACATCAAAGTATGAAAGCTTATAAAAATAAGTTGCTGAAGCAAGTTGAATACATTAATGAGAGACTGATACAATAGAAGACGCTCAAGAATTGACACAGAACGTTAGTCCAATTAAAACAGTGCAATGTTAAAAAAGCAAAACCATCCCAGAGAAATAGTCTTGAAAATTCTTATTCTATGCAAAAAGTTTTTTTTATGTGAATGCTATTGCCTTATATTTTTATAATATTCCTTGCTATTAACAGGTAAGGATTTCTTTAATTTTGGTTACTCATCAGGCACACCTCAGCCCTTTAATGCAGGTTTGGAACTGTGAGTCAATACAGGTCACTGCCATCAGCTATCTGGGGCAGGGAGGAGGATCACAGAATTCCAGGCCTGGCTGGCTTAGTTTGACCTTGTCTAAAGATCAACACAAGATAAAGACAGAACTCCTCAAGGGGAGGTTTCAATCTGAGTGGAGATGAGAAACATTATTACTCTTTTGTGAAGAATACTCCCTATAACCCTTGTATAACAGGTACATTTATTATTGGGCTTATATATGGAGACCACAGAAAGGATAAACTACAACAGGTTGAATCTATTCCTGTTCTGTAATTTGACTAAAACAAGCATAAACCCACTTCTGCATGATCCTTTTGTTAACTCTGATTAGTGTTGTTTTCCTTCTGTTACTTAGGCTTCTGAAAAGCTTAAGTCTACATACAGAGACAAAAACTGTACATGCTTGAAATTTTAATAAAATCAAAACAACCATACAGTTCCAAATAATCCTTAAAATGGTTAATTTGGGAGCCAGAAAGATAGCCCAGCAGTTAAGAGCACTAGCTTTATCAGAGGACTTGGGTTCCATTCCCCAAACCCACATGGTGGCTCTCAGCCATTTTTAACTTAATTCTAGAGAATCTGTCATGTTCTTCTGGCCTCCCTGTGCATCAGGCAAACAAGTAGAGCATAGACATACACGTGGGCAAATACAGCTATACACATAAAATAATTGATAAAAATGGTGCAATAAAGTTATTTCATAATTGAGTTACAAGTACACATTAAAACTGTTGTAGACAAGCAATACTGTAGTATGGAAGAATTATCTAGTTTTACTTTATTAACATATATAATTTTTTTATGTATAAAAATTTTGAAAGCAGACAGAATCTGACTACTCAAGAACATCTGTTTTTAAACTATTTTTTATTTTTGTTTTTTTGAGGCATCAGCTTTGTAGCCTGTCCTTCTTGAAACTCATGTTATAGACCATGCTAGCCTCAAACTCAGCGATCTGCCTCCCGAGTGATGGGATTAAAAGCATACGTCACCACTGCCCAGCTTATATTATTTTTCAAGTAAATCAAGATGCTAAAAAATTAGACAGTTCTGATATACCCGTAAGAAATTAAAATTTAATTTCTTCCACTGTATTGTTATCAATGTCACAGAGATCATGTGTACTAACATATAAGCTATACTTAACAAAGTAGTTTATACATACATGATGAAGTTGTGAAATCACCACTTCGGTGATTATAATCCATAAGATTGCTAACGGAGGAATCTGTTCTCCTCTCCAAATCTCTCCTTTCTCTAATCAGGTCTGTTCCAAATGAACCAAGTACCATTGATGAAGATCTGGGAACTTGACTATGCCTCCAAGAAGAATCTTAAAGTAATGCAAGAAATTTTATTTCAGAGAAGGCTTTCAAGTTTCATATATCTTTAATACAGTAAAGTTAACTATCATTATAGCTATACCCAGTTATATAGCCAAGTTTAGCAAAAAAAATCACCACTAATGAACTAATCATCTCTTAATTACCTTCCTGTTCAAACATTCTTTTTTGATACTGGGGACTAAACCCAGGACCTTAGATATGGTAAATCTATGTATGTTAAACATTAGATCCTGTACACTGCAAATCTATTTTCATACATAACTTAAATGTCTCATTCTCTATTACATCTGCTCATGTATGATGTAACATTATGTTAAAATGAGTCAAAACTGAAAATCTGCCAAAGATACAGAACACTTCATTAAAAGTCAAAGTGATGATGGAAAACTACCCAAACCAGAACCAAAGTCAGGCATGGTGGCTTAATCTTAACACTAGGAGGCAGAAGCAGAAACAGGCAGCCAGGCTTCTGTGAGTTCAAGGCCAGCCTGATACATAGAGTGAATTCTAGGCCAGGACTACAATAGGAGACTCAGTTTCAAAATAAATAAAAATTAAAACCAAGCTATTTTGATATGGTAATTCAATTATAGAATCAAATACAATTTTATCAGGAAAAAAAACTTTTCCCTATGTGGGGAATTGGACTTAAACATTTAGATACTCTAAACATATATTCTATCAACCTCAGAAATATTTTTACTGTCATATTTCAGTCTTTACAGTAAGAATTAGTGTATGTTTTGTGATGATACTCCAAATTTTATTAGATATGATTTCATTACAAAGTAAACTAAAATTAATTTTCAAACCTATTTTGTTTCTTCCTTTCTTAGCTTTAATGATTCTTCTACATTGTAGGAAATTACCTAGTGAGTTTAATGTTATACCTTCACAGAGGTTAAGAGAACAAAATTGGTTCTGTAAAGTAATGTGTGTCTACAAAGGTCAGTCTGCTCTTACCCAGTTCACTACTTTTAGTGCCCTTCCGAAGTGCAATGTCTTTGCTTTGGAGGTTCTAGCTATACAAACTGAAAGGAGTCACTTACACTTATTTAGTTGGTAATAATGTACAAGCATTTTATCTCTGTGCTATCTGTGCTTTAACTGTGCTATCACAAGTTTTGTCTCCTTTTACAGCTTTAGGGGTTGCCTACCATTTCACTGGAGGAGTTTCAGAAGGAGGAAATCTGCTTTCCTAGCAAAGACTATCAGAACAACACGAATACATAAACCTAAGTATAAAATATAGGGAAGCACTGGGTGGTGGTGGCGCACACCTTTAATTCCAGCACTCGAGAGGCAGAGGCAGATGGATCTCTGTGAGTTCGATGCCAGCCTGGGCTACAGAGCAAGTTCCAAGACAGGCTCCAAAGCTACAGAGAAACCCTGTCTTTATAAACCAAAAATTAAAAAAAAAAACCCAGTGTACACACACACACACGGAAGCTCAGAGCTTTACTGATAAATCATGCAAATCCCACGGTGGTTAGGTAATATATTCAATGTCATTCTTGTATAGTTATGTAGAGCTCTTAGTTTCCAACTTTTTTGTTATTTAAGAGTTTTAATATTTTCTGAAAAGTATCATATACTATGTTTATCAGTTGAAGGACACATGATGAGGAAATATTTAATGTTTATCAGACGTGGCTTATGCAGTATCACTTTAAAAACCTCTCATAATAACCAACAGACCACTCATGACTTTCACCAACTTGAACTACATACTAATACATAGTAATGTTAGAGTTGAGCATGGTGGCACATGCCTTTAATCCATATACTCTGTATATTCTGTGCTAGGCAAGGCTATACACAATGAGACTCTGTGTCCAAAAAGCAAACCAAAGACAAAACAGTTATTCTACCTAATTAATAACCTACTAACATTCTCTGTTTTGTAAAGCAA
Organism: Microtus pennsylvanicus; assembly: GCF_037038515.1. NCBI lineage: Eukaryota > Metazoa > Chordata > Mammalia > Rodentia > Cricetidae > Microtus > Microtus pennsylvanicus. The sequence goes on from NC_134587.1 coordinate 20,775,571, forward strand.
AAAGGCAAAATGAATAGTCAACTCAGATTCACCACCAATTTAAGGTAAAATTTTGGAAACTAATTGCATTTCCAGATCCACTATTACATATAAACTACTTTATTAAAAATATTAAGATATTAAGAATCTCAGAGAGGGCAAAGACTGATCCAAAACATTTCATAAAGTGGCTTTTAACAGAAACTGAGTAACTTCTTACCTGACACTGTATTTAAGCCACTTCCAGTATTTCTCCCAGCTGAGGTAGATGTACAGTTTGCACAAGAAAGTTTAGGTCTTTTTGAATCATGATCCCGTTGTGGGTTTTGTACTCTCGATCGTGCTCCCTGAGTTATCTCAGATTCACTATACCATGTAGACTGAAATGGTGATGCAGATGCTGATGCAGACTGTAAAATAATTAAGAAAAACTGCCTTTTAAATTACTCAGTTTCAAAGAAAATACTAATATTCAAAAAAATCAAGCTAATGGTTGTTGGTAATGTGGATTCTAAAAGGCAGGTGATTAGGAGGTAGTGAGAGGGCTGTGCTGGGGACTAACCAAACCATGGGTTCTGGGATACTAGGTACACACTACTACTGAGAGAAACCCTGAGACAGACTGATCAATCAACCAACAAGAAAAGCAGAAGTATTTACCAGCTATATTGTTATTTTACCCACTGCTTTGTACATATATAGTTAAATTAATAAGTATTTTCACTGGAAGAAGTATTTATCCACAGATAAAGCCATCCGCCAACACCCACCACTTCAGCTAAAATTTATTTTAATTAATGAAAGTTTCCTAATTTTAGAAAGCATTTTATAAAGACTATACTCTTAGCCATAATTCAGAAGCCCCATAAATAATTAGCTATTAATTTTATCTCTATTTTAATAATTTAAGGTTGTTAAGATGCCTCGGGTGCAGTTTTTTTTTTAAAAAAAAATTAATAAATGTGCCCAAAGCCTTTTGAATTTGACTGTACATATATATATTCAAGTTAAAATACTACCTGATATTCAGAATCCAGTCTAAAGGAAGAGTCTCTAGAGTGATAGGGATCATTTAAACTAGCTCCTCTGTTTCCAGACACCATCCTAGAACTTAAAGAGCCAGAGGGTTGAACAGAAATTCTTCTTGGAATCCTGGAAGGTTTAGACTCCATGCTCAAGGTTTCCTGTGAAATGCAAATTTGTGTTAATTTTATTTTGGAAGACAAGCAAGCACTTACCTCCCACCCCCAACTATATACAGCAACATTTACTCTAAAATATTCATTTAGTTTGAGACACAATTCAGGTGTCATAACAGAAAAGGAGCCATTAAAGGACTGGCCCGGCCAGCTCAAATTAGCAGGTAAAGGTGCTGTTAGCCTTGCAAGCCTGGCCTGAGAGCAGAGTTCCATCTCCAGAGGAGGCAGAGACAAGAATCCCCAATTCACCAAGAAGTTCTCACATCAGCTAATCTGGAGTAAACATTCACCTGGGAGACAGATTAAATTCTGCCTCCACAGGGAGGGAGGAAAGAACTGACTCCAGAGAACTGTCCTCTGCCCTCTGCACATGCACATACAAAATAAATTTTAAAATTAAAAAGCATCAGATAGTCAAATCAACTATTTGCAACAATATTGAACTATGAAACTCTTACCACCCTTCTCCTTGAAGGCAGAGGTTTGGTAACATCCAGTCAAGGTTTCCTAATGCCCATTTAAGAGATATGGAAAGATGTTCTACACAACACACAGATCTGTATTGCAATGCCTCAACTTCTTCCTCACATACATTTATCCTTGACTCTTGTGCCATCCTTTGTAATGTCCATACCTCTTACACTCCTTTGTAATGTCCACGCCTCTTACACTACTTTGTAATGTCCACGCCTCTTACACTACACTTTGTAATGTCCACGCCTCTTACACTACTTTGTAATGTCCATGCCTCTTACACTACTTTGTAATGTCCATGCCTCTTACACTACTTTCACATCCTTTAACAAATTTACTCTCACAACCCTTTATACAACTGGGAAGCCTCAATATTCCTTATCTAATTTCTGCCCATTAGAGTAAATCTTTATACTGTATAATTCCACTTTTCGCACATTTTTCTTAAGACACCACAGCCTGTTATTTGCTTATCACTTTATTTCCCTTTCTCAACAATGAATTTCTTTAGGTCAGGATCATTTGAAGTACTTCTAAACCACAGCCTAGATAATGTACTGGCAGGAATTTTCTAAGGATAGACCTTTGTGACCCGCCTCCCTTTGGCTATCAGACTGTTAAGACTGTAACAAACCTAACAAATTGGAATGTCTCCAGGCCTGGTTGTGTCGCCGCCCCCCCCCCCCCACACACACACAGAAGATTTCACACAGTCCCGACATGCTGATAAACTACCTGGCAGGAGAGACTGGAGCACAATGATTGGTCAAAGATGGTAAGGACCACACTTTCATCATGACTGCTTAGTTATGCAAACCTCTTGCCTTTTACTGAAATCTAAAGCTAGAGGCAGGAGAGATGGGTTCAGCAGTTAAGAACACTTGCCGCTTGCTCTTGCAAAAGGCCAGAGATCCCAGCACCCACAAAAGAAAGCTTACAACCACCTTTAACTCCAGCTCCAGTGTATCCATCCTCCTCTTCTGGCATCATGGGCAAGTGCATACACATATAAATAAGTAAAATAAATGAACCCAAACTTATATTGTATGAATGGAGTGTGTGTGTGTGTGTGTGTGTGTATCTTCTTTGTTTCTATTACTTCTCTGTGTAATTGGTCTGTTAGGACAGGTGGTTGAGCCTAGCTTATTAGAGCTGCCAGAATCTGACTCAAACAATGTGGGAAAACAGGTACTCAAAACATACAAGTTGAAAATCATAAAAAGAATAAATATAAAACAGGATGCAACACACCCCCATGCCTGAACCCTAGCATTCCAGAGCCTGAGGCAGAACTTCGAGAGGCTAGCCTGAACTACACAGGGAAAACATGTCTCCAAAATAAGTATTTTCCTTTTATTTATTTTTTTAAATATTTATTTATTTATTTATTATGTATACAATATTCTGTCTGTGTGCATGTCTGCAGGTCAGAAGAGGGCACAAGACCTCATTACAGATGGTTGTGAGCCACCATGTGGTTGCTGGGAATTGAACTCAGGACCTTTGGAAGAGCAAGCAATGCTCTTAACCTCTGAGCCATCTCTCCAGCCCCAGTATTTTCCTTTTCTTTACCACTGATACGCTCTCTTAACTCTAACATAGATAAAAGTAATAGCTGGCATTTACCAAACACCATGTGAGGGTTAAGGGACCACTGATTACTCATTAGTCGTCGGCAAAGCGATCCTGTGAGTGCTCTTCTAGTGTTCCTTTGTAACTTACTTGGAATATCGGGGAAAAAAAGATCTATAAAATATGTAAACCAGAGATGGAACTAATTATATGGTAATTTACCAGCTCAGCTGGTAAGGTACTTGTTGGGCAGCAAGCATAAAAACCTAACTTCACTCACATATAACTAAGCATATATTATACTTAAAGAGGCTATGGATTCAGTTCTCAGCCCCCACACCGGACAGTTCACAACTGCATATCAAGTCCTCTAGCTACAGGGTATGTCTCTGGCTCTCTCTCTCTCACTTGCATATACCAAGCCCCAACAATTCAAACTAAGAATTGTTAAAAATAAAAATATTTTAAAAAATTAAAAACTTAAAAAAAAATTTCCCTTGGGGTAGGAAGACAGGGTTTCTCTGCATAGTCCTGGCTATCCTGGAACTCACCCTGTAGACCAGGCTATCCTCTGCCTCCCAAGTGCTAGCCCTGTTCTTATGCCTGCCCACTTTAAAGCTAAACTAAGCCTAGTCATGGGATCCTTGCCTAGACTTCACACTAACCTGTCATTTAATTACTTGTGGTGATTGACATTAGTATCAGCCTACACCTTCACCATCATTACTGGCCACTTTAACCCTTTCTTGGGTTTTCTGTATTTATTGTGTATCATGGGATGCATGACCAGGTTTGTTAACAGATATTACTAATTAAGACTGGAATATAATAAAGTACTTATGAAATCAATGGTAATCAGCAAAGTAAAACCAATAAAGCCTAAGTAGCTTGTGAATTTGTTATTAAATAAATTTTGACACTGTGAAAGAATACAAACATATCAGTCTGTTTCTGGCTACAACACAGCAAATATTAGATAACTTATAAGTCTGTAGTAAGTAAGAAAACATGTCAAGTGTCTTATTATGTAACTAAGAAATTTTCAGCAAATGAGAAATAAGACTGAAAGCAATACGGATGTGGTTAAAGCAACCATATCAGGAACTACTGAGAACAGGCTACCTTCTATCTTCGGTCCTTTTGCTCACCTTTCAAGGCCTCATAAATGTAATCAAAGACTTAAAAAAAAAAATACACTGAGGGGGAGCTGAAGTAGGACAGGTCCAGAAACTCAGCAAAGGATGGTGTTATAATCTAGGGACCAGAAAGATATAAGAACTAGAAACAAAGTATTTAACCTTATCATCACAGAACAAAAATTTGTCACTAAAGCAAAAGTAAGTGAATCAAAGACTTAAACCATTAATAAAAAGGGAAGAAAAGAAAAGACATCATAGCAAAATACAATTTTTATAGAAACAGTAATGACAATTCCTCAAAGATAAAAACAGAATTATCAGAGAACACAGTAACTCCATTTTTGGGCATCAACCAAACCAAACCAAACCAAACCAACCTAACCAACTGAAAATAAGGGTCTTGAAATTATATGTACATTCCCAAAACAGCAATATTTTTCACAACAGAGCTCAAATGTTACCGATAAATGGGTAAATGGCTAAGTAAAATGTAGTGCATACATAAAACTCATAACCAGCCTAAAAAGGGAGGGAGGGCCAAGCAAGGTGAGTTAGCAGGTAAAGGTATCTGGTGCCTTGCTGGACAATCTGAGCTGGATCTCTGGAATCTACAAGGTTGAAAATCAACTGCTACAAACTCGTCTCTGACTTCCACGCATATGCTATGGCACACACACACCCATGAACATATACATCACTCACCTACCAAAATAAGCTGGGTGTGGTGGTGTATACCTTTAATCCCATTACTAATGAGGCAGAGGCAAGCAGACGTCTGAGTTCAAAGCCAGCCTGGTTTACACAGTTGAAGGCGTAAGTCACAAACAATGCCACACCGGTTTGGAATTATGATTAATAGGGTGGTATTTATTTAAAGGGGAAAAAACTTACAGATCACTGTCAGCCCTCTGCGTAACCAGGAAGGAAGTCAAGTCACCGGCGGAGCAGGAAGTGAAGAGAGAGAGGAGAGGGAAGTGGCCGCTTTTTTAAAGGGAGAGAGACCACGCCCCAAGGGGCTGGTATCTCAGCGGCGATAGGCTGGAGGAGTGGGAGGACCTCCCGTAACACCTCCCCCTTTTGTTTAAATAAGAGAGTTCTAAACCTACTATGAAATTATATACAATAAGTACAAATATCCTATTCTAACTAGCTTAGGTCTTGTATAATAAATAACTTGGCCAAGTCATGAGAGAAAAGTAACTACATCTATATAGTCTTCAACCCCATCGAAGATCTGAGAAGGGAAATAATGTTACCTGGTTAATTAGGAAGTTCAGTAAAACAACTTCCAAAACATGCAACAAATCACAGAGACAACTAGCTACCTAGGCAATCACCCAAAGTCACATTAGCAGTGTTGAAGCAACCAACTTTGGCTAAGGCCTAACATAACTGACACACCATTTTCAAAGGCAAGCAACTTTTCAAAACTATCTTACCCTGTCTTGGCAGGATAAGACAGCCCTGTTTTATCCATTGATGCATGCTCTGTATCTTTGTCAGTGGTTGAGGTATGGGCATTTCTTTGCCCCAAGGCCAGTTCTGCCAAAAGGAAAGGCTCCAGGTGGAGTGTCTTTGGTGCTCAACATTCTCTCGGGAATAGAGTGGTGTTGCCAGGAGCAATTGTGTCTCACTACCACAAAACTCTGAGTTAGATTAAAGGCCATTTTCTACAGCTCTTTGAAGAAGTTGAAGACTATCTATCTATACTGAGTATAATCTCTATATATCTAAAGAACCTGATTAGTCTAATTATAAATGACAAACTTAGATGACTATTAGTCTATATAATTCTCAATATCTATCTAACTTAAAGATTAAGACAATAAACAACTGTGAAACAAATGAGGACAATGACCTCCAAATATAAACAATGTACAAATATACATTGCAGTAGGTAAATATATATCAATACACAAACATTATATAAGTATCTTAATCAGAGGTAGAAATGTACACAGCAATATGGTAAATATATACAATACAATATATGTCAATACATAAAAATGTTTTAAACAAGGTAGAAACATGCATGCATACAATAGTCAATATAATTTAACTTTGTATCAATATACAAGAATCTATACCAATATATTTGTCTAAAAACAGTAACTCACAATTACAAATCTATTATCCCATCATCCCTCTTTTTTTTTTTTTCAAAATGATCCCTGAGCTTATAAAATTCCTCCCCCAACCCTCAATCATATACTAATTATAATCAACCCCTAAATGATGTCCCTAAACCCAAGGGCAAACTTTACTGGGAGAGGGGACGTCGTCCTCTAGAATTACTTCCAGCTGTCATGGGGGCGACGTTCTTTCTGGGGGATCCTGTGAAAGTAAAATGATGGTTAAATTTCAAGATCAAGTCTTTTAATATTGCCAATAGTCTCTGAGTATTTTGTGCAGGTCTGGCCAAAATGTTGTATAAGATGTGCACCATTTCAGCTAACCAAGTTGGAACTGTCTTGTGCAGCTGGTACCCAAAGCAGGTCTTGTTGTAGCGCTATCAGTATCATGACGTCATATCAACCAGGTGGAGTTGTTGTTATGGGGCCCCATCTTCTTCCTGGAAACTTCAAATGTCACTTCAGGAAAAACTCATTGTTCATTATGAAAAACTTAAGCATTAATCATATAGACATATATATATATTCAATGAAAGACATGATAGATATATTCAATGAAAAGTATGATAGATATGAAGAAAAGCAAAGATGTTTTCTAAACTCATATTTCTTTCTGTCCCACATCATGGCTCTTGACATGAGACAGAAACTCCAGAAACTCTGGGTTTTTCTCTTACTAACAGGCTTGGAATTGGAGAGGGACTGAGCCAGAGTCCAACTTCAAAACCAGCTTTATAAATTTAGAAATATGGTTTAATATTACTTACACAGCCCATTCAGTTTTCTTGATATTTCCTATCGGGCAGGTATTTTTCCATCTGTCAGTATCCAAACATCCAGGGTCCCTTGAATTTCTCAAAGATGAGTGTTTTCCTGTGGAGATAAGAACAGAACCCTGCCCCCATTCTATGTTTTTCTTACCACCTGTATGAATATAATCATTGTGGATGAGTTGTCATTTCTCCTTTCCAAGAGGTTTCTCTTCTTCAAATCGAAACTTTATTAATTTTGATGGTATCCACAATTTTTCTTCTCCTGTGGAAACAAGAGCAAAACCCCTTCCCCAACGTAGCACATCTCCTGGCTTCCACTGAGAGGTCAGCACATCTTTGAAATAAATCGGTTGATTTAGTTCAGCAGACTTTTCCATTATCCAATGTCTCTCTGCTGCTGTCGTTCCTTTCTCATTAGCGTTAAGAAAATTCAAGGTTAATAAAGCATTATGTAATCTATTTCTGGGGGTATTTTCGGTCCCTTTCTGTTTGTTCAGCATATCCTTTATAGTACGATTTGATCTTTCTATAACTGCCTGACCTGTAGGATTATTTGGTATACCTGTAATGTGTTTTATATTATAATAATCAAAAAAGCGTTTCATTTTCTTAGATACATATGCTGGACCATTATCTGTCTTTATTTGCGCAGGTATACCCATGATGGCCATAACTTCCAATAAATGTGTGATTACTGAATCAGCCTTTTCTGAGCTCAGGGCAGTAGCCCATTGAAAACCTGAATACGTGTCTATGGTGTGGTGTACATATTTTAATTTACCAAATTCTATAAAGTGGAACACATCCATCTGCCAGATTTCATTTCTCTTAGTGCCCTTTGGGTTACTCCCTGCAGGCAACGGTGTTTGATTATAGAAAGAACAAGTAGGACATCTCTTTATAATGTCCTTAGCTTGTTGCCAAGTAATGGAAAATTCTTTCTTTAGGCCTTTACTATTGACATGATGCTTCTTATGAAATTCTGAGGCCTGCAACACACTTCCAATCAATAATTGATCAACCTCAGCGTTGCCTTGGGCTAGAGGACCAGGCAGACCTGTATGGGACCGGATGTGTGTTATGTACATCGGACAAAGCCTGTTCCTGATTATGTCTTGTACCTGGATAAACAATGAAGTCAACTCTGTGTCATCTGGTATAAATTCAGCGGTTTCAATATGCAAGATAACTCTTTCTGCATATTGCGAATCTGTAACTATATTAAGAGGTTCTTTAAAATCCCTTAGCACCATAAGAATGGCATATAATTCTGCCTTCTGGACAGAATTATAAGGGCTTTGTTCCACCTTACTCAATTCATCTGACTTGTAACCTGCTTTCCCTGATTTATTTGCATCAGTATAGAACGTACGGGCTCCAGTTATTGGAGCATCACGTACAATTCTAGGAAGAATCCAAGAAGTTCTTTTTATGAGGTTAAGTCTACCACTTTTGGGATAGTTGCTATTAATTTCTCCCAAAAAATTAGCACAAGCTCTTTGCCACGGTTCATTGTCTTCCCATAACTTTTTTATTTCTTCAGTAGTAAAAGGCACTATAATTTCTGCTGGGTCTATACCTGCTAGTTGACGAAGTCTCAGCTTACCTTTTATAATTAATTCAGAGACTTTTTCCACATAAGTTTTTAATTTTTTACTTGGTTTATTAGGTATAAATATCCACTCCAAAATAATATCTTCCCTCTGCATTAGAATCCCTGTAGGAGAAATTCTGGAAGGCAATATGACTAGGATGCAGCTAAGATTTGGGTTCACCCTATCCACATGTGCCTCCTGTAATTTTTCCTCAATCATTGTCAGTTCCTTTTCTGCTTCAGCTGTCAGTTCTCTTGGACTATTCAAATCTTTATCACCATCTAAGGTTTTGTTTAAATGAACTATTAGATCAGGTGTTATCCCAACAGCTGGTCGTAGACTGGAAATGTCTCCTAACAATCTTTGGAAGTCATTAAGAGTCTTTAACCGGTCTCTCCTAATTTGTGCCTTTTGCGTTTTAATTTTCTCTAACCCTATTCTGTAACCTAGGTAATTAATAGAATTTCCTCTTTGAATCTTTTCAGGGGCAATTTGTAATCCCCACCTAGGCAAGACTTTCTTTACTTCTTCAAACATCCTTTCTAAAGTATCTTTATTTGAATCAGATAACAAGATGTCATCCATGTAATGATAAATAATGGACTTGGGGAATTGTTTACGAATTATTTCCAATGGCTTACTTACAAAATATTGGCACAGTGTAGGACTATTGAGCATACCCTGTGGGAGGACAGTCCATTGATATCTCCTATTGGGCTGAGAATTATTATAAGTAGGCACTGTGAAGGCAAATTTTTCTCTATCCTTTTCTTGTAACGGTATAGTGAAAAAACAATCTTTCAAATCAATAACTATAAGAGGCCATCCTTTTGGTAACAGAGAAGGCAAAGGAATTCCAGATTGTAGTGAGCCCATAGGTTGAATTACTTTGTTGACAGCTCTTAGATCTGTCACCATTCTCCATTTACCAGATTTCTTTTTTACAACAAACACAGGAGAATTCCAAGGGCTGGTTGATTCTTCAATGTGGTGAGCATCTAGTTGCTCCTGCACCAGCTGTTCCAATGCCTGTAGTTTATCTTCAGCTAGAGGCCACTGTTTGATCCATATTGGCTTCTCAGTTAGCCATTTTAAAGGTAGGGCTGTTGGTACCTCTAAAGGTTTGGTATTTGCTGTATGTTCTTGTACAGCCTGAATGGCTAGTGACCTTTTTCCATAATACCTCATCATATACTTCCCAGAATTATGAGTTCCTGGAACTACAGGAATGTTAATCTGGGTATTCCATTGCTGTAGCAGGTCACGGCCCCATAAATTTATGGCAATATTGGCTATATATGGCCTTAGTCTTCCTATTTGCCCTTCGGGCCCTATGCATTCAACCCATCTTGTGCTTTGTTTTACACGAGATAGGGTTCCAATTCCCAGGAACTGAACATCTACCTCTTTAAGAGGCCAATTCGGATGCCAAGATTCTGGGGTAATGATACTTACATCCGCACCTGTGTCTAATAAGCCTTCAATAAAAGTGCCATTTATACAGACTCTTAGCTTTGGTCTTTGATCATTAATAGAAGTCTGCCAAAATATACGTTTACTCTGTCCAACTGGGTTTTTTGACTCATCCTCCACATGGATTTCATCATTTAGACCAGTATTACTTTTTACAGCAGAAATTGGAGCTTTTAATTTTCTTGGTGAGGCACGTTCTCCACTGTGACTGGGAATGACTGGGCCACTGTTGGCTTGGGGGCCTGCGAGAGGCCCCTCAAGGAGTTTCCCGACGGTATCGGGTTGCCTTGTTTGTCTGTTGTTGACCTGCATTCATTGGACCAATGTCGGCCTTTACCGCATCTCCTACATATACCTGAAGGCCTAGGTCTCCTATCTTTGTCATTCCCAGAGGAGATAATATTCCTAGAAATTCTGTGCCTGCAATCCCTTTTCAGATGTCCTAATTTACCACAATTAAAACACCTGGCAGTTTGATGTCTCCTCATTGCTGTGGAAATCGCTTCTCCTACCCAAGATTCATCGTTATAGCTAAACGTCTCAACATTCATCGTATGCTGAATCCATTCATCCATAGGTGCTGATCTAGACTTTAAAGGCCCAATTATCTTTTTGCATTCTATGTTTGCATTCTCAAAAGCTAGAGATTCAAGAAGTATTCGTCTAGCTTCTGGGTCTGTTACCCCTATGTCCAGAGCCTTAATTAATCTTTGCAAAAAGTCAATAAAGGGTTCTCTCTGTCCCTGCCTAATTCTGGTATATGATTCAACCCTTTTTGCTGGATCTTGTATCCTATTCCAAGCATTTAAAGCTGCTTGGTGACATAGACACAATACTTCATCATCATAAAGAGCTTGGACCTGTGGATCAGCATATTCTCCTGCACCAAGAATTTGGTCTTGGGAAACCTCAATACCTTTTGCTCTTCCTTGCTGTTCCATATGTTTGGATTCTTCTCTAAAATAAATTCCAAACATCAAGGAAGGTCCATTATCTAAAACTGCAGACACTAACTGATGGAAATCATGGGGGGTAGCTCTAGCATTAGAAGCCCAAGTCCTTATCATTTCCTTTACGTATGCAGAGTGCAAGCCAAAATTAACAATAGCTTGCTTAATTTCTTTTAGATCATTCATTGCTATTGGCGTCCATCTAGCTTCTCTGACTCCCTTTGAGCCTTTAGAAGTTGACGCTTTGTCAGAATTAAGTATAGGGTATGCTGCTAAAACCTTTGGTAAGCCAGTTCTAATAGCTGGTGTTGGCATTGTATCCTGTCCTTGTGCCTTATTACTCTGTTCACCAGCTCCAATCATTTCTTCAATCATTTCAAGTCTTTTTATTATTGTCTCTTTTGAATCCTTAATCTCCTGACCTGCATGAGTTTCTAGTAAAGATTGTATGGTTCTTAGGAGTGCCATGATCTTCCTAAATGATAGAATATGCAAAAGAATACTAAAACCTAGTAACCAGTAAATTAAGTTATCCCCATAGTCATATAAACCTTGCATGATATAACCCATTGTATTGGTAACCAGAACAGTAAAATTCGCGTTGGAAACGGGAACTGCCATATTACCTATTATCCAGCAGGTGGCGCTGTTGCCAAGTCTCGACGAAAACACGGTCCTGTTTCAGAGTCCGCCTAGTATTTGTTAAAAACTGGAAAATGTAAGTTGCTCAACAAAGTAAATGTAATTAAATCAATTCCAGAGATGGAACCAGAAACCAGAATCCAGGGGTAGAGAAGAGCAACCTGGAAGCCGCTTATGCCTCCACGTGACAGAGTCACCCTGAGGGGTTGCAGCTTTCAGCAACCGCGTGCTCTGGTTCGCGCCACTTAAGAGCTGTGCTTGCAAGGGGGATTTAAAAACGACTCAGAAAAGAGCAAACCAGGCGGGCAGAGACTACGTGGGCCTGTGGAGTTTAAATCCACAGGCAGCGGCTGAGGAAGCAAGGGCTCCCGCCAAGCTGAACAAGCGCCCGCCAAGCCGAACTTGCGGCCGCCAAGCCGAACTTCCGGCCGCCAAGCCGAACTCGCGGCTGCGAGCCGGGAGAGGTTCTAAAACCAAACGTTGGGCGCCAAATGAAGGCGTAAGTCACAAACAATGCCACACCGGTTTGGAATTATGATTAATAGGGTGGTATTTATTTAAAGGGGAAAAAACTTACAGATCACTGTCAGCCCTCTGCGTAACCAGGAAGGAAGTCAAGTCACCGGCGGAGCAGGAAGTGAAGAGAGAGAGGAGAGGGAAGTGGCCGCTTTTTTAAAGGGAGAGAGACCACGCCCCAAGGGGCTGGTATCTCAGCGGCGATAGGCTGGAGGAGTGGGAGGACCTCCCGTAACACACAGTGAGTTCCAGGACAGTCAGAAATACACAGAAAGACCCTATTCTCAAAAATCCAAAAATAAAATAAACGTAATATTAAAAAAGCTTTAAAGGGGCATTCTGACCCATGATAGACTATTAATCAGTCTTGAAGAAATTATACTTTTAAACAAGTCAGTCACAGACAACTATTACATGATTTCACCTATTTAACATAGTCAAAATCTTAAAGACCAAAAAAAAAAAAAACAACCCAGAAGGGCAGTTACCAAGAGGAGCCAAGATTTACCACAAGTGTGTATAGCTTTAGTGAAAAGTGAAAAGAACTATGGAGATGGGTAGTAATAATGGTTATATGTCAAATAAATATATCTAATAAAATCAATTGTACACTTAAACACAATTAGGATGATAAATTCTACATAATGCCATTTTACTACAATCAAAAAATTATGGAGAGAAAAAAAGATGACGCATGGGGCTAAAAATTCCATTAGTTAAAAACATTTATTTGGAGAGGGCTAGGGAGACAAATCAGGCAGCAAAGTACTGAAGTAAGTCACGTGATTTAAATTCAATCCTTAGAGCTACACAAAAAGGCAATGGGGTGACATGTGCTTTTAATCTCAGCCAGGAGGAGTTGGACTAAGTCTGGTTAGCTAACCTAGCCTGCCTGCCAAGTTCCAAGTCCAGTGACAGACTTAACTGACTCTCTCTCTCTGCTTCCCCGCCCCCATGAAAAATGTTGTTAGGAGAATTATAATTTTTTATTCTTAAATCACTAAGAAACACAAGAGGTCAGGACAGAAAAGATGGCTTAGCAGTTAAGACCGCAGAGATCTGGGTTCCATTCCCAGCACCTACATGACAACTCTCAACCACCTGCAGGCGTATACATGGTGCACATATATACATGAAGGCAAAATAATCATACACATAAAACAAACCTAAAAAGATTTTAAACAGAAACAAACAAAAAAATCAGAGGTAAGATTTCCAAATAATAACATTTGGCATATTCTCAAAGTAAGAGTACTTTTTGTGGGGCTGAAATGATGGCTCAGCCAAGACTAGGATCACAACCAAAAATATAAGAGTGCTTTCACTGGCATGCATGCAAGAGGCCCTGGTTTGATTCCTAGGGCAGGGAGAGAGAGGAACAAAGGGAGGGAGGGAAGGAGGCGGGCAGGCAGACAGGGGGTGGGGGGGAGACACAACCTAACTCACCAGAATTATTCTACCCCCCCAGGACCGCTATTTATCAACTATCTAACTTGCTTTTTCCTAGTAACAAACATCAAGCACAACAAAACTAAATACTCAGTGAATTGATATTATATAAAAGACAAATCAAATAAAGAAATTGGGGAGAAAAAGGTTGATTATCATCCTCAAAGGTATCAAAATAAAGATGTTTGAGAATATGCAACCAGGATCGTAAGAGTTGTGGAGTTTCTAAATGAAATACACGCAAAAAATGAGAAAGATTGGAATGGTCAAAGCATAAAAACTGAAATAAACCAAGGAAACCTCAGAAAAGGAAAAAACAAACATGAAAAGAATTGTTCAAAAGGATTACCATTTGATTGTGGTCTAACAAAAGAAAACTGCCAGGGATTACCTTTCTACAACTGAAACACACCAACCTCCACAATGAAATGAAGGAAGCGAGATCCAAGAGAGTAACAGCAGCATCGTAAGCAACACCATTTTAACACTGCACTGCTTTTCTCACTGCTGTGGCCAAAAATTAAACAACAAAAAAACCACGAACCAGAAGCAACTAAGAGAGGAGGAAGGAAGCCGCTCTTCTGACTGCCAGTTCAAGGGATACAGCCACCAGAGTGAGAACAGCAGGGCAGCAGGGCATGAAGCAGTGACACAAAAACATTAGCAGTAAGACAGCAATGGAAAAGGTAAGTGAGGTTAATGTATGGAACCAAAGGGCTCACTCCCGTGACCCACTGCCTCCAGCAAGGCTCCACTTCCTAGAGGTTCCACAGCCTTTCAACACAGCTCTAGCTGGGGACCAAATGTTTTATCTAACACATGAGCCTACAGAGGACATTTCACATTCAAACCACAACCATTTCAGTGTGAAATTTCAGAAACAGAAACAAAGCGAAGATCCTACAGTCTGCCACAGTAGGAAAGTGGCCCCACAAAGGGAAATCTGGCAATATTCAACTATTAAACAAAGCATGAAGTACTGAAAAGCATGTATAAAGCCATGAATTCTAATCCATGACTGTGAGCTAAAGAACAAAACATTTGATTGGTTAAATCAAAGAACAAAAGGACTGAGGGCATATCTCAGCACTCCCACAGAGAAAGCCCCACCACAGTATCTCAAGTGAAGACCATGTCCTACCAAAGTAAACATGCGAAGCATGAAACAACCACATAAAGAACCTAGGAAGCTGTGACAAAGGGGAGCGTTCAAGAGAACAGCAACAGGAAAGCTTAGGGAACAACGGGTCACACTGGAGTGAGGAAAAAGAAGGAGAGGTTCTAAGAAATAAAGCATCATGTGGAAACTATATTTCATGGACAGTGTGGAAGAAATGATGGGCGGGTACAATTGGAAAACCGTGTACCTATAACAAAAAGTCATCTTTTTATTTTAATGAGAAAATTATTAGTATTAAAAAAACAACCTCATACTAATCAGGGAGCCATAAAATTAAACAATGACTACTGCAGAATATCAAACCTATAAAAAAAAGAAAACTCACTATGATATGAGCATTGTGGCAAAATATTATACATTCCAGTACCGTATTATCAAGCAAAATATATTTGCATTACTGGGTCCAGGAAAAAATGGCATTGCATATAGTTTAGGGAAAATTCAACTGCAACAAATATCTATCATTATAATAAATATCCAACAAAGCAGCACTAATTCCAGATCCTGCTTACCAACCCGAAATACAATAAACCCAGCATAAACATGGTTTATTGATATATTTCTGATATTCTAAGAACAAACTGAGGCTAGTTTGTTTTGACATGAGAGCAACTATTGGAAAACTTACTCTCACTCTCAGGTACACAGTGCCTGACAGTTTTCAAGTTTACTGGCCTGACCCTCCTTTCCCACCTCCAATAACCAGTTTTAAAGATCTTTTTTTCTTAAATTTTTATTTGTTTGTTTGTTTTGAGGCAAGGTTTCTCTGTGTGTTTCCCTGGTTCACCTGGAACTCGCTCTATAGACCAGGCTGACCCCAAACTCAGAGATCTGCCTGCCTCTATCTCCCAAGAGCTGGGATTAAAAACATGCACTGCCTGGCCCAAAAGATCTTCTTAAAAGTTATTTTTGTAGGACCAGTGAGATGGTTTAGTGGGCAAAGACACCTTATGCAAAACCTTACAACCTGAGTTTGATCCTTGGGACTCATATAATAGAGAGACCAACTCTATACATGCATACTCATACACACAAAATAAATTAATTTATAATATTTTTAAAAGGCAGCTGGGTAGTGGTGGTACATGCCTTGAATCCCAGCACTCGGGAGGCAGAGGCAGGCGGATCTCTTGTGAGTTAGAGGATATCCTGGTCTACACAGTGAGAAACCCTGTCTCAAAAAAAAAAAGTAAAAAAAATTTAAGGGCAATTGTGTTAATCTGGGAGAGAAGGTATTCTTCTATTTGAATGACTGCTAATATTTAGTTAGAATTGTATAAACAGGCTACTCAATTTTATTATGCTATAAAGCGGAGAAATTAAAGAGACAAAGATAATGATAACCAAAAAGAATTGCATGAAAAAAATCCTGAAGTAACAGCACACACAAATCTTTTAGAAATATGAAGATAAACAAATCCTAGGACAAACAGCAAAAAACCAACCAACCAGCCACCAGAATGGGGTAAAAATGGAACAAAATGACTGATTTCCTGCTAAGTAGGATGCACAGACTTCAATTACCTAGAAAAGTCTAAGTTTATAATCTGTAGGATCCTAGTTTAGGATTACCATACCACGATAAATTCGTCTCAAGACAAGGGTCACACTATGTAGACCAGGCTGGCCTGGAACTTACAGAGATCTGCCTGATTCTACTTTATAAATGCTGGGATTAAAGGCTCATAGCAACATACCTATTTCCCAGGATAATTAACAACAGTGCCTATACTGTTTTAGAAACTGCAGATGTTAGCTAACCGAGGATACGGTCGCCTAACTCAGAAATCTCCCTACCACTTGCTTTTTCTCATTTATATAACATATTTGTTAAGTCCATACAAAACTGCTCATTAGAAAGAAGTGAAATTTTGCACTGGAAATCCTAGCTCTTTCTTGTAAAAAGTAACTTAGTAGGATGTCTGTTCAGAATAAACCTCTGGAGAGGAGGCAGAGAGGCAGAGTCCTTCGAGAGATAGAATTTGATACTGTATGAAGCTATTTTTGGCAATGCTACTACATAAACTGATTGAATTTTGACAATGTAAGTGTTATATGAAAACTTACATAATTTGGTTGCATAAGTTGTAGGTCAAAAGTACAAAAAATAGCAAGAAATAAAATGTAGTCCTTGAAAAATGTCTACCAAACAAAGATCTAGAAGGCATTTATTAAAAGCTCATCCACTTAATAGAATTTTACGGGATGATTACTATGTACTGAGCAATTAATTTTAAAGAAAGGAATGATTAAGTTGAGCAGAAAAGAATATTAAGAAGCTGTAGCCTGGTGGAGAATAAACTATAAGAACGGCTAAACACCATGAGAAAAGGAAAGCATAAGCAAGAATCAGAGGTAGAACACAGAGCGCTGCATTTGTATGTAGTTACTTGAGACTGAAATGCAATTTTCATTACACTGAACTGTACTTTGAGGCTTACAAGAAATCCCCAGTCACGAAAATATGGAATTCTATGCTCCTGTCCCTCAAGAACAAGCAAGCACTGACCGGTACACGGAACTGCATTTTCTTTTTTTTTTTTTTTTTTTTGGTTTTTCGAGACAGGGTTTCTCTGTGGTTTTGGAGCCTGTCCTGGAACTAGCTCTTGTAGACCAGGCTGGTCTCGAACTCACAGAGATCCGCCTGCCTCTGCCTCCCGAGTGCTGGGATTAAAGGCGTGCGCCACCACCGCCCGGCGGAACTGCATTTTCTGATCTCTACGAATTGTTCTGAACGCAGAAAGAACATAATGAGCCACAAAATCATTACAATCTCAATAAGGGTTTGAATCTGTCATTCTACTGAACTCTCAACTCCCAAGATTAAGTCTCTGTAATTATTACTATTTACTAAATCATTGTATTTTTAATGTATCCTCCCTCACCATAAAGCATTTTTTCAGATTTTTAAAAATTTATTTTAGGTCAGGTGTGGTGGTGAACACCTTTAATTTCAGCATTCAGGAGGCAGAGACAAGAGCATCTCTGTGCGTTTGAGGCAGCCTGGTCTACATAGTAAGTTTCTAGACAGCCAGGGCTACACAGAGAAACCCTGTCTCAAAAACTAAAAATAAGTAACTAAATAAATTTTATTTATTCTAAGATTTAAAGCCATCTTAATAGAGACTGACAAATGCACCAAGAGTTATGTGTACCAATTCCCACATTGGTGTACTCAGTAGCTACTAAAAAAGATGACTTCCTCTTGCTGTGGATAATTTCATTCATCTGAGAATCCTAGGAAGCCCTTCAGAGTTTTCTCTACAATTAGTTCATGCTTTTGGTGGTCTATTACACACTACCCAAAGTGTATTTACAGACACATACACACACACTCTCAAACAGCATTAAATGTATTTACATCTATTCCACGGAAATAATCTTTAAGTTTTCTTTCATGTAAATTCCCAAAGAAATCTATGTCATCACCAGTTGTTAAAATCTGAAAATTAAGTCTCCATCTGATGTTAAGTGCCATCTACCAAGTTGCCTGTTAAACACAAGTCTCATTAATAAAACAGTATACACCTACTTTGTGATAGTTTAACAGCATTAATCATGTAGGCAAAGCCAAGTACACATAAGAAGAGAATCTTGAGAACCCTAGCCAACTTCCAAACCCTTCAAAAGAACATGATGGAAATCAGCTGTTGTTAAGGAAAGGCTAAGAAACTGCATTTCCTGCAAAGATTCTGTATTGATATAGGGCAGAAAGGTCTGTGGACACTGGAGAGGGTTATGAAACCCACTCAGCTATCCCGTCTGCCAATTAAAGGCAGAGATCAGCTGGCACAAAGAACAGGGGCTTACATAAAATCTGACTGCACTCTAGACTCCAGAATGGGCAGAAGACAGGAAGGGGAGTAGAAACTGAGAAACTCTCACCTTTCAAGAGAATCAGGCAGAGAGAGCCCGCCTAAGACAGAAGCACTAATAGGATAGAACAAAAATGCTTCCCTAAATTGGATTTTGCTAAGTTAGTAAAATGCAAAAGTAGTCTGCTGAGAAAGGTACAAAAAGCTCGAGACCCCTTTATGGGATAAGGCCTTCAAAACCAACCAACCAAAACTGAGCTTGGGGCCAACAAGATGGCACTGGCACACTTCCAAGTCTAGTATCTGAGTTTGACCCTTTGGACCCACGTGGTTCAAGGAAGAGAACCAATTCCCACAATCTTCTACCTGACCTTCAGATGAAGTCTGTGGCTCACTTGCACCACACACACAAAATAAAATGCGAAACAAAAAAAAAATTCCCATGGTTGATGCAGTAATACTGAGAAGAAACCACACAGGCTTCTAGGTCTCTAAGGATAAAGCAGTGGCAATCTACTATTTTAGTGGTTTTAGACAAACAAGCATTATTACAGTTTAGACTCAACTACAAATTAAACCAATGCTACTCATTACACTTACACTCCGGCAGAAATAGAGCACACAAATATGAACTAGGATAATTAATATCACACCTACATAGAAGGACGAAAATAATGATTACAAAACCCTCAAAATGTGGGCCAGTGAGAAGACTGTTCAATCCCCAGAATTCACATGGTAAAAGAAAAGAAATGATTCCCACAAGATGTCCTCTTACACAAACACAAAATAAAAGTCTCAAAAAAGAAAAAAAACATTAACCTCAAAATGTTATGGAAATACCAAAGCGCCAAAAGTTCCAAAAAAGATTGAAGACAACTTTACAGGTAGTATTTGAAATGACTTGTTGATGAAATGAAAGCAAAAAAAAAAAAAAAAAAAAAGGTACACAAAGATATTAAAGCATTTCTTAAGAATAAAAGCGAGAAAATCCGAAGGGTGTGTTTCAAAGCACAGAATAGGATCCAGGAAGAGTTCTGAAAGTAACAAGTGCAAAAAGCAGATTATTCCAAACAGTAAAAGCACTGGTATCCACTGTTCAGGTGTATGTATGCAGGATCTCTCACTCCAAGGCTCTTCAGGGATGAAATAATTAGTATCCAACAGAATTTTTATCTGTTTAGCATTAATCCGTTCACTTACAACTTCTGTACTTTTTGTGCCACTAAAGGAACTTAAAAGTTAGTTTTCCTGCCTTTGTGGAAGACCAACCCCCAGGTTACAAGTCAATGCTATTAAGTTAAGCAGTTACTCAAGATTCTGAAACAACCTCAGTTAAAAACAAACAAAAATCCCCCAAAGAAGGATAGGCAACCAGTTAAGATATAAGAAGATAACTGGCTCCAAGACAATGTTGAGGACCCAAAGAAAAGAAATGAAATGGACAGAAGGCAGACTTAATACATACTTCCAAAGAAGAAAACAAATGACCTAATAACTAGAGGGAGAAAAAAGCAATTACTCAGAATACTAATGGACTAAATGAATCTTAATGCTTTCCTTTTTTGTTGTTTTGTTTTTTTTCGAGATTTGAGAGCAAGGAGCAATGAAGTACAAGGTCAGACAGTTCAAGGAATGGGGGCAGAGAAAGACAGTTGCTCAGTAGTGCATAATATTCTTGCAGCAGACACAAATTTGCTTCCCAGCATCCATATTCGGTGTGAAGGAGCAGAACAAACTCCATTTTGAAAAAGAACTCCATTTTTGACAGGACCTAACTAGGGGAGTGAATAAAGCCTGGCAAAGTCATAAACACTTCCAAGAAACTATGTCAGCCTTGGTCAAAGTGACCCACCAGGGTGTCCAAACAACACCTGCTTGTTTCAAACATCCTTGTGGGTATCTGATGAACTGCTGTTCTGAAATTCTTGTTTGCTGACAGTCACTGTTTTAAAATTCCCCTATACCCCAACCAACAAATTCAGAAGTTGTCTACTTTTACCCAATTACAAAATGCCAAGGCTTGTGCCACTCTGCTTGCGGGATTTTCCCTTTAAAAATCCCTTAACCTGAAGCCTTGAGTGGTTCTCCCCCACCCACTGTGCCAGAGGGTTAGCTAACTTGTAATTAATAAACCCTAGTGTGTTTGCATCAGATACCAGCTCTGTGGTAGTCTTGTTTGGTGGTCTCTTGATACGGGCGTAACAGGTGGCTCACAACTGTCTATAACTCCAATTTCAGGGAAAAATACCCCTTCTGGCTTACACAGGCAATTGACAAGGTACACAATTATAGACACGCCCAATACATTTAATAGGAAGAGAAAGCTGTTGGCAGCACCTATGAAATAGCTCTTTGTATTAAAAATACCTGCTCCCAAGCCTCATAATCTTGAGTTTGATTCCCCAGAAATCACCTGGTGGAAGAGAAAACTAACTTTAAATTATTAAGTTATTCTCTGGCTTCTACAAGTGCCCATATACAGTACACAAAATATATAAAATACAATTTTTTAATTGAATAAATAACAGCTAGATGTCATGATGCACCCCTTTAATTCCAGCCCTCAGGAGGCAGAGGCAGATAGACCTAAGTTCAAAGCCAGTCTGGTCTACATAGTAAGTTCCAGAGAGACCCTGTCTCAAAACAAAGAAAAATAAGTAAGTAGTATGAAATGACTAAAAGTCCAGAGGTTGTTGTTAATGAAGCTCTGAAAGCATAGTAGGGCATTGTGGGCTGATTAGCAGATTTTTAATCATGCCCATTTTTACTCTTTGACCAGCATTACCCCTTTGTTTTCTGTCTGTACTGTACCTTTTACTTGGTCAGCCTTAGCACGATTCTTCCAACTTATCTTTAACAGTAAAAATGGAGTATAACTAAAGCTTTGAATGATAATGCATGTCTACAATCCCAGCACTCAGGTTGAGGCAGGAAGATTATGTGTTCCATGCTAGAATGGGCAACATAGCAAGACATTCTATCAAAAATCAAAACAGAAAATGGGGAGATGGCTCAGCAGTTAACTTGCTGCTTGAAGGCTGGAATCCAGAAACCCACATCAATGAAGGGCAGCTCACAAATGCTTTAGCTCTAGCTCCAAGGAACACTCTCCAACCGCTTCTGGAATCTGCAGATATATGCAGGCACACACAGACAGGCACAGACACACACACATTTATTTTATAAGTTAATGGAAAACACTTGAAGCAAGAAAGTTCTGTTACCTGATTATGAGGACAATTTTGTTTGACCCCTACCACAAGTTGCCTGTCAATGTAAAACTTGGATTTTCACTTAACCAAATTTGAAAAGCTAACAAGTTATAAAGCAGAGAAGTAATCATACAACCCAGAAGCAGTTATTTTCCTTTTTTTTTTTTTTTGTAGTATTGGAGACTAAACTTGGGGCCTCTCACATGCCAAGCAAGTGCTGTATCGCTGAGATATAGCCTTAAACTGTAATTTAAAAAATTATTTTAGTCAAGCACAGGTGGCTCATGCCTTTAATCCCAGCACTCAGGAGGCAGAGGCAGGCTGACTTCTGATTTCAAGGTTAAATTCATCTGCACAGTTAGCTCCATGCCAGTCAAAGCTATACACAATTTTTTTTCTATTTTTGGTTTTGAGACAGATCACACTAAATTACCCAGAATGGCTTTGCAACTGTGATCTCCTACTTCAGCCCCCATAGTGGAATTATAAGCTGTGTCACACTAAACCTGACCAAGTTCTGATTCTGCTTTTTCTCCTATCATAACACTGCAGATGACTGTCCTATTTACTTAATAATGGTTTTCATTATTCAGATTGTCAAGTCACACTGTAACGTAGTAGACACAAACCACACTATGAGACTAACGAAAAAGATCCAGCCTATCCATATGAACCGATAGTTTCCCAAACCTAAGTCTTTTCCTGTATTTTAATACATTTCTTAACAAACGTATTTAACACATTTACTAGTAAAATTCACCTACCACTTTACATAACAAGTTTTGTAGGAAATAAACTGACTACTACCTAATTTTCAGCACAAGCCAACTTCAGACAATTTGTAGAAAAAAGATAAAATATAAGATGTGAAATCACTATAAATGGTATGATTATTTAATCTCTAACGTTTAGGCTTTTTACCTACAAAATGGCGATACTACTTTCAAAGTGTATTGTGAGATTTGATGACACTGTACATATTGAACAAATGCTATTATAAAACACCACCAGAGTTAGAAATTTCACATAAATCGCTCAGAAAATCCACTGGCTTTTTTATTATCTGAAATTTGTCTTTATCATATAATAAACATATTTTAAGACTCAGGTTTATACACAAGCCATTCTCTGCAAAGAGCCTTCTATAAGCTTAGTTATCTTAACAGTCAGTATCTTTGAACTAAGAATAATTCACTTGGAACTGGAGATGACTCTGCAATGAAATTGCTTACCGCTCTTGACAGAGGACTGGGTTTGGTTTCCAGCACCAACACGGCAGTTAACAATCTGCCCTCAGTTCCAGAGGATCTGATGTCCCCTTTGACCACACTGGACTCCTATACGCTTTTGGTAGACGTATATACAGGCATATACATAAAATAAACAAACCTAAATACCCATCTCAGCCCAAGTCCTGCTAGCTGTGAAGACTTCTAAATTGGGGGGTCAGAGCTAGAGATATATAGCTCAGGTGGCAGAATACTTACTTGCCTAGCATGCAGAAATACATACAACTGGGTGTGGTTGAGGCTTTCTGCAATCCTAGTTTATAATATCGGCATCTAGTAGAGGCATGAGTAACAGAAAGTCAAGGTCATCCTCAAATATTTAAACCCAGTTTAGGCTAGAAACCCTATGTCAAAAAATAAGTAAGAGACGGAGAAATTTCTTAGTGGGTAAAACATTTCTGCTCAGAAAGAAGGTCTGTAGCACCCACATATAAAGGTAAAATGTTTTCTGCTCAGAAAGAAGGTCTGTAGAGCCCACATTCAAGCAAAATGTGGTAATGCACAGCTGTGCTGTGAAACAAAGACAGAAGATTCCAGGGGCTCACGGCTAACCAATCTCCCATCATCAGTGAGTTCCAGTTCATTTAGAGACTGTAAAGACTTTATTTCAAAAAACAAGATGGAAGGTGATAGAGGAAGACACTAAGATACCAGATATTCATCTCTGGTTTCCATCCACAAACAGATGAGCTTGAGAACCCACATACATATGCAAACACAACACACACAAAATATAAATAGCTCTTTATACCTTTACCATCTACACAGAAGGTGCTGCAATTATAACTACTAAGATGAGGTCATAGTCACAAACAAAAGAGAGTTTAGATCATGGGGTGTGTAGGACTTAAGTTTTCTATTAAATTCTTAAGCATAGGATGCTCAACTTACTAGACCTGGATGGAGGTGGGGGTTCCTTGGACTTCCCACAGGACAGGGAACCCTGATTGCTTTTCGGGCTGGGGGGAGACTTAATTGGGGGAGGGGGAGGGAAATGGGAGGCGGTGGCGGGGAAGAGACAGAAATCTTTAATAAATAAATAAATAAAAAAAAGAAATAAAAAAAAATTCTTAAGCATACAAAAAGGAAAAATTAACTTCCACATACCAATCAACAATGTTTAACAAATTATCATTGCGTGACCAAACTTATTTATGTACCATTTCTTATATTAATTATTTTAAAGCAATTGCAATTTTGGCATTTTAAAGAATGTGTATTCTGAGCTGGAGAGAGATGGCTCAGTGGTTAAGAGCATTGCCCAGCAACCACATGGTGACTCACAACCATCTGTAATAAGGTCTAGTGCCCTCTTCTGGCCTGCAGATATACACACAGAATATTGTATACATAATAAATAAATTTTTAAAAAAAAGAATGTGTATTCTTAAAATGATTTA
Organism: Microtus pennsylvanicus; assembly: GCF_037038515.1. Lineage (NCBI taxonomy): Eukaryota > Metazoa > Chordata > Mammalia > Rodentia > Cricetidae > Microtus > Microtus pennsylvanicus. The sequence continues at coordinate 20,800,363 of NC_134587.1, forward strand.
AATCTTCAGTGGATCATAAAATACAGCTACAAATTTCTCCCATGTCCCAGTAAGAACACATGTTGGAAATGCCACGTGCTCTGGGACTGGACAGAACACGGCCAACTTTTACTTTTCTATCCCTTGAATGCAGAGGTGTACTCAAGTGATACTGTATGATCTAAAAAAATCTTAAGAGGTCTTGTAGCTTCTATTTTCATTCTTCAGATGCTATCCTGAAACATCATGCCGAAAATCACTCAGAATAGCAAGATCCAAGGATCAACCAACACCACCTAAGAGCAGGGAAGCTAACTAAATATGGCCGAATGAGGGAAGCTCTTTGACACACAAAACTTCTAGAGCCTTTTAGAAAGATCTCTCTTGATACTTAGCTATCACAGACTTAAGATATTCCTAATATTTTTAAGGTTTTCTTAAATACTTTTAAAGGTAAAAATTTAGCAGCAGCATCAAAAAAATCTGTGATACTGTCTATCAGTACTACAGCCCTTAAAGATACAACCTATTCTATTTGAAGTGGTTTGCTGTTGAGACGTCACAATTCAATCTTCATTCAGCATTTTAGAGTTCTTTTTTACAAGCCTACCCTCCTTTTAGAGCTGTGGAAAAATGGGTGCAAAGGATTAGGTGATTTTAAAACCAGACTTTCAAACTTATCTAGCCTACCCAGTAGTCACAGGTAAGGCCAGCTTTGACCACAATAAGGTTCATCTTGGTGTAGAAAACTAAAATTAAAATCAGACAACATCAAATCTCAGTCACCTCTTAAATTATAAAGCAATGTTATCACTTCTGCTCAGTCCTTTGGGGTTCACTCCCAGTAACTTTACTAATGATACAAGTTTAATCAAAAACAGGAAAACAGAAAAGATAAACTCAAATGAAATTATCTTTTTCAGTGATTCATCAACTTTAGTAGGAACTTGTTCAACTTAAATTGTTATCTAATTTGGCCCACTGTTGATCTAATAGTTTAATAGCTCATTACTTAATACTTAATTTGTTACTTAAAAACCATTACTTGATACAAGCTTATACATTATAAGTCTTCCCAGGTTTCTGACACACACAAAACAATCTGCCAACAAAGATAATCTTTAGATCAATTTTATTGGATACAACAGTTCTTCATTCCACAGCACAGGGCACTAAACTTCCTAATGTATTACAGAAAGTTTCCATGCCAACCTCGAACCTCCCTTCATTTCACCTTTGAGCCACTGTCACCTTCTAAAACCACATCACCACAAGCAGGTCCTAGCCACCCCTCAGCTGAGTGCAAGCATTTCTCCCTTCAACACTTCCCAAGCCTACACATACCATACACATACACTTCTGCAGTGTTTACAGCAAGGTACAGACAGCAATTGTTTACACATCCGTCTGATGACTAAACTGTGAGTTGTGGAAAGATAGAGCGCCAAGCTCATTGTTGCAAAGGGAAACCCTAATCTAGTAACCAAGCAGTGCTTTATACCACTGGATACATTTTCCACAGTTAAGATTACCTTCTTGAAATATATTAAAATGTGGACAACTCTTTCTCATATAACAGATGAAAGAGGTGTGTGAGACGGATATGGAATTGACTAAGCGTTGTCTACATAAATACTATGGATGGCTTATGTATAAGGTGATTATCCAACACCTTCATGTAGAACAGAAAAAAATTTTGCAGTTACGCAGGAAAACAAACCTCCTTATTCCAGACACCTGATCTGGGTTTGGGGTTATAGTTTGGTCAGAGAGTAAATGTTTACTTAGTATACCTGAGACCCCACATTGCATAAGACATCTGACCCCATGAAACTGAAAATAAGATAATGGGGGGGTGAGGGCGACAGTAAATTCCAACATATATGACTGTCAAAGAATAAAATCTATAGGTGGGGGGGGAGGCAATGGTGTACCATTTAGGGCAAAACTAGAGCTGTGTAGTGGTATTGGATCTGACGGCACACGCCAGCAATGCCAGAAAGCTTAGGCAAGAGTATCTTAAGTTAGAGGTCAGTCTGGGCAGCATTATAAATTCAATGCCAGCATGAAATACAACGTAAACAAAATAAATCCATATATACGTGAACCTATGTGGATACAACTCACAAAGTCCAATTTTAAGTTTTCCTGAGCATAATACTTGGTTATAGACCCGTGGTAAATTGTGTTTGTTTACAGTCATTACAAATTCACACTGCAAGTATTTTATGCCTTGTAGAGTGTTTGCTGACTGCTCCACACACTAGCTCAGCCCATTAAAAACACATCTCAGGAGCAGGGGAACTCATCTCAACCAAGAAATCTGAAGATAACTACGGTCATGATAGTGACCAGGGCCTCTGATTCTACTGCTACCCCTCACGGCCACAGCATGTCGGCTGCTTCCCACTCACGGGAGTTGGAAACGAAACACTGACCCCATTTCTGGTTATCTTGTGAAAATACCAAGAAAGAATCTTCCTTCTTAGTGATACTACTACTGTTGGGTTTGCAAATCAGAGATTTATCTCTATGCTCACCTACATTATGTAGCTTCATTCTGGATACAAAAGGAGTAGAAGGGAGCAAGAAATAAGGACATCTAAAACATTAAACAGAGTACTTAAAAACTACAAAAAACGGTGTGTGAACCGAGGTCGGCCGACTCTTATTAAATTGTTTTCACACTGGTCTTGAGGATGTGTTTATTACCCACACGGATCCCCCCCGCTCCCATATACTAACATCTATTTTGTGGGAAAGGAGTGTTCATTGTAGTGATTTCGATGTGTGTGTGTGTACCCTCTTCGTCTTCGCGACGCAGTTTCAAGATGAGGGAGCATTTTATTGCTCACACCTTGCATGTCTAGAGTCGGTCATTTACACCTCTCGCCCCGGTTTGGCTCTCAAGAGCCATCTTTTGCTACTCATGCCAGTGTCACGCAACTCACGGCGCGGGGCCACGCAGAGGCCTACCGTCACCGACCCCGAGGGGCTCGACCCCGACCGAAATTCCAGGTGGGGTTACCAAGCGCGATCCCGTACTCCCACAGCACGGCGCCACAGGCCGCCGCGGGTCCCCAAGGAACACGCACCGCCCGCCCTCCCCCCGCTCCCAGGGCCCGGGGGGTGGGGGTGGGGGTGGGGGTGGGGGGGAGCGCACGCCAATGCTCCCCTCCCCCACCGCTGCTGCCGCTCTTTACCCTCTTCCAGCTGGCACACCGCAGGGAGCGTGGGGCTCACCGCAGCCACAGGGCCTCCTCCTCCTCCTCCTCTCCCGGTGCTCTCGGTCTCAGGCCACGGGGACAGCAGAGCAGTCGGCGACGAAGCACAATGGCGGCCACCCCTCCGGATGCGGCGCACAAGTGGCCGCCGCCGTTGGCAGCCCCGCCCTTCCTCCTCCCCCGCCCCCTTGCGCGCTCTCGCCCGCCCGCTTCTCGCGAGACTGGGCGGCGTTGCGGGGGAGCCGGGAGCTGCGGGCGGGCTAGACGTGCCCCGCCGCGGGGTGGTGCTCTGACTGCGGCAGCCGTTGAGGGCCGCGTCGGGGGAAGCTGCCAGGCGCCACGGTAAGCGGCCGTGGCTGGTCGGCGACGTGCGGGCGTGCGGGCGCCGGGAGCGGCGCGGGAGGCCGGGCGGGCTGGTCACCGCCCGGGGTGCGAGGGGCACGGTGCTCGCCTCGCTCCCGCGCCCGCCGCGGGCCCCGGTAGGCCCGCCGCTCCGGGTCCGGCTGGCTGATTGCGTGGGTGGATTTTGTTTCTTTGCGCTTGGCAAGTGGCGCAGTGACAGTTGACGGAATCGAGTCAAACACTTGCCTTCTCCCACTTCCCCTTCGAGCCTCCCCTGGCGCGTCCCTGCCCACCTTGTAGGGTTTGACAGCGCTCCCTCCATCTACAGCCTCCTGATTGATTCCGACAGTCCCTTTCTCGTAGTTTCCTTGGAGTCGATAAGTTTTTAGTATTTTTTACGGTCACTTCTATCTTAAAATTATGCTGTTAAGCTTTGAGAGCGCAGCTACAGGTTTTGCAGCAAACATTCACTTATGTAGAAAGACCGAGGAAATTCTGTGACGTAGTCTGTTGTATATGAGTGGAAACTTTCAAAGCCGCTCTCAATGTGGTAAACTAAGATGTAAATGAGAACTAATAAATACGAAGGAGTGTGGGAAATCCGCAAATGATGGGGAGTTTGACCGATGTCCCAAGCACCAATTGTTTGACGGTAAATTCTTACTGAAATTTGGAAGCGTGGTGAAGACACAAGATTTTATGAGTGACGTTTGATTTGATTTAGCTTTTTGTTTGTTTGTTTTAAAGAATCCCTTGGATCCAAATAATTCCACGAAGTGAAATGCCGTGTGTGTGTGTGTGTGTGTGTGTGTGTGTGTATTTGGATTTGTCATTTCATATGAACAAAGTGGAGTATCAGTCGGCAACCATCCCTGTTTCATTGGTCTGCGGTCATCACTATAATAAATTTTAGCTACTACAAACTTCAGGGATTTTTGTTTGCCTTTTGTTGACACCCACGCGTCAGCCTTTTAGGGTGTTGAAATGTAGACTAAGTATCTGGTAGGAAATATAATTAAATACAGATTACTTTTAATTTGTCCTTTTAAGAAAATTAAGTGTTCCATTATGTTTGATCGACCCTTAAGAATTCTTGGGTTCAAATCTCAGCCCTGCTTCTTACTACCTTTATCTTCAGCAATTGTTTAAATTTGCTAAGAATTCCTTAATCTGGGCTTGTTCCCGTGGATTAGGGACCTAAATCCACAATACTGCCCAAATGTCATCATGGTGTTGTTGAAAGGATTAACTGAGGTGATACATCATCAATTCTTAGAACATAGCAAGCATTCCATAATTGTTCATAGTTACCTGTCTTAAACCACCCCTTTGCCTTTCTAGAACTTAACATTGTATAGATCCCTAAACATCTTTCTGAGTGTGTTCTGTGCTTCCCTGAGTTATAGTAGTCAAACCTGGTAGTGGGAACTTTTCTCTGGAAGCCCTAAATCTGGCAAGGATCGCATGTGGGTTTTGGCAGATTATGGCTTCGTCTCCTCCAGTACTGAGGATTTTATTATGAGAGGTGAGTGTGGTACCAGATTTCTATTTCACTGAGATTCCAGATGTTAATTGTTTATTTATTTAGTGTGTGTATGGGGGAGGGCACTCACACTGAGAGCACGTGTGAGGTCAGAGAGCGACTTTTGGGAGTGGGTGTCCTCCACCATGTGCGCACTGGGGATCGAACTCAGGCCATCAGGCTTGGCAGCAGGTGACTCTACCTGTTGAGTCATCGCTCAGGCTCTAGGTTCCAGTTTGTAGTTAATGCTAGGTAACATCTAAAAACCACTGACATACGTTTTTTTCTTTGTGAATGGTTGGGGGGGGATGGAGAATTGATTTACTCCCTACTGTGTATTTTTAATGATATTTATCATTATCAACAAATAATTACTGAAATTTTGCTGTGTTAAAGACATTTTATGTTTCACTTGAAATTATGGATTTAAGTAGATATAATAGTGTCTGTATGTTACCAAATGATCAGAGCAAACGATTGGATAGGCAAGCATCTAAAATCAGAGCTCTTCTAAACAAGCTAGACTCAATCCCCTTTCATTTGTACATTGGCCCATCTTTGATAATCTATCCTCTCTGACTGTGGCTCCTTTCTGAATTAGTGTCTCTTATTCTAGTTATTCAGAATTAGTTGACTCCTGCCAACACCGTTCTTATTAATTTCCATCTCTTTTCTTCTCCAAGGCAGTGTCTCACTGGCTTTTACTGACTTCATCCCTCTGCTTTATAGACTTGTCTGTCAATCTAGCCATGGCCATACAGTTCTTTATCCTTAGGCTTAATTGTTCATTGGATTACTTAGAATTCTCTTTCAGATGTTACACTTCAAGTTACCTTTTCTCTTTTCATTGTTGGACCATATAACCTTTGTAGAAGCTCCCCTATGTGAAAAGCAATCATAAAGATATTCTTTACTGCTGAGAAGATAAGGCACTATTACTATTAGCTTTTTGCAAATTGATCGTTTTCAGTTTTTCAGTTATAGATTATCTTAATCTTTTGAGAAACCTGTTTCTCCACCATGAGTGCTTTTTGGGGGATACCAGTTTCTTCTCAAATGAAAATCTTATTAATCCCTAGGCTAGAGAAGGGAATCTGGGGCCATCAACTAACTTGACAATCTACTATTTAAATTTATAGGTAGTGCCTGTCATGGTGGTGCACACCTGTAATCCCAGCACTGGAACTCAGGAATCGGAGGCAGGAGGATTACAAGTTCAAGGCCAGCCTGGGCTACAGAGTTCCTAGCCAGCCTGGGCTATGAGACTCTGACTCAAATAAACAAAAAAAATAATAATAATAAACTCATAGGTAGGTCCCATTTTCTAAATTAAAGATCCCTATTTGCAATAAATGTTATGAAAGTCTTGTACTGTACATCTTTGACAAAAAAGAATTCCTTTTGTGCCTAAAATTGTAACTCTTGTGTTTAATATTTCATAATTTTTTAATTTTCCTTAACAACTATTATTGAAAACATGCAAAATTTAATAAATGAATATCTAAAACGTTCCTTTAATTGACTTCTGCTTTTTTTGGCAGGAATTTTTTAATCTCCAAAGGTAATAATTAAAAGCATAAGAACATGTGAAAATAATGCCAAAACATTAGAGATCACATTCACTCATACTTGTTCCAGACTGTCTGTTCTAGCAAGGATGATTTCCAAGTCGGGGGCACAATTTCCACTACATGTGTGACATACCTTTTTCAGTGCTTAAACCCTAGAATGTGGAGCTAGAGAGATGACTCCATGGTTAAGAGAGCTTGGAGTGCCCAGTATCCATATCCAATGTCTCACAACTGCCTGTACTTCTGGCTGCAGGGCGTCTGATATTCGGGCCTTTGAGGGCCCTGAATTCATATGCACAAACCCTCATACTGACACACACATCCATACCTAATTAAAAATTTAAATCTCAAACTAAAATGAGCTTAGTGAAAACAGCTATCTTTTATTAATGATACAACTAGGGTTCGGGAAAACCCAGGCTAGATCTTAGCCACCAGCTGTTACTGTAAATAGTTTTAATGGAACAGTCATGCCCATTAGTTTATGTATTGTCTATGCATTAGTCAAGGTTCTCCAGAGAAGCATGGGCAGTCGTCTACCACACATTACCTGTCACTTACCAGGAGATTTACTTTAAGGGTTGGCTAATACAATTGTGGTGGCTGACAAGTCGGAAATTTATAAGGCAGGCTGGCACTTACATTCAGGAGTCTGACAGTCTTGAGGGAGAATTCCCTCGTTCCTAGGAAACCTCAGGTCTTCTGAGCGTGATTGGACAGGGCTCATGTACAGTTTTGAGAGCCATCTTCCCTTCCAGTTAACAGGTGTAGGTGTTATCCACAACTACAGAACTCCACCACAGCATTTACATTTACCGGATGAGTGTGGATTGTCTAACTGGGTACTCAAGTCTTGTCTACACAGTAAAGTTAGCATCACTTGGTGTAGTAATGAGGAGGAGTGGGCCACTTCCCACCGCCCAACTGGCTTACACCCGGGGCTGGCAGGCTGCTTGTCATCCCGGCCACCTGGCTAGCTTATGCCCGAAATAATCACACAGAAATATGTATTAATTAAATCATTACCTGGCCATTAGCTCTAGCCTCCTATTGGCTAATTCTTACATCTTAATTCAACCCATTTCTGTTATAATCTGTGTATTACCAGAAGGTCGTGCTTACCGGGAAAGACTCAGCATGTCTGACTCTGGCAACTCCTTCTTTCTCCCAGCATTCAGTTCTCTTTTCCCTGCCTAAGTTCTGCCCTATCAAAAGGCCAAGGCAGTTTCTTTATTCAACCAATGAAAGAAACACATAGAAGAACCTCCCACACCAACTTGGCTGTGATTATTGTCTTCCTACAGAGCCAGAATTGAGAACCCAAGGCAGTATGACTGAGAAATACTAAAATATTCACTATCTTGTCCTGTATATGTTACTTTTCTCGCTGCAGTGATAACATACTGGACAAGAGTAACTTCAGGAAAGAAAGGCTTGTGCTGACTGCTTTTATGTCAGTTTGACAGAAACTAGGGTGATTTTGTGTTGTAATAGGAGCGGCAGGGTTGTGTCCCCAGCACCCCTGCCGCCTGCTACCTTATGCCCTGAAATAATTACACGGACACTGTATTCTTTTAAACACTGCTTGGCCCATTATATCTAGCCTCTTCTTGGCTAACTCTTGCACCTGAACTAGCCCATTTCTAATAATGTGTGTAGCATCCCAAGGTGCGCTTACCGGGAAGATTCTAGCCTACGTCCATCCTGGGTCGGAGCTTCATCGCGTGTGCCTCAGAGAGCAGAGCTATCGCATCTGCCCGGGAGAGGGGAGTATGGCGATTCTCAGCTCACTTCCTCTTTCTCCCACCATTCTGTTCTGTTTACTCCACCCACCTATGTTCTAACCAATAAAATGGGCCAAGGCAGTTTCTTTATTTTTTAACCAATGACCTTCCTCCATCAATTTTGGAGAGGGAACATCAACTAATCAAACATTTCCTACCAGACTGGTGATTGGCCTGTGGGCAAGCCTGCATTTTCTTAACTGATGATTGATGTCGAAAAGGCCTATCTCAGTGTAGGTAGTGCCACCCCTGGACTGGTGTCCTGGGTGCTCTAAGAAGGCAAGGTGAGCAAGCTAGTAAGCAGTGTTCCTCCGTGCCTTCTGCATCAGTTTCAACCTCTGACTATGACTTCCTCAGTGACAGAGTGTATTGAGGAACCATAAACTAAAGTCCTTTCCCAAGTTCCTTTTGGTCATGGTGCTTTCTCCCAGCAATAGAAGTCCTAAGATAGTATAATTTGTGTCACAGTTTGGGGTGGGACTTCTTCATGGGAGGGAAGACATGATGGCGGGGCAGTGAGTTGGCTGGTCACATTGCATCTGCAGCCAGGAAGCAGATATACAGTATAGAACTCTGCTCAATTTATTTAGTCTGGGAACTCTCCCCCATTGAATGATGATAGATAGCTACATTCAGGATCGGTCCTCAACCCATCTGGTAAATCATCTGGAAATGCCTTCACAGGTACACCCAGAGGTTTGTCTCTTTGTCAAATGACACCAAACTAACAAGGAAGATTAGCCATCACAGTTTACCGAAAGTTTACAGACTTCTGCAGTGAACCATAAACTTAATTGTTGTTAAAATTAAACTAACTACTTTTCCTGTCATATAGTCTAGACACACACACATTCTTGAGCGCACACAACACACACAGCTTTTGCTGTGATAATAAGAACTACACTTAACCTCCATTGCCTCTGTATTTCAAGAGGCCGAAAGCAGAAGTGGCTGCAGATTGAGATTCTGTAGGTACTCCCTCTGACAGATTTGGTTGTGTCCCCCTCTTACATTCTTATATGTCTGTATGTACGATTAATTTTGATTATCAACTTGATACAGTCTCAAATCCCCTGGAAATGCGATCTCAGGTATTGTCTAGATTAGGGTGGCCTGTGGGCATGCCTGGAAAAATTTTTCTTAATTGAGCTTATTTGGGTGGGAAAACCTACACTAAATGTGGACTGGGCTCTGGTTTGGATGAAAGAGAGCTGGCTGAGCAGCAGCATATGTGTGATTTCTTGCTGTCTGCTCTTGACTGCGTGTAAATCCAGCTCTTGCCACTGTGACTTCCCTGCCATGATGGTCTGTAACTTGAAACTGAGCCAAATGAGCCCTCTCTTCATTAGGTTGTGTTTGTTAAAGACATCTGTGTCCATTTGTATATAGATATAGTGCTTTTGTGGGGGGGTCTCTTTTTTCTTTCCTTCCTCACTCTACCTTCAGCTTTTTAATTTTGCTCTCCTGCCTCTACTGCTTCACAAGCATCCTTTGCGACCACACTGAGAAGCTACTGTGTGTCCTTTCACTTCTCTGCATGGCCATGCAGCCATAAAAGAGGAGAGAGAGAGTGTGTGTTATGTATATATGGTACTGTTTGTGGATAAAAGTGGAGTTTTTACCATTTGGATAAAACAGAATAAAATTAAGCATGTATCTAAAGGAATTGGGAAACTGTTTAGTGGGAGAATATTGCCTAGCATATGAAAGGTCTTATATCAGTCCAAAGCCCCATAAATTAATAAATACATAGTATAAATAGTAGATCACACGTTTAACTAGCAACTCTAAATAAAATGTAGAAATTTAATATAAATTTTACTTAGACATGTTTTTCTAAGAATAGATTATTTTATCATGTGAGATTGAGAAAATATTCACCCTGCCCATTAAAATAAAAAATTCCCTTTGCCGGGCGTTGGTGGCGCACGCCTTTAATCCCAGCACTCGGGAGGCAGAGGCAGGTGGATCTCTGTGAGTTCGAGACCAGCCTGGTCTACAAGAGCTAGTTCCAGGACAGGCTCCAAAACCATAGAGAAACCCTGTCTCGAAAAACAAAAAAACAAAACAAACAAAAAAAAACAAAACAAAAAATTCCAATAATAGAAATTGCTCTATTGGGTTCTTTTGGTTTTTTGGGTTTTTTTTTATTTTTTTGTTTGGTTTTTCAAGGCAGGGTTTCTTTGTGTAGCCTTGGCTTTCCTGGAACTTTACTGTGTAGACCAGGCTGTCCTCAAACTCACAGAGATTCACTTGCCTCTGCCTCCCAAGTGCTGGGATTAGAGTTACACATCACCACAGACTGGCAAAATTTCTCTTTTATTATTGTTTATGAATCTCCTGTTAGGGAAGTGACATAGCCTAACTACAATAAAAGATATGTTAAAAGATTTTTAAAATTGTTTATTTTGTGTGTGTGAATATAGGTATGTGTGGGGCGGTCAGAAGAAAACTTGCATGAGCGGGATCTCTCCTACCATGTAGGTATTGAGGATTAAATTTAGGTCATCAGGCTTGGTGGCATACACCATTAGCTACCCAGCCATCTTGCCAGCTCCTATATGTTGAAATGTAATGCTAATATAATTATATTAAGAACTGGAGACTTTGGGTTTCATTTAAATTATAAGGACAAAGCTCCCATGGACAGGGTCAAAGCCCTGATAAAACATTTGAGGGCTGGGCATAAGGTGGTATGGGCCTAAAGTCCCAGACTAAGAAAATAAGGCAAAAGAAAAAAGAAAAGAAAAATCTTCAGCTAGAGGCCAGCCTGGACTATGTTGTGGGACCCTGTCTCAAAACAACCAGAAAGTATGAGGGTGGGGTGAGAGGAGGTGATGTGATGTGGGATTCCCCTCTCTATGCTGTGAATACCATTGGTTAATAAAGGAACTGGTTTGAGCCTATAGCACAGCTGTAGGGGAACAGAGCTGGGCAGAGAAAACTAACCTGAATGCTGGAAGGAAGAAAGAGGAGTCAGGGAAAAGCCATGGAGCTGCTGCCGGAGATAGACGTGCTGATATTTTGTTTGTTGGTAAGCCACTGCCACGTGGCAATACACAGATTAATGGAGATGGGTTAAATTTATATGTAAGAATTAGCCAATAAGAAGCTAGAGCTAATAGGCCAATCAGTTATTTAATTAATACAGTTTCTGTGTGGTTATTTTGAGGCTGAGCAGTTGGGAACCAACAAGCAGCCTCCTTCAACAATGATATGTGGCATGAAGGAATAGAATTACTCTTCACTTTATACCACATAAAGGACCTCATGGAAACAGTGTAGTCTCTATCCGATACTAGTCCCCTTGACATCTAGATCTTAGATGGCCTACCGTCCAGAATTGTGAGAAATTAATCTCTACTGTACATAATACACAGTCTGTATTATTTTCATATAGCAGTGCAAATATAGTAAGAGAGTTGATCTGAATGGCCAACTTTTATTGAAATAATGAGTGTTTAAGTACAAACTACTTTATAAATACTAGGCTTTAGTAACAAAATGACTCAACTGTTTTCTTTGCTGAATGCTTTAATAGCAAGCCATTACAGAATGACATTTTTCTATAATTAAAAGGAAAATAATACTTAAGGGGTTGGGATAGAGCTAATTTGGTGGACTACTTGCCTAACATACTTGAAGCATGATTCAGTTCCCAGGACAGTGTAGAACTGGAACCCATGGTAATCCACGCCTGTAATCCTAACCTGTTATCCCAGTACTTGGAGGTGAGGTCGAAGAGTCAGAAGTGCATAGTGTTCTGGGCTACACAATGAGTTCATGGGACACACGAGAGAGACTTGGAAGAAAGAAGGAAGGAAGTTTTGAAAAAGGACGGAGAAAGAAAATGGGGGCTGGACAGTTGGTTCAGAGGGTAAGAGCATTGCTTGCTCTACCAAAGGTCCTGAGTTCAATTCCTAGCAACCACACAGTGGCTCACAACCGTCTGTAATGGGGCCTGGTGCCCTCTTCTGGCCTGCAGGCATAGGCACAGACAGAATATTGTATATATAATAAATAAATATTTTTTTAAAATGCAACACTTAAAAACATTTTTAAAAGACTTTTTAAAACTTAGGCATGCACATGTATGCCTGTGGGTAGATTTGTGCATGTGAGTGCAGTCGCAAACAGAAGCAAGAGTTCTATTCTAAATATTTTAATAATTGCTATTTTTTCCATATTTAACACTATCTTTTTGTTCTTGAGAATTACACAATATTTTTAAATTTTTATGCTTATGAAAGACAGAATACAAACTTTTCAGAATAAATATATAAAACTTCCTCTACAATACTTGTATTATCATAGCTATCTAGGTTGTATTCTAGAAATACAGTATTAATGCCAAATCTCAAGCGTTTTTATTATTTTACCTTGTGCTATAGTTTGTACCCAGGTTATTATACATGCTAGGAAAACATTCTACTACTGAGCTATGTCCCAAGATCTCTCAAAGCTTTTGAAAAGGACATTTATCTAAAAAGAACAGTGGCAGGCTACTTGACATTGTTTCTGCTTTACTTACAATAAATGTATAGATAATTTTTAAGTTCCTGTTTTGTGTGTACATGAGTGGAGGTCAGGGGACAACTGTCAGGACTGTTCTCTCCATCCACAGTGTGGAGGTCAGGGGACAACTGTCAGGACTGTTCTCTCCATCCACAGTGTGGAGGTCAGGGGACAACTGTCAGGACTGTTCTCTCCATCCACAGTGTGGAGGTCAGGGGACAACTGTCAGGACTGTTCTCTCCATCCACAGTGTGGAGGTCAGGGGACAACTGTCAGGACTGTTCTCTCCATCCACAGTGTGGAGGTCAGGGGACAACTGTCAGGACTGTTCTCTCCATCCACAGTGTGGAGGTCAGGGGACAACTGTCAGGACTGTTCTCTCCATCCACAGTGTGGAGGTCAGGGGACAACTGTCAGGACTGTTCTCTCCATCCACAGTGTGGAGGGGACAACTGTCAGGACTGTTCTCTCCATCCACAGTGTGGAGGTCAGGGGACAACTGTCAGGACTGTTCTCTCCATCCACAGTGTGGAGGTCAGGGGACAACTGTCAGGACTGTTCTCTCCATCCACAGTGTGGAGGTCAGGGGACAACTGTCAGGACTGTTCTCTCCATTCACAGTGTGGAGGTCAGGGGACAACTGTCAGGACTGTTCTCTCCATCCACAGTGTGGAGGTCAGGGGACAACTGTCAGGACTGTTCTCTCCATCCACAGTGTGGAGGTCAGGGGACAACTGTCAGGACTGTTCTCTCCATTCACAGTGTGGAGGTCAGGGGACAACTGTCAGGACTGTTCTCTCCATCCACAGTGTGGAGGTCAGGGGACAACTGTCAGGACTGTTCTCTCCATCCACAGTGTGGAGGTCAGGGGACAACTGTCAGGACTGTTCTCTCCATCCACAGTGTGGAGGTCAGGGGACAACTGTCAGGACTGTTCTCTCCATTCACAGTGTGGAGGTCAGGGGACAACTGTCAGGACTGTTCTCTCCATCCACAGTGTGGAGGTCAGGGGACAACTGTCAGGACTGTTCTCTCCATCCACAGTGTGGAGGGGACAACTGTCAGGACTGTTCTCTCCATCCACAGTGTGGAGGTCAGGGGACAACTGTCAGGACTGTTCTCTCCATCCACAGTGTGGAGAGGACAACTGTCAGGACTGTTCTCTCCATCCACAGTGTGGAGGTCAGGGGACAACTGTCAGGACTGTTCTCTCCATCCACAGTGTGGAGGTCAGGGGACAACTGTCAGGACTGTTCTCTCCATCCACAGTGTGGAGGTCAGGGGACAACTGTCAGGACTGTTCTCTCCATCCACAGTGTGGAGGTCAGGGGACAACTGTCAGGACTGTTCTCTCCATCCACAGTGTGGAGGTCAGGGGACAACTGTCAGGACTGTTCTCTCCATCCACAGTGTGGAGGTCAGGGGACAACTGTCAGGACTGTTCTCTCCATCCACAGTGTGGAGGTCAGGGGACAACTGTCAGGACTGTTCTCTCCATCCACAGTGTGGAGGTCAGGGGACAACTGTCAGGACTGTTCTCTCCATTCACAGTGTGGAGGTCAGGGGACAACTGTCAGGACTGTTCTCTCCATCCACAGTGTGGAGGTCAGGGGACAACTGTCAGGACTGTTCTCTCCATCCACAGTGTGGAGGTCAGGGGACAACTGTCAGGACTGTTCTCTCCATCCACAGTGTGGAGGTCAGGGGACAACTGTCAGGACTGTTCTCTCCATCCACAGTGTGGAGGTCAGGGGACAACTGTCAGGACTGTTCTCTCCATCCACAGTGTGGAGGTCAGGGGACAACTGTCAGGACTGTTCTCTCCATCCACAGTGTGGAGGTCAGGGGACAACTGTCAGGACTGTTCTCTCCATCCACAGTGTGGAGAGGACAACTGTCAGGACTGTTCTCTCCATTCACAGTGTGGAGGTCAGGGGACAACTGTCAGGACTGTTCTCTCCATCCACAGTGTGGAGGTCAGGGGACAACTGTCAGGACTGTTCTCTCCATCCACAGTGTGGAGGTCAGGGGACAACTGTCAGGACTGTTCTCTCCATTCACAGTGTGGAGGTCAGGGGACAACTGTCAGGACTGTTCTCTCCATTCACAGTGTGGAGGTCAGGGGACAACTGTCAGGACTGTTCTCTCCATCCACAGTGTGGAGGTCAGGGGACAACTGTCAGGACTGTTCTCTCCATTCACAGTGTGGAGGTCAGGGGACAACTGTCAGGACTGTTCTCTCCATCCACAGTGTGGAGGTCAGGGGACAACTGTCAGGACTGTTCTCTCCATCCACAGTGTGGGTCCTGGGTCGGAGCTCAGGCTGTCAGGCCTGGTGTCAGACATCATTGCCAACTGAGCCACCTAGCTGGTCCTAAATTTCTTATCTTTAATTAAGCATATATGTATGTGTCTGTGTGGGGGCACATGCACATGAGTGAAGTAAGACATAATGGATGACGGGATGTGGGGTTACAGGCTGTTGTCAGCTACCTGTTGTAGGTGCTGGGAATCTTCAAGGTCCTCTAGAAGAAAAGTGTGCACTCTTAACCACTGAGCCATTTCTCCATATTTTAAATTTTTAGTAAATTGCTTACATTAGTGAAGTGCGAGACATGGGTTTTAAAACTTTGTGCGTCCTTTACTATGTTATTTGACTCCATACTGTGATCTACAACTTCTGTATGCTTTTCATTGACAGATTGGACATTCTTTAGGGTCACTTAAGTGGCTTCTACTTAGTGCGACATAGTATTGATAGCTTATCTATTTCACACTCAAAAGAACAACTGGAAGTCTATCATGTTTTTATTACTTGACCTCTCCAGTGTTTTAGAAAATTTTTATGTTCTTCATATTTGATTTTTTACACTTTAATATCCTATATGTAAATATCCCAGCACTGTTGACTTCTATAGTTCCAGTGAGGAACTATGATCAGTACAGTCATGTGATTTCATAGTAGGGGTAAGTTCTAAGAACATTGTTAGGCAATTTTATTGTTGGGCAAACATTATTGTATTTCTAGGTCATATAATCTTATGATACCGCTGTAACATATGGAGCCTGTTGGGAAAGATCATTATGTAACACACGACTATAAAACTAAAAAAGAAAGCCCTTCAAACAGTATATTATAGGCTCGGGATGTAGTTTAGTTGAGTGTCTAGTGTACAGGAAGCTGTGGGTTTGGTCCCCCAGCACCAAATTAAGCAAAGCATATGACACAAGTCTAATGCCAGCACTCAGGAAGTTCAGGCCGAAGGATCAGAGGTTGAGTTTAAACTACATGAAATCCTGTTTCAATAAATAAGGAGCATATTTCAAGTGAAAAGTGGTATATATTAGATAAGATCCTAGGAATTCTGAGTTAAAAGTCATTGAAATTTTGGATGAATCAAAAAAAAATGTTTTTTTTTTGAGACAGAGGTTCTCTGTGTAACAACCCTGACTGTCCTGGAACTCACTCTGTAGACCAGGCTGGCCTCAAACTCACAGAGATCTGCCTGCCTCTGCCTCCCGAATACTGGAATTAAAGGTGTGCACCACCACTGCCCAGTTTGATGAATCAAATTTATTGTAGCATTGTAGATATGGTATAAAATTTGGCAAGAAGAAGGGTTAGGGAAATAACTCAGAGAAGTGGAATGAAGCAAGAAGAAAGATGTTAGGTCATTATTGATCACAATGCTGTTATGCCCTGAAATTTACTGTATTCTCTATAAAGAATAGAATTTGAAAATTCAAGATGTTTTTAATTTGTAATAGTTCCTTTAATGTGGTTAGGCAACCTTCAATATGGATTTGCTGTATAATCCAAAACATCCAATAGAAAGGGCATGTCAGCCTTACAAGAGAAGCTTGTGGTTGTGTGTCATCACCCTTTTTGAGGATATTGCATATATCTGACTCCAGCCTGCCTTGCTAGTTCTATCATCACATGCTACTTCGGTTATCTGGAATTTCCAAAGCGTTGTCCATGCAGGCAGTAGGCATTCAGTGTATATTGATGGACTCATCAAACTCATCGGGTTGACATTTGTAATTTGGTTGCTTATGGAAATTAAGTGATAATTATCTGATAGTATTGTATATGTACTTATTTGTAAAAGGGAGTAAAATATTTATTACTAAAATGTCTTCAGTTCAAGATACTGTTTCATTTTTTTAAATTTGTTGTTGTTTTTGTTTTGAGACAGGGTTTCTCTTTGTAACAGTTCTAGCTGTCCTAGAACTCACTCTGTAGACCAGGCTGGCCTGAAGCTCACAGAGCTCTACCTGCCTCTGCCTCCCAAGTGCTGGGATTAAAGGCCTGCACCACCACCACCCAACTTACTATTTTAAATTTTTATAGCCATTGGAAAACTTAAAGTTATTAGTTCTTTGAAAAAAGATTTTAATATTTAGGTTTTAATTCCTAAAAACTGTTAAGTGAGAAATAAAGCATTGATTTGTAGAATTATTGAAATCGTGTATAGTGTAAATAGTTATATGGAAAGTTGAACATTCTGGATGAATTATGCAACTATTTTAAATGAAATATTTTATATTGAAGTGAAAAGAGACTATTTTTCAGTATTAACATAATAGTATTTGTTAGCATGGGCTAAACATTCTTAGAGTGGGTGAAGTAGTAGTAGTTTCTAGTAAAGTAAAATATTTTTAAATTCCAGGGATTGAATCTAAGACCTTGTGCATTCTAAGCAAGTGTTCTATCATGCCCTAGTCTTCTTTTACTAAAGAACAGAGAAACAAAAGAACAAAAAAAAAATTATGGTTTGTTTGGTTTGGTTTTTGAGACAGGGATTCTCTGTGTAATAGTCCTGGCTGTCCTGTAACTTGCTTTGTAGACCAGGCAGGCTTCAAACTCACAGAGATCTGCCTGCCTCTGCCTTCTAAATTCTAGGATTAAAGGCATGAGCCCAAATGCATGGCACTAAAATATTTTTATGATGAGGAGAAAGAGTAGATATTTTAAAACTGGGCTTTTTAAGATACCATAGTGACCATGCCGTAGCTTTGGAATCTGTTCTGGAACTCACTCTGTAGAGATCATTTCCCTCTGCCTCCCAAGTGCTGGGATTATAAAGGTGCGCTCCACAACAAGCTAAAGATTTGTTTTTTTAAATAGTTGTGTGTATGCGTGCATGTCTGTGCTTCAGTGTGCATAGAGTGCAAGTCCCTGCAGGGGTCAGAGATGTTGGATTCCCCTGGATCTGTGGTAACAAGTGGTTGTGAGCAACCCAATATAGGTACTGGGAACCCATTACTGGAAGAGCAGTGCGAATTCTTAACCATGGAACCCCTAAAACAGCAATTTAATTATATTTCTTTAATAAAATGAATATTCTCATTTAATTTATGTATAAATGTATTTACATAAGATTCAGGTTTTTTTTCTAAATATTTATTTATTATGTATACAATATTCTGTCTGCATGTATGCCTGCAGGCCAGAAGAGGGCACCAGACCTCACCACAGATGGTTGTGAGCCACCATGTGGTAGCTGGGAATTGAACTCAGGAACTTTGGAACAGCAGGCAATGCTCCCAACCGCTGAGCCATCTCTCCAGCCCCTCAGTTTTCTTTTTAACAGCATGACCCTTAAGTTGTTTATTTGGGCTCTTTTGTTGTTATTGTTTTGAGACAAGGTTTCTCTGTGTAGCCCTGGCTGTCCTGGGTCTGGGTGGCTATGTAGACTAGCCTGGCCTTCAATTCACAGAAATCTGGCTGCCTCTGCCTCTCAAGTGCTGGGTTTAAAGGGCTGCCTGGGTGTTCTCTCTCTCTCTCTCTCTCTCTCTCTCTCTCTCTCTCTCTCTCTCATAAAAGACAGAATTAAGACTCTGAAACACTAATAGACCTTACAATAAACTGTTATTAAACTTGACTATTTAAATAAAAACAGTTTTTCTGATGGAAGTTCCTAAACAAATAGAGGTAATTCCTTTCTATTAGAAGAGTTTTGGAGCTGGAGAGATGGCTCAGAATCTGAGTTTGATTCCTAGACCCCATATAAAAAGCCTGCTCTGCAAATACCTGTAATGCCAGCCCTCTGGAGGCATTCTAGACTAGTCTGCTAGTCTAGGCAAGTGAGGCCCTGTCTTTAGAAAATGGAGACTTGGTCTAAGGGGTGTAGGTCATGGTGGTCCTATGAAACAAAATAGTCTTAAAATATCCTCTCAGTGGCTCATCTTCTAACCCAGATAAAGAAGTCAATTTATTTATTTATTTTTATTATTGTTGTTGTTTTTAATTTTATTTATTTAAGATTTATTTATTTATTATGTGTACAGTATTCTCAGTATTCTGTCTGCATGTATGCCTGCAGGCCAGAAGAGGGCACCAGATCTCATTACGGGTGGTTGTGAGCCACCATGTGGTTGCTGGGAATTGAACTCAGGACCTTTGGAAGAGCAGGCAGTGCTCTTAACTGCTGAGCTATCTCTCCAGCCCCCAGAAGTCAATTTATAAAAGCAGTGGAATGTGCAATTTTATTTGTTTTCAAACACAGATTTTACTGATGGCCTTAGGTTATACCCTTCCAAAATCCTAGCTCAGGTCACATAAAATGATAAAAGGGACACGGCTTGAAGATTTCATTGTCTTTGTACATAAAACAAAAGGTGAAGCTCAGAACTGGGTTACATATCCTACTTCTTTTCCTCCCCATTCAAAATGTTTCTATTTCTTAGCCAATATTCTCTTAGATTTGCAGTCAAGCTTAACACATTCAAGCTTTTGCCTTTTCCCAGAAACTCAGTTTAATTGGTTGATGACAACCACTCTGCCTCTGACACTATTACTGCTTTTGCAAGTATACAAAGAACCCTTACCTTGTGTGCTTTTCCTTTGGCAGCCTGTTGGTGCTACACCTTACTAGTTTAGGAACAAGCAGTATATTTGCAGAAGTGCTGTACATAGAAGAAGCAGAGAAGGCATTCTTGGATTAAAAAACTTTTTTTTTGAAATTGATAAACTCTTACACAGTCAGTCTTGGTCAAAGAAAACAGGACCAACAGCAACTTCAGCCATAGAAAACTAATTTTAAAAGAATATAGAAAATGAGAAGAGGTCACTTGGTAGAAATTCTTATAACACCTATCACCCTCTCCTCTCCTCAAAAAAAAAAATCAAAAACAGGCATAAAGGTAGATTTATAGATCCTTGAAATGGAAATCAAGAATACAAAAATAAACATTTTATTTACACTAACTGACTTCTTTTCATCAAGAATGCCGAGAGAGTAAGCAAAGAAAACCTCTTAAACAATGCAGACTAGAAAGAAATTGACATGTAAAGAGTGAATTTGAATCCCATACCTCACACTGTAAACATAATTTGAAGTGAGTAAAAGAGCTGCATATCTAGGTATAGTAGTGCTTCTATGCAACCTCGTGTCTTCATGGCAGGTTAAGGCCAGTCTGAGCTACATAGCAAAACTGAAACACACACACACACACACACACAAAAACAAAAAAAAACAGGAAACTAGTCAAAACCTTTGTACAATTCAACAATGAAAAGAGAAGTAATCCAACTTTAAATAAAAGCTTTAAGTAGACATTTTAGTATATATCAGTCATTTGGGAAATGCAGATCAGAACCACAATGAGGTATTTTTTTCATATAGTAAGACAATAAAAAAGATAAATGTTCACAGTAACATGGAAAGTTGGAACCGTAGTACATCACTGTTGGAAATATAAAATGGTATAGATGCTTAGGAAGGAAGTTAATCCTCAAAAGATTAACTGTAATTACCAAAAGGATCATTAGCTTAATTCCTATAGATGCCCATGTATCCAAGAGAATGGACCATGTGTCACAAAGGATCCAAGATACAAATATTTATAGCATTATTCATAGGAGCTCCAGAAACAACCTATGTTCATTGATCAACAAATAAACAAAATAGAGCATATCTGTGTGCAGTGCTTAATCATCATTTTCAACTTGAGTAGGTTTAGAAACACCTAGGATACACACTCCTAGGTTTGTCTTACAGACCATTTCCACCGAAGTTTAACTGAGTAGGAAAGAGTCACCCTGAATATGGTAGCACTATGCTATGGGCTTTCTGGGGTCCTGAGGTGAATGAAAAGGGGAAAAAGAGAAAGTCAACTGAGCATTCTTTTTTTTGTCTTCTGATCTGCCCTGATATAAGCAAATTCCCACTACCAAAACCACAAGTAACTTCTTCGCCATGTCTTACCCCAACCCCCCACCCCATCATGGTGGAGTCTATCCCTAAACCACAAACCCAAACAAACCCTCCTTTAAAGTTGCTGGTCCCAGTGAGAGCAGAGTAGCTACTACAGTCTAACTCAGCCAGAAAAATGGACGTTCTGCTACATGCCCTAACCTGGAGAAATCTTGAAAATGTCATCAGAAGTGAAAAAAGGTAAAAACAAAAGACAAAAGAAGTAGGGTAGTGGTTGTTGGAGACTAGGAAAAGCATGAATTGAGAATGCTAACTATTGAGTATGGATTTTCTTTTAGGGTGATTAAAATTTTCTGCACCTAGATGGTGGTGACAGTTTTATGAATTTGAGAATGTGCTAATTGCACTAAAACCCACAGATTGTGTTTTTATATATTTATGTGGATAGGAATGCTTTAAGAAAGACTAGACAGACCTGGTGGCTATAAATCTAAGATCAGCCTGTCATAAGAGTTGATTTCATTCAGAGACAATCTCTTGGTAGGTGGCTGTCCTGCTGTGTGCTTGTGTGGTTACCCATCAGTCTTAACAGATTGTTAGAGGAGAACACATCTTTTAACTTAGCTACCTCCTTTAAAGGCCGTATCTCTGAAATCAGTCACATTCTGAGGTTGTGGGCGTTAGGACTTCCACACATGAATATGGAGTTGAGAGATGGTGAAGCACTCTACTCTAAAAGATAGAACAGGAAAGACTAATGCTATGGCATGTGCATTGTATCTCAGGTTTGAAAATCTGAGACTCAGGCTGAGGATAACTCACTGCTAGGGTGTTTGCCTAACCGTGCAGACGCTCCTGGGTTAGAGCTCAGCATGAGAAACAAATAAAAACCTTAAGTACTTACATTGTAACTCCTCTGCCAGATAACCTGAAAACCAAGGCAAAAGATAATTTCCAAGCTAACCTGGGAATATCTCAATTAGCAATAAGGAAAATAAAATACTAAATAATAAACATCAAAGAGTGTACAGAAATTATTGTAGAAAACTTTACAAAATATATGAAACTAGAGTTGACTAATAAAAAGATAGTTCTAATTTATAAATGTAATATTACCTTAGCTCTGGGACCCTTGTTTGGATTGGCCCTGTGCAGGCCCTGATCAGGCTGCCACATCTCTGTGGGTTCATATGTGCATCAGTCCTGTTGGGTCTTGAGGACCCTTTCTTTGAAGTCCTCCATATCCTCTTTTACAAGTTAGCAAAAGAAAGCCGTTTTCTATACTTTTAACACCTACTGATGTGGTTGACAGTTAAACCTAATTTGATGTAGCTCCACACCACATAGGTCAATGGCTTGGACCCCCAAGATTGATTTACTCACTTCAGCCATACTGCAGGTCCCAGGTCTCTTATATAAGCATGAGGTTCCCATGACCCTTTTGTATATCTGTAACTTGGTCAAAGAGCTTTCATAGCTAAGAGAGGAGCATCTGTATCCTTAGCACAGGCACCTCAGTTTCTCTGGAGTTAGAGGCACATCTTCCCTCCTCTAATGTGTTCAGCCTGGAAGTTCTTTTCTGAACCCCTATACTTAGGGGTTTATTGGGGGATCTATTATATAGGCATGATTAATTATTGACCACTCACCAGTGACTTCAGTCTTTGGTTCTTCTCCCCTCCTAAGAGGTCTGGAGTTAGGTCCAAAAGTCTCCACTCTCTAGTCATGCTTAATTTCTCTGTCAACGAGCCTCCATTATTAGGCTAGTCACATTATTAGCATAAACTCAGAGTTTGTTTATGAATTACAAAACAATGCCCCCTCACCTAATTTCACACTAAGAAGTCCACAAAATTCAAAGAATCCTGAAAGCGCTGTACCAGAAACTAGGGACAAAAGTTAATTATTGTATTTACCAGAGTTGGAAAATAAGAATATTTGAAGACTGAGGACATAGGTCAGTGGTAGAGTATTTGCCTGCTATGTTGAAGGCCTGGGTTCAAGAGAAACAGTGTGAGAGAGAGACTTGGATAGAAGAGGGACGAGGAGAAGGAAAGGGAACAAGAGAGAAGCATATGGGAAAGCTCTGGTACAGGAATGGAAACCAAGTCTTTTGGACAAAGGAGATGGATTTGGGCAGGAGAGGTTTTGAGATAAAAGGCCTTACAACTAACTAATCCATGTTCTTTGGAATAAACCGTCCAGAGAGCATTATTAACAAGGTCTGTGACACCTTGGTCATCCAGTTTACGACCACTACGGTGTAATGCAGTCATGTCTTTTTAATAGGTTTGTTCCAGGAGCCGTAGGAGCTCCTAGAACCGCCTTCAGCTCCCCTCTTAGCTTTATTCTTGGGAGCAGGATAATGTGCTGTTGCACTTCAGTATATAAACCATAGGAATCTCCACCATCCTGCCTCCACTCCAAAGTCTGGATTCTAGAGTACATCTGCTTCCGGGATTTCAACTAAAAAACATTAGGTTTTCAATATTGTTATCTTCTGACTTTTCCTACTGCAGATGTAGTGTCAATCTTAATTTTCTGTTTTTTTGGGTTTTTTTTTTTTTGCTGCTAAGATCTTTCTCTTTATTCATACCACACACACTTCTGCTGTAAAGTGTTTGAATATGACTCTATCCTGTTTGACACTGGATGTGACACTGTGAGTGTATTATTTTAGTCATTAATCTCATGGAAAATTTGGATTGTAACATGTTAAATACTGTTCCTCTATTATTCTAAACATAACATAATTTCTAGAGTTATCCTATCTCCTTTATATTGTTACCTTTGGATTTTTTTTTTTTTAGACAGGGTCTCATCTAGTCCAGGCTGTCTAGCTGAGACTGACCTTGAATTTCTGATCCTCCTGTTAGTACTTCCCAGTGCTGGGGACAACAGGTGTGCACCTCCATGACTTGTTTCTGTGGTGCTAGAGATTGAACCTGGCCATAGCTTAGTACATGCTGGGCATGTTCTCTACCTGCTGAGCTGTATCCCCACTGTCTGCCTTTGAATAGGAAACTCATCATCCTGTCCTTGTGATAGATGGTATTGTCCAACTAAACACGATTTTCTTCATTTTTTTCTCTCAACTTACACTTTCCTTTGTTTACACAGTGATAACTATGTACTCCAAATAAGTAAATAGATAAAAGATCCAACAATGTAGGAGACAATTTGGCATTCTCTTAGAAAGTTTCATTCCTAGATACTTACCCAACAGAAGTGGTAGTTTTACATTCATATGAAAAAAATGTATATTGATGTTCATAGCAGTTTCACTTGCACTTGTTCAGCAGTCGAAATACCCCACATACTTTACTTTGTGAATGAACGAAGTGTGGTATAGCCATGTGTGGGAAATTCTCAGTGACGTGGTAAGCTACAGTTATCCCTCCGTGCTTGTGTTTCTACATCTGCAATCTCAGCTGTAAGTAACATACATTTAGATCATAAGTAGTAAATATGAACAGGCTTACTGTTACTCTCCAAACAATACAGTATAACAACTATTTGCATACTATTTATACTGTATTAGGAATTATCAGTAATACAGTGTTGTTTATAGAATATGGTAATGGATTTTGAGTTCCAGTAAGGGTTTCTGGAACTAAAACCTCAACAAGTACCAAGAAATAACTATGTGAAAAGTGCAACAATATGGATAAATTTTAGGTTCATCATGAGATATTTAAAAAGCCAGAGTAAAAAAATCTACATACCATAATTATTACATTTATAGGACATATTAATAAGGGGGAAATTATAGAGATTAATGGTAAGTGGTTGTCAGCATTTAGGTAGCAGAAGAGTTGCCTCCTGTAATAGGCTAAACAATAGCTCCCAGGAAAGTCCATGTCTTAATTTCTTTTTTCTTTTTGGTTTTTCAAGACAGGGTTTCTCTGTAGCTTTTGGAGCCTGTCCTGCAACTAGCTTACATAGAGCAGGCTGGCCTTGAACTCACAGAGATCCTCCTGCCTGTGCCTCCCAAGTGCTGGGATTAAAGGCGTGTGCCACTACTGCCCGGCCATATCTTAATTTCTAGAATGTGAGATTATTATCTTACAAGTCAAAGAGATTTTGTGTGATTAAAGATGAAGTAGCTATCCTAACTTACCTGGGTGAGCCCTGAATGTAGTCATAGGGGTTCTCAGGAAGGGCAAATGTATTCATAGGAGAGAAAGTGCCATTGTGAAGACACAGCAAGGTAGTACTAAGATTGTACAAACAGTAGGAGATGGGAGAAGCAAGGACCACATCCTCACCTGAAGCCTCCAGAAGGAGTCAGCACTGTCACACCTTGGTTTTAGCCCATGTAACTTGTTTTGGATTTCTGATATGGAAAACTAAAATTTTATCAACACACAAAGTTTTTGGTAATTCACTACAGGAACAACCAATAAACTAAGAAAGCATAGGAGTGTTCATCCTTTCAGCTACTCTGGACCACGCTGAATGAAGAATTATCTTGGGCCACACATGAAATGCATGAACACTATGAAAAGCTGAAAAGGAAAAAAAATCTATAATTTTCATGATATCCACCGCCATAGATAAGCAAGGAAATCCTCATATAACCAATATGGGATCCTGGTCAGAGTTTGTTTGTTTAAAGCAGATCTCACATTTGTAATCATTAGTAAAAGAAGTGAATACATCTAAGTAATAAAACCTTCATTGGGTTTTTTTTTGTATTATAAAAGGTTAAAAAAAAAGTGGCCTGCATAAACCTAGTGGGATGTCTGCCGTAACTCTTAAGAAATGTATGTTGTCAGAAGTCTTGGTGAGTTCTTAACACTCTTATTATATAATTTGATTCTCGTTTTCCTCTTAGTGTGCCTCAATCTTGAAAGAGTACTTTACATACATAAGTGCTGAAAAGAAGCAATGACATGAATTAGGCAGGAGATTGGGCAGGAGGATGGCTGCAAGTATGAGGTCAGCCTGGACTTCATAATTCTTCCTGTTTCAAAAGAACAAATAAGTATTAATAATTAAAACAAATAAATTTAATCAAAGTAAATTAGCGTTCTAGTTAATTTCAGTAGGTGACTTTCAGCATAAGATTTTCTCATAAGTTATTACTTTGATTAGTAGCCTCATTTTAAGTAGGAGATATGCTGTTCTCACCTTTTTCTTCTTCCTGTGCTCTCCTATCCCTCGCTAGCAATTTTCAAGCTACCTTTAACTATGCCTCAGTCTAGGAACAGGTTTTATAAAGTCATGTCTGGGTGGTTCTACTGCAATATTATTGAAGGACATTGCTGATCCTGATACAAATACATAGTCACAAGACTATGTTTTTGTCTTCTTGAGTCCAGACATTTCTATAGAACTGAAGCCTGGGGCTGTCTATTGATAACATATTCCATAGCATTCTTTTGGAGTGGGAGTAACAAGCGGTATATCTTTATCATAGTGCACCTGTCTCTACTTGCAAAAGGTGAACTGGTCTCATTCCTTCTTATGACATGCAGCATATATTTTAGTAATTAGAGAAATTCTGTTTCCACCTATTAACTGCTTGGGTTGGATTGATGACTAGAGTACAGTCAAAATCAGCCCGCTTATTTGTATTTCTCTTCAGTGTTTTGGTACACAGCTATATTTATTTTTGTTCTGAATGTGTCTCCTGTCTCTAAAGTTTTACCTCTCACTTTTCTGGTTTTTGTTTGTTTGCTTGTTTTGTTTTTTGAGACAGGGTTTCTTCATGTAACAGCCTTGACCGTCCTGGAACTCACTCTGTAGACCAGGCTGGCCTCAAACTCACAGAAATCCCGCTTGCCTCTGCCTCCTGCGTGCTGGGATTAAAGTCATGTGCCACCACCACTGCCTGGGTCTTTTCTGTGTTTTTCTCCTTTTTATTGTTTAGGAATTCTAGACATGCATATAATGTTTTGTTAAATCTACCAACCCCATTCTTGCCTTTACAATTTCTCCCTTAAACCATATACTTTTCTCTTTCAAACCTAATGGGCTCTACTTTTTTGAACTCACAGAGTCCACTTGGTGCTATCTTTATGTGCATACAAATAACTTAACAATAGGCCCAAGATTTAAGAATAGTACTGAGCATTATGAGAGTAATTTTATTGAAATGATTATTACAAATATTTTTTTCTTAAACCAGAGATGAAAATTTGCTCAAGCAGAAATCTTAACCCTTATTATGTAGTTGATTTCTGCTCTGAACCTTCTGAGGCCACATTTGAGCCCTTAAATAGTTAGGTTGTGTACTGTGTGTGGAGGAAGTGGGGATGGTGACACATTGTCATTTTCCTCTTAAGTAAGTTATGACATATGTCTGTGTTTAAAGGAACTATGATTATTCAGTCATTTCACTTTTTCCATACAAGTACGAATAATTGTCTTCTTAATGCTAATTTCTGAATAATCATGAAGTAATTTAGGCATTTAAATATTTATTAGGACTTCAGGGATAGATTAGCGGTAAAATGTTTGCCTCACATGTATCAGGCCCTGGATTTAATTAAACTCTCAGTACTATGTTAAAAAAAAGAGTATTTATATTTAAATCATTGTTCTTCTGAAAGTTTAATTTTCTAGGAACATTCTGTATAAACATCAGAACCAGGAAAGATATATAATAATAAATCACCTATATTTAAAAGTTAGAAAGGGGCCTAAATATAAATGCTTTTATAATTGTCATGAACTTGAAACACTCCAAATGTTCTTCAGTGACTGAATATATAAACAAACTATGTCTTTACGCTTTACACATTACATACTGTGCTACGTAGTGTGTAATGAACTATAGAATAATGCTCAGCAATAAGAGGAATGAACTGGTAGTACATTAAACAAGAATGAACGTGAAAGGCGTAGGGGATAGAAGCTAGTCTCTCAACAATATAATCCATATGATTACGTTTATAAGCTGTTCTTGATATATGTTAGCAAATCCATAGTTGGTAGCTGTTAGGGATTGCTTGATTCTAAAAGCACATTGAAAAGAATTTGGCAGAGGCTCAGAGATGTCTGTATTTTGATTGTGGTATCAGTTATAACTTCATACATATTGCTGTTTGTATGTTTTGTTTACTGTCGCTACTGTTTGCATTGCTGGGTGTCAAACCTTGGGCCTTGAACATGTAAGGTAAGCCTTCCACCATTTAAGGTACATTCCAGAACAACACATGATTTTGAATTCATAAAACTATCTACAGCTAATTTGGTTATGGGATTTTAATTGGACTTTTAAAATAACATAAAATGGTACTTTCGGTTTCAAGTTGTAAGCATGCTTTGCTAAATAATGAAAGAAACTTTCTGGGGATTGGGATAAAGTATCTGAGAAGCTATATGCAAGGAGATAACAAACTGAAATTTAGGGTTAGTATGTGACTTTGATGTGCATTTTGTATTAGGATGGTTGTAAAATGGTCTTTATCTTTGAATATTACTGTCTTGTTGATGGAACTTGATCAAGAAAATTAACTGCCCAGGACATCATCTTATTTTTCTGTAGTTGAGAAGATTGGAACCTATGTTTCTCAAAGTAAAATGCTTCCAATAGGCAGTTTACTCCAATGAAGTTTGCTTTAGTGTAGAAATTTACTTGGCATTAAGTCACAGCAAAGCTCTAGGAAGATACTCCATAATTCTGCTGGTGATTTCGCATAGTCCTTGGCATACATCCTCTAGCTGTAATTGAAGAGAAGTTGCAATCCCAGCACTCGGGAGGCAGAGGCAGGCGGATCTCTGTGAGTTCGAGGCCAGCCTGGTCTACAAGAGCTAGTTCCAGGACAGGAACCAAAAGCTACAGAGAAACCCTGTCTCGAAAAATCAAAAAAAAAAAAAGAAGAGAAGTTGCAATCACTCCCATCTTGTCTATGAAAGTCTAATCTGTATTATTTTATTGCCAGAGAACTCCTTGAGTTTTTGGGTTTTTTTTTTGGGAGGGGGGACAGGGGAGTGGTGGTGGTATTAAATCAGGGTCTCTCTACATATCTCTGACTATCCTGGAACTCATTATGTAGACCAGGCCGGTCTTGAACTCAGAGAGATCTGGTATGCTTCTGCCTCCTCTGTACTGAGATGAAAGGTGTGTTCTTTTCTTTTTGAGACTATAATTTCATCATTTCCCCCTTTCTTTTCCTTTCTATGAACCCTCCTTGCTTTATTTCAAGGTCATGACATTTTTTTTCAGTAATTGTTACATGCATACATATATACGGGTCTACATGTATATATGTGTATATGTATATACATATATATTCCTACATACAACCTACTCAGTCTGTATAATGTTATTTGTGTGTATGTTTTCTTCATTTTTAAATGTTTATTTTAAATACTTTGCAAACCACTAGGTGTGAGTGTAAACAATATAGCACTTGTTTCTCGTATAATTTGCTCTAAAGTAATTTTATACCTCCTTCCCTATAGTTCCCAGAGAAGAGAGGATAAAGCAAAGACACATGTATATAAACACTTGGTTTATGTTCTTATGATAAACTGGATTTAGAAAAATTCAGCTTCTGAAACTATGAACTAGCTGGGCGGTGGTGGCGCACGCCTTTAATCCCAGCACTCAGGAGGCAGAGGCAGGTGGATCTCTGTGAGTTCAAGGCCAGCCTGGTCTACGAGAGCTAGTGCCAGGACAGGCTCCAAAGCTACAGAGAAACCCTGTCTCGGAAAAACTTAAAAAAAAAAAAAGAAAGAAACTATGAACTAGCATATTGTGAAACCACAACATGAGTTGAGTGACTGCAGTTTTGAATTTGTGAGATCTGTTGCTGTCTCATAGGTTCTTCTTGATACATGTTTAACGATATTAAATCAGAAATATTTAAGACTGAAAAGATTGAGGTTGGGTTGTAGAGATGGCCAAGTGGGTTAAGAACACTTCCTATTCTTACAGAGGAACTGAGTTCTGTTCCCAGAAAACATGGCAGGCAGCTCACAGCATTCTGGAGCTCCAGGCTCATGACACACAATGCCTGCTTTTTACTTCCAAGGGTATCTGCACATATATGGCATACACATTCAGCACACTACACCACACATGCACATGACACACAGACACACAGTGTATTTTATGTGTAGGATTGTTTTGGCTGCAGTTCTGTGCACCATAAGTGTGCTGGTGCCTGCAGAGAGCAGAAGAGGGCATCAGATCCCACAGACTAGAACTACAGTTTGTGAACTGCCATGTGGGTGCTGAAAACCCAGTCCTCTGGGAGAGCAGCTGGTACTCTTAACCTTTGAACCATCTCTTCAGTCCCTCTCCCTCCAACATACACACTTTTTGATACTCTAAAACTTGAAGGTAATGTTTGCCTCTTTCAATAGTTTATAAAAAGTAAGCTAGTTTTATGGCTTTATTAATCTTTTTAAATCTTCTACTAGTTTATTGTAAAAATTACATAGGGCAGCATGGTGGTGGCGCACACCTTTATTTTCTTCTTGGGAGACAGAGGCAGGCAAAACTCTCTGAGCTTGAGGCCAGCTTGGTTTACAGAGTGAGTCCAGGACAGTCAAGGCTACACAGAGAAACCCTGTCTCAAAAAACAAACAAACAGCCTGGGGGTGGTGGCACACGCCTTTAATCCCAGCACTTGGGAGGCAGAGGCAGGCAGATCTCTGTGAGTTCGAGACCAGCCTGGTCTACAAGAGCTAGTTCCAGGACAGGCTCCAAAACCACAGAGAAACCCTGTCTTGAAAAACAAAAAAAAGGGGGCTGGAGAGATGGCTCAGTGGTTAAGAGCACTGCCTGCTCTTCCAGAGGTCCTGAGTTCAATTCCCAGCAACCACATGGTGGCTCACAACCATCTGTAATGAGGTCTGGTGCCCTCCTCTGGCCTGCAGACATACACACAGACAGAATATTGTATACATAATAAATAAATAATTTAAAAAAACCCTAATAAATTGTTAAAAAAAGAAAAAACAACAACAACAACAAAAAAACAACCAAACAAAAACCCTGAAAACATAGCTGGGCATGGTAACACTTGCCTTAATAATACCAGCACTGGAAGGGTACCTGTGAGTTCAGAAAGCTATCCTCTTCTACACACCAAATTTCTGGCTAGCCAGTACTACATAGAAAGACCCTGTCTCAAACGAACAAGCAAAGAGCAACAGAAAAGGAAGTGTATCTTCATAGACAAAACACCACCGTATTGTACATTCTTTTCTAATTTTTGTGTGTCGGTGTCTATATCTGTCTGTGTGTCTGCACATTCTCACACTCTGTTCAGTAGTCTGCAGAGGACAGAAGAGGTTTCAGATCCCCTTGAGCTGGAGTTACAGGCAGTTTTAAACTATCTGACATATGGGAAATATGGGAAGTAAATTCTGGTCCTTTGGAAGAGTGGCAAGTGCTCTTAAGTGCTGAGCGGTCTCTACAGTCCCTTTACAGTCTTATTTTGTTTTTCTTTTTGTTAAGTGTTTCCTTTTAATTATTAGGAGTCTACATTGATTATGCCTATCTATAATCACATCATTCCAAAGGCCAAACCACAGAATTGCTGATTAGAGGTAAGCCTGAGTTATATAACAACACTTCTAGAAAAAACTTGTTATAGATAGACCAGGGCTTTAATATTTTGTTGTTGCTGTTCATTGATTGGTTTCTATCTCTAAAATGAGAAGAGTTGTGTATATTGAGTTGTTTTCTTGGGAAGTTTCTTTCTTTCTTTCTTTCTTTTTTTTAATGTGTAGCCCAGGCTGGCCTCGAACTCTTGATCCTCCTGCCTCTGCCTCCTTCAGCAAATCCTACCGGTGTGCGACACCACAACCGGCGGGAAGTTTCTTTCTTGAATAGCTCTACTAGATTCAAGCTGCATCGAGTTATTGATAGTTAGTTACATTTGCTTTGGTAATTAAACATCATTACTGCTATTAATTTTTTTTCAGCATGGATGACTCCACACATGTAGTCAGTAAGAGCTAGTTCACTTTTGTTTTTCTTTCAGTCATCTCTCTTAGGTTTTTAATTAAATCTAGGTGCCTTAATATTTGTTTCAGTTTAAATGGAAATATTTTAGCATATTATTATAATTAAAATGATTTTTTCAATAAAGGAAATCTTGTCAGTTTCTAATATAAATGGAGGATAAATGATTAATTATTACATAGCTCTGAAATTCTTTGGAAAAGTCTAGCTCAGAAATGATTTTCTGAGACTATGATACATTTAAAGCATCTTGATTAAGTGTTACATCTCTCAAGAGAGTACTTCTTATAACTAAATGATGTTGTGTGTGTGTGTGTGTGTGTGTGAGAGAGAGAGAGAGAGAGAGAGAGAGAGAGAGAGAGAGAGAGAGAGAGAGAGAATGTCCCACTGTGTTACTCAACAGTATTTTCCTGCCTCAGCCTCCCAAGTAGCTGGAGTGATAGGTGTATGCCACAGTGCCCAGCTGAAATGATTCAATTTGAGAGCTGGAGCAGTTAAAAACACTGGCTATGCCAGGCAGTGGTGGCGCACACCTTTAATCCCAGCACTCAGGAGACAGAGGTAAGCAGATCTCTATGAGTTCTAGGCCAGCCTGATCTGCAAATGAAGCCCTGTTACACAGGGAAACAGTCTCGAAAAACCAAAAACCAAAACAACAAAAATGACCATTGAACTAGCATGGATTCTATCCATATACATTGTCCAACAGGCTGCTGTTATCATAAACTGAAACCTGGTGATGGCTGAATGATACCTCCCTATTGTCTCTGGCATCTGGTACACTTTCTGTTCCTGTAAATTTGTCTTGATTGACTCAATTGTATAATATTATTATTATTATCAATTTAATATGTTTTTTCTTACTTTTTCCCTTGGACATAAGGATTGAATATGATAAAATTATAAAATTTTCCACTTAGAAATGTAATACTAAGTGGTATCTGCAAAAAAAATATTAAACATTAAAAAAAAAAGTACACACACCTTTTAATCCCAGTATTTACTAGCAAGGCAGTTACAGAAAGCTCACTGTGAGTTCAAGACCAGTCTGCTCTACAAAGAGAATTCCAGAGCTATATAGTGAAATCTCTCAAAAAAAATATACAAAAAAAAAAGCCCTAGAATAAGTTAAGTTTACTGTGTGTGTTGCTTACTTTTACAGTTACTTAATTTTAAGTTATTTTTACAGGAAAAGAGAACTAACAATTCTTTACAACTGGAATGTGCTTGATCTTAGAACAAAGGTCAGAATATACCAAAGGTTCACATATATGTAAGTATATAAAATAAGAAACAGAAAATATGCATGAGTTGGTAGGGTTTATAAAGCATCTTTCATTTTAAGATACTTTCACATTTTTTAAATGTTGAAGGTCAAATATAAGATACTTTAGTTGGATGTTATAAACAGGAGCAGACAATAAATGGTATAAAATATTTACTTTCTGTAGCACAAATTCTAATTGTTCTTAATAAAAAAAACTTGGAGTCAGATATTATGGAGAGAAAGCTGAGAGATCCGAGAAACAGTGCAGCCAGCCACTCGAGAGACCTTTTACCTCTACTGAATCCTCAGACCAAAAGGGCGATCCTGTCCTCAGACTGCCTCCTCAGACTGGGTCCTCTGATTGGCAGCTTCAGACTACACCCTCATAATGCAGTGAGCTCCTGTCTCCTCCTGCTTTATGTTCTCTCCACCCAGCCATATCTCTCCTGTCTCTTTTAAAGTGGATTTAGGGGAGGGAAAAATAATCAAAATGTATTGTATGGGTTTTTTGTTTGTTTGGTTTTTTGTTTTTTAATACAGGGTTTCTCTGTAGCTTTGAAGTCTGTGCTGGAACTAGCTCTTGTAGACCAGGCTGGCCTCGAACTCACAGAGATCCGCCTGCCTCTGCCTCCCAAGTGCTGGGATTAAAGGCGTGCACCACCACCGCCCATCTTAGAAAGTGAGAGGGAAGAAAATAGAAATTAAAAGGAAGAAAGAGAAGAGAATGGCCAGGATAGCAACATGCTCTTTCTTTTATTTTCTACATCATTTCATATTTTACATTTAGTCCTCTAGTCCATTTGGGGGGCTTTGCTTGTATATACAAATCCGAAAGTATCTTTTCCCAAGTGGCTATGAACATTTCCCAGTAATACAGCAAGTTTTTCTTTTGGGTCACCAACCAGTTCCCAAATCACAACACAAAAATTTCTTATTAGTTATGAATGCTCAGTTTATTGTAGGTTTGTTTTTAGCTAGCTCTTTTATCTTAACCTGTTTCTCTTTTATCAACCTTATGCCTCGGGGTTTTGTGCCTTTTTTTTTTTCCTATATGTCCTACTTTTTCTGCTTCTTCCATGTTTGGCTGGCTGGAGCTGCCTGGTTCCTTTGCAGCATCTCCCTTGTTCCCTCTTCTCCCCTCCTCTTCCCTCTCCTCCCCTCCCCTCCTCTTCCCTCTCCTCCCCTCCCCTCCTCTTCCCTCTCCTCCCCTCCCCTCCTCTTTTCTGTTTCTCCCAAGCCAAGATTTCCCCTCCTACTTATTCTCTCTGCCCACCAGCCTTACCTATCCCTCTCCTGCCTAGCTATTGGCCATTCAACATTTTATTAGACCAATCAGGCACTTAGGAAGGCAAGGTGAAGTAGCAATACATCTTTACATAATTAAACAAATGTAGCCTAAATAAATGCAACACACCATTACACAGTTAAAATAACAGTCTATAGAAGAAACAAATGTAACACATATTTCATAGTTAAATATTCAACAACACAGTATTCTTTATTAGAAGTCTACTTTTCTCCTATTTTTCATGGGTAGTACTTTATTTATTTATTGATTGATTGATTGATTGTTTTTTGAGACAGAGTTTCTTTCTGTAACAATCCTAGCTGTCCTAAAACTAGCTCTTGTAGACCAGGCTTCCTTGAACTCAGAAAGATCTGCCTGCCTTTGCCTTCCGAGTCCTGGGATTAAAGACATATGAGACCACTGCCCTACTGGATGGTACCTTTAATGCATACTAAATTTCTAATTTTATGTTTATATAAATTTCTGCACATATTCTTTTTTTTTTTTTGGTTTTTCGAGACAGGGTTTCTCTGTGGCTTTGGAGCCTGTCCTGGAACTAGCTTTGTAGACCAGGCTGGTCTCGAACGCACAGAGATCCACCTGCCTCTGCCTCCCGAATGCTGGGATGAAAGGCGTGCGCCACCATCGCCCGGCTCTGCACATATTCTTGTCTCTTATAGTCTCCTCTCTATCTGAATGTCAATGCCACAGTAATATAACTATGATAGCTTTCTAATAAGTTTTAAAGACTGAAATACCATTTTCTTCTTTTAAAAATAATGTTTGTTTTTATTTTATGCATGTGATTATTTTGCTTGTATGTATGTATGCATGCAAGCATGCAGTGGGTGTGTGCCTAGTACTGACAATACTGTTTATAAATTAATTTTAAGCCGGGTGGTGGTGGCGCACACCTTTAATCCCAGCACTCGGGAGGCAGAGGCAGGCGGATCTCTGTGAGTTCAAGGCCAGCCTGATCTACAAAGGGAGTTCCAGGACAGGCTCCAAAGCTACAGAGAAACCCTGTCTTGAAAAACCAAAAAAAAAAAAATTAATTTTACTGGAATTTATGTCTTTCTAATGCTGAATTATTCTGTTGATGAATATTGTGGTATGTTTTTACATTCTTTTTTTTTTTTTTTTTTGGTTTTTTCTAGACAAGGTTTCTCTGTGGTTTTGGAGCCTGTCCTGGAACTAGATCTTGTAGACCAGGCTGGTCTCGAACTCACAGAGATCCGCCTGCCTCTGCCTCCTGAGTGCTGGGATTAAAGGCGTGCGCCACCACCGCCCGGCTTTACATTCTTTTAAAAATTATATTCTTAATGTTTTCAGGTTTTCCTCATAAAGAATCTTAGTTTATTTTTATTTTATCTAGGTAATTTCTCTTGTTGTTTGAGGCTAGAATCCAGAAAATCATACACACACTAGGCAGACACTAGCACTGTGCTATTTTCATAGCCTTATCTTACTTTTTTGATTTTTTTCTCTTAAAACACACGCACACATGCAGGCATGCATGCACTCAAGCTTGCGGTATTATGCACGCCATCAAGTGCTTTACAATTTAATGTTTATTCACCCCTTGGTTTTCTGAGACAGTGTCTCACTAACAGGCTAGCCTGGAACTCACCATGTAGCCCAGGCAGGTTCAAATGTTCAGCCTTTCCCTCTTCTTCCATCACATTCAACTTCTGTTATATCTTAGAATTGTTTGCTTTTTGATTTATATGAAAATGAAAAGATTTTTTATCACAAATATACAGTAAGCAAAGTAAATATAACTAATGACAATTAGGAAGACATTTGTAATGCATACCCCATAAGTAAGCCCCCCCCCCATAATTTGTTCAGAATTGCTGAAAAGATATTTAAACATATAACTGTATAGACAAAAATCAGAGGTAAGAAAAAAACTTAAGATAAAAAAAAAAAACCAAGGGAGCTGGAGAGATGGCTCAGTGGTTAAGAGCATTGCCTGCTCTTCCAAAGGTCCTGAGTTCAATTCCCAGCAACCACATGGTGGCTCACAACCATCTGTAATGAGGTCTGGTGCCATCTTCTGGCCTGCAGACATACACACAGACAGAATATTGTATACATAATAAATAAATAAAATATTTAAAAAAAAACCAAAAAAGAAAACCTTAAAAATAAATCTTTAGGGGCTGGAGAGATTGCTCTGTGGTATTGTTCTTGTGGAGAACCTGATTTTGGTTCCAGGCATGTGGGTCACATAGCTCACATTTGATTGTTGTGATCCCTCCAGGGGATCTGCTATGCTTTTCTGTCCTTCACATTGATACACACACACAATGACAGGGTGAACTTCTTTGTATGTGGCTTCCTGGGGTGTCATTTATAAAGAGGGTCGGTCCAGACTGGCTGATGTACAGTTGTGGGAGGCTAATATGAGCCTTTCTGCAGGTTCTTCCCATTTGTACAATGTCTGCCATGCAAATAGTGGTCATGGACAAAGGTTTGAGTCACAAGGCTCAGGGCTTCAGTGCTTCGCTGTCAGGGTGCAACGTTCTTCGGCCAACAGCTTGAAATTCTTGTCTAAATTACTAAGTAGACCAGTCTTATTTCCTAGCCTCTTACTAATATTTTTCCCTTCATAGGTAATAGAAGCACTGAAAAGCATATACAGAAAGGTTAATCCAGGAAAAGGGAGAAACAGACCAAGGCTCCAGCTGTGACTTCCTGTAGGGAAGGGGAAGCTGAAGCCAGGAGATAAATGAGACAGCCCTGGTTTTTTGGTTTGGTTTTTTTTTTTTGTTGTTGTTGTTGTTTTGTTTTGTTTTTAAAAGACATGACTGGCAGTCCTTCCCGCAGGACTTCCCACTTACCACAAGCTTTAACTCTATTGGAGGAACTTGGTATAATCATGACTCCTCCTGAAGGATAGGCCAGCATTGGGTAAGAAAACCATTTTGTTGCTCCATATACTTTGAAGGTCTGTAGCTAGGTGCCATGTTAAAATGGTCAGATGCTCTTGGAGACCAGAAAACAGGGAACAGTAGAATCTGGGAAGGTGGGTTGGAGATGACTACAAGTAGCCCTGGAGGAAGTTTTACAGTGGTTGAGCTCACCAAGGTTTTTTTTTTTTTTGTTCCCAGGTGCTAGGCCTTTTACCCAAAGAATTAAAAATGGAGACTCACCCAGATTTACATGAGTTGTAGATAACTTCAGTGCAGATTAGAAAAGAATACATGTCAAGAGTGACAGTGGGTCTCATGAGAGACGGTACTCCAGAGCCCTGATTATTGTTTGGGCCTTTCTTTTATGGGGTTCAAGTGATTCCTAGTGTTCTCTATTTTGGTTGATAGATTGGATCACATAGTCATTTTTTCTACTGTGCTTGTCCCCATAATGCATCAGATTTTAATCTTAAGCACACTCAATCATGTGTAGACATAAGATGGTAAATAGGGTTCCTCCCTAAAAGTTCTCTTGAGGACACAGTTTTTCTTTAATGCATAAACAGCCAAAACCAGTTCAGGCTGGATTGGTCTTCTCATTTACTCTACATTGGGAATATATTTGAAAAGAAAGTGTCTGTGCTTGATTGTTGTTAGGGGAAGAGAAACATCATTGTCAAGAGAGGGGTGAATGTGCAACCTAATATAGGGGGGGTTGGAGGTTGCTAGGTACATTGTTTGGGGATATACAGATAAAGGAGCTGGTCTTCCAAGACCATTATTAGAAAAGAAGGTTGTAAATAATTCAATCCAAGCAGGGTCCCAGGTTATTAAGCTATCCTGTGTTTGCTGGCCTCAGCTGAATGTGTATACACTGAGAAGCTTGGGCAACAGGTGCTTGGGCAGTTCTATGCCAACCTCAGCAGCCAAGGAGTTCCATTAATCTTTTAGTGACCTCAACTCAGGCCAATTTGTGGTTTTGACGTAGAAAAGAATTTCATTACTATCTAGAATTAAGCAGACTTGGAGATTTCTTGTTTTTGTTGTTGTTGGTTGGTTGGTTTTAGTTTTAGTTTTAGTTTGGTTTCTTATTTTTTGTTGATGTTGGCTGTCCTTCTGTATATGTGTTGTTTTTATTGGTTAATGAATAAAGCTGTTTTGACCAATGGTTTAGCAGAGGAAAGCCAGACATGAAAGCCAAACATATATATATGTGTGTGTGTATATGTGTATATACATATATGTGTGTGTGTGTGTGTGTGTGTGTGTGTGTATATATATATATATATATATATATATATATATATATATAGAGAGAGAGAGAGAGAGAGAGAGAGAGAGAAAGAGAGAGAGAGAGAGAGAGAGAGAGAGAGAGAGAGTAGGTGGAGCCAAAGAGACACCATGTAGCTACGGACGGAGAAGGATGCTGCCAGAACTTTTCCGGTAAATCATAGCCTTGTAGCGATACATAAAATAATAAAAATGGCTTAATTTAAGATATAAGAGCTAAGCCGGGCAGTGGTGGCGTACGCCTTTAATCCCAGCACTCGGGAGGCAGAGGCAGGCAGATCTCTGTGAGTTCGAGACCAGCCTGGTCTACAAGAGCTAGTTCCAGGACAGGCTCCAAAACCACAGAGAAACCCTGTCTCGAAAAACCACACACACACAAAAAAAATAAGAGCTAGCTAGAAATATGCCTGAGTCATCAGCCAAACAATGTTGTAATCAATATAGTTTCTGTGTGATTATTTGGGTCTGGGCAGCAAGAAACAAACGAGCAGTCTCTGCCTACATTTTGTTTTTCAAAACAGGGTTTCTCTGTGTAGCCCCGGCTGTCCTTGAACTCACTCTGTAGACTAGACTGGTCTCAAACTCAGAGGTCCTCCAACCTCTCCCTCCCAAGCGCTGGAATTAAAGGCATGAGCCACCACTGCCCGACTTTATCAAATATATTTTAATATAGACTTTCAACATGAAGGTTAGGAGAAAAAGTGCTAGAAAAACAGACAAGAGAACATGAATGTGGGGTTGAGAGAGCTGCTAAATGTAGGTATGAGCTTAAGGAAGCCCTGCAATTGTCTTAGCAGGAGCCATATCTACCATTTTAGTGGTTCTCAAATTACATCTTAGAAATTACAAAGAAACCTTTTTGTTTGTTTTGTTGTTTTTCTTTTTTCTCCCTTTAGGTAAGTGAGATTATAGGGTGACTTCAGAGATAACTTGTATGGAGTTACAATCTCATAAAGTAAATTCTAAAGCCACTAGGGTTACACAAGGGGTTTAGGACATGATCTTTTCCTACAAAGGAATTTCAGGTGAGATTCCTAGAAAATTGCAGGTTTGTAGCTATGAAGGGAGAAAGGATCTAAGCAGTTGTTGATTGTGCTATAATTCTGTATCTCTGAGGGAAAAAGGCTTCAACATGACTTCTGAGTAAGGTGTTCCTCTCCTTCCGATGTCTCTGTAATTTTCTCTGACTATTTTGCTTCAGTGTGATAGTCACTTCAGTCTCATTCCTTACACAGGGACTGGAAAACTGTCACTCTGGCAGATAGAGGTCTGTTTCCCTAGTTCTTTCTCTTAGTGCATAACTCTGCTTTTCCTTTCTAATACACTTCAGAAGACAGAAGACACAACCCAGGCTGCATAAACTCGGTTGTGTCTAGGGGAAGTGAAAACCTACTGGATCCACAGATCACAAAGCTAAGTTTGACTAGCAACAACCATGTCATGAAGGGAAGCATCTAAAGTGAGTTCAGTGTGATGGACACATGATTCTTGACCAGTCTTCTTACCAGAGTTGTTAGGGTCAGAGCATAGATCCACCTTAGTTCAGCCACCCACCCTAAAGGCCAATGAAAACAGTCAGACACTGTTGGAGAAGGGAGCTGCTTGTTCTGACTGGCCGCCCGGCTTGCTTAGCCCTGAAATAATCACACAGAAACTGTATTAACTAAAACACCACTTGTCCCATTAGCTCTAGCTTCTTTTTTTTTTTTTAATTTTTCGAGACAGGGTTTCTCTGTAGCTTTTGGTTCCTGTCCTGGAACTAGCTCTTGTAGACCAGGCTGGCCTGGAACTCACAGAGATCCGCCTGCCTCTGCCTCCCGAGTGCTGGGATTAAAGGCGTGCGCCACTACCGCCCGGCTAGCTCTAGCTTCTTATTGGCTAATTCTTATATTAATTTAACCCATTTCTATTAATCTGTATATCACCACGTGGCAGTGGCTTACCAGCAAAGATTCGGCATGTCTGACTCTGGTAGCAGCATGGCATCTCTCTGACTCTCCCTTCTTCCTCCCAGCATTCAGTTCTGTCTTCCCCTCCTACCTAAGTTCTGCCCTGCTATAGGTCCAAAACAGTTTCTTTATTCATTAATGGTAATCACAGCACACAGAGGGGACTCCTACATCAAGACACAGCATAGTGAAAAAGAGAAAAAGGAAATTTATTCTATGTAGCCATATACATATGAGAAGAGGAACAAAGTTATAATGACTCCCCCTCCCCGCAAATCCTTCTTCAGCTTCTTAAGTTTTTGTTTTGTGTGTGTGTGTGTGTATGTGTGTGTTGTATATGTGTATGTAGGTGTGGGTATACACTTGTCCAGTGTGCATTTGGAGTCCAGAAGATACTTGGCATCAAGTATCTTTCTCAGTGACTCTCCACATTATTTTGGGGGAGCGGGTTTTTTAACTGAAGCTGAAGCTCCCTAAATTGTCTAGCTTGGCTATTCAACTAGTTTCAGGAATATTCCTGTCTCCACTTACTTAGCATTTTAGTTCTAGGAATATGCCACACACCTAGGTCTTTGTTTGGTTTCACATGGGTCTGGAGGAACTGAACTTTGGTCCTCATATTTGGGTGGCAACCACTTCACTGACTTAGCCAGCTTGCCAGCTCAGGCTTAGATTTAAATAGAAGACAAGGTATGACTAAGGTGGCCAAGGTGTGGTCATGTGCATCATTGCTTGGCTTCAGTAAGTTGTGAGAACCGTGTGACATAAATACCTTTCTGTGAGACCGGCCCATCCTGTTGTTGGCCACAGCCTCCCAGTCTTTTCTTTTCACAGTGTAAAAGTCCCTGGAAAATTCCACTTTTGGGGGAAACCATTTTTTTCAGTAGTATGATGGGAAGCACCTGTGTGTCTTTAGAATATTTTCAGTACTGATAGGATGGATGCCTTGAGCCTGGGCAAGGAACTAGCCTGAATGGATGGAA
Source organism: Microtus pennsylvanicus (assembly GCF_037038515.1). Classification (NCBI taxonomy): domain Eukaryota; kingdom Metazoa; phylum Chordata; class Mammalia; order Rodentia; family Cricetidae; genus Microtus; species Microtus pennsylvanicus. The sequence continues at coordinate 20,842,087 of NC_134587.1, forward strand.
TGAAGGACTCCAGCTTCAACCCTGACCCCCTACACACATGTACCTGGCAGATGCAAGTTATCAGAAGATCCAGGAGGAAGTCACTCCAATTCTTTCTTATTTGGTAACAATTGGTGTTAACATGTTTAAAGTATTTTTGAACTTTATTTCTAAATTCTTTTTTTTTTTCTTTTTGGAGACAGGGTTTCTCTGTGGTTTTGGAGCCTGTCCTGGAACTAGCTCTTGTAGACCAGGCTGGTCTCTAACTCACAGAGATCCACCTGCCTCTGCCTCCCAAGTGCTGGGATTAAAGTCGTGTGCCACCACCGCCCAGCTATTTCTAAATTCTTTGATTTTTTTTTATTATCTTTAAATTTGTTCCCAATTTTTAGTGTGTGGTCAAATTTTATCTCTTACTCTTCTCTTACTCATATTTTACTTCCTTTTGGTTAATCTTCTGTACTTTCCACATTTATTATGTTCTTAGCATAACTTTTTACTTCATAACTTATGCTTAGCATTATCTTTTGCTGTATTGTTTTTTATAGTTATTGCTGGTGTGCAATTAACTTTAATTGATTTTGATTTTTTCAGTGTCTGGTTTGGTTTATCATTATTGCTGTGAAAATGGTTTGTTCTCTTTGAGTAGTATACAGAATTAATCTTTCAAAAGAAGACTACTCACTGAGACGATCTCCAGATAAAGCCAGAAGGGATGACCATCCCAATACATGTTGCAGATCACAATTTAGGAACCCAAAAACATGAAAAGGCAGGGCAACATGACTCTAGCAATATACCACAACCCCTAAGCACCAAATCTGAAATACTGAAAAGGTTATCATTCTGGAGAAAGTATTTAGAAGTCTCTTTTTAAGAATGATCAATGACCTCAAAGAGAATTCAAACAACCAAGTGAATGAAGAATGAAAGAAACTGGGCAAGAAATTTGGCAACATGGATAAGAAAATCAGGAAGGAAATTGAGACTTTGAAATATAAACTCAGAAATATTGAAAATGAAAAGTTACAAAGCAAATTCACTAAAAGACTAGGTCAATCAGAAGATAGACTCTCAGGCATTGAAGACAGTCAAGGAAATTCTACATTCAGACCTCAATAGAGGAAAAGGAATGACTATTCTTAAGAGACAAAGCCTAAGAAACCAAGGAAGTAAATTAATGTCCTAATATGTATACTAAAGTCATTGAAAGTGTGTGCAACTAAATCATAGCAGGAAAAATCCTTGAATTTAGGAAAAGATATGGATATCAATTAGATGTAAGTTTCAAGTAAAAAGTGACAGTTTATTTATAAGGAAATTTATAAGGAAAACATGTAATGATACATTTCAGTCACAAAAATTAAATAATTGGTGACCAATACCACATGTCTCAAACTTGTATTTCAGGATCATTGGATAAATGGCATTCCAATATAAGCACAAACTAATTCACAAACAATACTCTAGCATTGCCAATATATACTGAAGAAATGTTACACATGGGCTAAGGCAGGGGCTCAGTTGATAAAGTGTTTGCCTGTTAAGCACTAAGTCCCAGGATCCACAGCACCATAAATAAAACTAGGCAAGGTAGTACATGCCTGTGATCTCAGTACTCAAGAGGTAAAAGTAGGAGGATCAGAAATCCAGGGTCATCTTCTGCAAATAGAGTTCCAGCCAACCAAGGATATGTGAGACCCTGAAAGGAAGGAAGGAAGGGAGGGAGGCAGGGATGTAGGGAGGGAGAGAGGAGAGGGGAGGAAAAGGGGAGAGAAGAGGGAAAGAGAAGAAAGGGAAGGGGAAGAAGGGAAAGGGAAGGGAAGAGGGAGAGAAGGAAAGAAAAGACTTGTGGGGCGTGGGAAGGAGGGAAAAGAAAAAGAAAAAAGTGGGTCATTTATAGAAGAGGAAGAAAGTCACTTATCAGCTCAGGAAAGAATTAATTTCATGAGAGAACCACTGGGAAAATGTTAGCATGTCTATTTCAGTATAGCAGTGAACCCCTAGGATGAGTGAAAAGAAATAAAAAAATGAATAGTATTCAAACCAGTTAGGAAAATTATCAACAACATTACAGGAATCAACAAATACTTCTCAATATTAACGTGACATAAAATGGTCTTTTTTAAAACTTTTATTTAACTTTATTTTATGTGCATTGGTTTGAGGGTATCAGAGCCCTTAGAACTGAAGTAACAGACAATTGTAAGCTGCCATGTGGTTGCTGGGGATTGAACCTGGGTCTTTTTGGAAGAGCAGCCAGGGTTCTTAACCACCGAGTCATCTCTCCAGCCCCATAAAATGGTTTTAACTCTCAATTAAAAGATGCAGACTAGCTGATTTGATTTGCAAAAATAATTCTGAGGGGCTGGAGAGAATGACTCAGTGGCTAAGAGCTCTTAACTGTTCTTGCTGAGGACCTGAGTTTGGTTCAAAACACCCACAAGGTAGTTACTGTCTGTAACTTCCATTCCAGGGGATCCAGTACCTTTTCTGACCTCTCGAGACATCTGCTGTGGTATAAATATATACACTCAGGCATACACATATACAACTAAGTAATAAAAATAATTTCCAACTATTTATTGTTGGCATGCCCATGTCATGAGCCCCACCCCCCAGAGACCATCAGATAAGAGTTGAAATTCCTTCACCTGGCCAGCCTATATCAAAGCAAGTCCATTCTAGCTGACAGAATGTGGTTAATTTTTCCTTTTTAGTTTCAAATCCATCTTTTTGTGTGCTAGTCTTAAACTCCTAAAAATGGTGGAGTATCAGAGTCAAGGAAGTGGGAGTACTTGGCTTCTGTCCCATAATGTCAGTCTCTAGTGTCAGACACAAGACAAACAGTTCAAAAGCAACAAAACAATGCAGATTCCTCCTGGTCAGCTGGAGGTCAACTTGTCACCAGTCCATCAATGGGGTGTGACCCCACCTCGTCTGTTCATAGAAACCAGAGGATCCAAGATCCAATCCTGTACAGAAGGGTCCTGGGACGTCCTCCCAGTTCCCTGACCTGTGGTCCTCCAGCATATCCACCCAGATCTTTGCAGGCAACTTAGAAGTGGGTCCGGTCAAAGAACAGCACGCGACAGAGACAAAGTGAAACTAAATGAGACAGACAGGCAGACACAGATTGATTTTCACTGGCCGGTCTTAGGCTCCCCAGGTTGGGAGTCCTAATGGGTCTGGGGGATCCCGGACGTGCTCCCAGATGTTCTACCCGCATCACGAGCCCCCCAGATACCACCAGGAGTCTGAGTTCATATGCGAAAGCAAAGAGCCTTTATTGCAAGTTTGAGCTTGGGCACTCTGTCTGTTCCAACACAGCGTTTAGATCAGGAAGAGTCTCGAGCTCAGTTGAGGCAGGAATTTTAAGGAGTAAAGGATGAGGGCTGGGAGGTAAGGTAATTCTAGATTCAAATGGGGGTTTGAATCCTGATTGGGCAGGAGTGGGAAGATGGTTCAGAGGTTAAAAGCACTGGCTGCTCTTCCAGAGGTCCTGAGTTCAATTCCCAGCAACCACATGGTGGTTCACAACCATCTATAATGGAGTCTGGTGTCCTCTTCTGGCATGAAGGTATACATGCAGGTGGAACACTGTATACTTAGTTAAATAAATAAAATCTTTAAAAAAAGACAACCTCATTTAAAAAAAGAAAAGAAATGTCCTAGTGAGACACATCATTTTGCACAATGAGAGTTCTAATATTTGAAGGGAAATGCTTTAATATATATTTCTTACCAAATTTAGAGAAACTTGAGGGTTTTTTTTTTTTTTTGGTTTTGTTTGAGACAGGATCTCACTATGTAGTTCTGGATGGCCTGAAACTCACAGACATTCACATACAGAATTCTACTTCTCAAATACTAGGATTAAAGTCGTGCTCCACTATGCTTGGCAAATTTAGAGAAAATTTTGCATGTTTAATGTGTTGGTGAGTCCGTATAGAAACAGACATTCTTATACACAGCAGTAGAAATTGCTATCATCCCATAGAAGTGGATATAATACAATATGTGTTCACACTTTAAAGCTACAATTCTTTTTGGGGGGGGGGATTTTTCGAGACAGGGTTTCTCTGTAGCTTTTGGTTCCTGTCCTGGAACTAGCTCTTGTAGATCAGGCTGGCCTCGAACCCACAGAGATCCACCTGCCTCTGCCTCCCGAGTGTTGGGATTAAAGGCGTGCGCCACCACCACCTGGCTCAAGCTACAATTCTGTCTTTTTATCTAAAGGTGTTTTTTTTTTGAGAATTGTATATATGAGTACTCGGCTTACATTATTTCTAGCTCTTCTACACTCCTTCCAACGCCTACCGTAACCCTTCATCACCCCTCAAATTTATGATCTCTTCTGTAGTGATATTTCATTTGTATTTTAATCAATAATGCTTTCCTGAAGATCAGAGAGTAAAACAGCATCACTGGTCAGCCTTACAAACTAGGCAGTGGTGACACACACCTTTATTCCAGGAGCCACACTAGTTTACCATAGAAACCAGGTGGTAGTGTTGCACACCTTTAATCCCAGCCCTAGAGAAGAACATAAAATGAGAGTACACAACTCTCAGACACAGTTTCATTCTGAGATTCCTGGAGGCAGGATCACCATTTCAGACTGAGGTGGAGGTGAGAGCCAGTGGCTGGTTGTTTTGCTTTCTGACCTTCAGATTGAACTCCAATTTCTGTCTCTGGATTTTTATTAATCATGCTACACTCTTATTCCTTAATTATTGTTTTACACACACAACCTATTGATCTATTGAGTATATTTTGTGTTACTCATATGTACAGGTTTTTAGGGATGACACTTGTATTAGATAACCATCAGGGAGTTTGTCCTTGGAAAAAACTGATTCTCCCTCTCTAAACAACCATTGATTGCTTATAGCTCTTCATCTGGAGTGGGGCTTTGTGAAATTTCTCTTATCCACATTGGCATATCAACTGGTGTTGTCATTACTAAGGTCTTGCTTAGATAGTTAACAGCGTTGAGATTTAATGGGTGCAACCTCTCTTTCAGGTCTAAAAGACACAGACTCATATGTGTCATGGTTCTCTGGGTTTTAGAATAGTTTTACCCCATCTTGAGTGATGTTTCCTGAGCCTTAGTTATAGGGGTTACGTGGTAGGTGCACCAATTTAGGATGAGCACCCCACAGAATCTTGGAAATGTTTTCTCTGAGGACCACCTCTCATAGTTTCAGAAGGTGCTATTTAAAGTATCAAGAAAAAAAAACAATCAGTACTACCAGCTGTAAAGCCTATAAACCATAACAATAACTGGTCTGTCAAGATAACCTCATATGGTGGAATAGTGGCACTTTTATCCATGGGCAACCAACAACTGACTAATTGGACATAAGATCTGCCAGGTAGGAGGGAAATCATGCTTGGTACTATAAACATAAAGAACTTTCCATGGCTGATGAAGTCATAGACCCTAGAGGAGAACATATACTACTGCCAGTAGGATTTCTTTCTTTTTTTTTCCTTTTTTTTTAAAACATGTATTTAATTAGAGGTGGGCAGGGTGCCTTGGTATACAAGCAAAGGTTAGAGGGTGACTTGAAGAGTTGGTTCTCTCCTTCTAACATGTGGGTTTCAGGGATTGAGTCAGGTTATGTAGCATGAATAATAAAAATCCAGTGACAAATACTGGGGTTCAACCTGAAGATCAGAAAAGCAAAGCAGCCAAGCCACTAGAGAGCTCTTACGTCTATGAAATCTTCAGACTGAAAGAGAGCCAGCTCCTGTCTCATCGCACCTTATATTCCTTTCTAGTGCTGGGATTAAAGGCGTGCACCCCAACCACCCAGCCTCGATGACTAACTAATGTGGCTGCTGAAATTAAAGGTGTGTATGCCACCACTGTCTGACCTGTATGACTGGCTAGTTGGGTTGTTTCGCATTCTGGTCTCCAGACAAGCTTTATTTATTAAAATACACATAAAATATCACTACAGGTTGTCAGGCTTGTCAGCAATGCCTTAACCAGTGAGTCCTTCCTCTGTATCCCCGCCAATATAATTTCTAACTGGAATCTAAATATGTATCCCTTTGACCACAGTTAAGTATAGCTTTCATCCCTAGTCAAGCTGCTTTTTGCAAAGATGGAGACTGTTAGCCGTGCGGTGGTGGCGCACGCCTTTAATCCCAGCACTTGGGAGGCAGAGGCAGGAGGATCTCTGTGAGTTCGAGACCAGCCTGGTCTACAAGAGCTAGTTCCAGGACAGGCTCCAAAACCACAGAGAAACCCTGTCTCGAAACCCCCCCCCCAAAAAAAGATGGAGACTGTTACAGAGATCAACAGTTCAGTTTTTAAGAGTATAAAAAAATTAGAGGCTAGAGAGACATCTGAGTGGTTTAAAATACTTGCTGTTCTTGTAGAGAATCTGGGTTTGGTTCCACGACATTGAGTGGCTCCACACTATCTGTAATTCCACCTCCAGGAGATCCAATGCTTCTGTCTTACAAAGAATATAAAAATAATTTAAAATATAATCACTGTGCATAAGGATGTGAGGACAAACCACATATCTACCAGAAGGTAATGATTCACTAAACCATTGTATATCACCACATCTGTTCAACACCAGGCTATCAAATGAAGGGGAAATATCACTGTAAATTACTGGCCTGGTTTCTAGGTTCAGGGGCCCAACAGGAAAAGGTACCAATCACCAAGCCTGAAGGTCAGTCTTCACATGGTAGAGGGAGGAAGTTCTCCTCCTCAATGTCTGGCCTCCACACATTGACTGTGGTACATCTTACCCCTTCCATCAATAAATGAATGGAATAAAAAATTTAAACTGAGGGTCAGAAAGCTATGTAGCTTCTCTGTTTCATATTGGGAATAGTTCAGAAGGATAGAACCATACTAATGGAAGAAATGAGGGTGAAAGAAGTGTAGAGTTTCATTCATCGTATAAACTGTAAGAAAGAACATAGAGATAATGTCTGTGTACTTTAAAAGTATGCTTAGGTCAAAGCATTAAGCACAGTAGAAATTATAAATTATTTTAAAGCAAATAAAACCCTGTATATATGAATATATGCATATATAAAAATTTGTGAAACTGTGGGTATAGTTCAAAGTAGAGCACATATTTATTATAGTCATGGTCCTGAATTCAATTCTCAGCACCAAAGTAAACAAATAAATTTCTGGGATACATTGCTTAGAGTCAAATTAAGAGACTTATGTATGTATTTTCTAAAATAAGAAAGCCCCAACCCCCCCCCCAAAAGCTAGTTGTACATGGAGACTTATCTCTGTCTCTCCCAGTTCCACTGATCCAGTTTCTCTCCACTTATGGTCCCCGCAGCTGCTTACAGGATAATTAATTGTAATTGTTTCTCCAATGACTAGCTCTCACAATTAAATTAACCCATTTCTACTAATCTGGATATGGCCACATGGCCATGCCTTACCAGTCATGCCCTGGCATGTTACTCCTTCAGCAGCTACATGGCGTCTCCCTGACTCTGCCTTCTTTCTCTCCATATCTTTGTTTAAATTTCCTGCCAGGCTCTATTCTGCCTGGCCATTGACTGAAACAGCTTTCTTTATCAACCAATGAGAGAGACACATATTCAGAGCATATGGAAGGACATCGTACATCAGCTAGTGATCTAAAAACCAATTAAAGATGTGAGAAAGCAATTGCAAGATACATTCATGGAAAATAGGAGATGAAAATCATTAAGGTAAAAGAATTAGGACATGGCGTAGGGGCACACACCTTTAATCCCATGAGTTCCAGGCTGGCCTGAAACATTTTAAACATTATGTATTTTTAAAATGAAGTAACATAGTCATGTCTTTATCAGACTGCTATTCAAAGTGAAAGAGACACCTTTACAAATCTCAAATACATTAAAATGACAAGAGTATTTATAGCAACATATACTAATGTGTTTGTAAATTTAGCTGAAATGGAAGAATTCCTGAATGAATTCAGCCTACAGATAGCTATTTTATCTCTTTATACTAACAATTATTAAACAGTCTCTGAATTCTGATAATGTCCGTACTACTTAGGAAGAAGGAACAAGATCTTCAAAACTTCTTTTAGAAAATAGAATACAAGTAAAACTTGCCAACTCATAATGAAACTAGATGGTGTTGACAGCAAAAGCTGACAGTTACAGTGCAAAACTGAGACTGAGACCGCGTAGTGGTGTGTGCCTGTATCTCAGCTGTGAGAGACCAGACTAGATCAGGGCAACTTCAGTAGTTTAAGTTCAGCTGTGTATGATTCAATTAGGGTAACTGTAACTGTCAGGCATTGTTAATGGACAGCCCTCCTTTGAATACTCCTTGTATATCCTGTACCTTTCATTTCTATCTAGGTATACCTAATTAAAATATGTGCACTAAACATATGTAAAAGAACCACAGTAACATTAGTCAAAATGATAATTCAAATGCCTATGCATAATATGTATTATTCCTGTATTACCAGTATGTAACTATATATTGTAGCACATGTCTTTAGAAAGCATTTGGGAGGGAAGCAGGAGGATCAAGAGTCTAGGCAGTTTACTATGCTGAGAGTGCAGTAATTAGTAGGATCATGACTGCAATGGCCACTGTGTCTGGGAAATGCAATGAGGACCATCTTTAAATTTTGTTGTTGTTGGCTGTCTTACTTAGGGTTTCTTTTGCAATGAAGGGACACCATGACCATGGCAACCGTTAATAAGAAAAACATTTAATTGGAACTGGTTTACAGTGTCAGAGTGTCAGTCCCTTTTCATCATGGTGGGAAGCATGCTGGCACACAAGCAGGTATGATGCTGGAGGAGCCAAGATTTCTACATCAGGATCATTAGACAGCAGGAAGAGACAGCAACCCTGGGTCTGGCTTGAGCAGCTGAAACCTCCAACCTTACCCTAGTTACACACTTCCTCTAATAAGACCACACCTCCTAATAGTGCCACTTCCTATGAGCCTATTGGGGCCATTTTCATTCAAACCATCATACTGGTATACACATGGTGAAATACGATGAAACAACAAATAACGCATAAAACTATGACTATATGCAACAACATAGATGAATCCTATAAGTATAATCTTTAATCAATAAAACTAGGTGTAAAATAATGCTACATACTATAATGGTATTATTTTGAAACTGTCAAAGTCTATGGTGTCTGAATTCATAACATTATTTTTTAAATGTGTTGTGGAAATTGAGATAGGGATATGTTACAAAGTCTTCTAATATACAGGTATGTTCTGTTCCTTATTTTTTATTTTTTTAATTTAAATTTTGTATTTTTATTTTTTTATGTTTTGGTTTTTTGAGAAAGGGTTTCTCTGTAGTGTTGCAGCCTGGCACTAGCACCAAGCTGGCCTCAAACTCACAGGGATCCACCTACCTCTGCCTCCTGAGTGCTAGAATTAAAGGCGTATGCCACCACCACCCAGCTAAAATTTCTACTTTAACGTTTTAAAATTTTTAGTTTTTCATTAAAAACTTAAACATTTATTACTATTATTTTTGATTATGTATATACATGTGGGTATGGACACATGAGTGCATGTACCCATACAAGCCAGAGGTCTTTAATTCTCCTGAAGCTGTAGTTACAGGCAGTTGTGAGTCACTGGACATGGTTGCTGGGAATTGAAATCTGGTGCTCTACAAGATCATCAAACACCCTTAGCTGCTATGTCTTATCTCCAGTCCCATGTTATGTATCTTCAACACTTTTCACTATACTTGCTGTGTTCTTCTGTTGATTATACTTTGGTTTAAATACTTTTGAAGGATTGGGGATGTAGTTAAATTCAAAACCTTTCTATCATGTGCAAAGCTGTTGGTTTGATCCCTTGGACTAGTGAACAGAAAGCATATTAGATAAAGTTAACTTTCCTCTAAAAGACTTTAAAATGTATCAAATAAACTAATAGGTAGATGCTGTTTTTGCTTTGTCGTCTCAGAATTAGAAAACAGAAATAAGACAATAAGACAGTCATACAACAAAGTTGAATAAGTAATGTCTGAATATTAATGTGAGGAGCTCCCCGCAGATGTTGCAGAAGGCAGGGACATGAACCTTGATGAGGTGAGAATGCAAACTTTGGGAGTCTGTTTATTGCCAGGCAGTTTATTGCCATCACATTTAAACACAGTATAATTTGGAAAAAAGTTTCCTTGTGTAGTACAATCACAGGTATATAAGGAAGCATAATTACATAGAAACTCAACTCAGGGTACATGTCATTACTTCCAAGAAGATGAGTTCTGGAGATAGGCTGCCTGTACTAGCTTAAGGGCCTAAGGAACGATCTGCCCTGGTCTTGGTTGTAGAGATAGTACAGAGGGAATTCAGTCTATTAGCCACCTTCCATCCTGGCTGTGGGAGCTTAGAGGAGTCCCTAGTTATACAGATGATGTAAGGGTCACTTAGAAGACTAGCCACCTCCAGTCATGGTTGTGGAAGCCTGATATGGCCTGGCCCATCAGATGACAGAGATTGCCAGGCTGTTAATCACCTCCAGTTCCCAGCCTGCTGGATGGAAGAACAGGTATTTCCTCCTTTGAGGAGACACCCTTGTGTAATTAACATTCCTGGTTTCCCTAGTGATCTGTGCATGTAAAAACCTTCATGCTCCCAACATTAATGCTATTGGAAATTACTGTTATTTTAACATGTCAACTTGTACACTGATTATACCATTTTTTAAAAGTTTTTAAGATTTATTTATTGTGTATACAGTGTCCTGCCTGGATAAAGCAGGTCAGAAGAGGGCACCAGGATGTATTGTAGATGATTGTGAGCCACCATGTGGTTGCCAGGAATTGAACTTAGGACCTCTGGAAGAGCAGCCAGTGCTCCTAACTGCTGAGGCCATCTCTCCAGCCCTTAAAAAAAAAATTATGGTTCTAGAGATTTATGGCAATTCATAGAATCCGTAGCCTCTATTCATGAAGTCTGAGCATGATTCCTAGCAGAAGTTAAATGATGGTGTGTGTGAGTCTTCAGATAATGTTGTTAGGCAAGTGATAAATAGAAGAAATGTATTTTCCTAGTATCCAAAATTGTTTTGAAAGGATATGCTGGGTCGTTATGCTACCATTTCTGTTTTTCATTGTCCTTCAAGGTTTATCTAATAATACTGAAAAGTTTAAAAATCAACCAAATGTTTTCTACTTAAACTAGAGAAATTTTAGCCAGGCGGTGGTGGCGCACGCCTTTAATCCCAGCACTCGGAAGGCAGAGGCAGGCGGATCTCTGTGAGTTCGAGACCAGCCTGGTCTACAGAGCTAGTTCCAGGACAGGCTCCAAAAAACCACAGAGAAACCCTGTCTCGAAAAACCAAAAAAAAAAAAAAAACCTAGAGAAATTTTTGTTGCCTACAACTGATACTAAACATTAGAGATACAGGATTATGATTTATCAGTAAGGGCTAGAAAGACTGCTCAATGTTAAGAGTACCTGCAGAGGACCCGCGTTCCTTCTCAGCACCCATGTTGGGCATCTCACGAACTCCCCTAACTCCAGCTCCAGAGCTATCTGATGCCTGTATGGGCACATGCACACATATACACACAGAACATGTGCATACACATAATTACAAAAGTAGGAGTAATTGTTTCAGTAAAAAGCTTATGGGATGGTTCATTGTTTAAAAGCTGCTCTTCTAAAGGACATGGTTCATTTCCCGGCACCCACATAGTGGCCAACGATTTGTAACTTCAGTTCCAGATGATCCATTGCCCTCTCTCTTCTGGTCTCTATGGGCACTGCACTCAGGTGGTTCATATATATAGCTGCAGGTAAAACACCCATACACATAAAATAAAAGATTAAAGGTGGGCACCTTTAATCCCAGCATTTTATTTATTTATTTATTTATTTATTTATTTATTTATTTAGGTTTTTCTTTTTTTTTTTTTTTTTTGGTTTTTCGAGACAGGGTTTCTCTGTGGCTTTGGAGCCTGTCCTGGAACTAGCTCTGTAGACCAGGCTGGTCTCGAACTCACAGAGATCCGCCTACCTCTGCCTCCCGAGTGTTGGGATTAAAGGCGTGCGCCACCATCGCCCGGCTTTATTTAGGTTTTTCGAGACAGGGTTTCTCTGTGGTTTTGGAGCCTGTCCTGGAACTAGCTCTTGTAGATCAGGCTGGTCTCGAACTCACAGAGATCTGCCTGCCTCTGCCTCCCAAGTGCTGGGATTAAAGGCATGCGCCGCCACCACCACCAGGCTAATCCCAGCATTTAGAAGGCAGAGGCTGGCAGATCTCAGGGAGTTCAAGGCCAGCCTGGTGTTGAAAAAACCAAAACAAAAAACAAACAAACAAAACTTTAAAATCCTTTGATCCAGATGATAGTGGCACACTTAATCATCCCAGCTCTTGGGAGGCAGAGGCAGGAGGATCTCTGAGTTTGAAACTAGACTAATCGCTAGAGCTAGTTCCAGGACAGCCAGGGGTATACATAGACACCCTGTCTCAGAAAACAATAACAAAAAAATCTTAAAAAACAAAGAACTTGGAGTAGTTGTTTCAGTAGAAGCTTTTTTTGGTGGCCTGAGAGATGCTCCATGGTTAAGGGAGCATCACCACCAAGCCTGATGACATTTCCATCCCCAAATCCTGACTGTACTCTGACCTCCACATAACCTCCCCGAAAATGAATATACTGAAAATAACCTTTGAAGTGAAAGTCACAATGAGACAGTTGTGGAATACAGGTTTCCAACAGACAGTAGATAAGTAGATACTGTGTACTTCTTAGCAACAAGATTTATAGTCCCATCCAATGAGAGTTTAGCAGGCCTGGGAAGCACACTGTGGGGGTGAAGTACTGATATATTGCTAAGCTTTAGTGACCCAAGTAAATTATAAAAGTTAACTTGTCAGTATTAGACAACAATGGGGCCACATTTAGAGGACTTGCCTATTATGCATGACACAGTGTGGAAAGATGAGGGCTATTCTTGGGAAAGGAAGCCTAGGCACATTAGAGATGAAACCTCACAAAGAAAAGCTGGAAACCAGTCTGTGAGATGCTTTTCATATAAAAGTCCCAACAGAAAAATGTAGATGCCAGTAGAGAATAGAATATCATCGTAAAAGCTGCCACAAGCTGGGCGGTGGTGACGTATGTCTTTAATCTCAGCACTCGGGAGGCAGAGGTAGGAGGATCTCTGTGAGTTTGAGGACAGCCTACTCTACAAGAGCTAGTTCCAGAACAGGCTCCAAAGCCACAGGGTTTTCAAGAAACCCTGTCTCGAAAAACCAAAAAAAAAAAAAAAAAAAAGCTGCCACAGTAGATAAGTTAGCCCTGGTTTCCGTGCCCAGTGGAAGTGGCCTTCAGGAGTAATGACAGAATTAAGACAATTTTATAAATGGAAAACTAAGAGACGTTTGTCTTCAACAGACCTGTGCTACCGGAAAGGATAATGGAAGTTCCTCATGTGAAAAGGAGAGGATATTAACAGAAGGAAGGCTTGGATCCTCAGGAGCACACGAAGGACAGCAGACATGGTAAATATGTGGCCAACATACAAGACTACTTTATCTTTCTAAGGTCTTTAAAGATGTGTGCATAGTTTATAGCATGATAGTGCTCCAGAGTTTTCACTGTAGTTATTATTAAATATATAATAAAGCTAATATATAAAACTGCTTTAAAAAGCTGGGTGTCAGAAACCCTGTCTCAAAAAACCAAAAAAAAAAAAAAAAGCTGGGTGTGATGCAGCACACCTCTAATCCAGAACTGAGAGACAGAGGCAGGAGGCTCTCTGGATGTTTGAGGCTGGCACATTCTATATATTGGGATCCAGTACTACTTAGACCCTGTCTCAAAATAAAACAAATACCCCTCCAAAACAATTAATAACATTGACTAAAAACTGCTATAAAATCACAAGAAAATATGCTATACGGGAGGAAGTAAGAAGAGAAATCTATGTATTTTCACGATACTAACTACATCTTATATTAAAAGAATAGTATTCTAGTTGAACTCTGAAAGAATGAGGTGTAGGGGCTGGAGAGATGACTCTGTGGTTAAGAGCACTTGCTATTCTTCTAAAGGACACAGGTTCAGTTCCCAGCACCCACATGGTTGCTCACAGTCATTGGTAACTCCAGTTCCAGGAAATCTGATGCCCTCTTCTGACCAGTATGGATGTGCACAGTCATGCATGTGTGTATGTATGTGTACCACATAATACACACAAAATTAATAAATGAGTCAAAAAATTTTAAAATACTGAGTTATATATTAAAATCTTAGCCGGGCAATGGTGGCGCATGCCTTTAATCCCAGCACTCCGGAGGCAGAGGCAGGCGGATTTCTGTGAGTTCGAGACCAGCCTGGTCTACAGAGCTAGTTCCAGGACAGGCTCCAAAGCCACAGAGAAACCATGTCTCAAAAAACCAAAAATAAATAAATAAATAAAATCTTAAAGAAAGTACTAAATTAAAATAAATATAGTTAATGAAGCAATAAAAATGAGCTGGGCTTGGTGTGCACACCTTTAATTTCAGCACTCAGTCAAGCAGAGGGAGGCGGATCTCTGTGAGTTCAAGGCCAACCTGGTCTACAGAGTGAGTTCCAGGACAACCAGGGCAGTTACACAGAGAAACCCAGCCTTGAAACACCAAGAAAAAAAAACAGTTAAAATGCAATACTAAAAATATTTGAATTATTTTTTTAAATCGTATAAGAGGAGAAAGAATAATTACAACAAAGATTTTAAAAATGCAATGAAATGATGAAACTGAACAAAATATTTACTTTAAATATTAAATACTAAATACCTCAATTTTTGGGAAATTGAGAACATATGAAAAACATCAAACCATATTAGCTATAAAAATTAATATAAGCCATGCAGTGGCGACATATACCTTTAATTCCAGCACTCAGGAGGCAGAGGCAAGTGCATGTCTTATGTGTTCAAAGCCAACTTGGTCTACAAAGAGCGTTCCAGGACAGCCAGGACCACACAGAGAAACCCTGTCTTGGAAAACTAAAGGGGGCGGGGGACAAAACCCTAAAAACTTTGCAATATTGAGATTGGAAAGTGATTCTTTATTAGAATAAAAGATAAAACATAAAAAAAGTATATTGACTTAAAAAAATTTTTTTAAATCATCTGGGCAGTAGTGACAGGAAATTTTTTTTTTCCTTTTTTTTCTCTGCTCCCCTCCCTGCCTCTCCCCTCCCTCCTTCAACCCTCCCTCAAGGTCCCCATGCTCCCAATTTACTCAGGAGATCTTGTCTTTTTATACTTTCTACTTCCCATGTAGATTAGATCCATGTAAGTCTTTTTTAGTGTCTGCATTGTTGCCTAAGTTCTCTGGGCAAGTCTGTGGGCTGGCTTTCTTTGCTTTATGTTTAAAAACCACCTATGAGTGAGTACATGTGATAATTGTCTTTCTGTGTCTGCGTTACCTCACTCAAAATGTTTTCTAACTCCATCCATTTTTCTGCAAAATTCAAGCTGTCGTTATTTTCTTCTACTGTATAGTACTCTATTGTGTAAGTACCACATTTTTCTTATCCATTCTTCGACTGAGGGGCATTTAGGTTGTTCCCAGGTTCTGGCTATGAGAAACAAAGCTGCTATGAACATAGCTAAGCACATGTCCTTGTGGCACGATTGAGCATCCTTTGGATATATACCCAAAAGTGGTATTACTGGGTCTTGAGGAAGGTTGTTTCCTAATTTTCTGAGAAATTACGACACTGACATCCAAAGGGGTTGCATTCCCACCAGCAATGCAGAAGTGTTCCCTTTTCCACAGAAACTCTCCAGCATAAGTTGTCATCAGTGTTTTTGATCTTGGCCATTCTTACAGATGTAAGATGGAATCTCAGAGTTGTTTTGACTCACATTTCTCTGATGCTTACTAAGGATGTTGAACATTTCCTTAAGTGTCTTTCAGCCATTTTAGATTCCTCTGTTGAGAGTTCTCTGTTTCGGTCTGTACTCCATTTTTTTTTATTGGATTATGTATTCTTTTGGTGTCCAATTTCTTGAGTTCTTTGTATATTTTGGAGATCAGCCCTCTGTCTGATGTGGGGTTAGTGAAGATCTTTTCCCATTGTGTAGGCTGCTGTTTTGTCTTGTTGGCTGTGTCCTTTGCTTTACAGAAGCTTTTCAGTTTCAGGAGATCCCATTTATTAATTGTTTCTCTCAGTGTCTGTGCTACTGGGGTTATATTGAGGAAGTGGTTCCCTGTGCCAATGCGTTCAAGTGTACTTCCCACTTTCTCTTCTATAAGGTTCAGTGTGGCTGGCTTTATGTTGAGGTCTTTAATCCATTTGGACTTGAGTTTTGTGCATGGTAATAGATATGGGTCTATTTTCATTTTTCTCCATGTTGATATCCAGTTATGCCAGCACCAGTTGTTAAATATGCATTCTTTTTTCCATTTTATAATTTTTGCTTTCTTGTCAAAAATCAGGTGTTTGTAGGTGTGTGGATTAATATCCGGGTCTTCTATTCGGTTCTATTGGTCCTCCTGTCTGTTCTTATGCCATTACCAGGCTGTTTTCAGTACTGTAGGTCTGTAGTAGAGTTTGAAGTCAGGGATTGTGATGCCTCCAGAAGTTCTTTTATTTTTAATTTTTTAAAAATATTTATTTATTTATTATGTATACAATATTCTGTCTGTATGCCTGAAGGCCAGAAGAGGGCACCAGACCTCTTTACAGATGGTTGTGAGCCACCATGTGGTTGCTGGGAATTGAACTCAGGACCTTTGGGAGAGCAGGCAATGCTCTTAACCACTGAGCCATCTCTCCAGCCCCCAGAAGTTCTTTTATTGTACAGGATTGTTTTGGCTATCCTGGATCTTTTGCTTTTCCATATCAAGTTGAGTATCATTCTTTTGAGGACCTTGAAGAATTTTGCTGGGATTTTGATGGCCATTGTGTTGAATCTGTCTTGGATAGTTTTATATTGCATAAATTCCCACATTATAATACAGAGACAAGCTCACAAGGACACATCTTTGCACAACAAGTGAACTAGATAAAATTTAAAAGCCCATTTCTGTGTTGTATCTTGTTGCCCTTGAAGAGTAACTTGAATACCTGTTTGCTGCTGACAGGAATATAAAATTTTAAAATAACTTTGGAGAACAGCTTGTTGGTTGCATAAAATATTGAATGTAAACTTGAGGACATGGGTCAGTCAGTAATGTGTTTACCACACAAGCATGATCTATGTTTTAAAACAAACGCTGGGTGGTGGTTTCACACAACTTTAATTCCAGCACTTGGAATACAGAGGCAGGCAGATTTTGTAATTCAAGGCTAGCCTGGTCCACAAATCAAGTTCCGAGGTAGCCAGATTATGCAGTGAAACCATTTAGAAAATCAAAAAAAATAAAAGCAAAAACAAAAAACACACACAAAAGAAAAACAACCTAACAAAAACAAACAAACAAACAACCCAACAAAGCCCAGAGTACCTGTATTCCCAGCCTAAAGGGAGGGTGGGCTGAGTTAGTAATACAGATAAGGGATTATTCCCAATGCTGGCTGAATAATCAGTGAGCTCCAGGTTCCTAAAGAAATTGCCTCAAAAAATTAAGGTGGAGGCCTCGCTGTGGTGGCGCACGCCTTTAATCCCAGCACTCCGGGAGGCAGAGGCAGGGGGATCTCTGTGAGTTCGAGGCCAGCCTGGTCTACCTGGTGCCAGGTAGCAAGTGCCAGGACAGTCATGGCTACACAAAGAAACTCTTGTCTGGAGAAAAAGAAAAAGACATGGTTTGCTGTCAGAATACTGGTAAATAAAATAAGTCACACATAAAAGAACAAATGGTATATGATTATACTTGTGTAATACTGAGTATTGTCAAATTCTTACGGCAAGAGTAGAGCAGAGTTAGAGTGAAGTTATTGTGTAATGAGTTTCTGTTTGAGATGATGAAATCACTTTGGAATCAGAAGTGATGATAATTGTATAGTTTTGTGAGTGCTTAGCCACTGAAGTGTGCAGTTAGAAATTGCTAAATGCTGTATTTTTATTTATTTTATCATGAAGTAATATACAAAATCATTATAGTACAATGAGTAAGGGAACTTGCAGTTATACCAGCTTGAAGGAGTTGGATGTTCTATTCCACTACAAAACAAAACAAAAACATTGAGAACATTATTGTTTTTTAAAAACAATCATAGTTTGGGACAACTATTTTGGAAATCTGTCATCTTCTATCTTCTGCTCCTAGGACCCTGCTGAAGCAAGTGGGAGCTGGAGACCGAGCTTAGCATTGCTAAGCCTGTGGGAGGGTCTGGCTTTGGGTCCCCTAGACCTCACAGCTAAGAGCAGCATAAAGGGTCTTCTTTGAATCTGAGCGCCTTCTGTCCCCTACAAAGGCTCTTGCATTGGCCTGCATTTAGTGAGAGGTGAGGCTTTTCAGAAGCTACTACATCATAGTGGTGCACTTACTCAATGGATTAGTCCATTGATGGACTTCAAATTTGATGGTATTGAGAGGTGGGGCCTGACTGGAGGACATGGGTCACAGGCACCAGATTTTGAAGACAGTTTCTTTGTTCCCATGCACCTTTTCTTTGCTTGCTGGCACCAAAGGTGAGCAACTTCGCACAGACCCTTCCAGCTATGATGCTCTGTATGACTACAATATGCCAAAATGACCAGGTCATAGTGAAAAAGGACCTGTTAGCCCCAGCACTTGGGAGGTGAAGCAGGAGAATCTCGGGTTCATGGACGGCCTGGGCTGTGTTCTGAGACCATGTCTCACAGAAACAAATACTGCCACTGAAACAACCAAAACATTTTACAGATAAAAATTTTATGATAATTAAGGTACATTTTACTAATTAAAGGACAAAAATGATGTTTTCTTACCAGTCCTAACAGCTGATCTTGCAGATGTTCCTGGGAAAAGAGAAATTACCAAAAATATGCAGTAGTAGTAATGAATGTGTGGGAGCTCGGCAAAGGAATGCCCGTGAGAATGCACCAGGCTTTTCACTAGGAGAAGAAAGCAAGAATAAGAAAATGTAGATCATATGCTTCTTAGGGACTACAGACAGCTCTAGTTCTAGTCAGTAGATAAAAGGTGATCTGGTGCCAGTGAGGGGACTCGGTGGGTAAAAGGTGTCTGCCACCTGATGACCTGAATTCAACTCCTAGTTCCCACAGTGGAAGGAGGGAATTGATTCCTGTAAGCTGCCCTGTAACCAATACATCTGTGCCACACATACATACTAAATTAAAAAGTAACTGAAACTTTTTTTAAAGGACCAACATTTTTATCTGCTCTTAGTACCCCCTCTGACTGAGATGAGTGTTGTATTATGCAGAAAGTTTCCCAGCTATCCCATTATTCCCTTTTTAGATAGCTGTTATTCGATAACAACCCATTGACAATTTTTCTATGTTCATAAGAGCAATGATGAAATAAGTACATTACATTTTTTAATATATATGTATGTTTGTGTATATATAGATATATAGATAAGGAATTCGAGCATCTTACAGGCTCTGGGTCTGGCTATTACAATAATGGCTGTTTCCTGACAGAAAGGTCAAGAATCCTGTAGTTGTTTAGTCCATGAGTCTGGATATCTCAGTATGTCTATGATTTATTTTAGAATCTCAAAGAAGTATGTCTGCTGATTTGAATCCAAATGTCCTCCATGGGCTCATTGAGAGTGACACCATTAGGAGATACGGCCTTGTTAGAGTAGTTACGACCTTGTTGGAAGAAGTGTGTTACTGGGGGGTGGGCTTTGAGGTTTCAAATTCTCAAACCAGGCACAGTGACTCTCTCTTTCTGCTGCCTGCTTCCTGATGTAGAACTCTCAGCTACCTCACCAGCACCATGTCTGTCTACATGCCGCTATGCTTCCCACCATGACAATACTGGACTATAGGCCAGACACAGTTAAATGTTTTTCTTTATAAGAGTTGTCAATATGTCTCTTCACAGCAATAGATACCCTGACTAAGACAGAAGTTGATACCTGCAGTGGGTTA
Organism: Microtus pennsylvanicus; assembly: GCF_037038515.1. NCBI lineage: Eukaryota > Metazoa > Chordata > Mammalia > Rodentia > Cricetidae > Microtus > Microtus pennsylvanicus. The sequence continues at coordinate 20,862,062 of NC_134587.1, forward strand.
ATAATGCTGGACCAAGCTTTTGTTTGGAGCAATATGGAATATGTCTTTTTGTTTTGTTTTGTTTTTCGAGACAAGGTTTCTCTGTAGCTTTGGAGCCTGTCCTGAAACTTGCTCTTGTAGACCAGGTTGGCCTCAAAATCAGAGAGGTACACCTGCCTCTGCCTTCCAAGTACTGGGATTAAAGGAGTGCACCACCACCACCCGGCAATATGGAACATACTGGAACTTTGGACCAGAAAAGCGGTTGAGGAACTGGAGAGAGCCATTAAGAGCACAAGCTACTCTTCCCGAGGACCCGTGAGCTCACGACTGTCTGTGACTTCAGTTCCAGGGGGCCTGAGACCTTCACAACATTGCATGGAAATAAAGTTAAATGAATCTTAAAAAGAAGGAATGAAAGAAAGCAGTTGAATATCTTAAGTGGGATTGACGGGCTATCTTATATCTTAGAAGGACAGTAGTTCTGAGGGTAGCTTGAACAGTAGGGCCCGACTCAAGGCGTTTCACAGGAGAATGACATTAGTATGTGGTCTAGAAACCATTCTTGTGAGACTTTGGTAAAGAATGTGGCTGCTGGGGCTGGAAAGATGGCTCAGTGGTTAAGAGCACTATCTGCTCTTCCAGAAGTCCTGAGTTCAATTCCCAGCAACCACATGGTGGCTCCAAACCATCTGTAATGAGATCTGGCGTGTGGATATACATGGAGGCAGGAAGTTGTATAAATAAATAAATAAATCTTAAAAAAAAAAAAGAGGGCTGGAGAGATGGCTCAATGGTTAAGAGCATTGCCTGCTCTTCCAGAGGTCCTGAGTTCAATTCCCCAGCATCCACATGGTGGCTCACAACCGTCTGTAACGAGGTCTGGTGCCCTCTTCTGGCCTTCAGGCACACACACAGACAGAACACTGTATACATAATAAGTAAATAAATATTAAAAAAAAAAAGAGTGTGGCTGCTTTCCGCCCTTGTCCAAAAAAATCTGCTGGAAGCTAAACTGAAGAATTATATATTAACAGCTTTGACAAAAATTTCAAAACAATTGGCTTTGGTTGAAGAGAAATTTCAGAAGGCACATGTGGATCATATGGAGCCAAATCTTTTTTTTTTTTTTTTTTTGGTTTTTCGAGACAGGGTTTCTCTGTGGTTTTGGAGCCTGTGGAACCAAATCTTAACTGCATATTATTACATATTATTGCATCATATTACACTCCAGATATTCCCCTAAAGGAATTTTAATGCAGAGGGAAGATACTATATTAGAATGGATCTTTTTGCCACATAAATAAAAAATAAAACCAAATAAAAAATCAAAACCTTATGTGTAAAAGGTCTCTGAATTAATTCTAAAAGGAAAATTGAGTCTTTGTCCATTAGCAGGAATAGACTCAGCAGAAATTATAGTTTCTTTTAATGATCAAACTCACAGGTTACATGAAGAAAGTGAGCTTTTCTACCAAAGAGCTTGTAGTAATTCTTTGGGAGAGCTAACAACAACTATCCCCAAAGCAAGAGAATTTAACTCATAAAGAGAACTCATTAAATCTTTCCTTATTGTTTGGAGCAATATGGAATATGTCTTTTTGTTTTGGTTTGTTGCTTCAATAACTGGAGCCCCTACATTCTATATAGATACAAATAAATCAGAAAAGGCAGGTTAAAAATCAGAAAATTTAAAGTGGATTAAAGCCCTTATGATTCTGTCCAAAAGTCTCATGGTACTAAGGGATTTTTAAAGAACTGCTCAACATAGTTACCGATTCACAATATGCAAAAAAAGTTGTTTTGCATATTGAAACTAGTGAATTTATATTAGATGATACAGAATTTACTTTATTATTTCTCTAGTTACAAGATAAAATCAGGAATAGGGATCATCCCATATACATAATACACATCCAATCCCATACAGGTCTGCCAGGTCCTCTAGCACAAAGTAATACAGAAATCAACTATTGATTAGAAATGTGCTGAAAGCCTCAGCATTTCATAAAAAACATCATTCCAGTAGCAAAAGTTAAAAAAAAAAAGACTTTTCCATCATGTGGCAGCAACCCAAGGAAATTATAAAGAAATGTCCTACTTGTTCTTTATATAACCAAACACCACTCACTGCCTGCAGGAAGTAACCCAAAGTACTCAAAGAAATGAAATCTGGAAGATGGATGTTTTCCATTTTGTAGAATTTGGAAAACTGAAATGTGTACACCACGCTATTGGTACATTTTTAGGTTTTCAATGGGCAACAGCTTTGAGTTCAGAAAAGGGTGATTCGGTAATTACATATTTGCTAGAAGTTATGGCCATCATGGATATACCTGTACCAATAAAGACAGACAATGCTCCAGCATATGTCTCTAACAAAATAAAAGGCTTTTTTGCTTTTTATAATATAAAGCATATTACAGGTATACCACATAATCCTATAGGCCACACAGTTATAGAAAGATCAAATCACACTCTAAAGAATATGTTAAATAAACAAGGAGTGCATAATGCTTTATTAACTTTAAATTTTTTTTTTTTTGGTTTTTCGAGACAGGGTTTCTCTGTGGTTTTGGAGCCTGTCCTGGAACTAGCTCTTGTAGACTAGGCTGGTCTCGAACTCACAGAGATCCGCCTGCCTCTGCCTCCCGAGTGCTGGGATTAAAGGCGTGCGCCACCACCGCCCGGCTTTAACTTTAAATTTTTAAATGCTAATGAGAAAAGAACAGCTGCAGAGAGACATTGGATAGTAGAAAAATTACAGAATTAAATCAGCTGATAGGGGCTGGAGAGATGGCTCAGAGGTTAAGAGCACTGCCTGCTCTTCCAGAGGACCTGAGTTCAATTCCCAGCAACCACATGGTGGCTCATAACCATCTGTACTGAGATCTGGCGCCCTCCTCTGGCTTGCGGGCATACATGGAGGAAGAATGTTGTATACATAATAAATATTATATTATATGTTTAAAATTAAAAATAAATAAATAAATAAATCAGCTGATAGCCTTTAAAGAAGTACTGACTTCTGAATGGAAACCTGAACATGTGTTATCTTGGGGAAGGGGTTTTGCTTTTGTTTCCACAGGGGAAGAAAAGATGTAGATACAATCAAAATTGATAAAGATTCAATATGAATAAGAAACACCTCTTAATCTGAAGAGATGATAGTTCATCAAACAGCATGGCTTTTTAATCTAACGTATAAAACTAATAAATGCTTTTCATTTGATAAGATATAACTTGCCAAAAGAGAATCTCCCCAAAATTAGGGGTTGGGAAGAGTTTTGTTTCTGTCTTTTTTGGAGAATAAATGTATACATCTAAGAAATCTGAACTTTAGTTTTTATTTTAGACAAAATGAGGAAATATAGTGGTATATTATTGCTGTTTTAATAAATAAAGCTTGCCTGAAGATCAGAGGGCAAAGCAGCCACACTAGTCAGCTATACAGATCAAAGAATGGTGGAACACTCCTTTAATCCCAGGAGAGAGAGGCAGACAGATCTCTGCGAGTTCAAGGCCACCCTAGGCTACACAGGATTGAATCTGTCTAAAAGAGGAATAGGTCTCACAGAAAGGTGATCCCAGCGCTTGGGATCCCATGTCTTTAACCCCAGCAGTAGGGAGGTGGAGACTAGTGATGTGGCTGGGTGGAGAGAAGAATAAAAGGGCAAGAGACAGGAACTCACGGGAATGTGGGGTCTGAGGAGTTTTGGAGACAGGATCTTGCCCTTTCAGTCTGATAATTTGTAGAGGTAAAAGGTCTCTCTAGTTATTGGCTGCTTTGCTTTTTGGATCTTCAGGTTGAACCCCAAAATCTGTCTCTGCATTTTTATTATTCGTGCTAAAAGTTTGGTTTTTAGTTCTATCCCTGGGACCCACGTGATGAAAGGAAAGAACCAACTCTTGAAAATTCTCCTCCGGGCTATACATACACACCATAGCACATGCACCTACAAATACGTATACACAAAATCAAGAATAAATGTGATAAAAAGTAAAGATCTGGTATCTCTGGTGACTCATGATCTATGTTAGTCTGTCTGATAGGGACTTTCAAATCTCTCTAGAAAGGTGACAGACATTTCTTTTGCTCCCTGGATTACTTGAAAAAAACTTAGGTTAATTTAAGGGTTTATTACAGATTCTTTTTATTTATTTATTTTTTTAAAAAATATTTATTTATTTATTATGTATATAATATTCTGTCTGTGTGTATGCCTGCAGGCCAGAAGAGGGCACCAGACCCCGTTACAGATGGTTGTGAGCCACCATGTGGTTGCTGGGAATTGAACTCAGGACCTTTGGAAGAGTAGGCAATGCTCTTAACCTCTGAGCCATCTCTCCAGCCCCAGATTCTTTTTAAACCTTCTAAGATACACAGAAAGAAATGCTTTTGTTTCCATCACCCTGGGGGGGCAGTTATAATATTATTCATAGCTATTTATGGGGACTGCCTGCCCACCAGTGTTCTGTCAGCAATCTACCTCTAAATTCATCTTACACATTTCTTCCCAGTACAGTCCTACAGCCTGTAAGTCTGCAGTCTTTTCTGTGGCTGTTAAGGTTTAGTTTAGCATGAGGAACCGGGTGGTGGCGCTGCATGCCTTTAATCCCAGCACTCGGGAGGCAGAGGCAGGCAAATCTCTGTGAGTTTGAGGCCAGCCTGGTCTACAAAAGCTAGTTCCAGGACAGGCTGTAAAATAAAACTGCAGTAAAAACCCTGTCTCAAAAAACAAACAAACAAAAAAGAACCCCCCCCCCAAAAAAAAAGAATTAGCATGAGGACCTGCAAGATATCTCAGCTGCTGCAGGTGCTTTCTGCCTGTGTGACCTGATGACCTGAGTTCAGTCCACATAACTAACCCACAGGAGAGGAGCAGAACAGACTCCTGCAAGTTGTCTTCTGACCTCCACACAAGTGTGAGCTCTTTTCCACTCTCTCATTTGTTATATATATATATATATATATATATATATATATATATATATATATATATAGAGAGAGAGAGAGAGAGAGAGAGAGAGAGAGAGAGAGAGAGAGAGAGAACATGAAAATATAGAAAAAATTTTTAAAGTATGATTTAAAAAAAGTTAACAAGATATCTTTTTGTGTCAATTTGAAAGATTGGATTAGTCTCTAGAAAACTTCTATGTACTTATTAAGGTTTTCTAAGAATATACCCAGGTTAGTTTTTATTCATCTTAAATCTTGGAGGAAAAAGGGAGTATGGAGCCTATTGGGTCTTCCTTCAGGCCCTAGGTCGGCTTCTCTCTGGTAAAGACAGTGGATATAGGAGTTTTGGGTTGGGTTCCTCTGCATAGGGTAGACAGCAAGGAGATAGTGAAAGTATTTCCTTCCTAGACAGGGGCTTCTCCTCATCTTTTGGACAATTTCCCTGCCTAGGAAGTGTAATTACCGTTTCTGTAGTAAACTGTAAGCATAGCTTGGGTTTGTGAATCTATGTGGCATTTTTAACATAAAACGGGTTTTTCTCTCAAAGCAAAGAAAGCTTGTAGGTAGGAAACCTCAGATCTTTTTCCCCTTCTCCCTGCAACACAAATCTAATTATAATATGATATTTAATGCTTCCCTTTGAGGGCTACTTTTTTCCATCTGCCAACTGATATTCAGGCCAAACTTGATGGCAAAAAACCATCCGGGGGTGGGGGTATGTCAGGTCAAAAGGAAGTATTCTCAAGGGTACCCAACAAAGGGGGATGCAGTAGATTAGCAAAAGAGGAAACACATCCCTGACTCCCTTCCTATTGGTTGCATTCAGAACATCCCTTCACTTCCCTTCTTTTTAACCACTAGAGGGCCCTTTTCTTTGTCTTTAGGGACCTTATGAGGTGCCTGGCTTGGTACCGCTGCTGGCCTTGTTCTGATGGAGGTCAGAAGGCTTGGGCCTTATGCTCAGATTTCTAATTATATCTGGATGAAAGTATCCTTTAAAATGTCCTGGGCCAGTAATAAGGATCTCTGCAGGAGGTTCTTCAGAGTTATGCTAGCAGGGAGGGGCATTTGGCCTAAGCGGTATCCAGATGGTAAAGTCAGCTTCTAGAGTTGAAGAAGGACAAACATGAATAGCAGGTGTAAGAAAAAAAAAAGAGCTATTCACAGAAACCGCTCATATAGCAGAGAAACCTATCCTCTCTTATCTAGTACAAGCTAGGCCATTATATAGTGGAAGGCCCCAGCGTAAAACTTGGGATCCCCATTGGCAGAGTAGTAAGTGGCTAAGTGATGAATTTTTTTTTAAGTATAAGGAGAGAGGGAGCTGGAGAGATGGCTCAGTGGTTAAGAGCATTGCCTGCTCTTCCAAAGGTCCTGAGTTCAATTCCCAGCAACCACATAGTGGCTCACAACCATCTGGAATGAGGTCTGGTGCCCTCTTCTGGCCTGCACGCATACATACAGACAGAATATTGTATACATAATAAATAAATAAATAAATATTAAAAAAAAAAGTATAAGGAGAGAGCTGGCCATTCTGCCCCTCTCTATGGTCTGTGTTAATGGGACCCAGAGTTAAATTTCCTCCCTAAGTTCCAGGACAGGCTCCTAAGCTACAGAGAAACCCAGTCTCAGAAAACAAAACAAAACAAAATCCTCCCTACTAGCTGGAGCCAGCTGCTTGTCCTGTTTTCCATTGCCCTTGGAGCAAGAAGGACAGTTAGGGTGTGTCACTTCAAGAATCTGTTTAAGAATTCAATTCCTTAAATCCTTTTCTGTTGTCTTGCCCTGCCAAGCTTCTGCCATTTCAGATGCCTAGAGCTGTAAGCAGTATCTGCCTTGTAGGACTCCCAGGCAATTCATCTGCGCTTGTACAGGCCGACCAGAGTAGAGGGCAAAGTTTCTACCCCAGGGAAGAGCCCTTCAGAAGGAGGATGACCTCCCTTCCAATACTCACTCAGGTATCCAGGATGGCATTCTACCCAGAAGCTTCTAGGATTGTTTCCTTCACTGAAAGTTAGGGAGAGCCTGTAAGGTCTTGTCATAGTCAGGAGAGAATAGAAAGATTGGACAAAGAATTGAAAGAAGGTCTTTATTATAAGGGAAAGCTGTGCTGAGTGGTGATCACAGGCATGCTCAGGGCAAGGGACTTCCACCAAGCTTGGGGAATTTAATCTTCTGGGCAAACTGAGTCTTTTGTGGGGAAGTGTCAGCAAGAAGGAAATAGAGAAAAGGGAATGAACACTTTCAGAGGGGGTCTCTGGTGCAAAGGGGAGCTTGCTGTCTTTGCTGTCTGCTTACTAACTGGTGTTCTTAAAGGGGAGAAAGAGGCAGGTAGGAAGGACATTATAAAGTTTCTTTTTTGGAGCCTGAGGTTGGCCATTGCTGGGGTAATCAGGGCATGTTAAGTTAAAGATCCTTGGGTGATTATAGACATCTCTCCTGGCCTACATACCATTACTGGGAATTGATAGCATGGAGAAGACAAGAATTCAGAAAACAAATTATTTTTAGGAACCAAATTGCTTTAGGTTTTGTAATTGTTACTGTCAGAACAAAATGGAGGAGCATTACAAGATATCATGGCCATGGTTAACAACAGGAATTTTCATCCCTTATTCTTAACAAGTGAAGAAAGTTAGAAGTCAGTTCTGAAATCTTTCCTTCCTTGGGAGTGGAACTCTTAAGTGTTTGATGTAGGAAAGCCAGATGCACTGTGAGTGTCTCTTAAGTTGGACTAATGAAAATGTGCATGACCATCATTTTAGTGTGGGACTTTTGGAGTATAGAACGTTTTACAGACAAGTCAAAAATAAAAGGATCAGTCCAGCGGTGGTGGCACACACCTTTTATCCCAGCACTAGGGAGGCAGAGACAGGCAGATCTCTGTGAGTTCAAAGCCAGCCTGGTCTCCAGAGCAAGTTCCAGGACAGGAACCAAAAGCTACTGAGAAACTTCTGGAAAAACAAAACAAACAAAAGGGTCAAGTACGGGTGTGGAACAGTCCTTACTGACCAGTTAGGAAAGAGAAGGCTGACTTCTTAAGTGTGGCTCCAATTGAACAATCTATTGGCTTTTTTTATTCTAATGGAGCAATTGAGCCTCTTTGTGTGGCCTTTGTACCCTTCCTGTATCTGACTGTAATGTTAATGAACACACAGCAGGAAGTCTAAACAAGGACACAGAATCTGCTTTGCTTAGTTAGCAGGGAATGGGGCAAAGTTGTTGTCCAAAGTTAGCATGAGCCATGACTTGCAGTGCTTTGAAGTCATTACTTGAAGCTTTATATAATTACGAACCTGTGACAGTCTGTGACTACCAGCATCCTTTGCTGTTCCTCCAACTAACCCACTCAATGCCATGGTGTGTATTACAACTCTGTGATTATTGCAAGAAGGTAGGAGAGCAGTAGTGGGAATGAGGGCTTATAAATAATTATGGTCTCCGTTAAGCGCCACTTGATTCCCCATCTACGCTTTAATACCCCAACTTTACCCTCCCTGGAACTGATTAAGAAACATCAAGGTCACTTGAAGAAGAGGAAGCCAACCTCTAGAACCAAGTTTCATTTGGAGATTAGGTGGGCTTTTGAGAGAAGAGAAGAAGGGCAATGAGTCATGGAACCCGGAAACGGACTGCTGAGAGTATGCCCTCATGAGGGGGCTGTCGTTTTGGTCCAGTTGGTCTCCTCTCACATGTCTTTCAGCGGAGTTCTAGTAAATATGTTGTGATACAGGACAGTTTAATGGGAAGCTTTATTACAAATACCTGGGGCACTGCGAAGGGAAGAAATAGGTAACACATCTGAGAATTATGTGATTGCTGAGGACTGGTAAAAGTAGCAAATAAGATCTTGGCCGTAGGTATATGAGAAGGTTTAGGGTCTCCAGGGGTCATCTGTGTAACATGAGCTCTGCTACATTAATGGGTCTCTGGTGATCCTGAAGTCAGCTCCAACATTAGTATCTGAGATAAAGTGACTTGGAAACAAAAGGAATCGTCATCCGCTTTGTTGGTGTAAGGGGTACTGTATCATTAGCATGAATAAAGTTTGTTTGGCTACTGTCCAGGAAGACATCTTTTATGGGTTGCAAGGGTTCCAAGGACATATAGCCCGATTCTTTGTTGTGGTTGTTGACTTGTGTTATAGGTGTGGATTCTAGTCCCTAGACACCCACTGGAGTTTCCAGGCTCTTGTGTCTAACGACAAAGAATTGCACCAGAGACACATGAGTAGGAGAAATAGAGACAAGTTTGTCAGAAAGGAACACATGCCTGAGAAGTGGGAGTGGGCTGTTGAGCTGAAGGAAAAGGTGCTCAAAACGCCCCAACCCCTTCTAGGTCATCCACATTCCTACCTGTGTTTGTATTTTGCAGGCCTTTCTAAAGTGTGCTCTTTGTTGTGTGTAGGCCAGGTGGGGGAAAGTTTCCAGGCTTTCTCTGACAATTGTCTTCTTTCATGTTAATGATGGTGTTGTTTTTTCCAGTTTCAAAAAAGTGGTCTTATTTTGGCCCTTAAGTATAGCTTGGACTAGGAGGACATAGACATTACTCCTTTGCCTTTGTGTTTGGGAGAACCGGGGTAACATAGATGGGGAAAAATATTGAGACACCTGAATGAAATTGGTCATGAGCGTAGACTGAATATGGTGAGTAATGGAAAAATCAGTTAAAGCACCCTGGAAGTGCACAGAGTTTACAAAAATAAGTCAAATTACCAGCAGTGATGATTCAAGAGTGACTTCCAGCTAGAAGCTGTTAATAACATTATCTAAATCCTAAATGTTTACTTTTATGGTCTCTTATGAATAGAAGGCTTAGATCTCTAAGGTTATATGTCCTGTCAGAGTTGTTTTCTGTTCCCCGAGAACGCAAAATAGATAGGTTTTATTTTAGAAAGGTGAATCCAGATGCTCTTCCATTTAGCTTGACAGCAGAGTGTATTTAAAAGAACCTGGTGTGGCCAGGCAATGTGGCACATGCCTTTCATCTCAGCGTTCGGGAGGCAGAGGCACGCAAATCTGTGAGTTTGATGCTACAAGTTCCAGGGCAGCCAGGGCTACACAGAGAAAACCTGTCTGGAAAAGAGAGAGAGAGAGAGAGAGAGAGAGAGAGAGAGAGAGAGAGAGAGAGAGAGAGAGAGAGAGAGAGAGAACCAAAACAGAAGGAAGAGAGATGAGGAAGAAGGGAGGGGAGGAGGAAAAGGAACAGAGGGAGGGAGAAAAAAGAAGTCTTAACAGCTATTGATTTTTAATTTAGTCCAGAGAAGATACACCTGCTTCAATGAGAAGTGAGAAACAGACTTCACTTGGATCACTTATTGCAAGGGCATAAACAGCCCCACACCAGGAACCTTTCTGATTTAGATTATCCAACAGGGAAGTCACACCCTCTCACAATGCTAATGTGAAGGGCAATACCAGGTTTGTTGGTTATTTATTGTTTTTTTTTTCTGTGTGTGTGTGTGTGTGTGTGTGTGTGTGTGTGTGTGTGTGTGTGTGTCCTCTCCCCCATTTTTGTTTTTGGTTTTTGAAGACAGGATTTCTCTATCTGGCTGTCCTGGAATTCCCTCTGTAGACCAGGCTGGCATCCACCTGCCTCTGCCTCCCGAGTGATTAATGGCGTGAGCCACCACTGCCCTACTGTTTGTTGTCTTTCTTTCTCTTCCTTCCTTCCTTTCCTTCCTCCCTCTTTCTTTTTTGTGAGACAAGGTTTTACCATGTAACCCTGGTTGGCCTGGCACTCAGTGTACCCATTCTTGGCCTGGGTACTATCTTCTTGTTTCAGACCCCTAAATGCTGGGATTACAGGTGTGTGCCACCAAGCACAGTAACTAAGTGGCACACACCTGTGATCCCAGCACTTGAGTCAGAAAGAAAACATTTACTCAGGAAAGGCCTGTATAGCATATCAAAAAAAGCTAAATTGTAAGGTATCTTTAGAAACTCTTCTTCTTTTGGGAAGGACTGTGGGTAGTAATTTTAGCCAAGACTAGAAATTTACGGACAAGATCTTTAAGGGTATGATTAGCCTTTCCAGTCTTTCTAAGGGACTGGTTTTTCCATGCTGTGTGAAGGTGATAAATGATGCCAAGTGCAGTGGGGTTGTCTTGTTTTTGCTGGGAAGGATCATTGCTCAACACTCTGTAGGAATGATCCCTTTTAGTAATGGCTTTAGAAACTTCGTGTACCTTTTCCTCAGCCCCCCAGGTGAAGGTGCCAGTGAACTGTAACTGTTGAGAGTCTTGCAACTAGTGATGAAGATGTTCTGCTTCATCCCAACCTAAGTAGGTATGCCTTCTTTGGGATGAGTGGAAATCCAACTTTAGCTCTCCTCCAGAATAATTAAGGCCACAAATTGCATAAACTCTTAATCGCGTCCCTTCCAGTTTGTGAAAGACCTCTTCTGATAATGTCTGTCAATTCAGAGCCTTCCAGGGGAAGACTCACAGACATTATTTTCTCCCACTGGCAGGTGCTGAAGCAGTAGTTTTCTTATCTAGGGTCTGTTATGGTTTAAATAAAAAATGCTGCACTGTCACTGAGTGACGGCAGTGGGCAGAGGGCAATGAGACAACACCGAAGGTCGCCGAGTGGCAGCAGGCAGTGTAGGCAGGGGTCCACGTGGCTGGTGAGATAGCAAGACAGATAGACACTCCATGCAGAGGAAGTGGGTATTTATTTAGTGGGTTATGAAGGGGAAAGGCAAAGTGGGGGAAGGGGAGAAGAGCAGAGAGAGGCAGAGAGAGAGAGACAAAGAGACAGAGAGGAGAGAGAGAGAGAGAGAGAGAGAGAGAGAGAGAGAGAGAGAGAAATGGGGGGAAGGGGAGAAGGGAGAGAGACAGAAAAGGAAGGATTCCGGCTGCAGGATCAGTCTGCCTCAGCTGTAGAGGGGGGTGGGGATGAAGGGTGGGAGGAAGTGGGCAGGGCTTTTCTCTTAAAGGGACAGGACAGACCGTTACAGGGTCTATTTATTCATGGGAATAAATTCATCTATGTTCTATCTTATTTTCCTGGGATGGTAAAGCCATCTGTGGTTTTTTCCATAAGGTGGTTTTCTGTAGAGTTTTCCTGCTGCCTGTCTATAAAGTCACTTCTCTTAATACTATTAGTATCTCTTTTTGTGGCCTTTTCATTGAATAACACTCAATTTTATTGGCTCTTGTGTTGCCTGTTAGAGGGAAAGAATTTATCTGCCATGTTGTTATTGGGGGATTTTTTTCTTCTGTCAGTTATTCCCTTTCCTGTCCAGGCAATGGTGCATGGCTTTAATCCCAGCACTTGGGAGGCAGAGACAGGCAGATCTCTGTGAGTATGAAGCTAGCCTGGTCTACAGAGCAAGTTCTAGGACTGGCTCCAAAGCTACAGAGAAACCCTGTCTCAAAACAAACAAACAAACAAAACTACCTTTAAACACATGTGGAAAATACTTTATTAAGACATACTTCATGAGCCAAGCAGTGGTGGCATAAGACTTTAAATTCAGCACTTGGGAGGCAGAGGCAGGCGAGTCTCTGTGAGTTCAAGGCCAGCATGGTCTACAAGAACTAGTTCCAGGACCACTAAGACTGTTACACAGTGAAACCCTGTCTCAGAAAACAAAAACAAAAATCAAAACAACAAAACAAAATGAAAATTAAGACATACTTCATAATTAAAAGCTTTTTTTCCTTTTTAAGACAGGATCTCACTACATTTACCAAACTAGTCTTGAATTCCTTGCCTTAACTCATGCTCCCGTACCAGCCTCCCGAACAGCTATTAGTAGAATTGTAAATGGGTACCACTGTGCTATGTTGGACTTGAAGGTTTTTGTTTTTTCTTCTTTTTGAAACTTCATAAAACTTCTGTGCCAACTATACTACCGAGTTCAGCTGTCAAAGTTTAGTCATTTTACCCAGCTTGTCATTGCCATTTGAAAGAATACAAGTAAATATGCTTCATGGTCGTGATGTCTCCATCTCTGTCTCTTTCCTCCTGCTTCCCCTTCTCCTTCTGATAAATTCACACTGTAAGCAAGGATGAGTGCCTGTCCTTGCACCCCTTCCTCCAGGGACTTGACCTGACTGGGGCAGCAAGGGAATAAAGACAAGACAAATATACACACAGATGTGTGTATGTGCATACGTAAGAGGTTGGGATTGAGTAGACTGGGCTGTCTGCTGCTAGAGAAACTACAGTACCCCAGAAGCTCAGGGTGATTATTATATAGAATTGAACTGGGGGTAGGATTCTAGTTTAGAGCTCCACGAGGAGGAGGGGCTATTACATACAGTTGAACAAGGAGACGGGCGTCACTAATCTCTGTAAGAACAGTCTCTATGGAAACAGTCTTTAGGACATAAATATCCAGGAGACATAAACTATGGTGGGCATTTTCTGCAGACACTGTCAACATCTGTACATGAACCAGAGGAAGGCTTTGCCACCCTTCTGAGCCTCACCTCCCCAAGGCAGGGCCTTTGCCATTTCCCCTGGGTTTGAGACTATGGTCCTTGACTTTGCTCTGCCCATGTCAACAGCACATACCCACTCCTCAAGCCTCCACACACTCAGGGCTTCCTCTCCTCTCCACAGCCTTGAAGTCCAGTCCTCCTGTTTCCCTCCCAAGTTCTGCAACTAAATATGTGTGTTTCCACCCTCACTTTCTGTGGTGCTGGGGATCAAATTCAGGTGTTTTGTATGCTAGGAAACTATTTAAGTAGTTTCCAACTGAGTTACTTCTCCAAATTCCATATTTTAAATTTAATTTCTAGAATATTATTCTAGAGTTTGCAATGACCTCACAGGCCACTCTTCCTCAATTTCCTTTTTTAGTTTTCCACAACTTCTAGATATCAGAACACTAAGGAGTTTTGTCTGTCAGTACTCTTTGGTGATTTCAACCATTTTGTGGCTTTAAATACTAAAAAAAAAAAAAAAACAAAAACAAATAAAAAAGCCTTCTAAATTTCTACTTCCTGCCTGAATTTTTTTCGTGAAGTCCAGTTTGTATAATTTATCTATATTTATGCTTAACATCTTCACACAGATGCTTATCTTACTCTTATCCATGACTTAATATGTCTAAAGCAATCTACTGACCTATACCAGAGCCTGATTTCATCATCCTGCGTGTCTGTTTTTTTTTTTTTTTTGTTTTGTTTTGTTTTTTTTTGTTTTTTGAGACAGGGTTTCTCTGTGGTTTTGGAGCCCTTGTAAACCAGGCTGGTCTCGAACTCACAGAGATCCTCCTGCCTCTGCCTCCCGAGTTCTGGAATTAAAGGCGTGCGCCACCACCGCCCGGCTCTGCGTGTCTGTTTTTGCAGTCTGCCTAAGTAAATAAATCTTCAGTCCTCTGTTTCCTGAAGACAAAATTCTACCGAGCCCATCATTCAGTCTGTTCTTTCTTTTTATTATCTAGGCAACCCATCAACAGATCTTTCAGCCCTAGTTCAAAGAAAATTTCTGAATCTGAGCCCTTTCTAGTACCTCCCTCATTGTTTTCTTAATCATTGAGCTGTTGTAACAAAACACGGTGAACCATGTGGTTCACACACAGTAGGCATGTCTTTTTCACAGTTGTGAACACTGGGATGTACAAGATCAAAGGCACCCAGCCAAATGTGCTGTCTGGTGAGGGCCTGTCTTCTGGTTCAGAAATAGTGCCTTTTCATTCTTTGGTCATAAGGAGGGAGGGCAGATGAGTTTCTTTTGGTATGTTTTGTTGTTGCTGTCTTTATTATTTATTTATTTACATCCCAACTGTAGTTTTCTCTTCCTCTTCTCCTCCTCCCGGTGCCCTCCCCTCTTGGGTCTATTTTATAAAGACACAACACCTATTAATGATCATTCTGCCCTCATGACTTAGTCACCTTCTAAAGGCTCCAGTTCTTAATACCATTATTTTGGGAATTGGAATGTCACCATATGAATTTGGGAGGCTTTACCCTCAAGACCATAGCAACTACCATCTGGTTCTAAGCTCCCCTCTTCCCTAACTTGGATGTTTTGAGGAACTTCTATGTGGTCTAACTTCCAATCTTGTTTTGCCACGGTGTTTCTGCACACCTCCTACCGTGTGTGTGTGTGTGTGTGTGTGTGTGTGTACAAATTAGGAGCTAAAGTACGTTTAGCAATGAGATGCATTCTATAACAAACCCTAGCCGTATCCCTTACCTCATCATCTCCAGAAAAAAAGTAGTCTCTTCTGAGATGCATCCATTTGCTTTTCATATCTTTAGTGAAGTAGTAGTCACATTTCCCAGATTTTGAGTGTGTGCTAATACTAGTCAGTTGGACTATGTATTCCTCAAGGGCTATTATTTGTACTCCCCTCCCCACAGATATGTAATTTCTGACCTTAAAAACATATATGCACAAATATAAACTGTAAATTTCCATGATATAAAAGAACTGTAATATACTATAAATAACAAAATATGCATTAGGTATCGTACAATTCATATGGTCAGTTGATTGTCATAGTGCTTTAGTTGGTTTTCAATATACTCTTTTTATTGCTTGACTTTTGGATCTTGGTTCTGTTTTTGTGGTAGTGGGGATTCAGCTTAGACCTTTGTGCTCTCTAGGCCGGCGTTGAGCTACACTCTTCACCAAACTCATGTTCTTCTGTGTCATTAACTGTAGCTATCTATTGTAGTTTTTGAGTAAATATACTAACATGAATGCTTATTACTATTTTGTTTAATTAAATGAATAAGATGAAAGTGAGCTAGTAATGGTGCCTGGTGTAGTGGTATAGTCTTGTAATCCAGCACTCAGAAGGCAGAGGGTGGAGGAGCTCAGAGTTGGAGGTCAGCCCAGTCTACAGAGTGAGTTCCAGGACTACAAAGAGAGACCCTCTCTCAAAAAAAATCACAAAACTAAACTAAACAAAAAAATGTTTAGGGACAACAAACAAAAGAAAATGAAAAATAAATCGATAAAAGATATGCGTTGAAACTATCAGTGTCACCAACTGGCTGACATTGTTCATAACTTTTAAATATTAGATTATTTCCTCATTTTTGGTTATTTCAGTGCAACACTTCAAATTTTATTCACATTATGTACATATTCACCGTCTCCCTTTTGAGTCAGGGTTTCACTCTGTAGCCTTGGCTGCCCTCATGCTCAGATGTCCACCTGCATGGCCCCTGAGTGTTGGGATTAAAGTGTGTGCCACCATCCCTGGTTCCCAGCCTGTACTTGTTTGCACCAGTGGTTTTCAATCTTCCTAATGCTGCAGCCCTTCAATACAGTTCCTCATGTTGTGACCCCAACCATAAACTTATTTTAGTTCCAACTTTGTACCTGTAATTTTGCTACTGTTATGAATCATAATGTAAATATCAGCTATGTAAGATGTCTGATAGGCAGCCCCTGTAAAAGGGTTGTTCCCTTGGGTTGAGAGATGCTGGTCTAGACTAACAAAACATTAGATTATGAGGAGATTCATTTTATAAACATTTCCATGGTATGAATAGTCCCAACACAGCTCACTTTAAGCTACCAATGTGACATCACTAAATAGAGTTGGGAATAACCCTGTACAGTGCCTCACTGTGTGGATGTGGTGACTTGAATAAGAATGGCCCCCATAGGCTCATCTGTTTGAATGCTTAGTCTCTAGGGAGTGGCACTGTGTGAAAGGATTAGAATGATTAGGAGGTGTGGCCTTGAGGAGAATGTGTCATGGGGTGGGGGTGGGGGGAGTGTAGGGGGAGCAGTAGGTTTTGAAGTTTCAAAAGCCCATGCCAAGCTCAGAGTCAGTCTTTCTGAGGATCGTTATGTAGCTCTCAGCTACTGACCCAGTGCCTTCCTGAATGCTGCCCTGCTTCCCACCAGGATGGCAATAGACTAAACCTCGGAACTGTAAGCAAGGCCCAGATTCAGTGCCTTCTTGGTAAGAGTTGCCTTGGTCATGTTATCTCTTCACAGCAATAGAACAGTATCTAAGGAATTGATTTTGTTAGCAACAGTAGGCACAAATAGACCTCAAGTATAGGGACAGTAGAGGAGTAAGCAGTTATGAGTTCTGGAGGTTTTTGTTTTGTTTTGTTTTTCAAGACAGGGTTTCTCTGTGTAGCCTTGGAGCCTGTTCTGGAACTCACTCTGTAGACCAGGCTGGCCTCAAACTCACAGAGATCCACCTGCCTCTGTCTCCCGAGTGCTGGGATTAAAGGTGTGCGCCACCACTTTCAGGCTGGATTTTGTTTTTAATATATTGACTTTTACGTTTGAAGATACTAATTCTCTCTCTCCCTCTCTTTCTTTCATTCTTTCTGTCAGCCCTTCTAGAGAGGCAGCTTCTGCCTCTCTCTTCTCCCCTCTTTCCTTCCCTTCCCCCTCCATAACCCACTAAATAAACTCTATAACCCCCCAAATACTAATTCTTTTTTTTTTTAGTAATAAACTTAGTAACCATCTTACAAAGATCCTGAAAATTTTAGCATTTCAATTTCTTGCCTTGGTTTCCGTAGAGGATTGCTTTAGAAAACAAAGCATCTATGCATGTACTATAATATTGCTTCAAAAATTTTTTTTTAATGTTATTTGTATTTTCAAAGTTTATTGTAATGAACCAGTAAGGTTTTCATGTCTACCAGATAAAGAGGATGGAATTATAATGCCTTTGTGTTGTCCACCTTGAAACTCACAGATACACTGTGTGGCACACTACCTTGGAACTGTTGTTAGTTTAGTCCAATGATATTTTTAATTTTTCTGTGATATTTTTAAACTTCTTTGAAAATCAAATCTGTTTTGTAATCTGACATATATGTATAGATGAACACACAAATGCATGTATATTTGCACAATTTTAAAGTTGGCTGTCAACATCTAATAGGAAATTATTTTTTTATTTACCCAGTTTTAAAGTAATGAGTTGGGACTGGGCTCTTTTTTTCTTTTTTTCTCCTGAGACAGGGTTTCTCAGTTTAACAACCTTAGCTGCTATGGATCTGACTTTGAAGACCAAGGTCACCTCCAAGTCACGGAGATCTACCTCTGAGTAACTGGGATTAAAGGCGTGTGCCACCACCACCCACCCTGCAGGGTCTGCACCATTTAGTAGAAAAGCAGTTCCTTATTACGCATCCGACTCTGTGAATGCTGGGGATTCCATCCCTAGCACTGCCAAAGAAGGTCGATGGGCTGCTCTTCCAAAAGACTTGGGTTCAACTCCCAACACCCACACAACAGTTCACAACTGTCTGTAACTGCAGCCCCAGGGGACTTGACACTCTCTTCTGTCTTCCTCTGGCACCAGGCACACCTGTGTTGCACAGACATACAGGCAAAATACCCATACACGTAACAGAAGCAAACAGATCGAGGAAAGAACAGCAGCAACAAAACCCTAAGGAATAATCAATGGTTCCTGTTCTATGTGGGATAGAAAATGTCCCCCATAGGCTCAGTGTTCGAACTTTGTTCTCCAGCTAGCAGCAGTGCCCATGGGAGGTAGGACCGGCTTGGAAGAAGTAGATCTCTTGGTGGCAGGTCCTGATCTTTATGTACTGGCTCCACAGCCTGTCCTTTCCTTGCTTTCTGTTGTGTTGACTTTCTTGTGCATTCCCTGCCATGATAGGCTCGATTCCCTGGAACTCCCAGAGTGCACTTAGCCTTGAAGTTGCCTCTTGTCAGGAATTTGGCCAGTGCAACCAGAGACTGGTCCCTAGCTAAATATGTGAGTTTTTAAAAATACTTGTTAGGATTTGTTCTCTTACAGTTCCTTTTTTTTCCCTTAGTTACTTTTAACGACATACATTGTCTCCTGTGGCCATTGGGAAATGTTCATATTAGTCCCCTCAAATTGGCTCTCAAGTTCTTTTGACAAGGTGTCAACAATTGTTAATTGTTTCCGTACTTAGTATGGCAGGATATTCCAAATTCATCCTAAGTATTTCTGCCCCAGACTTGGAATTAGCTCTTGCTTCTGGGAATTCTCCCAGGCAGATGGTGTTTAGAGAGTGTAACCTGAGTACCATGGGTGTGGGCTGGTTCAAATCACACTACTCCCTGCTTCTAGATATTTACAGTGGGCACACGCTTAGAAACAGGCAGTTTTAAATATAAACTATAGACTGAGTTCACTTTAAAGCATGACAGTTTCTCATGTTTCTCTTTTGTACCACACCAAAAGTTAATATTCCCCAAACACCAATTAATTTGTTTACTCCCTCTTAGACTAGGCTTGAAGAGTATTCCAGTAAACCTCCAGCATAGCACAAGAATATTGTTAGTCGCCGGGCGGTGGTGGCGCACGCCTTTAATCCCAGCACTCGGGAGGCAGAGGCAGGCGGATCTCTGTGAGTTCGAGACCAGCCTGGTCTACAGAGCTAGTTCCAGGACAGGAACCAAAACCACAGAGAAACCCTGTCTCGAAAAACCACAAAAAAAAAAAAGAAGAAGAATATTGTTAGTGATACCAAGCTGTTTCTGTTGTTACCTTGAAATTCATTTTCTTAGGGTACAGGAGGAGGAGTGTCTCATTAGAGAATGATCCAGGTGTGCACTGAATGTAGGCTCTCACACATGTTAAGCATATGTTTCATGTCAAGCCACACCCCCAGTCCTCATAGTGTTTAAGAAGGGCACAGCTTATTCTTCTCTGTACAGTTGTGCCACCAAATACAAGTTCATATTTCATGGAGAAGTTTTAGGTACTCAAATCTGTTTTCTGATAGTTATTTTATGGAGTTCTCCCATCATGTCTACTGAGAAATTCACAAACCAGTCCCGTTTCTTTCACCACCCTGCTCTTGTCATTCTCTCGGAGCAAGACGTCTTCTGGTGTCTTAATGTATCATTTCACTCGACAGAACCCTAAGTGAAATACAGATGTTAGAAAACATGTGAGTTTTTCCTCTACCCTGTTTTTTTTAGTGCTGTATTTTCCTAAAATCACAAAGTAATGTTAAGTACTCCCTTTCACGGTCATTGTCATTCCTAAAGCTTTGCATAGTATTCTGTTGTGTGGGTGTGCCATGAGTCATTCCTCCATTATCCTACAGCAGACACTGTTCATTTCTAAGCTGTTTCTACAATGAGAATGCTTCACTGAATATTTCCTATATATTGATTTTCATCATTTTGAGTCAGATTTTTGAATGTGAGATTACGTTTGTAACTGTTAGAAGCTGTTAGCTTCTCCTATATTGGGATTTTTTTTTCTATTTTGTACTTCAGTAAGCTAAAATGTAAAAATAGGGTGTGAGCCACCCCATTTCTCACAAGAGCCATACTATAAGGCTGTGCTGTGAAACTTAAGATTTTTGCCAAACTAATGGATGAGAAATAGATATCTGAGTGATTTAATTTGCACTCCTCCTTATAGGAAGGATGTGAGTGCTTTTACTGAAGAAGTATTTGCATTTTTTCACATAAAATACTCTTTCTGTGTCAGGTTATTAGTTGTTTGTATATGGGGAAAGTGGCTTTCACACTTGATCACTTATGTTTGTACTTTGCTTGTGAGGGGTCTATTTGATGTGGTGACACTCAGCAGTCTTTCACTTGACTATACATGATTCTGACATGGCTAGGAAGCTTTTCCCCATCTCTAAGGAGTACATCTAAGGATGTACATTTTATATGTCAACATCTTGTTTCTTTGAAAATTATTCTTGGAAATATTGAAGCTCATCTTTCTCTATATGGAAACTCAGTTATTAAAACACTTAGTTAAAAGTCAAACTGTTCCTCACTGCTTTGAGACCTTTTATCTCTGCTAATGTTTTTGTCACTTGAGACAGTTTCTCATTCTTGGTAATTATCAACAGTTAAATTATAAATATTTTATAATTCAATATCTGATATTTTACCCCACTCTTCTTTAAGACTTTATTTTCCGTGAGTTGCTATTGGTTTCTGTTTATGGTGGTATTTACCACAAACACTTTTGGAGAGGATGTAGAGGAGGAAAGCAAAGGTTCCAGAAGGGAAAGGAAGAAGAAAAGGGGAGGGGCAAATTGGACGGGAGAACATAATATACTCCAGCTCATGGAGTCTCTTTGTTCTAAAGGTGGGTATATGCATTTTGAGAAAGTTTTATACTTGTTTTTGGTGAATAGTATTTAAAAAAAAAACCCTGTAGAACACAGTGTTAAATTCTGATTTCAGACTCTTGTTTACAACGTAGATTTTCTTGCACATTCTGGACTGTAGTTAATGACTCCAGCATCTGCCCAGTTCACTAGGCCAGAAATCCCTCTAACCCTTTCTTTTTTCATCCTTCCCCTTAATTCTGATGTCCTCTACTTAAACTGAAAAATTGCCCCAAATTATCTGAGTTACATCTCCGTTGCCACTGCCTTCTACAAAGTCTCTTGTGAATTGCTTATTTCACTGGATTTATGTTAATATAGAGTCTTGCTGTGTAAGCCACGCTGGCCACAGGCTGTGGGGCTCCTCCCTCAGCCTTCCAGCTGCTGGGCTGATGCCTGCATCACTGTCCTAAACTGAACAGTCTCTTCCTATGGAAGCTTATCATTTGCACTGAGAGTGCAGTTATTATTCCTTTAAACCAAGGTCAACCGTGTTAATCCTTTACTAACATTTGTTGGTTCTCAGGATAAATTCCCCCACCTTACCATATAACCTTAGGCCTCTCGGTATTAGATCCCAGGTGCCTCTTCTGGCTTCATCCCCATCATGCCATCTCTGTCATTTCTTCATCCCTCACACTGAATGTTCTTATTTAACTGCATTTCTTTTTTATTTTCATTCATCTATTTATTATATTTATCTTGGCCACAGCCTCTCCCCCAGTCCCTCCCCCCCTCCCCTTGCATCCCCAAACTCCTCCTCTTCCCTCTTCATACAGGAAAGGGCAGGTCTCCTATGTTAACTGCATTTAATTTAATTTTATCATTATTATTGTTTTTTCAAGACAGGGTTTCTTTATGTAATCTTGGTTGTCCTAGAATTCACTTAGTAGACCAGGTTGGTCTCGAACTCAAAAGATCCAGTGCTTTTGCCTCCCAAGTGCTGTGGGATTAAAGGCCATGTGCCACCAGTGCCCTGCTTCATTGCATTTCTTATCAAAGGTGGAGCCTTTTTTTTTGTTTTTTTTTTTTTGTTTTTCAAGACAAGGTTTCTCTGTAGCTTTGGTGCCTATCATGGAACTAGCTCTTATAGCCCAGGCTAGCCTCGAATTCACAGAGATCTGCCTGCCTCTGCCTCCATAGTGCTGAGATTAAAGGCATGGGCCACCACCACCTGGCTAAACATGGATTATTATGGGTTTTTTTTTGTTTTTTTTTCAAGATAGGGTTTCACTATAGTTTTAGAGCCTGTCATGGAGCTAGCTCTTATAGACCAGTCTAGCCTCGAACTTACAGAGATCCACCTGCCTCTGCCAACTGACTGCTGGGATTAATGGCATGCGCCACCACAGCCAGGCTCAAAGGTGGATTTTTTTTTTTTTGGATTTTTCGAGACAGGGTTTCTCCATAGCTTTTTGGTTCCTGTCCTGGAACTAGCTCTTATAGACCAGGCTGGCCTCGAACTCACAGAGATCTGCCTGCCTCTGCCTCCCGAGTGCTGGGATTAAAGGCGTGCGCCACCACCGCCCGGCTCAAAGGTGGATTTTTAAGACTACCTCTTTTCCCCTCTCTATCCTCTTTTGGTCAGGTAAGAGATCGGGGTCAAATGCAGTCTTTGTTAATGTTTTTGAAAGCCTCCTAGTCAAAATTAGTGACCCCATTTTTATTCTCACAAAACTTTGCATTTATTTGTGTCTTTATAAAATTGTTTGTTAGCCAGGTGGTGGTGGCACACGC
The DNA here is from genome assembly GCF_037038515.1 of Microtus pennsylvanicus. Taxonomy (NCBI): domain Eukaryota; kingdom Metazoa; phylum Chordata; class Mammalia; order Rodentia; family Cricetidae; genus Microtus; species Microtus pennsylvanicus. The sequence continues at coordinate 20,884,771 of NC_134587.1, forward strand.
TTTAGGAATCCCAGCATTTAGGAGCAGAGTCAGGTGGATCTCTGTGAGTTTGAGGCCAGCCTCATCTACCATGACTTCCAGGACAGGCTCCAAAGCTACAGAAAAATCCTGTCTTGAAAAAAACCATAAACAAACAAACAAATAGATAAAAAACAAAACAAAACAAAAACGGTTTGACTCTCAGGAATTTCATGTTTCCAACATCAAACAGAAAGTGAGTTCTTAATATTTTTGCAGCTTTTAGCACAGTGCATAGCATATAGCAAGCATTCAAATGTTTGGTCAATGAGTAAAAGCAAAGAAAGCTTCATTAGTGATTGAAACAGAAATAAGATATGACTTTGGACACCTCAGTGTACTCCTTTAATACAGTTCCTCATGTTGTGGTGACCCCCGATCATAAAAGTATTCTGTTGCTACTTCATAAGTGTAATTTTGCTACTCTTTAAATCTTTTTAAATTTAATTTATTTTTGTTTTTTTGAGACAAGGTTTAGCTTTGTAGCCTGTCCAGGAACTTGTTCTGTAGACCAGGCTGGCCATGAACTCACAGAGATCCACCTGCCTCTGCCTCCCGAGTGCTGGGATAAAAGGCATGTATAACCACTGCCTGGTAATTTTGCTACTCTTATGAATAGTAATGTAAATATCAGATATTCAGCCCCCAAGCGCTCATGACCCACAGGTTGGGAAGCACTGCTGTAGAGTTTTTCTTTGTTCAAACAGAATTCTGTTGGAACCACTGGCAGTATTCCCAGTAGTAAATTGGATCTCTCTGCATCTCTATCTTGACCCTAAAATCAGAAGCTACTTTCTGGAAACAAGTACCATCCGTTAGTTCACGGTGGGCAGGCCGATTGTATCCAGAAGTTCAGAATTATCATAAGATTAGAAGAGATTGCTCCATCGTTAAATCCTTTCACAACTGTGCCCGTGGTTTAGCGCTGAATTAAGTGATCTTGAGTGGAAGACAAAGTGCTCTAAGAGCTGAGTTGTAGTAGTTTAAGAGCTGAGTTGTAGTTTATCTGATTTTTCTCAACTCTATGGTCAAATGTGTAAACATGAGAAAGGAACAGCATGATTTTAAAAAGACTCGATGCACAGCTTTGTAGGAAGGCGTCAAGTACACGGAGTGAGAGATCTTAATACAGCTGGGCAGTGGTGGCGCACACCTTACATCCGAGCACTTGGGAGGCAAAGGTAGGCAGAGGCAGGCTGATCTCCGTGAGTTCGAAGACAGCCTTGTCTACAGAGAGTGAGTTCCAGAACTGGTTCCATAGCTACTGAGAAACCCTGCTTGGCTGGGGGTGATTACTAATACATCATTACTAAGATATCAGTTTAAAAATAGAGGCTATGGGCTGGAGAGATGGCTCAGTGGTTAAGAGCATTTCCTGCTCTTCCAAAGGTCCTGAGTTCAATTCCCGGCAACCACATGGTGGCTCACAACCATCTGTAATGAGGTCTGGTGCCCTCTTCTGGCCTGCAGACATACACACAGACAGAATATTAAATAAATAAATATTAAAAAAAAATAGAGGCTAAATTGTTCAGAGGCAGGTGGATTTCTGTGAGTTCCAGGGCAGCCTGGTCTCAAAACAAAACAAAAAATATATACATAGGTTATATGGGATAGCTAATTTCATTTCAGTGACCAAAAATAAGCTGTATTTTAATATAAAAATGTTTTATTACTGATATAAAAATAATGAAATTAGTTTATAAATTTAGGTGTCAACTATTGATTTGTCTTTGAGAATGCCACAAAAGTATTTTCCAGATTAGACAAGAAACTCTTGATAAATTTTCAAATTTTTTTTTTTTGGTATTTTGAAATCGAGTTTCTCTGTAGTTTTAGAGCCTGTCCTAGAACCAGCTCTTGTAGACCAGGCTGGCCTAGAACTCACAGAGATCCTCCTGCTTCTCCTCCTGAGTGCTGGGATTAAAGGCGTGCGCCACCACTGCCCCAAATGTTCTGAAATGACATTGAAATAAAATTCTTCACTGTAACCACTTTCTTCTTGTGTTCAAACCTTCTCAGGACGGTCAGGCTCATTTTGCTGTAAGTTACAACCAGAGACTAGTTGGTGACTTTAACTTCAATTGCATGAACATACTCTTAAGACAATTTGAACTCTGGTTCTATAATCATTCAAAGGAATGATACTTTTTGTAGTAACCAATTATTTCATATATATATATATCTTTATTAAGCATGTTCCCAAAATTTATTATACGTTATTATCATTTTCCTCCACATGTTTTTCCTCCCCAAAAGTCAAACAATGTAAACTGCATATCCTTATGGAACTCATTATATAGGGACCAACTTAGCATCTATAGACCAAACTTTACTTTAAGCAAAATAGCATTCTGGGTTGCACAAGTTATGGTGCATCACTCGTCTTAATTTAAGGCGAACTGCATCTCAAGACAGCTCAGAAAATCAAGACAACCTGCAATCAGCCCCTTATTCTCCTAAGCTAATATTAACCAGGCAAAGTGTCAGTAACATATACTAAAATAGAAATATTGAACTTTATGTATAGAAATATCACTAAATTCCATTTAAATAATGACCACCATTATAGAATAATACAAGAACTTTTTTTGAATGTGATTTAGGATCATAATCTACTTGCTAACATTCATATTTATATTTTAATCTATTCTTCCTATGCACATTATAAGTAAATTTTGAGATGGTGGGATTGTTGACCTAGTCATACATGTATAACGCTTGGCATCTGAGTTAATTAAATATGAGTTAATAATATATTGTATGGAAATTATTGTCTTTATTACAGTTATTAGGTAGTTACTAAAATTATAGTTTGAAAGGAATGCAGAGCATGGAAAACTCAGGATTAAATTATGCATTTGAACCGTAGGCCAGCTTTTCCTATAGAGACAGTTTTCTGCTAAAAGAGAAATTGTATGCCACTGAAATTAAATGCTTTTCTGGGGATGGAAGATTCCAGTTTTTAATGAAATTACTGAGTGTGGTGTAGTGAAATGATTAAAATCTGTATTCCGGGAATGTGGCAGGGAAAAAATCAATAAGTGCTAGCACAGCTTTGCTGCTCAATGTGATCCTCAGATTGAAATAAACTACTACAAAAATAATAATTAAAAACATATCAGCACATTAATTTATTTAGCATCAGTCTCCTGAGACATCATCTTCACTAATTTTTAGCATACATTACTATGTAATGAGCAGCGTCTTTTCAGATGCCCCTATTAGACAGGCAGTATCTCTGCCCCTCCCCCAGGCTCCTGCCTGCAATCATTGTACTTGCGCTTATTATGTTACAAATGACCGAGGTAAGGCTGACATTCTTAGTGCGTGCAGAAAGACCTAGTCTGCCAGCTTTTTTTTCTTCCTAATGAAGCAGCTTTGTGAAATCTCCCCATGTGTTAATACTAATGAAGATCCTCCAGCACAATTAAAATCACAGCCAGTGGTTGAGGAGGAAACATAAAACAATAGCGTCTTTTAAGATACATCTAGCCACATATGTATGCATAAAATAATATATGGTCAAATTATTCTCCAATAACTAAATTTTTACTTGGTCTTTATCCTGAAAACCAAATCACCCAATTTGTTATTTTATAAACTTCAAGATTTTATTGTGTTCTTAAGGGGGGAAAACACCTTAAATATTTTTTAAAAATTACTTCTCCACCTGGATAATAAAATGTACCATGGTTATGGGTTTTTCTCTTTTAAAATCGCTTTTAGGAGGCTGCCGTACACTGTTGAAGGGAACAGACTGCACTTTACCTTTAGTTTAACTTGATTGGTGGAAGGGACTTGGGGAGTGGAAGGCTAAAAACTGAGTCAGCTGGCTGACATTCTGGGGATCAGATAGTACACAGCCTGGTTAGTTGGTAATTTAGGGCAACCGGTCTTTTCAAGTGTTTAGCCTTTACACTTAAACTCGTTTTTTTTTTTCTAACCGAAACTAGAAAAAAATTGAGATTACGGCTTACAATTTATACCAATAACTTCAAAAGACTTACTGTTTAAACAACTTTAATTTAATATTATTTTGACTCAAACCATGAACATTGTAACCAGTTTAGCTCGTCCAAGGAAAAGCAGTAATAGTTTACCTTGAGATCGCCTTGCGTCCTGTTCTTTGAGTCCTAGCATGCACAAATTCTTGGCACATTAATTTAGCTTGTAGACTCCAACGCAATTTCTAGTTTACAAACGTAAAAAGTTGGTGGAGATGGCTAATCTATGTTCCCTAATAGTCCGTTTACGTTTTTAAGAAATTAAATATTCAGTTGTTTCCTCCCCTTTAAAAAGCAAAACAAAACATTTAAGTTTCTAACTTTTTCCTGGGACGAGGAGCGGTACGAACTCAAAGATACAGTATTCTTGGAATGAAGAGGCAGCCCCCTCCCTTGGCTCCTTTTAGAGCTGATAGGTCATTTATTATTGGAACTGAAATGGTATAAACAATTCTCTCGCTCTTTTTCCCCTTGTTAACAGCAACTTTCATTGTTAGAGAGAGGAGAGAGAGAGAAGCCTTGTTGGTTGACGTCACTTGGTTCATGAAGCCTTCGCCTAGAAGTGAAGCTGCTGAACAAACCTTGAGAAGAATCATCTCCTGCTTCAATCTGCTGCTGGATAGGAACTAATCAGAGAGAGAGCGGCGGAAGACGGGGCCGGAGGGAGCCGGGGCTTTCGCGATCACGGATCTCACCTCCACTCCAACTCCCTAGACTTTCTCGCAGAAATTATAAGAGAAATAAGGAGTCGGTGGGGATTCCGAAAAGCTTAACCTGCACCCGAGAAGGGCGAAAATCCCTTCCACCGCAAAACTCCGTTCGAAAGTGAAGGTGAGTTTGGGAGCCGGGGTGCGGGGGTGCGGGAGAGCGGGAGAGGTGGGATCCGGGCGGAGAGCGGCGGCTGCGGGCTGGAGCCCTCCCGAGGCGCCTGCCGCTGTTTACCCGCGCCGCCCGGTGTGTCTCTTTGTTGTGCGGGCTGCGACGCCGCGGTGGCTCTGGGGTCCCGAGTAGAGTTCTGGGCGGAGGGCGCAGGGACCTGGTCCCGGGCGGGGTGGGGGTGCGGGCTCGGCGGAACGGAAACTTTGCAGGGAGTGCGGGCGCGGGACCGGGCGGCCGGGCCTGTCCCTCCATTGTGCCGGCCGCCCTCGCCGGCGGCCTCGAGGCGTCCTCCTGCCCGGCCCGCTGCGGCGCCCCGCGGGGCAGTTGGCGAGGCCCCGGCCTGCCCGCCTCCGCCCCCGGCCCGCTGCCTCGCGCCCGCGCCGCCGACCCGCGCCAGGCCGCCTGGTCTCCGGAGCCAGGTGGGGGTGGGGCTGCGGCCCCGGGCGGCGGGGATCTGGCACGGGGGTCGGGCGGGCTCCCGTTCCCGGGTCCCCGGCGGCCTGACCAGCAGGTCCCGCCGCGGCGGGCTGGGCTCCCTGCCCTCAGTCTCCGCGCCCTCCCCCGCGACGCCCCGCTCCCCTCCCCTAAAGTAGTTCCGCGAACCCCAGAACTGGGATCTGGAAAGGCTAGGAAGTGTGCGGAGACTGGGAGCCGGCCCTGCGGGTGGGGGCTGGTTCCTCTGCCCCTCTCCTCAGTATTTATCTTTTGTGTGTTGTTTCCTTGTAAAGAGAGAAGCAGCTGCAGTCCGTGGCCGAGTTGTTGAAATTTATCCCTTTGTGTATATTACAATATCCTCCATTTTTCCCCCTGCCCTCTAAACAACAAGCGTTTCGCCATCTTGGGCAATTTTTATTCCCAAGTCTATGTGTCTCTCTTTTAATTTTAAGGAAGAGAAAAAAGCCATAGAAATGCAAAAAGTGTGTCTGGATAAGGCTCAAAGTTTAGGAACCGTTCAGGGGGCCATGTGACGTCATATAAACTTTTATCAAGAAAATTTCCCCAAAGTGTGTGTATGTTTTGTTTTTCCCCCCCAAAATTTTCACGTTTTATAAAATCGTTTAAGTTAGAGCCTACTGATAAATTGTGGGTTTATTTTTTTTCTTTTGCATTCAGAACAAACCCCAAAACACGCACACTTAATGTTTGGTAGCAAGTGGAAGATTATTTTTTAAAAAATGATCGAAACTTTCATTGTATCAGTTAGTATTCACCTAGTTTTGTCCATGCAGTTTTTATTTTTTAAATTTTCAAATATATTTGTAACAGTATATTTCCTTATTTTTGTGGTTTCATAGACCTGGCAAATTTAGCTCAGTTAATATTTACATCACTTGGGTTATGTACCTTCCCTTTTGTGATTGTGGTCTAGTCTTTTTGTGTTTTTTTATATTTAAAAAAGCTATTCAGAATATCATGAGATTCTTGATACTTTTACATTTTAATATTAAAGTCAAAAGTTTGGCAGAAAGGTTTAATATATGAAATGCAGAATTAACCTTAAAAGAAGATAATTTATAATCTTTTGTTGAAACTTTATCAACTATCATAAGAATAATGATAAAAAAAGTACAATTAAAATTTGTCTATCATTGTTTTCACCTTACAAGAAAAGTTGAACTGATCACATGACCATACTTAATGATAAACTCACTGCCAAGTATATAAATAGGCACAGCAAATTGAATGGGAAAGTGTAATTCTGTCTCCAGTAGTCGTTTTCAGTCAGCATATTTACATCTCTTCTAACAAGGACGAGAAACTCTCTGTATTTAATTTGCATTCCCTTTGTCTTCTGGGTTGGAGAAAAACATTGACGACAATAAACTTTTAAAAAGCTAATAGAAAAAATTCTAAATACATTAAGAGGATTTTCTAGTGTATGAAAACTTACATTGTAAATGGTTTGTTTTAAATTTCTGTAGCAATATTCTTTACTGTTTTCTGCTATTTATTCAGGAATTTCCTGTATATAAAATGCTACATAGAAATCTTGACTGAATTGAACGTCTGCTATTTAGTGAATTGTAGGTAGGTGGAAATGTTGAAATAGTTAAAAGCACACAGGACAGATGGTTCTAAATTATACATGCAACAAAGGACTGAAGATTTGGCAGATTATAAATGGAAGCAACAGAGGATAAGCAGTTTAAGAAAATGGTAGTTAAGTACATTGCTGTCTCACACCTATTGTAAACACTGCTGCACAATCAATAATTTAGGTGACATTATTTCATTTGTATGTTCCAGTAGAAGAGTAAGATTTTACAAATATTTAAAGCAAATCTTGAATGTAAATTTTTTTAAGTTATGGTGATAGAATTTTTTTAAGAGATATCAGATTGTATGCTTTAAAACAGGATATAAGAACTTAATATGTTCATAGAATGGTTTTCAGAGAAATAGGAGTGGGGACATATTTTTAAATGTAGATAGTGTATCTGTACTGTTTTGGGTTGGTTAAACTAGTACATTGACTATGTTAACCTGTGCACTCACTATATGTCTGTGAGAATGGGATTTTAGCTGCTCAGTCTTGGGAAATGCATTGACTTTTGGCCTCATTTACTAGATAGTATGGAGTGAAAGAATATATTTTAGTTTTAATATTTGAATTTTGTACATAACACCGTGATACTGACTTGAATATCGTCAGCTTACTATAATATAGTTTACTGTTAATTTATAAATGTAAATATTTCGTGTAATTCTGGTCTTTCTGGAAGAATGTAAGTGTATTTGCTTTTTCAAAAAATAGACTATCTTAAAAAGTATTGGACTTTGCAGAAATTTGTTTTTAGTTTATATAAACCACTTGCTTAAAATGCATATCAACTGTAATGGGAAGCTTGGGGTTCGGAGTCTGCTGCCCTTTCTCCCATTTCTTTGTTTGCATGTTTATTATAGAATTGCAGTGTAAAGGAGCAGATGTTTTGCCAAACATCCTGATGTGTTGCTTTTTCTTATGGGAGTGCATAGCTGCTCCTTCTGATGCATCAACTTGACAGCTGGTTGATTTCATGGAGCTGCTAAGAAGCCATTAGTGGTGTCATTGAATTGAAACAGAAGAGTCAGTCCCAGCTTGAACTGTGATTGTTAATGTCTTTGTTGCTACTTTGTGTTACTATACAAGATGTGGGTTACCATAGTTGCACTGAGGTTCAAGGTTCCTGTCTTATCTCCTAGAATTAGTGGAGGGTAGTGCATTAGACCTTCATTACTCAGGTTTAAAGTTTTCACAAGAGAAAGGATTTCTTAGTGTTTGAGCTAGTCTTCCTTAGAAAACTACTAAAACCAGAAACATAGCATAGTGCAAACAAAATCATAGGGTGTGTTGACCTCTGTAAAGAATTATGTAATCAGGGTTCAGTGATTTTTTTTTTTTTTTTTTTTTTAGTATACTTCATTTCCTGAGGGATTCATCAAATTGTCTAGCAAGTATTTTAGGAGGTTTTTTAATTACATAAAATTAAATATTTTGAGTAATAAAGTCTTAAAATATTGTGGTTTATTTAATAAATATTGGCTCATTTGGCTTAATGTTTCTCTAAGCTTTTACTGTGGGAAATGATCAGAAAAGAAATAATTATTGGCAGATATACCATTTTGCTTGTCATTTTCTGAGGCCAAAATACTGTTTAAAAATTCATAAGACTGTTCTAAATTATTCTCCTAGTAGCTATTTAATGATTTTCTTAAACTAAAATCATGTTTTTATTGTAGAAAGAGCATTGTTTGTTTCAAGAGGTGAAGTCCTGCCTGTAGCTCTTGCCAGGCTGGTGTCATTTCTACCTGTAGCTTCAGTTCTCACTAACTTAGGGTTCCAGCCATATCACTGTCCTGCTGGTGTCTGAGCTTTGTACTTTCTCTAATTATTTACGTTGTTTTGTTGGTAGGAGGGGAAATAAGAAGTAAGACTACTGGTCTCAGTAGACAGAAGCATACTGTAAGAAAACTGGAAGCAAAACAAAATTTTAGGATGGTATATGGTGCCAGAATGCAGTATATTTTATTATTTTGTCAAAAATTTTTTAGTCTCAACATTTATTTATTTTTTCAAAGTTTCAGATCTTAAAGTAGAATACAAAATTAATAACTCTTAAAAGAACATAGCTTACTTAAAAAATAGACACATAAATGTAAAACTGGTCATTGGAATATATAATTTGCTGAAGTAAATTCTGTTGAAAAGTCTTCCTGTATAATTTTTTTTGTTAGTTAGTTTTTTTTGTTTTTGTTTTTGTTTTTTTTTTTTGTTTTTTCAAGACAGGGTTTCTCTGTGTTGCTTTGGAGCCTGTCCTGGAACTTGCTGTGTAAACCAGGCTGGCTTTGAACTCACAGAGATCTGCCTGCTTCTGCTGAGATTAAAGGCGGGTGCTACCACACCGCCCAGTGTGACTTCCTATATAATTAGTATGAGCAAACTTTCAACTTGTATGATATACCTGAGTGATTCTGGGATTATTTCCTGAAATTGTAAGTTGATAGAGTCTTTGATTTTCAGAAAGTCACTAAAACTAGAGTTGAGGCGATGTGACATTTGAGCCTTTTAGCATAGCCATAAAGTTCCTTAAAAAGAGAATCATTCCACTGCCTTAGACTGTGTGGGACTTATTTTAAAAAAGATTTGTGTGTATTATTTTAAAGTGTGTGTGTGTGTGTGTGTGTGTGTGTGTGTGTGTGTGATGGGCAGATTTTGTGCAGATGAGGACAGGTGCCCCCAGAAGCTGGAGGAGTAAATGTCCTGGAGCCGGAGGCTTTTGTGAGCCACCTTACATGGGTGCTAGAAACTGACATCAGGACTCTGAATTGCTGAGACATGTCTACAGCTCTGTGGCTTGCCTTTGGGGGAACATAATTACTTAACATGCATGTATTTGTGTCAACGCAGATAGTCTCACAAGCCAAATTATGGGAAATCTAGTTGTTTATTAAAAACAAACTATTCATTTTAAAGAAACATAAAAGTTAAGCTCAATGATAGAGGTAATATTGTAGTTCTAGCAGGTACCCTGCTATCATTAGAGTGTTGGGCATAACGTTGTTAAGGGAGGACGGTGCTGGACCAGTCCGTTGCCCATGCTACCTGAGTGTGCTGCTGTACATTTTCATCCCAGCACTCTGCAGGCAGAGTGAGTCCAACACAGCCAAAAACCAGGGCTACACAGAGAAACCCTGTTTTGAAAAACCAAAATAAAGAACTAAAGAACAATGGTTAATATATTTATTTCATTTACAAAAACAGAGAGTTATAAAATATTAGAAACATCTGCTGAAAGTAAGGAAATTAAATGAATTTATATGATTTTTAAATCTGCCCTGAGTGTTGTTTGATTTGTGACTACTCAGAGTTTGAGTGTAAAATACTTAATGGTCCAGATAACTTAAACTTATAACATGCTATTCATTGTTGAATTTTCGGTTGTCAGTTAAGCAGCCAGTTTTTAAAATTAATATGCTTTTATGAGAGCATGAGGTCAAATAGGTTTTTGCACATATTTTGTTTTTATTATATAGTTTTGGAAATAAAGTTTTAAAAACAGTTCTTATATAAAATATGGCATGTAATTTGGTTTCTGAATGATTTTCATTCAAATAAAAATTGCCTGGGCAGTGATAATGACAATGAAGGTAATGTGTCGATATGAACCCTTACTAATTTTGTTTGTGTAACTGTTTATAAGAAAGAGATACATATGGTTTGAAGATAGTTTCTGCCCTGTACCTACCTATATGTCTACATAATTGTGTATTTTTTTTCCTTTTTCTGTGTTTTCCTCTTAACACTTTTCTACAAACATGCACTCATTAATCAAAGACCGTGCACTCCTGCTGAGGGCAGAGAGGTTCATCAAATTGGCAGTCAGCTTGGTGTAAAGAACGGTGTACTGAAGCTCTTAACTCACTGGGACATAAATAAATCTAAGGTCTTTGTATGCAAACCCTGGAGGTTAATACTGTATAATTCAATGTCCTGTCTTTGTTTTTATGATTGATGTTTTTAAATGTTTCAAGCTTAGTGCAAGTCTTCTAGAGGATCAGGTCGGCCTGTCTGATTGGCTGTAGCGAGAAAGCACTAGGTTGTCAGAGGACTTTGGAGTATGCTGCAGAGATTTTGATTTTTTCCCCCTGCAAGATCTTTGTCATATTGCGTGAGCTGTTATAGGAATGTACCAATGATTGACATTCCCTGCTGTGATAATGGACCTAGTGCATGAAATGCCAATAGTTTGGTTCTATTTGTTCAGAAGCTTACTGCTATTTGTATCCTTAACAGAGCTAACATGGAGAACAAGCAAAACTACTGGGATTTCTCTGTAGAAACAGTGCTGGGATTTGGCTTTAACATGACTTGGTTGCATATTCATAATTTAAGAACAGCTGGTTACGGCAAGCACATAGTCATTTGCAAGCTATTATATACCATTCCACTCACATGGAGCCTGTGCTTGGTGGTTTTTTTTTTATTGATCTACCTGCATTTAAAATCTAGTCACTGCTGCTATTGAAGCACTTCATTTTAGCTGTGTTTGCAACACAGAACAGCTTCAATTTTAAATAATCTACTTAAGTTGGATTTTTGAATAAAACAGAATGGCTGCCCATTTTAGAATGAAACAAGTATAAAAGGTTGTATCTTATAGGCAAAATATTTAATCTTAACTTGAACCCAACCAGCCACCTATCAAAACCTAAATTTTACAACTATTATAATTTTTGGACAGTAAGATTTTATAATTTTGTCTAGATAAATAACTGAGTTGATCTTATTTGAGAATTTCATTACTCATTTTACCAGTTACATATAGTTTGAGAAACAATACATTAATTAATTTGAAAAATAATGTCTTATGTAGAAAAGAAGTAGTACTTTTAGTTATGGGTAGTGTAAAATCCAGCTAGACAGTTGACAGGATTTTGCTCCTGGATTAGAATACTGTGAAAGCTATATAGCTACTCCAGTATTCCAGGAAGGACTCGAATAAGGAGTCTCTTCTGCTATGAGGGTCACTTACAAATTTTAAATGGTAACTGTTAATCCAACTGTAATAGCTTCCTGCATGTTGTCAGTCGCATCTATAAGCATAGAAAAGAAACCAACCTCAATATTCCGAGCTTCCAATAAGAATTGGAGAAAACTGTGAAATGCTGTTTTATATATCCTTTTATGGATGACGGGGAGGAGCGCATTGCTTTGTCTATGTTGAAGTAAGTGCACACATGAGAGATTCATGACGATGCTGGTATCTGATCTTTCCACACAACATGGTGTACACTTGTGCCTGTGTTTGCCCCGTGCTGGAATGATGAGATAGCTCTCACATCAAGGTTGAGAAACAGTCCTAACAGTGCATTGACTCTCTTAGCTGCTCAAGTGACTGGATATGTTGGTAATGTAACAGAATATATGGCCAGGTTTAATCTAATGATAGCAGGGTGTCCTTTCTTCTAAGTAATATATTCCAAGGTTATTAAAAGACAAAGTGTTATTTTTAGTTGTGAGTTGCATAGGATCACAATGCAGTTAAATTGCCATTATTTAGATTACTCATTTTGTGAATTATTCTATGTCCTTTCTTTTTTTTTTCTTTTTTTTTTTTTTTTTTTTGGTTTTTCGAGACAGGGTTTCTCTGTGGCTTTGGAGCCTGTCCTGGAACTAGCTCTGTAGACCAGGCTGGTCTCGAACTCACAGAGATCCGCCTGCCTCTGCCTCCCGAGTGCTGGGATTAAAGGCGTGCGCCACCATCGCCCGGCTCCCTATTTCTTAAGATAAATGGAGAGCGTGAGAGCCTGGGAGTGGTGACAGGGCCTCTGATCCCGTTAATGAAACAGAGGCAGGTGATCTTTGACTCTTAGGCCAGCCTGGTCTACAGAGTGAGTTCCAGGACAGCCAGGGCCACACAGAGAAACCTGTGTTGAAAAACAAAACAGCAACAGCAACCAAATGAGATTAAGATGGATAGTTATCCTGAGGTTTTCAGTGAAATTGAAGGACTGGAATTTTGTCCTCCAGTTTTTATCACAGCAGTGTTGTATGAAGAGAAGAGGAAGAAGCATGAAGTAAATCAGTAAAACATAAAATTTAGCATTTGTTTGAAAAATGATTGAACTCAACATCAACCACAAGAGAAATTTTAGATACACTTTTATTGCTATAGTAATAATAGAGGAAAGAGCCAGTGGCTTTAGTTCCCCGAGTTTATTTTGCACACTTTGACTAAACATGCATTTGGAGAGAGCTATGGATAAAAGCATACTGTAAATTTGAAGTAGAAGCCAGGGAGATGTCTAAGAGAGTGAAAGTGCTTGCTGTGTGTGTCTGGCCATCTGGGCGGGGGACCGAATTCTGATTTGTACCATGTAGAAAGAATGATACAGCAGGCATGTAATCCAGTACCCAGGACAGGGAGACTAGAGCATTGCCCACATAGCTCAGTGACAAAAACAGCCTCAGAAGCAAGGTGGAAGGAGGGGACCACCAAACCACCTCCTCCACGTTGCTTTCTGACATCTCATAGATGCAGTGACACCCATTGTCTGTATTCATACACACAATAATTTTTTTTTGATGTTCGGTTTTGTGGTTTTGAAGATAAGGGTTCTCTGTGTAGCCCTTTTGGTCCTAGAACTCACTATGTAAACCAGGTTGTCCTCGAACTCAGAGATCCACCTGCCTCTGCCTCCCCCGAGTGCTGGGGTTAGAGGGGTGCAGCACCATTGCTTACACACAGTAAATCTTTGAAAAATCAGAATAGGAGAGAGATGGCTTTTAGCTGGGATAATTTTAAAAGTCTCTTTGGTTAGGTAGCCCTGAATTAGTCAAGAAAAATCAATGAAAGGATCCAACCAAAGGAAGACAGTAGGGACTGAGCCTCTGTTAAGTAAGCCCATTAAAGCTATCCTGCTGGGAACCTAGGCATAGTTGTGTAACTTATTTGGAGTTCATCTCAACTTAAACCTTTCCACCAGAAAGATGATATCACCGGGACTTTCCCTTCCTCCATCACTTTTAAAGTTGACTGACTTTCTCTGAAGAAAGTGGGTTAATGAGTCAGGCTCTTCAGCTGTAGGCTTGACTTGCAGGCCAGGTTAAAAGCCACTGAATGGCTGCAGCCTTTTCTTGCCAGAGGCTTTCTGGCTTTTTTATGATTAACAGAGTCCCTCCCTTTTCTTCTGTTCTCTGCTTTTGTGAGTTTTTTTTCTTTTTTCCTTTTTCCTCTGCTGTTCATACCTGTTCAACAGTGAGCATAGTGAAGAACGGCGACTCAAGACCTTTTCTTCCTTGGTGACATGCTGACATCCCAAGGGAGTTTGGTAGCACTAACTTGAAAAACTTTTTTTTCTCTCTCTCTCTTTTTATTTTATTTTATTTTATTTTTGGCTTTTTGAGACGGGGTTTCTCTGTAGGCTTGGCTGTCCTAGAACTCACTCAGTAGATCAGGCTGGCCTTGAACTCAAAGAGATCTGCCTGCCTCTGCCTCCTGAGTGCGGGGGATTAAAGGAGTGTGCCACCACCTCCTGGCCATTTCTTTTTCTTTTAGGCAGACCAGCTGAGCGTCCCATCATAGCTACCTATAAGGACAAAAGGTGATAAAATATAGTCCTTACTTTCAGTAACATCTACATGGGGTCTCAATAAAAACAGAATCTCATTACAAGTAGAGAACATAAGGGCCAGGGAGAAGGTGCCTGTCACCAAACCTGATGACCTGCATTTTATCCCCAGAACTGAATCTAAAGTTGTCCCTTTGTCCTCTGTCTATGTACATGTGTACATATACATACACGCATACAAAATAAAATGGGTAACATAATAAAAAATTAAAAGCTAGCATTGAGAACAGAGGAGTAATCAAATTCTCAGACACAGAGGTATGAAAAGGAAGATGGAGCTCGGGCTTGTGGGGCAACAGCTCTCCTTACTGGCCCTTCCAAAAGGCCTCTCAGGAGGTATACTTGCCAAAACCAGGAAACTGCGGGAGTGTTTGGGAGTGTATGCAGATGTTTCTATATATTATGTGAAATGGGAGGTAGGAGAAAAGGCTAAACAGAATGACTAGAATGTCAGGTTTTATTTTCTGGTAGTTCAGGCTAGTCTAAAACTTAGCAGTCTTCTCCCTCAGCCTCATGAGTATAGAGATTTACTTTTTTTAGATGAAGTGCTTAATGACTCTAGTACCTTGAGTTTGAGTTTTCATTTTAATCTGAGAAACCTTTGTGAAATAATTGAAAGGAATGTGTATGTTCGTGTGTTTGTGTATTTGGGAGTCTTTGGGAGGGCAGAGAACGACCACACGTGCTTGTCATGTCTTGACTGACATGGCCTCTTGAGTGACATATCTTGTTTGCTGCTGCATATGCTGGCCTTCTCCAGACTTGAGGATTCAGCTGTCCCCGCCTCTCAGGTGGCCACGGGAGTGCTAGGACCACAGAGTGCTGTGGGGGAGGAAGCAGAAACTTTGGAGTATAGAGCAGCTTGGGAAAGAATGAACGTGGAGAAGAGGCTACTGTAGCCATGCTGCTGGGTAGGCAGACTTAATCCCAGGTACTCAGTGCGTCCACTGAGGAAATTCCCACTCAGACACACATGGAACTGACGGGGTGGCATGTACCTATTAGAAAGATCTGGATCAGAATTAGCAGATTTTTCCCTTAAAATTTTTATTAATGTAAGTTGTATAAACAGATGAGTTTAATGATACCTTCATACATGTGTATGACACAGTTTGATCATCTCACTGCATGTGCTACCCGCATCCTCCGACCTCTCCCACTGACCCATTCCCTCTGACACACAGCCCTCCTTCTGCTTCCATGGCTCATTTAAGGGCCTGGAAGTCGCTGTGGAAGGCCATGCTCTCCTCAGGTTCATGCCCTCGCACCTCTGACTTCCGTGTGCTGGGGCTGCAGGCGTGTGTGCCTCACTCACAACTGTGTCTCAGGTCTTGTTTCATCACTTACTGTGCTTTCAGTTCTTTCCACTTTCCTGTGACAGATTTTGTTCTTTACAACTAAATAATACATCTTTGTGCGTGTATGGGGTGGAGAACAGGACAGCTACAGATGCCATTCCTCAAGCATTGTTCACCTTATTTGATGAGAAAAGGTCTTTCACTGGGACTTGTGGCTCGACAAGTAGACTGGGCTGGCTAGCCAGTGAGTCCCAGGGATCTGCCTGCTTGCACCTCTCCAGTGTTGTGTCCCAGGCACACACTGCCATACCCAGCTCTTCTGTGTTAGTTTTGGGGGTTGAGCTTAGGTCCTTATGCTTGTAGGGCCAGTATTTTACCATCTGAACTATCTCCCCAACTCCTGTTTGTCTGTTAATATACTATCCTTTTTCTGTGTAATTCTTTCTTCTTTTTTATTAAATATTCAATATTCTAATGTATATATAATGAGTAATGTATATATATTCATTCTGCATCCCCTCTACTCCAGTTCCTCTTTTATGTTCCCCAACTCCCCAGCTCCAAACTTGATGTGGTCTCTCTCTGTCTCTCTCTTTTAAAATTAATGCCAACTGAGTTTATATATGTATATAGGTGTTGGATTATTCATACAGGCATGGGTAGGCTCTTAGGGATTGTATCATCCAGAAAAAGCAACTCCCCTTCCCATTAACTAGTAGGCATTTCCTGCCAGTGGCCCCTCAGCCTGAAGGAGGGGACGACTTGATAAACCTGGCCTCCAACCATGCTGGGATTTTGGCTGGCTTGAAGCTTGTTGTGTAGGTCTGGTTCCTGCAGCCCGTCTCTGTGTCCATGTGTGCCGTCGTGCTGTCAAGTCCTGCACAACTGTGTCTCCAGGACATCCACTCTCTTCCTCCTGCATCATTTTGTCCCCTTTTCCAAGAAGACCCCTGAACCTTGTGGGGATAGTGTGGGATATAGACTTCTGTTTGTAGCTGAGCAGCCCACAGTCTCTCATTCTCTTCACACTGACCGGTTTTTACTCTGTATAAATCTCCATCTACTGCAAAAAGCAGCTTCTCTGATGAGAGTTGAGAGATTCACCAGTCTGTGGGGTCAAAAGAACTTAGGGACAGTTTATTGCTGTACGAGGGTCTCCCCTAGAGTCTGATACCATGGGGTTTAGCCTGTTTAATGGTGTCTGGTATGGGTTCTGTATCATGCAGTGGGCTTCCTTATATTCCTTATGAATTGTGGTTACTAATTCCCTGTCAGGTGAGTAATTTTTTACATTTTGTGGCTCTGACTATTCTATTGATTGGTTTCTTTACTGTGTAGAAGTAATTTGATGACCTCTATATTCTTTCTAATTCTTATTATTTCCAGAACTATTGCAGTCATTCATAAAGTGGTTGTTTTCCTCCAGTAGCTTCAAAGCTCCAGGCCTTATGTTAAGGTTGCTGTGTTTTGAATTGATTTTTTGCTCAGGCAGGGTGGTAGGAACCTGATTTCAGTTGTTTACTTGTGGATTATCAATCTTTTCTAAGTTCCCCTTTGCCCTGAGATAGGATTTCTGGGTGTGGCCCTGTAGTCGAGGCTGGCCACCTGCCTCTGAGAGCTGGGATTAAAGGCGTGGCCACCACTGCCCAGCTTCCAGCACCATTTGTTAAAGTTCTCTGTTTCTAACACTGTTGTGAAGAAAATGGCTGCACCTGTATGAGTGATTTCTTAGTCCTCTGTTGTGTTTGGCTGGGCCTGTGCTTCTGTTTTTGTGCCTGTATTTGCTATGCTGTTATTGCTATGCAGGTAGCGCACTATGAAATCAGGCCTTGTGATACCTGCAGCATGATTCTTTATGATCACGGTTACTTTGGCTATTGGAACCTTTTGTATTTCTATATGATTATTATGACTTTTTCCTGTTTCCATAAGAGATGTCATTAGTGTTTTGATGGGAATTGTATTGTTTCTGTAGTTTGCCTTTGATAATATGGCATTTTTGCAATATTAATTCTGTCAACACATGATTGTTAGGTCCTTCCATCCTGTAGTGACTTCTTCATTTTCTTTCAGTGTCTAAAACTTTCATCATCAGTGTCTCTTATCTGCTTGGTTATATTTGTTTCTAGTTTTTTTGAGGCTACTGTAAATAGGATTGTTTTTCTGAATTCTTTTTTTAGCATGCTTGGTATTGGTATATAGAAAAGGTCTTGCTTTTTGTATGTTGACTTTGTATTCCGTTATTTTCCTAAAGTTATTTCTGAAATTGAAGAGCTTTCAATCTGGGCAGTGGTGGCACCTGCCTATAAGCCCAGCACTCAGGAGGCAGAGGCAGGTGGATCTCTGTGAGTTTGAGGCCAGCCTGCTCCACAGAGTGAGTTCATGGACAGTCAGGGCTACACACAGAGAAACCCTGTCTCAAAAAAATAAAACTGGCTCTAGGTTTGGTGTATGTGGCTTTTATGATGCTGATGTATGATTTTATTCCTATATTCTTCAGGGATTTTTTTTTTAATCATTAAAAGCTGTGGAATTTTTTGAATCCCTTTTCTATGTTTATGAGATGATTGTGTGTTTTTTGTCCCTAATTCTGTTTGTGTTCTTGTATGTTTATGATTAGTATATGCTGAAACAGCCTTATATCACTGGAATACAAACCACTGACTCACCTTTTTAAGTGTAATTTTGTCATTTTTTTTCTTTGGCGGATGTGTATGGAGTGTGTTTGTGTGGTGGTGCATATGCCAAGGTGCGCATGGAGGGCAGAGGACAGTTCTTCCTCTGAGTGGGCTCTAGGGGCTGAGCTTAGGCCTCTGGGCTTTGTTTTTTGTTTTTGTTTTTGTTTTTTTTTTTTTTGTTTTTTTGTTTTTAGGTATTTGGTTTTTCCAGACAGGGTTTCTCTGTAGCTTTGGTGCCTGTCCCGGAACTAGCTCTTGTAGACCAGGCTGGCCTCGAACTCCCAGAGATCCGACTTCCTCTGCCTCCAAAGTGCTGGGATTAAAGGCGTGCGCCACCACCGCCCGTGGCCTCTGGGCTTTGGAGCAAATGTCCTTACCTGCAAAAGTCATGGTGCTCTCCCCATTTGTCTGTTTTTGATGAACTGGCCTTGATATTTTTTTGAGTAGATGATTAAACTAAATTTCTCTTTTGCGGTGCTGTTTTTTTTAAATCTGAATCACTGTAAAATTTTAGAAATGTGGGATTGGAAAGATGGCACAGTGGTTTAGAGCACATGCACACTAAAAATTCCTTATAAAATCCCAGAAATTCTTTTATTTATGGAATTGATTTGTGTGTGTGCACTGAGATTGAACCTAGATCTTTGGACATGTTCACATGTTGTTGGGCTAGGCTACATCCTTGCCTTACAATATTTTCAGAATCAAGTCTTTTAAAATAGTCTAATATTTGGACTAGATTATGCTTACTTGTTAGAGAGATGCTTTGGAGTATGGGTCATCAACATAGGTATCTTTGTTTGTAAGTTGTGTAAGCTTACTAATCTTTCCAGCAATTGATTTGTGGCTGCACTGCACACACAGTGTCTCCACGAGTGTAAGACAGGGTAGGATGTATTGATGTGAAGAACGCTCTGGATCCTCTAAGATAGGAAGACAGTTTGCTGATGGTGAAGGCTTATTTTATTTTGGCTTTTGGACAAGGTTTCTTTGTGTAGCCTTGGCTGCCCTGGAACTCACTTAGAAGACCAGGCTGGCCTTGAACTCAGAGATCCACCTGCCTCTGCCTCACAAGTGCTGGGATTAAAGGTGTGCGCCACCACACCCAGCAACCAGAAGTATTTTTAATTTTTGCCCCTCCTCATAACTTTTTTTTTTTTTTTTTTTTTTTTTTGGTTTTTCAAGACAGGGTTTCTCTGTGGCTTTGGAGCCTGTCCTGGAACTAGCTCTGTAGACCAGGCTGGTCTCAAACTCACAGAGATCCGCCTGCCTCTGCCTCCCAAGTGCTGGGATTAAAGGCGTGCGCCACCATCGCCCGGCTTCTCCTCATAACTTTTAAAGTCCTTTTCTTTGTTTTTTTAAATGAAAGTTGATTTGAAGTAGTTAATTTAACTTAAAAATGTACCTTATATATTTTCATTATGTGCAAGACACTGACCACATAAGTAAGAACACCTCTGTGGATGTTCTTCTGTAGTATGAAATCCATGCTTTTTTCTTCAATAGCTTTTTATCTCTATAAAGCATCACCTAACATTCCACTCTGTAGTACTCATAGTCTCAGTCCATACATCATATATTAATACCAAAATTCTCTCTAAGTCGTGATGGAAGTTGGCCTCCATAATTTCATCTTAGACTATTTTTAAGTCTTTACTATTCTAATTTTATAAAATTTTCTTGGTTTTATGTGTGTATGATGCAAGTGTGTGGCTGTCAGCTTGGTGTACTCTACAGTGCACATGTGGAGGCCAAAGAACAACTTTTGGAAGTTGATTTGTCTCCTTCCATTTCAACAGTGGAACTCAGGTCGTTGGGCTCGGAGATCTGGAGATCTTCTGAGCCATCTCACCAGGTCCAATATTTCACTATTGAAGAAATGCTTTTGTTCAGTGCTGTAGTCTGCATGTAGACTCTCACTCTCAAGAACATTTTTCTTTTTTTTTTGGTTTTTCAAGACAGGGTTTCTCTGTGGCTTTGGAGCCTGTCCTGGAACTAGCTCTGTAGACCAGGCTGGTCTCGAACTCACAGAGATCCGCCTGCCTCTGCCTCCCGAGTGCTGGGATTAAAGGCGTGCGCCACCATCGCCCGGCTTGAGAACATTTTTCTAGATTCTACTACTTCAACCAAGCTTTATTGTTTTGCTGTTAGTGTGTTCCTCAGAAATACTGTTTCTTGGTAGCAAACTCCAGACATGTAAGGTTTTAGCAGAGCGTTGGCAGTTGATAAGCACTTGCTGTGGACGTGTGAAGGAGGACCTGAGTTCAGATCTCCAGAGCCCACTAAAACGTCAGGCATGACCACAGTGTGCCTGTTAACCCTAATGCTGTGGGTGTATGGACGTGGAGGATCTGGGAGCTGTTGGTCAGGCACCCCCAGGCTCAGGGAGTGACCTGCCAGAACAGAGTAAAGTAGAGCTTGTGAGAGGAGCCACGTTCTCTACGGCTAGCATGCACACTCAGGGACACCACATCCGAATGCACACAGAAACGAACAAATGAGTAGATGGTCATGGAAAAGCTAAACCCGCATTTATAAATTTTTTTTAGGTGTAAAGCTAAGCATATTCTACGCATATTAAAGATCTACTTACCTTTGCCTTCTGAGTATTAGGAAGGATTAAAGGCATGAGTCACCACATTTGGGTTTTGAAATGGTTTTAATAATTCTTCAGTTTTATAGATATTCAAAATTACCTCTTTCAGCAGTATGATGTTCAGATACAGCACAGTATTGATATCTTTACTTAAATGTTTTTCAGTAAAACAAATATGCCTGAAGTTGATAAATTGTTTCCAGCAAAGATAAGTGGGTAATAATTTTGGTAGCAATTTATTTGTATATGGGACTAGCTAATTTAATTATTTCTATCAAGCAGATAATAAATACAACAAAACAAGCAAACTGTTTTGTTAATGGAGACTGGTTTTTCATTTCTGGCCTCCCAGACCCGAATAATCATAGAAAACTATATTAATTACAACAGTGTTTGGCCTATTGGCTCAGACTTCCTATTAACTAACTCTTACATCCTAAATTAACCCATTTTTATTAATCCATGTATTGCCATGAGGTCACAACTGGTAAGGTTCCCATGTCCTTCTGAGAGAGCTTGGGAAGGAATTTTAGGCCCAAAAGAACAGATTTAAGCACAGCTTCTTGGTAGCAGCATTTTCTTGGGTGGTCTCTGTTTGCTAGAGGCAAGCAGAGGCACAATTCTTTTAAGAGAAGGCTTCCTGACTCAGCATTAACAGCCAAACATGTGCGACCCTTTTTGCTTCTGGATTCGGTTCAGTTCCCAGCACTCGCAGAGGACTGCAGATTGCTAGCTTTACTATGAGTTTATCCCCAAATAAATAAACCCTTGTCATGCTCCATTCCGGGCTATGTGGAACTGTTTGTGTTAGAAAATCAGATCGCTTTTTGTGTTTTCATGAAGATTGAACCAGAGACTTCATACATGTGCTCCACCACTGACATGTCCTCAGCCCACATGAAATTACATACTGTAAGGCTTAAGTGTAAAACCTTTTAGTTTTGAGAATCCTTTTGAGTTCCCTTTTAGTGTGTTAGATATAAAATACTATTAAAGTATAGATAATTAATAAGTTAATAGTTAAATGTAGGCTTTTAAGTTTAATATGAAGATTTAATACTATTATAGAAACAGACAATTATTGTAAAGACAATAAATACTGTGTATCTTTAACATAAGTAAAATGATTTATTAAAAACTTTGAGTTCTATCAGATATAGCAGCTTACACCTGGAATCCCAGCACTTAGGATGCTGAATCAAGAGAATTGCCGTGAGTTTGACACCATCCTAGCCTATCTGCGTAGTAAGTTTCAAGCAGCCTGAGTTACAGTGTGTCTGTCTGTCTTACAAAACAGAAAGGAGGGGGGCTGGAGAGATGGCTCAGAGGTTAAGAGCACTGCCTGCTCTTCCAAAGGTCCTGAGTTCAATTCCCAGCAACCACATGGTGGCTCACAACCATCTATAATGAGATCTGGTGCCCTCTTCTTGCATGCAAGCATACATGGAAGGAATGTTGTATACATAATAAATAAATCTTAAAAAAAATTAAAAAAAAACAGAAAGGAGGGAATGGAGAGACTTCTGCTCTTGCAGAGGACCTGGGTTCGGTTCCCAGCAGCCGCATGGTGGCTTCAAACTGTCTGTAACCCCCATTCTTTTAGCACCAGACATAGTACTTAAATATTTTCAGGGAAAACACTTATATACATAAAATTAAATCTTATCCTATTTAAAGTAGATGCTGTTTTTAAAGAAATGCAATGTTTTTAGAAAATGAGTTTTATTTAAATTAAATCCTACAAGTAGAAAAACAGAAGGAAGGAAGAAGCAGAGGGAAGAAGGGATTCTAGTTCTGAGTATTAGATCTGACTTACTCATATTTAAAATAAAAACTGAGTTTATATCAAGTCAGTAACAGTGACCTTGCTGGTCACACTGAGTGAAGCCTGAGAAAGAGACCTCAAAGCCCACCCCACAGAGATGTACTTCTTCCAACAAGGCCACGCCTCCTCACAGTGCCACTCCTTTGGGGACCATTTACAAACCACTACAAGGTTCATGGAACCCCACTGGCCTTTGAAATACAGCAGGCCAAGTGATTGTTTTTCAATCAAAATCAGATGGTGCCTGTGTGCTCAGCCCACCCTGTGTGCTTCTTTAGTGATGGGAAGGCTGGATGTGGCTGGCCCCTTTCACTCTTTGTTACCTCACTGTTTGATTATCGAGAAGATCTTGCTAAGTATTCCTGGGTGACCTCAAACTGCTGTTTTTCCACCTCAGCCTCCTTTGTGCTAGGATTAAAGGCAAGAGTTACCATGTCCGACTTGACACGCTTTCCTGATGATTCTGGGTGACTGGGCCAGCTAGACTAGGCTCCTGGTTTCTTGGGTCAGATCTCAGACATTTGCATTCCCTATTCTTTCGTTGCTTTTGAACCCTTGTTCAAATCTATCCTTCAGTGTGGCTTTCTCCATCTTGCCTCCATGCCTTTTTCCCAGATACCCTGCCTGTCTGTTTCCATAAAGAAGGCAAGGTTTTTGTTTACTGTCAATAGCGCTTAGACAGCAACTGTCATAATAGGTGTAGTACATTTTTTATGGAATAAATGAGTCAAATTTTTATTTCTCGTTTTTTGAAACAAGGTTTCTTTATATAACCCTGGCTATCTTGGAACTAAGTATGTAGACCAGGCTGGCCTCTTAACTCTAAGATCTGCCAGCCTCTGTCTCCTGAATGTTGAGATTAAAGGTATGGGCCACCAAGCCTAACCAGTAAAATCTTTTATTATATTTATTCTACTTGATACTAAGCTGGGGAATCTTTTCCTCCTCTATTAGACACTGTCTAACTATGTAGCATAGGCTGGCCTGTAACTCAGTATCTCCCAGTCCCAGCCTCTTCAGTGCTGTCATTACAAGCATGTGCCACCCTGCCCAGCAATGCTAACATTCTTATATGACACAGGCTGCGATCTTTTCTTTTTCCTTGTGTGTGTGTGGGTCTGTTCATTCAGTGTTTAGCACACCTGGTTTGCATTGTTCATATGTAGTTTACGAAAGAATATGCTTTTTGTTTTATACATGCAGACCAGTCATAGCAAAATAACTTGTCGGAATTTTTTCTTTTGTGTGTAAGTATTTTTGATATTGTTGCTATATATTCTGTATAATTGTACTTAATATTTTTTGAATTTACAAATGACGTAGGTAGTTCATAAGGAGGTCAGATAACATTGAGAATTTCTCTTGAATTGAAGTTGACTATTAATTATTATGAGTGTGTACATTTTGCTACTCTTTCTTTTCACAAATAGGGATTAATGGTGTCTTAGGAGGTTTTGTTCCAGTCTGTCACAGATACACTCATAAGGAATGCATATTGGAGACTATATGTATGCCTGGGTTGTAGCTCAGTGGTAGAGCTCCAGCCACCTAGCCTGAACAGGCTTGGACTTCATCTCCAGGACTTAAGTGAGGAAAAAAAGGTCAGTGTTTTGGATATATCTACATTTTCTTCACTCCTTGTTTTTATTTCAAAAGTTAAATTTTTATTGGAAATACTCATACGTCCACTTAGGTAGTGAGCTGGTTACCTATGCTCTTGTCAGCTGCTCTTCCGGAATTGCTTGTCCTACTTTGCTAGGCTGGGGAAGTCATGACTAATGTGCTTGCTGCACAGGGGTGTGAGTGTGGATCCTCAGCTCCTGTGTCATACGTGGCGTGTGTTGGTGGCTGTCCCTGGCCGAAGTACCGGAGCTGGGAGGTGGGGTGTGAGAACCGTTTGGGCTCATTTGCCCTCCGGTCCAGCCAGAGTGTGAGCTCCAGGTTCATTAAAGACCTTGTCTCAACTAATGAGGTGAGAAGGATGGAGGGAGATACATGAGATTGACCCCTGGCCCACACATGTCCTCATGGGTGTGTGCACACACAGCAAAACTGTTCTAGGTCCTTGTACACTTTATAATACGTATTTTAAAAATCTGGCTAGTGTATGTATTAATTTGTAGTTTATATTTTCTACTTGTGTTACAAATTGTCAATGTATTAAGCAGTTTTCTCATAAAAAGTACACAGTAGCACATAAACATTTTTTAAAGCGTTCCTTTTTAGAGAGCCGTTAAATTTGTCTCTAAGTTTGGGAAACCAGAGGCTAATGCAGAGTTAAATATTTTCTTTTTTGTGTCTTCTGGATCTCCAAAGAGGTTAAATGGTATGTACAATTATCTGATCATATTTCACCATAGAACTGTGTAATTTTTACAAAGAGCAGATCACACCATTGACATGCACCCCTATGCCGCCAGACTGGGATTCTCTGTGTAGCCCTTGCTGTCCTGAAATCACTCTGTAGACCAGGCGGGCCTCGAACTCCCAAAGATGCCTGCCTCTGTCTCATGAGTGTTGGAATTAAAGGTGTATGCCACCATGTTCAGTTTAATTAATGTATCTTTACAATAATCTTTCATAATTAATGCATCTCAGCAATAATCTTACTTAGATGGGAACTAAGACCAAGTTAAAGGAAAATCAGAGCTGTAGTCCTGGCATGCTGACACTCCTCTGTGTGCCATTCTTTTTAAAACTTTATCACATGGATTTGCTTGTTTGTAAAGAGAGAGACAAAGAGGCAGTGTGTCAGTGTAGGTTTAGGCGCATGCGCCATGTATGACGTCAGAAGTGTGAGCGCCAGGATCAGATGCTAACCATCAGTTTGCATGCTGGGGTAGTAAAGTACTTAAACATAGAACCCAAATGCTCTTTTTGTTGGTGTTGGTCTATTCCAATTTTTAGTCTGTTCATACTGTTTTTGTTTGTTTTATCTTGTTTATAAGAGATCTAGAGTTCATAGTTCTCATTTTGTAGGTTAGATCTTTAGACATAGAAGTTCAGTGATTAATTAGTGACAAATCTTTTTTAACTTTAAGCAGTAATTTTACATATTTCATTTTGGGCTTCATGGTGTTTGTCAGTTGGTGAGGCAGACTGCTTACCCTTCTCGACTCTACGAACTGTCTAATCTGTGTACTCTTGTTTTAGTGCACAAATCTGTCTAGAATAAGCAGTTGGGCAATGTCTGTGTATTAAATTAACTTGTTTTTCCTATTTCTATTTGAACTTGCTTTGAATTCTCATTTTTGCTTTATTTCAGAGAGAGAGAATATTTGAGGTCTGAGGCAAGGTCTTGCTAAATAGCCAGGAGGCCTTGAATTTGAGACCCTCATGTCAGAGCCACACCTCCTGAATGTTTAGATTAAAGGCTTGAGCCACTTGCTTGCCCATTTGCACCTTTTCAATTTTTTTTTTGCATTGCTGTAGTTCTTTTTTTTTCTTTTTTGGTTTTTCGAGACAGGGTTTCTCTGTGGCTTTGGAGCCTGTCCTGGAACTAGCTCTGTAGACCAGGCTGGTCTCAAACTCACAGAGATCCGCCTGCCTCTGCCTCCCGAGTGCTGGGATTAAAGGCGTGCGCCACCATCGCCCGGCCACATTGCTGTATTTCTTTAGGTCTTAATAGTTGGTCTTCAGTTCTAACTAATAGCTAGATGTATAGAGAAGAGTACTCTTTGAGTCCAGTGCCTTCCAGAATTCATATTGAACTCTAAATGCGGGTAAGATTAAAAGGAGTTGAATCAAATCATAAGCATATAGAATTTTAGGATATGAACTAAGATGCTCACTTAATTTAAAGTTTTCATAGAATAGTACAAGATACAAATGTTTTAATGTTAATCCAGTAACTATATAGCTTATTTCTGCAGGAATTTTTTTGAGAATCTCAGTAGAAGCAAAGCTATTTGTAATTTTTCCTTAGAAATATAATAACACCGTTTGTACATTCTATAAAGATCTATACTGATGGTTTGGATACTTTACACAATACTGGAGTAAAACTTAATAAAATCAAATTACATGCTTTTCAGTAGTTTGTTTATTCTTAATGATCAAGAGTAAATGGGGTGCATATGTCAGTTTGTGGTTAATTTTTTTAATTTCATTGCCAATTCATGCATGCTATTGATTAAGCTTCTAAGAATAATCAATATACTGAAATACTCGTAATGGATTATAGAAATACTAGCAACATAGGCTAGAGAGATAGCTATCTGCAGACTTGCCTTGTAAGCACAAGGAGTCAGGTTCTACCCCTAAAAGCCATGTAAAAATGCCAAATGTGGCATGTGCGCCTGCAGTCCCAGCACTAAGGAGGATGTGATGGGAAGCTACCGGGGAGTTGATGACTAATTGAGCTCCACGACAATGAGAGACTTTGTCCTCAAAGGAGGTGGATGATACCTAAGGTGGTCCTTTGGTTTCCAGATGCACGTGTATACATATGCATGTACACATAGATTTACATATATACACTCTTAAATATGCACATGATTTAACACAAAAGCAAAAGGAGCAATACTAGGAATGTATTAAATTGAGCAAAATAGAAATGATTCCCATAATAATGATATAGACGTTCAAACTACTGTGGGAACTCTGTTAGTGACAGATGAGGAGGATTTGTAGGCTTAAACTGGGCAGTTATTAAGGTGGGAGTCTGACCTTGAAATTATGTTCATTGTTATCCAGTTTGTGGCTCAGGCAGGCTGAAGGATGGGGCTGCAGGCTGAGAGCACTCCACTGCAGCTCGTCTTGTACATCCTTGCGCTGCTAGACAGTTCTTTGGGAAAGTCACTGACGATTTCTTATGGCTAATTGTGAGAAATTATTTTTCAATATTCGTGTGCTTTCTTTGTAGAAATTGGCATAGTGATGCGCTCCCTTTGTGTTTCCGTTTATAAAGGAAATGGCTCCTTCCCCTCACTTTGACACTGTTATGGGAGTTGGCGTATAGCTAAGTAGTAGAGTGGATTTCACATCTCTAGAACCGTTAAAGACAAAAATGAAACTATCTGTACATTTTCTTTACTTTGTATTTGCTTGTTTGTGAGTTGTTGACTGGTCATACACTGGTCATAGGCCTTGTGCATCCAGGGAAGGACTCGCGTGGAGTTGCCATTCCCAGCCCTAGAATTGCACCTTTTCAGGAGAGGCGGATTCACAGGCACTTCATGGTGCTTTCTAAATGGCTGCTTCTTTTTTTTTTTTTTTTTTTTTTTTTTTGGATTTTTTCAAGACAGGGTTTCTCCGTAGCTTTTTGGTTCCTGTCCTGGAACTAGCTCTTGTAGACCAGTCTGGCCTCGAACTCACAGAGATCTGCCTGCCTCTGCCTCTGCTGGGATTGAAGGCGTGCGCCACCACTGCCCAGCTTTGTCATACCTTATAATGACAGAATTTTTGTTCAGCTTCCTTTTTTTCATGTGAGTGTGGGAAGGTTAACTCACCTGCATATAAGAGTATACTTATGTAGGTCATGCAATATTGTGAACAACAATGGTCCCTATAGGCACTTATGTTTGGTCCCCAGTTGGTGAAGGAGTAAGAGGTATGGCCTTGTTGGAGGATGCATGCCACCCAGGTGGACTTTGAGGCTTCAGAAGTAAGCCTCATACGATCCCAATGTGCTCTCTGCCTCCTTGTGGTTTGAGATGTGAGTCCTTAACTGTTCCTGCTACCACACCTTTGCCCTGCCACCTTGGACTTGAAACTGTAGGCCCAATTAAATATTTCTTTTAATAAATTCCCTTGGACTGGGCAGTGGTGGTACCCATCTTTAATTCTAGCATTTGGGAGGCGGAGGCTTAATTCTAGCACTGGAAGGAGACAGAAGCAGGCAGACACCTATGAGTTCAAGGCCAGCCTGGTCTACAGAGCAAATTCCAGGACAGCCAAGGCTACACTGGGAAACCTAATCTGGAAAACCCCCTGTAGGGGAGACCCAGCCAATCATCTTGCTTGTAGGGCGGGGTCCCCCGAGGATATTTTTTACTTCTAAAGATTTCTGGGAGGTGTGTGTGGGGGGGTGCTCCCTGCCTTCCCTTCTGCTTTCCTGGAACTTCTGTTCTGTGAGTCTTTCCCTAATTAAAGCTAAATATTTTATTATAATTTCCGTCTGCCGTTCATTTACGCCGCTACAACCCCCAAAACAAAACAAAATGCCTTGATCATGGTGTTTTGTCACAGCAATAGAAAAGTAATAACAGGGCTACAGAGATGTGGAGAGATGGCTCAGTGGTTAAGAGCACTGGCTTCTCTTCCAGAGGACCTGGATTCAGTTTCCAGCACCCAAATGGTGGCTCCCACTTGTCTATAACTCCAGTTCGAGGGGCTCTGACATCCTCACACAGACATACATGTAGACAAAATGCCAATGCACATAAATTAAAAAAATATTAAAGTAGTAAGAGACCTAAGGATATGCTTGTGAATTCTTTACAGCTCTCTCCCTCTGTTTATCTGCAGTCCTTGTTGATAGAATTCTATAGTCGTAAAAAAATCTGACATCTATTTGTATTTCTTAAGTATTTTTTTAATTTTAGTTTTTTAGATTTATTTTGCATTTTAAAGTTATGTGCTGACCTGTGTTTGTGTATGCACACACAAGGTGCCCTCAGGGGCCAGAAAAGGACAGATCCCTTGAAGCTGGAGTTATAAATGGTTATAAGCTATAACAACCATGTGGGTGCTGAAAACTGGACCTGGGCCCTCTGCAAGAGCAGCATTAAGAATAAACTGTAACCACTAATCAGAATAAAGTTAGAGATAAATGTTAAGAAGCTGCTAGGTTTATTTTCTTCCAGCCAAGCTTCTGCAACAGTGACAGTTTTGGATCCATGACAAGGGAGAGACTGGCTGGCCCGTCTTTCTTGGTTCCTTTACAATCATAAAGATGCAGGCTAAAACTTCAAAGTGAAGAGCTTTCCCTAGCAGACAGAGCTGATGGGTATTAGGCAATACTTACTACTTGTCTTCCTGTATGATTTTCATGTATGCTTTCCCAAATAGCATGTTTGTTTTTTACATCAGAATCTTCTTACACAGTACAGTTTTACATGTTTTTCTTGAGAATGGTACAAAACGCAGTGTCACAGCATCTGTGGTACCATGAGGTGTCTAGGCAGCACTGCGGAAGTAGCTTTATTGATTTAGATCTTACAGGATAGTCACAGCGCTGGGATTCTGTCCCCCCCCCCTTTTGTTTTTAGATTTTTAAGACAGTGTTTCGCTGTGTAGCCCTGGCTGTCCTGGAACTCATTCTGTAGAGCAAGCTGGTCTCGGACTCACTGAGATTCATCTGCCTCTACTTCCTGAGTGCTGGGATTAAAGGTGTACGCCACTACTGCCTGGCATACACAGCGTGCTGGTTTCACTTTTGACTAATCATCCCACCATATTTTTGGTTGATGTCACGTGACCAAAGTCATTCCAGTTGTGTCGTTTTATGGCATGTTCTCACTGGGTCGTCTGGGCCCCTGTAGGTCATCTAATCTCTCCAAAATCAGTTTCCTCATCTGCAATGATCTTAGTTCTTTCTTTGTATTTCACTGATAAATCACAAACTAATATAAAGTATAATTATGCATAAATTACAAAATATGTATATGGATTTGAGGTAGGACACTATAATCTCAGAGAGAGTCATGGAATTTTGCTAGATAATTCTTTTACTTTGTTTTTATTGAGACAGGGATTCTCTGTGTAACAGTCCTGGCTGTTCTGGAACTCGCTTTGTATCCCAGGTTGGCCTCGAACTCAACAAAGATCTGCCTGCCTCTGCCTCCCAAGTGCTGGAATTAAACGCATGCGCCACTACCGCCTGGCTTCTCAGAACATTTTTTTAAAACTTCAAAGACATTGTAATAGTTATGTGTGAATAATACTGTGAACATAAATGTACATACACATACGTTTTCTCTTATTTTTAAATTTATTTTTATTTTATTTTATGTGTATGGATATTTTGATTGCGGGTATGTTTGTGCTTTTAGAGGAAATTGGATTCCCTGGAACTTGAGGACAAATAGTTATGAGCGCCAGGCGATAGTGGCGCACGCCTTTAATCCCAGCAATCGGGAGGCAGAGGCAGGCGGATCTCTGTGAGTTCGAGACCAGCCTGGTCTACAGAGCTAGTTCCAGGACAGGCTCCAAAGCCACGCGAAACCCTGTCCCCCCCCCCAAAAAAAAAAAAACCAAATAGTTATGAGCTGCAATGTGGGTACTACGAACTGAAACTGGGTCCTTTCTAAGAGCAACAAATACACTGGACCACTGAGTGCTGTCTCTCCAGACCCATTTTATCTTTTTAAAAAAACAAATAACAGATAGGCTTGACCATAGATATCACCTCTCAGTCTCCTGAGATGTCCATTAGTTGCTTCTATGTAAGTATTTCTGCATCTTTGTACTACATACCATCTGCAGGACTGCTTGGCATATGGTAGAACTGCAAGTTGAGTCTCTCTCTTTGTCTGTCTGTCTCTCTCTCTCTTGGTTTTTCGAGACAGGGTTTCTCTGTAGCTTTGGTGCCTGGCCTGGAACTAGCTCTTGTAGACCAGGCTGGTCTTGCACTCACAGAGATCCGCCTGCCTCTGCCTCCCAAGTGCTGGGATTAAAGGCGTGCGCCACCACTGCTTGGTGAGTATCTCTTACACAAAACACTTGAGACTACAAAAATTTCAGGTTTCTTTTATTTTAAAATTTTAATGCATCTGGTTATATACAATGAGGTGTCTTAGGTTCAGGACCCAGTTCTAAGCATGGAATGCATTTATGTCTCTGCTATACCTGAATCACATAACCTGAAGATAGTATTGTATATAGTTGGTTTAGGTTTTTTCCAAACGTCTGTATTTTGACTCCAACCTGTTAGGTGAAGTCAGTCAGGTGTGGGATTCACAGTTCATGTTAGGTGAAGTCAGTCAGGAGTGGGATTCACAGTTCATGGGTTCACACTGATGCTCTAATGTTTTGGAATTGGAAGCTTTTCAGATTCTGGATTTTCAGATCAGGGGATGTTAAATCTGTTTAGCATTTTATTGTCTACACTGTTTCACCTTTTTTCATAGTCTTTGTTTTTCATGTTTATGTAGTTTATAGCTTATGATTTTACAGTATTATGGTGTGTCATATCCACTGTTTTATCTCTGTGAACAGACAGTATGACCAAGGCAACTCTTACAAAGGAAAGCATTTAATTAGGGACTTGCTTATTTTTCAGAGGCTTAGTCCATTATCATCATGACAGAAAGCATGGCAGGAGGCTGGTAGAAGAAACCAGAGCTACATCCTGATCTGTAATCAATGAGGTGGTGGTGGGGAGGGAGAGGAAAGGTGAGGAGTGGAGACTGGGCTTAGCATGGGCTTTTGAAACCTCAAAGCCTACACTCAGTGAAACCATACTTCCACAAGGCCATATCTCCTAGTCCTTCTAATCCTTTCAAATAGTTTCACTCCCTGGTAGATGTGTATGATTCTATTGGGGGCTATTATTCAAATCACCACATGGTGAAAGGGATATTATTTTTTTAAAAATTCATACAATATATGTTGATCATGTGTTTCCCTCTCCCAACTCATTCCAGATCCTCCCCACCAATTTTTTTTTACCTTCATCTTAAAAAAAAAAAGCCAGGCCCCCCACCCCCCAGTTCTCTCTCTCTCTCTCTTTCTCTCTCTCTTTCTCTCTCTCTTTCTCTCTCTCTTTCTCTCTCTCTTTCTCTCTTTCTCTCTCTCTTTCTCTCTCTCTCTCTCTCTCTCTCTCTCTCTCTCTCTCTCTCTCTCTCTCTCTCACACACACACACACACACACACACACACACAATCAAAACAAGTAAAAAAGTTGGGCAGTAGTGGTGGTGGTGGTACGCGTCTTTAATCCCAGCACTCAGGAAGCAGAGGCATGTGGATCTCTGTGAGTTCTAGTAAAGCCAGGTCTGCAGACCAAGTTCCAGGACAACCCGCCTACACAGAACTACACAGAACCCTCCTGCCTCTGTCTCCCAAGTGCTGGCATTTAAAGGTGTGTGCCACCATTGCCCGGCATCAAGTTTTAATTTCTTAAAGAGTCCTATGTGACTCAATATTATCAGATTTACAATTTTAATTTGACTGATTTAACTGGTAGCTAATTATTACTTTTCATTATCTGGTTGAGTGTCTTTCATATTGTTGCTAATTTAAATTTGACAACTGTTGCTCACATGCTGTTGATCCATTTATTTTTTAAAAAACTGGTTTGTTTCCTATGTATTACAGAATATTCGCTGGGATTGTCTTCTCATAACTTGTTCTTTCACATGATTAAAGTGTTTTTGTTATACATTAGTTTTGATATTATTCTTTTAGGACCAGTGAGATGACTTAGTGGCTAAAATCACTGGCTATGAAATCCTGATCACTTGAGTTTGATTTCTAGTACTGATGGTAGAAAGGGAGAATTGATTCCTGATAGTTTTCTCTGACCTCCAGTATGGGCCCAAACTCACCTCTCTCTCTCTCTCTCTCTCTCTCTCTCTCTCTCTCTCTCTCTCTCTCTGTCTCACTCTCTCTGTCTCTCTGTCTCTCTGTCTCTCTCTCTCTCCACCGTCTCTTAAAAAAATAAAACTATTCATTCAGTCAAAGTCAAAAGGTTTTACTATAATTATGTTTAGCCAAAACCTTAATGGCTTGAAACAATGATTTTATTATATGTCATGGTTTCTGTGTGTTAGGAATTTAGACCTGATCTTGCAAGGCTGCTTTGTGTCTGTTTTGCAGAGCTCAGATGGGGGTGACAGCTGTGTCATGTGGTTGATACTGGTCGTGATTAGACTTCAGCTAGGCTTCTAGCCAGAAATCCTACATGCTTGTCTCCATTAAGTAGCAAGTTCAAAGGCCATGCTGAATAGAATTGACGGTAATAAACATGTGTTGTTTTCTTGCCCATAATAGGGAAGTGCCTTAAATTCATCGTTCATGCCTGTTAATACGTTGTCATATTGAGTCCCCTGCTTACCCCCTTTCTGTCATCCTAAATTCTATAAGAATTTTTAATCATGACTTGAATTTTTCCATTTTTGAAAGGATAATATAATTTTCTCATTTTCATTCATTAATGTGATCAGTGTTTATAGTAATTTAAAAATAGACTTGCCCTTGAATTCTTCCAATTGAACTTACCCAATCATAAGATTTTTTGTGTTTGGATGGACTTGACCGACCAAAACAGTTGGCTTTTATAATTGAAATTGATTTTGCTTTGAAGTTGTCTTAGCGTTATACATTGTCTTGCCTTTGCCTTCTCTCTTTTCAAAGAAATAATTCTGAAAGAATGAAAGAGCAAAGAAGGAATAAAGAGCATGTATAACAAAAAATAACTAGAAAGGTGGTAAGTTTGGTGCTGGAGAGATGGCTCAGTGGTTAAGAGCACTGGCTCCTCTTCTAGAGGACCTGGGTTCAATTCCAAGCACACACGTAACAGCTCAGGACTATCTATAACTCCAGTTCCAGAGGACTTGACACCCATGGCAAAACAAC
This sequence comes from Microtus pennsylvanicus, assembly GCF_037038515.1. Lineage (NCBI taxonomy): Eukaryota > Metazoa > Chordata > Mammalia > Rodentia > Cricetidae > Microtus > Microtus pennsylvanicus. Next base: position 20,919,204 of record NC_134587.1, read on the forward strand.
AATAAACACACATAATAAAAATAAACTTTTTAAAAAAGATAGGATGGTAAATTAAATCCATCTGTATCAGCAGTTAAATAGAATATAAATGTCCAGTATTTACCAGCTAAGAGGAAATTGATTGTCATCTTGAAATACAATACTACTTTGTGCTGTCAAAAGAGAACCCCATTAAAATATAAGTAGACTGAAAGCAAAATGCTCTACAAATATTAGTAACTGGAAACTGGAGTGGCTCTGTTAATTTCAGACTAAGTAGATATTAGAATATTACAATAGAAGATAGACACTAATGATAAAACGTCTGACCTAAAATGGATAATTTCCAAGAAATATACAAGTAAGCAGAATTATTTTAGCATTTAAAATCCGCATTAAATGAATAACCACTAAATAGGCTAGAGCCGGAGATATGACCAACTCTGGCAGAGCTTTGCGTGTGTGCTCAAGGCTCTGGATTCAGTTCCCAGCTCAGAAAAGTGATACTAGCACGGCTGTGCACATTAACAGAATAAACACCTTGTATGTGTATCTGTTTACTTTCCACTCTTTTATTACCTTATACAAAATAGTTACTGTCAGTATTGTTTGAGTTTTTCTTCCCAAAACGAATTATCTAGTTCTATAATGCTATGTAAACCATTTCCAACAGTGTCCCATCCAGATGTCAGGCACAAATTGGCTTCCTGTCCCATTTGCATCTCAACCTGGATGACTACCATCGCAGGTTCCCAAAACCTCCTCGTATTCCATTATTTGGTAGACTGACTCATTGGATTTTTGAAAGTACTGTAGTTATTATTGCCATTTATTTGAACAGGTCTAAATGAAGACCTAGATGAAGAGGTAGTTGAGCACTACCCAAAAGGGTCCAGATCATGGGGCCTCCGTCTCTGTGGAGGTGTGCCACCCTCTCAGTACTGGATCTTTTACCAATGGAGAAGCTCCTCAGCTTCCACCCTTTAAAAGACTAAGTCATCTCAAGATTGCATTAGGATGTACGGGTCAGGTACAAAACAGAAGCCAAAGACTTTTGTGGGTAAACTTCCTGTGCATCCCGTCTTTCCAGATTCCTCCAGATTAAAGCGCGGAGTGTGCCAGGGTTCCTTGCTTTATAGCAGGCTCTGAACTCTGTCCACATCAACATAATTCTTACCACTAAGGAACCAGAGAGTCTAATGAGAGGGAACAAACCGGCTTCACTATTAGTGGGTTTGTTTTTGCTTGCTTTGATGCTAGGCATGGGACCCAAGCCTTGGGCATAGAAGACTATGGGCATAGAAGAATATAGAAGGCTATATTCCCACCACTTAAAGGGAAAAACAAAAACAAACAAACAAACTAACAGAACCACATTGATAAAAGGAACATTCTAGATGGTCTTGGTGATAAATCCTTACATTTAGTAATAATCCTGACATTTAATGGTTGGAGGCAGGAAGATTATGTGTTTGAATCAAGTCATTTCTACATGATAAGACCCTATCTCACGAATGAAAAAAAGAAACTAGTAGAAAAAGTTCTGACAACATTAAATTAGTGATTCAATGGTGGTGTTGTTCAGTCAGGACACAGGAGATGCAGCCAAGTGTAGCTGACGTCGAAGAGTGCAAGGCGGTGGGGGCGGTTAAGAAAGTTTTCTGGAAGATGCTGCTTCTCACAGAGGTGGGAAGGAATAGAATGTTCTGGGCTATAGACAGCAGGTCAGTAAAGGTAGGGGAGTCACTCTCTCTCAGATATATATATATATATATATATATATATATGGTAGATTTTCAAATTGAACACACCTATTTTCCATCTCTTAACATTTTCTATGTAGTGGAATTTCTTTAAAAGTACTGGAGTGAACCTGTCAGTTTTGAAGAGTGAAGTTGATTTTTAAGTAAGAGGATCGCTCCTAAGATTGATTGATTGATTTTTCTTGAGACAGGGTTTCGCTGTAGCTTTGGAGCCTCTCCTGAAACTAGCTCTTGTAAACCAGGCTGGTCTCGAACTCATAGAGATCTGCCTGCCCTGCCTTCCAAGTGCTGTGATTAAAGGTGTGCACCACCACCACCCGGCTGATTCTAAGTTTTATTTACACCTAGGATAAAAGTCCATTTCTCCACACTCATATCACACCCCAGAGGGGCTGTTGACAACATCCTGTATGTTAGACACATACACAGGCTTCTTCCACAGAGCTTCTGTTTGTGTTAATCTCGTAAGTGGATTGACTTTTAATAATGGTCACTTTTTATTGATATACATTTAAAAAACAGTATGACAATAAGGCAGCTGGAAAAGTTAAGTACTTTTAAGAATATAAAACTAAGAAATGCATTTTTATAAATGTATTTTTATTTTTATATTCTTTCAAAAATTCCCAACTCTTTCAGTTTCTTAAATTAGTAAGCATATTTGATGTAGTGGCATAGCTGACACTCATAGCATTGGGGTGCTGAGGCAGGAGGATCACGAGCTTTGAGACAGGCTCGAGTACATAGAGAGTGATTAGAGACTATTCGCACTCCATAGTGGATTTTGTCTTCCAAAGGAAAAAGAAAGTAAAACAGCAAATACTACATTTGCATCTTTTTGTGCTGTTTCTGTTTAGTGAATTTGTGGTAGAGAATTTGTTGGTTGGTAAGCTGGATAATTATAAAATTATATAACCAATAATTATAAAAGAAGTTAAGCCAGGCGATGGTGGCACACGCCTTTAATCCCAGCACTTGGGAGGCAGAGGCAGGTGAATTTCTGTGAGTTCGAGACCAGCCTGGTCTACAGAGCTAGTTCCAGGACAGGCTCCAAAACCACAGAGAAACCCTGTCTTGAAAAAACCAAAAAAAAAAAAAAAAAAAGCAGTTAAGCCTTACTAGTGTAGATTCTTTGTAGTGTCTTGGTGTACAGTAGGAAAGCAGAACCCATTCTGTACATGTGACAGTGTGCTGATGTTCCTTGAACTCTTCAGAAACAACCACTCTCATCTTTAACATTTGTTTATTTATTTATGTAGCTTTGTTTTTTGAGACAGGGTTTTTCTGTGTAATAGTTTTGGCTGTCCAGGAACTTGATTTGTAGACTAGGCTGGCCTTGAACTCACAGAGATTGGCCTGCCTCTGTCTCCCAAATAAGAGCTGTGATTAAAGGTGTGTGCCACCACAGGCTGGCAGCATATTAATTTTTAATAAGTTCTTTCTCAATTAGTTAGAAACTGAAGGTAGCCATGTTTTTTGAAGAATGTTCATTTAGCATCAGTTGAAGACAATAGTCACCCTCCTTCCAGTTATCACATCTCCGTATGTTAGATTGGAAGTGAGGAGTCTGAGTACATAATGCTTCTATATCATGAATGCTATAATAAATACATGGTAAAATTCAGGTCAGGACATAATGGGGGTGGGTGGAGAGATGGCTCAGTGGCTGAGAGCGTTAAGAGGACTTCCTGCTCAATTATGAGGACCAGTGTTTGGATCACAGTGTTTGGATCACAGCACTCATATTAAGTGCTTATGACTGCCTATAATTCCAGCTTCAAGAGATCTAATGCTTTCTTCTGACACCCTTGGGCACCTACACATCAGTAAGACATCAGTCACAAGACACAAACCCATAAATAAAAATAAACCTTTAAGAAAAGGAAATAAAGCCAGGCGGTGGTGGTGCATGTCTTTAATCTCAGCACTTGGGAGGCAGAGGTAGAAAGGAGGTTGAGACCACCCTGAACTGCATAGCAAGACTCTGTCTCAGCAATAAGAGATTAGTTTGTTAAGGAGAAGGTGACATTGGTGTGTTACTGAGTAAATGCTGCTTATGCATCTATTGGTAGACAAGCCTGTAGCATAAATTCTGGTTGATCTCAATAATTAAAAACATGGAGTCAGATATAGGAGTTAATGCTGAAAGATCAGAGAAGCAGAGCAGCCAGTCACTAGAGAGTTCTTACCTCTACCAATGCTCAGACTGAAAGTGCAACAAATTCTTAGACTGAATGCTGCCTCTAGGAAATCTCAGACTGAATCCTCAGACTGCACTGAGCTCCTGTCTCCTCCCGCCTTATATTCCTCTCTTACCCCAGCCATATCACTCCTGTCTTCACCTCCCTAGTGCTGGGATTAAAGCTGCGTGATCCAAGTGCTGGGATCTCCTTTGTGTGAGCTCTGCTTCTCTTTTAGATAGATTCAGTCTAGTTGTCCAGGGTGACCTTGAGCTCACAGAGATCCTTCTGGTTCTGGGATTAAAGGTGTCTGCCACCACTGCCTGGCCTTAGCTCTGATTTTCAGGCAAACTTTGTTAGATTACAAACAAAATATCTGTATACTAGACGCAATTAATATGGGGACATGGTAGAAACGCGCATTTGAACATATGTTCTAAGTGGGACAAGGAAACTCACTTGCTTATTTACTGTAACAAGTGAATTTAAAATGATATCCAGTAATGTTTAGATATTCATCTAAAAGTGTCAACCTGTCATTATCTGTTTTCTTCTGTCATCAAATCACATCATATAATTTTAAATTCTACTCTTAGAATCATTTAGGAAACTCAGAAATCAAAGTAAGAACTTTTAAACTTATCAGTTTGCATGGAGAACTCTGTGTCATACACGAGAGCTTAATTTGTTTAGCTAGCTTATAGTCAGCTTTATATAAACAATTCTTTTCAGTATTTAGTTTTTCAGTTTCTGTTGTCTACCTTCATTAAGTGAGGATGAATAAATGATGTGCTATTGTTTCTCCATCTGTAATGTGTTGATTTGGATAGTTTCTCATGTGATGCAGACTGTCTTAATACCTAACCTTTTCTTTCTGACAGCTGTAAATTTCTGTTGAGTGCTAAATAATGTGCCTTTCTGTAAATACCATGTGATCAACAGGGTAATAGATCTTCCGTGTGAGGAGAGAATTCACCAGGGCTACACAAAGAGTAGGGGACTGACTGCCTTAATGATGGTTTTGTTTTGTTTTGTTTTGTTTTGTTTTGTTTTGTTTTGTGGGGAGTAGTGAGAGAGCATTCTGGAATTAACACATCAATGTGTGTTACACCACTACTGAATCACACTTTGAAATGATAAAGTTGGATTTTTATCTCAGTAAAAAGCTTTGTTACTTTAAAAATTGAAGCACATAGCTTACTGGATATTTCAGATCTTATCCTTGATTTGCCGTGATAGGCATCATTCTAGCTGCTAAAGTGCTCAAGTCCTTGACTTGCTGACAGAAGTAAAATTGTCCACAGATTGCATGGTTGTCTCTTGTGTTTTTAAGATGATTTCCCCTCCTGAACATGTAAATAGCATTAAAATGAGAACTGCGCCGACAGTCCTTTCTCCTTTTGCACTGATTACAGTGAATGGAAAGGCAAGTCATCCGTTACTGTAGCATTGTCTTGGATTCCCAAATTATTTTGGCTTCATTTTATTTTCTTTCAACTTACCTGGTTCTCTTTTTATTGTGTATATTATGTACCTTTGTATGTTGCCTCCCATCTGATAGACCAAGGGCATAGTATAAAGATACACCAAAGGCAAAATAACCTTATAATTATAAGGAAAACGTATTCACATGTGAATTTTAGTAATGTCCCTAAGTTAATTCTGTACAAATATGTAATTAGCTGATAGTTTTTATAACGTAGCTGTTTCTTAGAGGCAAGAGCACATGGTGGGAATCATGGGTGGAGGAAAGGGAGCTTGGAAGATGATGGAGACTTGTGCGAATGATGGAAGACCGGCTTGCTGCTTGAGTGCCTGCTGATTTAGAGTGTAAGGGGAGGAGGAAAGTGGAAAAGTAGAAATGGGTCAATAAGAGGAGGACAAAGGGAGGGATCGTGGAGACGCTTTTCATTCTTAATTGCTGCCATCACTCTTTGTCTAATGTTGATCCTATTTAAATCCCACTGTATGTAATCAAATAAAAGCTGTGCATGGCATTATTTTTATTCTTCACAGCTGCATGCATGTCGTTTAGGAAGGCATTGTTGTCATATCATGAGATACATCATTACACAATATTTCCAACATGACAGCCTCTATTATAAAATAATGTTTCTAAAGAAATTTTAATTTAGTTATCTATATGTGGTATATTCTCCCCAGATTCTCAATAGTTCTCAAATAACCTTTAGCTAGTCACAGCTTCTGTTCATTTATTTTCCAGTAGCTGGGACAATTTTGTACATTTATTAGGTGTTTTTTTTAATAATTAATCATGCTTCTGTAGCTCTTGCGTCATCACTTCCCCTAGATGAGCTGATCAGTTGACAGATGTGCTGTCCTGGTCTGCTAAATGCAGGCGCTTGACACCTTTTCCTCTGCGGGTTACAGTCCACCTGTGCGCCCTTCATGGGGAAATCCCTATCTTTTCTGCTTTGTTTACCTCCCTCCTGCCTTGGTTCTCATGATTCCAGGAAAAACATTATGGTCATGGGTACCAGTAAATTTACCTGGCTAAATTCAGCCCTCAAGTGTTTTCCCAGCAGGAAGGAAAGGAAAGAAGGAAAGGAAAGGAGAGGAGAGGAGAGGAGAGGAGAGGAGAGGAGAGGAGAGGAGAGGAGAGGAGAGGAGAGGAAAGGAAAGAAAAAAGGAAAGGAAAGGAAAAAGGAAAGGAAAGGAAAGGAAAAAGGAAAGGAAAGGAAAAAGGAAAGGAAAGGAAAGGAAAAAGGAAAGGAAAGGAAAAAGGAAAGAAAAGGGAGGAAGAAAAAGAAAGGAAGAAAACAACAAGTTTATCAAGCTGCCTTTCCTGCAACTAGTGAAAACTAAACTCTTGATTTCTTCCTGCTGTCCCAGGAGCGTCACTACTCTAGGATTCTGCGTCTCATTGCTGGGCAGTGCAGTTCACTCAGTTCTCGCCCCTTCCTCCAGTACTGACCACCGATCCTTAGCATCATGTGTGCTTAAGTCGTTCTTGATTATGAGCCCAACCATTTGTCAACACCAGTGATGATTCTGTGAGAAACATTTCCCTGAGCTCCTTAGTCTGTGTTTTAATTTTCCTTTCCCAGCCCCAACTCCAAGGTTATTCCTAACTGTGGTTAGTGATCCTGAAAGAAAAAAGGAGCCCAGACCTCACCACTCTTAGTTCAAGCTACTATGTGTCTTTCAGTATCTGCCGGATTCTATCCAAACTATTTATTGTTGCTGTCCAGGCCTTCTGCTTACTTCTCCTACCCACGGTTACAACTTACACTATACCATCCCTGGGCCTTCTGACGGTTTTGTTTGTTTGTTTTTAAACACCAAGACTTCCTACTTTCAAGTCTTGACACTTGTAGTTTCCTCATCTGGAGCATTCCTTCTGGTTTCATTCCAGTGTCAAGGTTACCTTGCTCTTCAGTGTCCTAAGTATGAATTCTTTTAAGGCAGAACCGTGTCCTGTACCCATAGAAAGCACTAGATAAAGTCAGCCGTGGTGGTGTACGTCTGTGATCTCAGCACCTGGAAGGATTGTGTTTCAACCTTTACATTGTAGATCTTTGTCTCCAAACAAAATGAAATACCCAAGAAATATGAACTACATCAAATAAAAAGAATGAAAAAGAATGTTCCAAGAAGCCAATGAATAAATTAGAAGGTTGTCTTAGTTTGCTTTCAGTTGCTGTAATAAACACCAAGACGAAAAGGCAGTGAGGAGGGAAGGGTTTGGTTTTTGTGTTACAATTCCAGTTCATTACTGAAGGACAGAGGGGCAGCAGCCGGCTGGAGGCAGTAACCGAAGCAGAGTCGTGGAGGAGCCTTGCCTCCTGCCTTGCTTTCCCCGGCTGACTCTGTGTGCTTTCTTTTGTTACCCAGAACCAGCTGCCCAGAGGTGGCAAGGGAGGCAAGTCCCTCCCACATCTATCGTTAACCAAGAAAATGTTCCCAGCAGACTTGAGTCCGTTCCTCAGCTGATGCTCTTTCTCCTTTAATAACTAGTTTGTGTCAGGCTGACAAAAAATTACCCAGTAGTTGATTCCTTGGTTCTCTTATGCACAAATACATCACTATTAAACATAACCTTTTTAAACTTGCTTGACCCCAAGATATTATCCTATCTCTCCATGTCTGACATCTGTAGCTCATGCCACTTATCTGGTAGGCTCAGGTTGCACTTCATGTCTGGTGTTGTCCTCGGTGGTCATCCCACAGTCCTGGCATCTCCCAATATGCTGAAGTCTCTGCTATCTGTGCATGAAGTCACCCATGGCCTTTTTGGGCCTGTTCCGGGACTCCAGCCCTGTCTCATTGTGCCAAGCCCCAGCTACTCTCCATGATGCCTTCAAATCCAGTAAAATGTGGTGGAAGACTCATACACATTACCAAGCTTGGCTTCTAGCTTGAGATTCAGCCATGCCCTCCCCTGTCCCTCCATTCCCCTCCCTGTTTCTGTGTACTGATATTGAGGAAATAACTTCCCAGAAGACTTTGCCTCTATAATCCTGCCTCTTAGTGATCACAGCTGGCATTTCAGCTCCTGCTAAGCATCTTCTGTGGTCACAGGAAAGCAAAGGTTTCACTTCCATGCTGTTGGGCACCTGCTAACCACAGCTGATTCTTCAGTACCAATTAACCATAAATACAGGCTTTTGTTTGTTTTGTTTTTGTTTTGTGAGATGGGGTTTTTCTGTGTAGTCCTAACTGTCCTGGAACTCGTTCCGCAGACCAGGCTGACCTCGAACTGACTGAGGTCTACCTGCTTCTGCCTCCTGAGTGCTAAGATTAAAGGCACATGCCACCACCGCCCAGCAAACTATAGATTCTTAAATTAAATGTATTACATAGATCCCCGATAGAGTCCTGTTCCCTCTAAAACTTAACAAGCTTCCCTCATCTGTATTTCTTTCAACACTTTTATCTTTTAAGCTTCCACAGAATAGCTCATTAGTGGAGCATTCAATAGCTTTTCAGCTCAAAGTTTCAAACACTTCCATAATATGGTCAGGTTTGTTACAGCGATACCACAGTCCTGGTACTAATGTCTGCCCTAGTTTGCTTTTCATTGTTGTGATGCATTTCATGGACCAAGTAACTTGAGGGGAAGAGTTTATTTCCTGTTCAGTTATAGGTAACAGTTCATCACTGAGGGAAGTCAGCGCAGGAACTCGAGGCAGGAACTGAAGCAGAACCACTGGGGCTTACTGGCTTGCTTTCCTTGGCTCACTCAGTTTGCTTTCTCATACAACTGAAGACTGCCTGCCCTCAAGTGGCACTGCCTACAATGGGCTTGGTCTACCCACATTCGTAACGACGAATCATAAGCGCCGTTAAGGTTCACTTATATTTTTGTTGTTGTTGTTTTTGTTTTGTGAGACTGGGTTTCTCAGTAGCTTTGGAACCTGTCCTGGAACTACTGCCCGGCTGTCGTTGGTTGTTTTTTAGTAGCATGTTTCATCAAATACTTAGCAATTAATTGCATGTATGTCTTAAATCTTTCTCTTTTATCTGTGTACATAAAAATATTTTATAATTTCACAATTTTATATTTTATAAAGTTTCACAATTTCCCTGTGAAGCTCATCATTATGGTATAGTACTGAAAGATCACCTAAGTACATTGTGAACATGTGGTCAGATAGTAAGGACCAGAGTTACATAGTTCAGTATAGTACTGAAAGATCACCTAAGTACATTGTGAACGTGTGGTCAGATAGTAAGGATCAGAGTTACATAGTTCTTGTTAACCAGAAAGCATTAAATCTGATTTCTTATATAGCATAGTATCATTCTAAAAGTCCTAAGTGGGGAAGAAAGAAACCCAAGCCTGCCAATGTAATAATTGTTTAATATTACTAATTAGTTCTAACAAAATTATTTTAGTAGAAGAATGTCTAAATTTCCTGCAGTTTAGTTCAGCTTAGTTTTAAGTGTGTGAATATATATATATATATATATATATATTTTTTTTTTTTTGTTTGTTTGTTTTCTTTTTTCGAGACAGGGCTTCTCTGTTGTAGCTTTGGAGCCTGTCCTGGAACTCACTCTGTAGACCAGGCTGTTTGTTCTCCAGTTCTCAAAGATCTGCCTATCTCTGTCTCCCACCCAAGTGCTAGAATTAAAGGCGTGCACCACCACTGCCTGGTCTAAGTATATATTCCTTTTGCCTATGTATTGTTATGTTGCATAATTGCCGCACTAGTCTTCCTAGCCACCCTTTGAAGTGAATTTTTTGTTTCAGTGGAATAGTATCATTTTATTTTCTTAGCTATGGCGTGTAAAAGCTCTGTATTAACTGTGAACATATGCTTGACTTGTTTCTGGCTTGTTCAGATTAGGGTGTATTGTTACTGTTATTGCTTAAGGTGTTTGAGTTCCGAGGGCCTTGTTCATGGAAGTCATGCGCTCTGTTCCGAGCTAGCTCTCCAGCTGGGGATCTTCAGATTGGAAATAACCTGTAGACCTGATGGGACTGTTGATGGAACTACGACAGGCTTAATATATATATGCTGATTTTTCATATTCAGATGTGATTTAATTTAAAGTCATTCTTGGACTGTGTTGCTACGATTGAAATTCCCTGAAGAACCTGTTGTTATATAAAAGTGTATCTGAAACAGCATGTACTCATCCTCAAGTGAAACAGCCATTGCTTCATCCAAGTGATTGGCTCACATTTGGATGTAATCTCTAGTGTTTCAGCACCGCTTGGTGGTGTTACCCCTCCTTCCTCTAACGGAAGTCAGCCTGTGGCTCAGAAGTGGAACTGTGAACAAGTGAGCTGGAGTGCTAGCTGTGTTGAAAGAACGGAGTGGTAAACTGTGGGAGGGCAGGCAGTACTTTTTTTTTTTTTTTTTTTGGTTTTTCGAGACAGGGTTTCTCTGTGGTTTTGGAGCCTGTCCTGGAACTAGCTCTGTAGACCAGGCTGGTCTCGAACTCACAGAGATCCGCCTGCCTCTGCCTCCCGAGTGCTGGGATTAAAGGCGTGCGCCACCACCGCCCGGCAGGCAGTACTTTTTAAAAAGGTTACCTGGTTCACCGGTTAGTTTTGCTTTGTATGGTTTTATGAACAACAGAATGAAGCTGTCATTTGGGTTCTAGCTGAAAGTATTGGGCGAACCATATTCTAGAGCAGTTTTAGTCACATATAGTGGTAGGTAAAGACAGATATTTGAAGATTCTGATACATTTTGAGAGAGCACAGTATGTATGTATTTCCAGAAAGGATAGTGAGATAGATTATTTGATACAATTTAGCAATTTGAGGAAAAAGCCAATATAAAGACCTATAGTTCTACTTGAAACAAGTTGCTTAGTTTGAAGAAGCAGCTGAGGTAAAGCACCTCTGTTGCTGTATACTTGTGGAACCAGATGTGTTCCCACACTAGGCAAGCCATTCTTTAACTCTATCAGCTCTGTTGGATACAGTTTAGAGCTGGCCTCAGATCCCACAAGAGCACACCCTCTTCATATTCTCATCAATAATCTGTGAATTTGGGTTCTCCTGGAGTTCAGTAACTTGATGGAAGGGTTCACAGAACTCAGAAATATTTTACTTACATTTACCATTTTTTTTAGAAAAATATTTCTGTGTATGTACGTGCATCTGTGTGTATGTGCATGTGTATATGTCTATGTTTGGGGAGGGAGGATGCCTGCAGGGGTCAGAAGAGAGTACCAGGTTCCCTGCACCTGGAATTAGAGGTGGCTGTGAACCACCTTATGTGGATGCTGGGAATAGAACTCTGTAAGAGCAGTCAGCACTCTTAACTTTAACCACTAAGCCATCCTGCCAGCTTATGTTTTCCAGTTTTTATAAAGATTATTTTAAGGGATGCAGGTAGACAGCCAAATGAAGAGGAACATAGGACAGTGTCTTGTGTATTTCTAAAATATCTGTTTTTCCATGGAGTAGGGGTGAGCTACCTTCCTGGTGACGTACTTAGAAGTGTATCAAATCATGTTTAGTAATCCTTGTAGCAGTTAATCTCTAGTACGCACATCCCATTCCCTGGAATTAGTGGGTGAGCTAAAGTTCAGACTCCTGTTTTTTGGCTTTTCTGGTGATTGGCCCATTCTGAGGCTCTCCTGTGTTCTGCCCTGCCCCCTTAATTAGCACAAACTCAAGTATGATTAACAGACTTGTCATGAACAAGAAAAGACTAGAAATTTTAAGAATTTTGAGATTTTTAACGAATGGAGATGAATAGCAATTGAATTTTTCATTTTATCAGTGAGAGTCGGAATCTTGATAATGGATTTTTTTTTTTACAGTTTTAAAGAGATTGTATTTGTTCTTTGTTTTTCCACCGCTGGTTTTGTTTACTACTGAAGGAAGTTTTCTTATGAATAAATATTCCTAGAACATAACTGTCTTTTAGGTTATGATTTGACAATTTGGGAGGGGATTAAATAAAATGATCGTTTGATTTATGCCTAGACTTTTTATGGGAAGACAGGTTTTGAGCAGCTCCAAATAGTAACGCATACACACACACACACACACACACACACACACACACACACACCCATAGTGTTTTCCCTGTGTATTCCTGGCTCTCCAGGAACTCAATGTGTAGACCAGTCTGACCTTGAACTACTGAGATTCCCCACCTCTCTGCCTCTTGGTTGGTTGCTGGGATTAAAGTTAGGAGCCACCACCACCAGGCTCAAATAGGCTTCTTTGTTTTGTTTTGTTTTTGTTTTTTGAGACAGGGTTTCTCTGTAGCTTTGGAGCCTGTCCTGAAACCCACTCTTGTAGAGAAGCAGACTGGCCTCAAACTCACAGATCTGCCTGCCTCTGCCTCCTGAATGCTGGGATTAAAGGCCTGCTCCAAGGCCAACTGGTTTCAAGTAGCAAACTTCTAATGATTTCCCAGGAACAGATGCTTTTACTGTTATTAAAGCCTACTGAGGTCACCAAAGCCATAGAATACCCAACAAATAGAGCTATGATATTGATGTTCTCGCTTTTGTTGATAAGGAATTGCCAACTGACAGAATAGAAATGGAGGTTTAGAGCTGGAGAGATGCTTAGTAGTTAGGAGCACTGGCTGCTCTTGCCGAAGACCTGGGTTCTGTTCCTAGCATACACATGATGGCTCACAACCATCCATAACTCCAGTTCCTGGGGTTCTGACACCCTCTTTTGGTCTCCATGGGCACCAGGAATACATGTGGTGCACAGGCAGGCAAAATACATGTATATATTTTTAAAAAATGGTTGCTTTGTATTGACAAGCCTGTAAAACTCAGTTTCTTCCATTGCTACAGTGAATGGATGTTTTAATCCACAGATTCAGTTATTCCCAGCTTTAAGACTATATTCTTTTATTGATTTCATTGTAGCTTAGCAGGTACTCATTTTGCAACAACAGGAATATTTGGAACTGTTGCTTTTCTAGCCCCTTTGAAATTTAAGAAAGCACATTTTAATTTTTGCCCTTCCTTGACCTGCACTTCCGACTTTAGTCAGGTATCACCTAGTACATTCTTGTACTTGGGGAGGGCTTGGAATTGGAATCATTCTCATGCAATCTGGCTATTTCTCTTCTTTTTCTATTTTGGATGTGTTAATGGCCTGTTTGTTTTGTAAATTAGGAAGGCAGCTCCAGCACTTTAAATAAGCCTCCATCCCCCACCAGCAGATGCTCAATATTAAAAACTAGATATCTGAAACTAGAAGCTTTCCAGTTAGACTTCTAACCCTGGACCTGTTCATCCAATCAAGTATATGCATTCTTCTTTGGCTTCTGTCTGGGGTCCTGTGGCTGCCTCAGAGCCATCAGAACCTCTGATTACAGTGCCCCTTGCCTCAGGAATTCTTTGTTCAGGTAAGCGATTTATTGTGGCTGAAGTTAGGTGTTCTTCTTTCTTTTTGGTTTTTTGAGTTGGGGTTTCTCTGTGTAACATTCCTGGCTATTCTGGCTGTCCTGGAACTCCCTCTGTAGACCAGGCTGGCCTAGGAACTCACTGAGATTCTCCTGCCTCTGCCTCCCAAGAGGGGGAATTAAAGGCGTTCCTTTCCTTTGTTAGGAATATTTCCTATTGCGAGCTCCCTGACTATGCAGAAATTCCCAATCAAGGCAAATCAAAACAAGCCTGATTAAGAAATATCCAGGTTTAATGGAAGGTCTGGCCCTGAGGGTAAACCGGGAAGCCGCTGGAATGTGACCCCTGGGAGGAAGAAAGGGAGACCACGGGTTCCTCTTTTGGGAGGTCACTTAAGTACCCTGGGGAGTTGTTCTGACCCCATCCCCAGAGAGGGGTCAGGATCTGGCCTGCTGGGATTTGGAGTCCAGATGGGGGTGGGGGCGCTAAGCTCCCAACTTGACACCCCTTTCTTAAAGTTTTCTCTGCCTGGTTCCAGCAAGGTGTCTGCACCAGTCAGAAAGCAATCTACTATTTGCTTGCTGCATTACATGTATTTTTTAAAAAATTGGTCCTATTTAACACAGCAAAACTTAACTGTTACACTGTTCATATGACTTCTATTAATGCTTTACAAAAATAGTCTTTTTATTTGTTTGATGCTGGAATTGAATTGAATGTATACTTAACTCTATCTCATTAGTAAGCGTATTGCTGACTTCCACTGACACTGTAGCAGTAGTTTCTATTTTTATGCTTATTTTAAACTGAAAGGGCAGACTTCTTACACACATGCTAATCTTTTAGTTAAAACTCTGCCTTATGAAGGTTAATATTCAGAGGATGCTTATATGTTTTTCTTTGGGTTCACCTTCTTATTTAGCTTCTCTAGGATCGCGAATTATAGGCTCAATGTCCTTTATTTATGGCTAGAAACCAAATATGAATGAGTACATCCCACGTTCCTCTTTTTGGGTCTGGCTTACCTTACTCAGGATAGTGTTTTTTATTTCCATCCATTTGTATGCAAAATTCAAGAAGTCTTTGTTTTTTACTGCTGAGTAGTACTCTAATATGTATATATTCCATACTTTCTTCATTCATTCTTCCATTGAAGGGCATCTAGGTTGTTTCCAGGTTCTGGCTATTACAAACAATGCTGCTATGAACATAGGTGAGCATATACTTTTGTTGTATGATAGGGCCTCTCTTGGGTATATTCCCAAGAGATTCCTGAAATCTCAAGGTCCAAATCAGGAGCAGAAGGAGAGAGAGCATGAGCAAGGAACTCAGGACCGCGAGGGGTGCACCCACACACTGAGACAATGGGGATGTTCTTTCGGGAACACACCAAGGCCAGCTGGCCTGCGTCTGAAAAAGCATGGGATAAAACCGGACTTGCTGAGCATAGTGGACAATGAGGACTACTGAGAACTCAAGAACAATGGCAATGGGTTTTTGATTCTACTGCACGTACTGGCTTTGTGGGAGCCTAGGCAGTTTGGATGCTCACCTTACTAGACCTGGATGGAGGTGGGTGGTCCTTGGACTTCCCACAGGTCAGGGAACCCTGATTGCTCTTCGAGCTGATGAGGGAGGGAGACTTGATCGGGGGAGGGGGAGGGAAATGGGAGGCAGTGGTGGGGAGGAGGCAGAAATATTTAATGAATAAATAAATTAATTAAAAAAAATAAAACTCTGCCTTAAATGTGTGTGGTAGAAAGCTGTGATCCAGGCTCTTGGAAGGGTGAGGTAAGAAGATGCGTTCAAGACATGCTTGTGTTATAGGGTAATCTGTTTCTAACATTCAACAATCATCAAAACCAACAACAAAGCTCCAACTTTGCTGTTGAAGCTGCTTTCTTTTTTTCTGATATACCACAGGAAACAGGAAGTTTTTAGCAAGTGACATTCCCAATGGCCAAAACTATTCCAAGTGTTAATAAGATCGCCTTATTGCTTTCTTTGTTCTGTGGAGATTTTAGTCCTTAGCATTGCTTATAGAGGCAAAGGAATTATAGCAAGTTCACCTAGCTGAATACAGCAAAGCAGATTGAAATGTAACAGTGTTGCAATCTGAAAAATTCTGAAACACACTTCACCTGGGTGTGGTGGCATACTTCTGTAATTCCAAATACTCGGGGAGGTCACTTGAGGCCAGGCCTCACTAACTTGGCAACTTGTTAGTTACCGTCCTTGAAATTAAAACCAATAGCAACAAAAAGCCCCAGTTCTCTCAAACAGAGAATATTTCTCTTTATAAACACCATGGATAAACATTATGGGTTCCTTGACAAAATAAATGTTTTATTTTTTCCCCTAAAGTTAAACTTGGTAATTGTTTGAGGATAAGATAGTTATTTGGGCCGGGGGGGGGGGGGGGAGGGGGGACCTGGGGAGTTGGCTCAGCGTACTTGCAGAGGACCTGGGTTTAGTTCCCAGCACCCAACGTGGTGGTTCAGGACTGCCCCAGAGTCCCTTTCTGTCCTCAGTGAGTATCAGGCATGCGCATGGTACACATACCTCCATACATGCAGGTACTTACACATGTGGGGGCCAGCCATGATGATCTAAGTCTGGGCAGGTCACCCAAAGGAAGTTCTTTACTTCCAACCATTATCACCTGGGACTCTGGCCATCAATGAATTTAAATGGAGTCTGGAATCTCGATAGTTTACCCTGAGACAATGCCTGGGTGCAAGAGGAACCACAGACTGAGATTGCCTGACCTCCACCCAAGAGCAGACCATTCAAAGGAAATGTCTGGCATGCCAACTACTGTAGATAGGATCACCTGCCAGAACACACTCAACAGGACACCCCTAGACAGATGTCAACCAATCAGAGGTCCTGAACCTCAGAAACTCCTCACTCCCCACCTTTACTGCTATAAAAACCCAATTCTAATTGAGCTCAGGGCTTTCCAGTTATTCCAATATGTTGAACGTGCCGAGAGACCGAGTTTACAAGCTTGATTAAAATAAAGGCTCTTTGCTTTTACATACGGGACTCAGTCTCCTTTGTTGGCTTTTGTGGGGACCCCACAGATTTGAGCATAACACATATACATATAAAATAAAAATAAATGAAAATTAAAAAGATAATTCCTTTTCTCCAGATTTGGGACTATTTTACTGAAGTAAATATTCTTCAAAAAGCCCCACAGAACTGGAGGTGCTCCTCTCTGTTCTTCTGGAGCTTGAGCTCAGTGCCTTGTATTTATTGAGCATATACTCAATAAACTTGCTTTCACTCTCTAAAAAGAACTAAAACTGCAAATATTTAAGAGCATCATTTTAATTTGGTACTTGTATGGCATTAATAGATTCAGCGATGCATTATTATTATTATTATTATTATTCTGAAATAAGGAATTATTTGGATCAGTTCTGCTATTTAGATTTGGATCATATATACATGTCAGGCAAACTTGTATGAAGATTCCCCAAAGATATCTTCAGCCATGGTTTTCTTAATTTATTTTGTCTAATTTTGTCTTATGTGCATTGGTGTTTTGCCTGCGTGTATGTCTGTATGAGGGTGTCAGGTCCCCTAGAACTGGAACTACAGACAGTTGTGAGCTCCCCTGTGGGTGCCGAGAATTGAACTCAGGTCCTCTGGAAGTGCTCTTAACCAGAGCCACTTCTTCAACCTCACAGCCATCTCCAACCCCGGTTTTCTTTCTTTCTTTCTTTCTTTCTTTCTTTCTTTCTTTCTTTCTTTCTTTCTTTTTAATGTTTATTTATTTATTATGTATACAATATTCTATCTGTGTGTAGGTCTGCAGGCCAGAAGAGGGCACCAGACCTCATTACAGATGGTTGTGAGCCACCATGTGGTTGCTGGGAATTGAACACAGGACCTTTGGAAGAGCAGGCAGGGCTCTTAACCACCTAGTCATCTCTCCAGCCCCCGTTATTATATAACTACCCGTTATTATATAACTACCTCTTAAAATAGTGTACAACACAGGAAAAAAATAAACAGTAACTATTGTTTTTAATGACTCTAGGTGTGATCAGTGTTTATTTCCATGTTGATTTGTTTGTTAAATAAAATAAGTAGGAATATTTCTTTCAGTCCTTTCAGTAGACATAAATATTCTAACTTTGTAGTTATGGGAAGTTACAGAACACTGTCAAATGCAGGTTAAGATAGCATACTAAAACTGATTATGTAAAAAGGCCTGGGCAGTGGGTAAGCATGCTACTGCTTAAGCTAATAACCTAAATTCAGTCCCTACATCCCGAATAGTACTAGGAGAGAACTGACTTGTGGTGCATATGAAAATACACACACAAACACACACAATCACACTCACTCACTCTAATAATAGTAATAATAATAATGAAGGTAGTGGCACATACCTTCAATCCCAGCACCCAGGAGGCAAAGGCAGGCAGATCTCTGTGAGTTCAAGGCCAGCCTGGTCTGCAAGAACTATTTCCAGGATAGCTAGTGCCGTTACACAGAGAAACCCAGACTCCAAACACACACACACACAATAATGATTATGATAATGTAAACTTAAAGTCCTGATTTGGGACAGAGCAAGAGTAAAAATTAAGGTAGTACCTACTAATTTCTTGAAAAACATGCTCATTATGTTATGACTAAAAATTGTTTTCCACATCTGTAGGTGGAAACATTGGTATATATTTTCTGAGGCTAAGTATAGTTGAAGGATTGCTGTGTGTACTAGAATGGGACTTGTACACCAGTGGCACATAACTAATATATTAGTTGAATCATTTTTATAAAATAAAGCATTACTTTTTATATGTGTAATTTGATTATATCTCCTAGTTTTAACACAATTTTAAAGTGTTATCTATTGTTTATAAAAGCCTCTTGAATTTTATGAGAAATCTTAATATTTGCCTGGCTTTCTTCTCTGGAGTCAATTCAGTTCTGCACAGTTTTCCCCCTCATGCAAAGTACCTGCTAAATCATGAGTAAAAAATGCTATGACAAGGGAGGGCTGGCTAAACTTACTTTTAGTACTGTGAGCTTAGTGTTTTAGTAAAGCATATTTATTTTAACTGCATATTTTAAGTATATATATTTTAATATTCATAATTTTTTTAAAAATAAAATTGAGCATTTACCTTATCTTTTTATCTAGTTATGAATATTCTTTTAGCCTGGTGGCGGCGGTGCACTCCTTTAATCCCAACACTTGTGAGTCACAGGCAGGCGGATCTCTGTGAGTTCGAGGCCAGCTTGGTCTACAAGAGCTAGTTCCAGGACAGGCTCCAAAGTTACAGAGAAACCCTGTCTCGAAAAACCAAAAAAAAAAAAAAAAAATCTTCCAATTTATTTACACAAATTGTAATACCTCTTCAAAGTTACAGAGTTTTGTAGAAAGTGTAGTTTTTCTTGAACTGACTTTTACCATGTATTGTAGTGATTTAAGGAGAGCATATTGTTTCCATGGGTACAGAGGAACATTCTCTGTGCCTACCTAACTCCTTGGAAGGACTGACAGAAATGACGACTATCTGCTACTTCTGTTCATCACCTAGTTCAGCATGGCAACACATGTTTACACCTGAAGTTCCTTCCAAGTTGCAGTCACTTGTTCTGTTTGAAAGGCATGGTGTCCCTGAAGGCAGCCCTGTGGGTACCCAGAGCTCTGTGATGGGCTCCATCTATGAGCCTCTCCTGATCTGCTTTGGTAGAGTGGTTTAGAGGGAAGTGTTTGCAGTCTTTTGAGGCTGTGCAGTACACTCTCCTCATCAGAGATGGCTCTTTCTTCCCTCGGCTTTGCAGTCTTCTCCGGTTTTCTGCCTTATGATGCTGCTGCTTTGTTTTCTCTTGAGCCGCATTTGAATCCCTCAAGTTCCACTTCACATTCTGTCCTTTCTCCATTCACCTGAGTGAACACGTTTGCCTTTTGATTTGAGCTATAATTTTATATGACTTATTTCCAAATATTGGGTTGTTTTGGTGGTGGCGCACGCCTTTAATCCCAGCACTCGAGAGGCAGAGGCAGGCGGATCTCTGTGAGTTCGAGACCAGCCTGGTCTAAAAGAGCTAGTTCCAGGACAGGCTCCAAAACCACAGAGAAACCCTGTCTCAAAAAAAAAAAAAACAAACAAACAAAAAAAAAAAACCTTGAAATAAGGGTTGGAGAAATGTCTCAGAGTTTAATAGCACTGAGTGCTATCCCAGAGGTCCAGAGTTCAATTCCTAGCAACTACCTGGTGGCTCACAACCATCTATAATGAGATCTATTGCCCTCTTCTGGCCTGCAGGCATTCATGCAGGCAGAAGACTATATATAATAAATAAATCTTTAAAAAATATTTAAAAAAAAAAAAGAAAGCCAAGTCCAGAAAGAAAGTAGCCTGAAGTGTGGGAACCAAGCCCTAAGAGGGAGGGTCTCAGATTCTAACTAATTTCTCTAATCTACAGAGGAGCCTAAGGCCAGTGAAGGTCCACCGCCCGGCTTTTAATGAACTTTCATACTGAAATGGAAGCTATAAAACATCTTACTAAGTTTTCCACTTCAGTATCGTGTATTATTTTAAAATTTCCCTGCTTTGTAGCTGGGCGGTGGTGGCGCACGCCTTAAATCTCAGCACTCGGGAGGCAGAGGCAGGCAGATCTTTGTGAGTTTGAGACCAGTCTGGTCTACAAGAGCTAGTTCCAGGTCAGGTTCCAAAAACTACACAGAGAAACCCTGTCTCGAGAAACACAAAAAAATTACCTGCTTGTGGAATCATCTCCACTTGAATAAATGATAATCACACGACCTTATGGGCTGTTCAAAGCAAAAGTCACCATGCTCTCCCACTGTGTGTTTGTTTGATTGTGGAACTTAGAACTTTGAATGGTCTTTGCTGTTATTACTAATTTAGCATTAATTCCTCCCATATCCTGTACTAGGGAGATGGCTCAGTGGATGACGCTATTGCAGTGTCTGGTTCACAGACTCCACATAAAGCCAGGTGCTGTGGTATTCATCCACAGTCCCAGAGCACCTACAGTGAGGTGGGAAGTGGAAATAGGAGAACCCCTTGAAAATTGTGTTGTCCATAGCAGCAAATAGCAAAGACGGAATCCTGCCTCAAGCAGGTGGGAAGCAAGTCCTGATACTTGATGTGATTGATACCTGAGGTGCCCTGATCTTTACTATCATTGTAGACTCACACACATGGACACACAAACACATTCATCCACACATCATGCATATACATACCAAGTTTGGTTTTTCAAGACAGTGTTTCTCTGTGTAACAGCCCTGGCTGTCCTGGAACTAGGTCTTGTAGACAACAGAGAGACATAGTGAAGCTCGAGCTGGCCGAACACCTCATAAGCCCGAGAAGTATTGTGAGAATTCTCCTAGCAATGGTAGAGTTATAGCGTGGTTGGAAAGACTGAGGGTGTAGCTAGTTCAGTGGTAGAGCACTTTCGCAATCATGAACGAGGCACTGGGTTAGATCCCACACAACTCACAACAAAATCTACCAAACAAAAAGAAAGTAACTGTTCAGTTCTCAGTGGGGCAGGAATAGGAGACAACAAGACTGCGCATATATATATATATATATATATATATATATATATATATGATAATATAGATAAGCAATGTTTTATGGATCTGTGTATATATATATATAGGGGTGGGAAGCACAAGTGTGCTTTGTTGTGTCATGGTGTGGGTTTGAGGTCAGAGTCTTCTCCTGTCAACTGGGTATTGAACTGAGGTCTCGGGCTTGGCAACAGCATCTTTACTCGTGAGCCATTGAGCAGTCCCTTGAACTAGTAGGATAGCAATTGTAGTAATAAGGAGCGGCGGCTGGGCTGCGTCCCCAATACCCCAGCCGCCCGGCTCCGGCTAGCTTATGCCCCAAATAATTACACGGACACTGTATTCTTTTAAACACTGCTCTGGCCCATTTCTAATAATCTATGTAGCGCCCCTAGGTGCGCTTACCGGGAAGATTCTAGCCTAAGTCCATGTTGGGTCAGAGCTTAATCGCGTGAGTCTTCCCTGGAGCAGGTAGCATGGCGTCTCTCCTGCGTCTGCTCCGGAGAGGAGAGCGGAGCTGTGTAGTCTGACCTCACTTCCTCTTCCTCTGGGCGTTCTGTTCTGTTTGCTCCACCCACCTAAGGGTGGGCCTATCCAATGGGCCTAGCAGTTTCTTTATTGCTTAACCAAGGAAATCAACAGATTGATATATGACACTCCCCCATCACTTCCCCTTTTTCTGTTTAAACAAAAAAGAAAGGCTTTAACTTTAACATAGTAAAATTACATATAACAAAACAGTTATCAAGTAAAAGTTACATCAGAAACATTTATACATATAACAAAATTGACCTTAAATCTCTATAAATAAAGCAAAATCTATACTAATGCAAATTATTCATATCTATATCATTTCCCCCTTTAAATGTAAAAAAACGTTTATAAACCATATTTGGGAACATGGGCGCAGTTTTTTCTCTCCAAACTGCTTCCTGCTGAATGGGGGCGTCGTTAATTAGGTCTTTCTTGGTATAACCTGTGTGCTAGTTTCATCTCAGTTGGCAGTTGAGCAAAGCAATTTTCTGAAGATGTTCACAGCAACCCTTCAGGAGGACGTGGTCCATCATACCAAATCGGAATTGAAGAAATGAACAGGGTCTCATCCTCTGTGAAAACAAAATAAGAAACTCCTTTCCAAAGCATCATGTCCTTAAACCCAAATTCTGAAATCGTAATACCCTTATATCCATTCTGGTTTAGCTTGACAGCCCATGTAATGAAATGTCTCTCTGTACTTAGCTCCTTCACAGTC
This sequence comes from Microtus pennsylvanicus, assembly GCF_037038515.1. Taxonomy (NCBI): domain Eukaryota; kingdom Metazoa; phylum Chordata; class Mammalia; order Rodentia; family Cricetidae; genus Microtus; species Microtus pennsylvanicus. The sequence continues at coordinate 20,941,761 of NC_134587.1, forward strand.
AAAAATTTTAAAGAAAACACAATGTACATAATCCAGACTCTCTGTGAATTTTCCATCTTTACGCGGCTTATTTTTATTTATATCTATAACTATCTGTACTCTGTCTTTAAAGACTTTACTTTTACTTTTTTCTTTTTAAACCATTAACTTTATTCTCTATATTCTTTTTCTTCTCTCTCCCAAGCCTACGTACATTCATCCAACAGTGTGACTCATTTAGTGGTCTGAATCTGTCCTATTGTGAATCTACAAATTTTACTATCCAGGAGCACTTTTGATTTGCGCCTTTAAATCATTAGGCGCTTAGGAATCTAAGCTGAGACATTCCTAGGTTAACTTTTTGCTTTTTGAGCGCTTATCTTTGACCAGGCTGTCTTTGAACTCTCAGAGATCCGCCCGTCTCTGCCTCCCAGGCATTGGGATTAAAGGTGTTTGGTACTACACCTTGAACTCACAGAGATCTGTTTGTCTCTGCCTTTTAGGCACTGGGATTAAAGGCGTGTGCTACCACACCTTGAAGTCAGAGAAGTTTACTTTAAGAATTTTAACTTTTAGTCTGCATATATTCTAACACTGTAAATCATTTAAAATTTTTCTTTGTCTTTGACATTCTCTTTACTGTATCTCTCTCTCTTTTTCTGACCACAAGAGCCTTTAATTTACCAAGCAATATCAGTAGGACTAAAGGCGTGGCTTTGCCGGCTAGATGTAGCCCATTCCTTAGCTTTTCAGCCTCATGGCTGAGGTACTGGCTGCAAGGTCCCTGCCAGCCAGCGAGCTACAACAGACAACACTCCAGTCCTCTCTTGGTAGCTGGCCCTCCTGCCTCAAACAGTCAGAGTTTGCCCTGGCAGGATGGCCCAGAAAGCCGGCATTTTTAAGCGGCGCAGCTTTTTTTCTGCTATGGCTGAAAACCGAAAAGCACGCGTTCAGCTTTTCGTCAACACCGTTTAAGTGTTTCGTGGCAGGACCTCTTAATGAGCTGCAGGCTTTGCAGCTAAAGCCGAGTCAGGAAGCCTCTTGGGGCTACCAGGTAGGAGCGGCACTCAGCACTTTAATTCTGAGACTGAGCATGCAGCACAGAAATTCTTTTCATCCAAGTTACATCAAAATCTGACATGCAGAGCACTGTGCAGTCTGAAAACACGTCCCTGTATGGCGGCAGGAATCCGCCATGCTCTTCCGCCTGCCTAAGCCTGATTCTGCCTTCTGCCCAGGAGCAGGCGGGGAGCTCTGAGTCATCGTCAAGGTCTCAGAGCACTCTCCTTCCGATCCCAAGTGGGAACACAACATAAAGCCAGAGTTTGCACTGGCGGCATAGCCCCAGGAAGCCACGTTTTGAAATGACACAGCGTTTTTTCTGCTGCTGTTGCCGAATCAGGAAATCTCTCTACATCACGCCACCAATAAACAGCAAAAATCTGTGTTAAACTCTCTCTCCCTTATTTTTAAGCCTTCTCAGGTTTTTTAAGTGGGTTTAGTTAGCCACACGTCTGGGCGTCATTTGTAGTAATAAGGAGCGGCGGCTGGGCTGCGTCCCCAATACCCCAGCCGCCCGGCTCCGGCTAGCTTATGCCCCAAATAATTACACGGACACTGTATTCTTTTAAACACTGCTCTGGCCCATTTCTAATAATCTATGTAGCGCCCCTAGGTGCGCTTACCGGGAAGATTCTAGCCTAAGTCCATGTTGGGTCAGAGCTTCATCGCGTGCGTCTTCCCTGGAGCAGGTAGCATGGCGTCTCTCCTGCGTCTGCTCCGGAGAGGAGAGCGGAGCTGTGTAGTCTGACCTCACTTCCTCTTCCTCTGGGCGTTCTGTTCTGTTTGCTCCACCCACCTAAGGGTGGGCCTATCCAATGGGCCTAGCAGTTTCTTTATTGCTTAACCAAGGAAATCAACAGATTGATATATGACACTCCCCCATCAAGCAATGATAGGTTTTGTGTTAAAGACAATGAGGAAAAGGAACAGGATGAATTGTGTGAAAGTGTAAGGACAAAGGCCACTCCCTTCTGTTGAGCCAGTTCACGTAACTGCTGCAAGCTCCTCCATGAGTGTGTAATAAAGATAACACATCTTTTGCTTCTTTGAAAGGATTATTATGAGGATTTGTTAAAACAACACATGAAAGCTATTAACCTTAGAACACTGACAGTGTGTTGTTGTTGTTGTTTTTTAATACTAAAGCATTTAAGAGATGTCTTAAATAAAGCCTTGTTAATGAAGGAGTTTCTAGAAGGTCAGATTTCTTGGATAAGTGTAAGTCATTAATAGCTTAGGAAGTGACTTAGTGTACAGGTTCCCTTGGGTTCATGGCTTAACACTGGATCTGTCCCAAAGATACCCTTAATCTATGATAAGGATTAGGTGTGTAGCAATTTCCCCTGTTTTCAGTAAATGACATTTTGACAGTAGGTAAGGCTGCTAATCATAAAGTATTTATAATCAGTCCCCCATTGTGATATAGTTAAGACACAGTGATTCTTTTCTTCTTAAATATCTGGAAATAAACAAGACCTGTAACCCAAATGCCCTATAATTTATTTTTAAGCATAAAGTGTTGCTGACTATGAACATGTCCACCCTGGCATACTTATAAGTGTCAGACATTTTGTGTGTATTTCTGCCTTGCCAGTTTTGTGCTTCCTTCACTTTAGGTTACTGTGGGGAGAACAGAGACAAAGTCCTAAAGAAACTGTTTCTGAAGTTACTTACTCAAGTGAGATTCAGCTGGTTGCTAATTCCGTTTTCTTCCTGTTGCAGGTTTCTCAACAGTGATGTCACAAGATTGACCACATTGATCACAGTAAGACCAAAATGACTGTTCAGCTTCAAAGGACGAGTTGTTTTCTCTGAGAATAGGAATTGAATTAGGAGATATTCATAGCATAAAACTATTGTAATTTCTCCCACCAGCCAGTTTAATGTTTAGATATTCAGTGACTCATATTTCATATTTCTAGTTACTTAATACTTGTAAAATGCCTTAAAGGGCTTTAAATTGAAATTTTAATTTATAGCTAAAATTATTATATACATATTTCACTGTGAATCATGCTGTCATCTTTTTCCATTTTGTTTTTACCAAAATGTGGCAAAGATTTAAGATTATTCCATATTCGGGAAAAACTGGAAAAAATAAAATTACTTGAGATAGTTATGGATTATTAAGGTCTGGCTACGAAAGCATAGCAACTTGAGAGAATTCTCAGGCTAATTTCTTAAAGTTTTATCGATACCCAGATATTCTTATACAGCCTCCCAAATGGCCATGTTTGAAGAAAATGCTTCTTCTGTTTAGCTTTGTGTACAATATTCATTTCTGTTGCATGTCAAGGAAATGTGTTACCTATAAGTACGCCCTTAACAACCCCTAGATCTACAGTGTTGATTTTTGGATTGATGGTGGTGCTGAGATTGAACCCTGGTCTTATACATAGGAAGCATGAATTCTAAGACATGTCCCAGGCCTGGTACAGGATTCTTTTCTTTTCTTTTCTTTTCTTTTTCTTTCTTTTTTTCAGGATTCTTTTAAATATTCTATCTGTGTGTATGTCTTCAGGCCAGAAGAGAGCACCAGACCTCATTACAGATGGTTGTGAGCCACCATGTGGTTGCCGGGAATTGAACTCAGGACCTTTGGAAGAGCAGGCAATGCTCTTAACCGCTGAGCCATCTCTCCAGCCCCAAGAATTCTTAAGTAGGAAAGGCTACATTGTAGTAATGAATTTTTCCAGCATTAAAAAAGTATCTTCATAAGTAATGAAGAATGGACTTTGAGTAAATTTTTTACTGAACCTACTTTAAACATGCTTTATCTGTTAACTAAGCATAGGAACAGTAGTTAGGAGGTATTACAGTTATATGGAAGGCAAAGCCCATATGATCTTTGTAGTCATGTTCAGAATTTCTTTTGGAAATTGTTTTAAATTTGCTGTTTTCTACTGACTACAGAATTTTTATTGTATCTCTAAAGGTTTTATGATTATTTTGTTTCACTGTGGCTTATGGAAACAGTTTAGCTTTCTCTTGAACGTCCCCCTCCCCTTTCGCTCCCTTCTCCTCTCTCTTCCTTTACTTTTCTCTTTGGTTTTCATTCTTTGTTGTGGTAGGGATGGCATCCTGGCCTCACATATAAGGCAAGTCCAATATCCTTGAGTTATGTCTTCTTTTATAATCAGAACTTCATTGATGTAATAGGCTCTTTCACTATAACATGCTAAAGCATTCTGTGTAGCATGCCCTTCTTTATAACCAAGTTAAATTATTAAGTAGCTATTGCAATTCTTAATCCAAGCATTTCAGGAAGAGGCCTTGTTCAGTGTTGTTAGCTATGAAGTAAAGACAAGAAGTGTTCCTTTGCAGTTAGAAACTGTACTTTGTGATGATGGTTGTAAGCCTTTCTTCAGTCCCTGTAGTCATGAGAGGAGAGTGATTTCAACACTGATTCACAGTGAGTGCTACTGAAAGGGTAGTTCACTTCTGTTTTAGAGTTTCTATTGCTGTGAAGGGACTCCATGATCATGGCAACTCTTACAAAGTTTCATTAAATTGGTGGTGTGCAGTTCAGAAGTTTAGTCCTTTATCCTCAGGGCAGGGAGCATGATGGCTGTACACGCAGACATGGTGCTGGAGTAGTAGCTGAGAGTCCGTCCTATATCTTATAGGCAACAGGAAGTCAACTGAGACACTGGGCAGTATCCTGAGCATAGGAAACCTCAAATCCTACCCCCACAGTGACACACTTCATTTAAGGAGGCTGTACCCTCTTCAGAAAAGCCACACCTCCTAAATAGTACCACTCCCTATGAGATTCTGAGGGCAAATTACATTCTAACTACCACAATTGCCAAGCCTGGCCTGAGATTCAGCACTGTTAGGAAAAGACTGATTTCTTCCAAGACAGTGGGAAGCCAAGGGCCTATTCGGAGATCCATCACAACATGACATAGTGATAAAGTTGTAGACTTTAGCTATCTCAAACCTAATGAGACAGACGGCATTACTACATTCTATAATATATGTGTGTGTGTGTGTGTGTGTGTGTGTGTGTGTGTGTGTGTGTGTGTATGTATGTATGTATGTGTGTATATATGTATTTTTTTCCTTAAAACATTTTAGCAATTTTTAGAAAAAAGGACAATTATAATTACAATTCTTTCTCTCTATAGCACAACCCACACAGATAGCAAAACTATTTCAATGACCTTCTGAGGGATTGAGCATTGTCAGTTCCATCAAAATTTGTACATGAGTCTCAGTTAAGTCAGAAGATACTTGGTGACTTCCTGTTTTTCACTAGTTCAGACCTGTACTCTAATCTGATGTCCTACTTGATTCCTGTATGCATTAAATAATCAAGAATAGCAACCTCACATTGTACCCAATATAAACTACATGTTACATTAAATTTTTATGCCATTCTTATATCATTAATTTTACATAGGATATCTTTTTGTCTTTTCAAATTTACATATATTATTTTGATGAAAACAGCTCTCCCTTCTAATGCCCTGTGTATATTTAGTCATCTCTCTGAGGTATTCTCTAACCATCCTAATTGAAAGCGATTCTCTCTAATAGTTTGCTAACACTTAATTTTTATTAGTTCTTTGTTACTGATCATTGACTCTTGTATTTTGGATTGACAAGTGTACATAAACCTTCCTATTGCACTCAGCAAGTGTTTGTTGGTAGTCATAAACATACTGAAAGTGCTAATTTACCTAATATTTTAAGTTTCTCATATTATAATGAAAATAGGGAATTTAGCATATGTAATTGAACATTAAGGTACAGGGTGAATTAGGAGTGTCTTTTAGTTTTTCGAGACAGGGTTTCTCAGTGGCTTTGGAGCCTGTCCTGGAACTAGCTCTTGTAGACCAGGCTGGCCTCACAAAGATCCGCCTGCCTTTGCCTCCGGAGTGCTAGGACTAAAGGCATGCACCACCATGCCCATCTTAAATAGAATGTCTTATCTTTCTTGCCTGTTACTTGTGTTAACTGCAGCTTGCTCCTTTATAGATTGCTAAGAGGCATGAAATCAACTCTAAAAACCTCCTGAATATCGAAATTTATGATATTCATTGTAAGCCTATCATGTATGTTTCCATAGATTTTTACCTTCTCTGTGTGTGTTTGTGCATGTTCTTGTGTGTGTTTGTACACATGTGTGTTCAGGTACATGCGTAGAAGCCTTAAACCAACCTTCAGGAGCCATTCACCTTCTGTTTTGAGGCAGGGTCTGTTCCTGGGACCTGCTGAGGCTCTTCTTGGATTAGGTTAGACTGGCCAGTCTGTGAGTCCCTCTTCCTCAGCACTGGGTTACAGGTGTGGCTGTCACACTCACCTTTTACATGGATTAAGGGGATCGAACCCAGGTCGTCATGCATGATTGGCTAGCTCTTTTCCAGCTAGTTTTATCTCCCCAACCTCCAGATTTTACTTTCTGATACATGTATGTTTATCACAATCACATACATCTCAATCTTCCAAAATCTTTAATTTCTAGCAAAGAGGCATTCAATTACAGCTACTGATATAATGTCCTTTTATTTGTGATAAGGCTGGAATGCTAACCTCTTAAAAGGCCAGAATGAACTTCAGACAGTTTGGACTGGATATTGTAAATATGGATAGAGTTTGAGGGATGGTAGTGTGTACTCTATTTAGGAATGTGAACTTGGGTCAGAAAATGGTTATATTTTCCTTCTATGGTTTATTTGGTGGTTATGGTCTGTGCTAATTACTTAGGAGATCCAAGTTTCATTCTCTAGGAATAGGACTTAGATCTCAGGAGTGTTGAATATTAGAAGAATAATGTTCACCAAGCACTTAGCACAGAAGACAGCGCACGCTAACTTCTTTTAACTCTAATACTCATTATCTTGCCTAAGACATTGATTATCTAGTTTTGTCTTATTCTACTATAATTTGTATTACTGTTTTATGATTACCTCTTGAGTAAAGACTCTGCATAACATCTATACAACACATAATAGAATAATTCTATTAAAAATAAAGTGTGTGTTTTTTTCACTAATATATACGTGTGTGTTTACACATAGGTGTATATTATATGTAATATACATGCAACATACATATACACAGACAGACATGTATATATATTTGCTTATATATGCATATGTGAGAAAGTCTAAAAGTTTTCAATATTAATGTAAATACATACTTAGATCGTCTAAGGTGTCCATTCTAGAATGAATATCTGCCAAATGTATTCAGGGCTATGACTATAATATTAGTCTAATCAAATTCTACTCCCAAAATAAAATTTATAGGAAAATTATTTACTTGTGCTATTGAAGACTTGTTGATAGCATAGTAAGCTAAATCAAAATGTAGTTTGTAGCAAGAAATGGTGGCACTCATTTAGACATAACCACAGTACAAGTATGAAAACTCCAGCATAATTAGAAAGTGTCATGATTAGTGTTGTCAGCTTGATAGTATCTAGGCTTATCTAGGAGCTGGACTTCTGCAAATGCCTGAGAGATTGTTTTAATATGCTAATTGATTATGGATGATCCATCTTAATTGTGGATGCATAAGTGGAAAAAGTGAACGGAGAACTTACATACATCCATTAACTGCTGATTGTGAATGTAAGGACCCTACCCTGGAACTGTGTGCGAAATAGAACCTTCTCTTCCTTAAATTGCTTTGTCTGTGTCATAGCTACAAGAAAACTAGGGCAAAAATTGGTATAGAAAGGGAGGGCTACTGCATGGCTGTGTAATGGTTAGAACTTTGGAATGTGAAAGAACGTTGTGCTAGAAAAGCCAATGTTTGCTGGAATCAGAAGGTAACAGACCATCTCTGTTTAAGACATGGTCTCTCTATGTAGCTCTGGCTGTCCTGGAACTTGCTATGTAGACAAGGCTGGCCTCAGACATGGAGATCCACCTTCCTCTGTGGCCAATGCCTGGTTTAATGGGCCGTTCTTGTGTTAGCTTAGGAGATAGGAATACTGAGGGGAATGGAGACAGTTTGAGCCTGGGATATGAGGCTTCAGAAAAAAGCAACTAGTCCATCAGGAACTGGGGTACAGACCATTTTTGGGTGATATTTTGGCCAATAATCTGGCTTTATTTAGCCAAGGTCCTGCCAACCTGAAGTGATGTTAAATTGTGAGATGATGAGCCATTTGGTAGAGGAAATTTCAGGACTGGAGAGCATTCAGGCTGGTGATGAGCAATCAGCTGTGACGTGCCCTGATGGTGGAGCTGTCATGATAGCAAAGCCTCACCTATCCAAGGCTTCATTTTATGGAGATCCAGATTCGTCTAGCGGAAGAAAGCCTAAACTAAGGGGGTTGTCCGCTCCTTGAAAGCAGTTGCCTAGAAAAGTGCCCAGGACCAGCAGACAGAAGCTGGTTGACCAGTAGTCTAAGGTGGGCAACCTACACCTTGAGCTGAAAAAACCTGGCAGCATTGTCCATTTATTAGTGGTTTTGAAGGCACAGCAAATGAAAGATGAGAGGTCGTGGAAAACAGCTGAGCTGAGCTGAGGCTAGGCACTGTGTGATAGGGTCAGAGTTCTTAGAGAGTCTCTGAGTTTACTGTGTGAACCTGTGAATGTGAAGCCTCAGTTGCCATGGAAACACCAGTATAGCAGTATATTATTTGTATTTTAATAAATAATACTTGCCTGAAGACCAGAGGCAAAGCTAGAGGTCAGGTAATGGTGAAACACACCTTTGATTCCAGGATTTGGGAGACAGAGGCAGAAGGATCTCTGTGAATTCCAGGCCACCCTGGGCTACACAAGGTCAACAAATCCAGGTGGTGGTGGCCTTTACCTTTAATCCCAGTCCTAGGGAGTCACACGCCTTTAAAATGAGAGCAGAGAGAGCTGTAGGCTGTTAGTCTGCGGATTTCTCAGTCTCGGTAGAGGTAAGACTTACCTAGTGGCCCAGCTGCCTTGCTTTTCTGGTTTTCAGGTTGAATCCCAATTTCTGTCGCTGGGTTTTTATTATTCATAATACACATCAGGTCATTGGCGATGCCAGGACCATGGGGTGCCCACCAAGGGGAGTTGTGAAGCCAGCCTAGGAGCAAAGCTGCTGTCTGCTGCAGCAGAGCTAGAGTAGTGTGGGATTATCAGAGCCATTTGGAGCCTGGAATTCGAGGTTATTAGCCCCAGGTGCCAGGCATCGAACTGCAGTATTTGGCTTGTGACCTGTTGGATTTTGGTTTTGCTTTGACGTTATTGTTGCATGTTATACCCTGGTTCTTCCATTTTGAGATAGGCATGTTTACTTTGTATTCCTAAGTGCTGAACATTTGTAACTTGTTTTTATTTTAGAGCAGTTCACAGTTAAGAGACTTGGGGCTTTTGAAATGTTAGAATTGCTCCAGGCGGTGATGTAAGGTTTTGTTTTGTTTTGTTTTTTGGACAAGGTTTCTTTGTAGCCCTGGCTCTACTGGAACTTGTTTCTGTAGACCAGGCTGACCCAGAACTCAGAGATCCACCTGCCTATACTTTCCCCGAGTGTGGGGATTAAAGGTATGTGCCACCACCACCCAGCTAGCACTTCATGCCCTAAAAAATGCCATCACCTAAGCCTTCGGGGCATCTTATCTTTCTTGTGTTAGAGGGTCTCATGCTGACAAAAATCTAATGGGTGCTGACTGGCTATGGTAGCAGTCGGTGGCAGCTTCTTCAACTAAGATAATGAATTTGAAACAGACTTCTGTAGCATCTGGTGCTGTTTGATAGCATTTTACATATAGCAGAACTTTGAAAATTATAGTTGTCTAAACCCTGTACTGCTTTATCATTAAGTTTATGTCATCTCTTCCGCATCTTGCTTGACATTGTAGCACTGTCAGGAGTATCTTTACCAGGAGGGGTTCAGTCTCACTTTCTATTATTTACTCATGCAGAAGAAACGGCTCATCACATTTTATGACAGTGTTGTAGCATTTGAGTCACGTTTCCATGTTCTACTGAAAACCCCTTTGCCAGTTCCCCCAGGGACCTGTGCTTGCTGCCTTCATTGAAATCTCTAAAGTCACCCTGGACGGCTGTAATCAACTTCTTCCAAACTCTTGGAATTGCTGATATTTTAATTCTTCCCATGAATCATAGATGTTCTTAGTGATAAATAAAATGGGGGAATCTTTCAAGATATTTTCCTTTCTTTGAGACATAGCCCAGGATGGCCCCAAACTTGTGATCTTTTTTTTCAGCCTCTGCATGCTGGGATTATAATCATGTGTTGCAATGCCCTGCTCTTTTTTTGGTTTTCAATTTGCTCTCCCTACAATTCATTGTCTAGGACTGACTGGAGGGATGGTTCAGCAGTTAAGAGCATGGCTGCTCTTCCAGAGGACCTGGGTTCATTCCCATCATCCGCATGACTGCCCACAACCATCTGTAACTCAAGATCCAGGGGATAGAATACTTTTTCCTGGATACTTCAGGCACAAGGAAGGCATGTGGTCCATACATATGCAGGCAAGAAGGCAAGACAGCATACACATAAAAGAATAGTTTTTGTTTTGTTTTTTCCAGACAGGATTTCTCTGTGGCTTTGGAACCTGTCCTGGAACTAGCTCTCTTAGACCAGGTTGGCCTCGAACTCACAGAGATCCGCCTGCCTCTGCCTCCCAAGTATCAGGATTAAAGGCGTGTGCCATCACTGCCTGGCCTTAAAATAAAATGATTTAGAAACTAATTATAGAAGTCATTATCTATGGTAGGTTTAGCTCTGCTAAATGTATTTCTTCCTTATTGATGCCTGAAAGTTAAAATCACTGCTCTGTCATAGTATTGGCAGGCATGAAAGTGATGCTGACCTTATTTTGTATTTCACTGGGAAGCTAGTATCAGTGAGCAATAATATTCTAGCTATATATATTCTTGGTACATGCATGTGTGTGAAAATGTGCATGCTGGTCCAGAAGTTGGCATCAGGTGTCTTTCTATCATTCTCCACTTTATTTCTTGAGAAAGAATGAAATGTGAACCTAGTGATCACATCTGGCTAGACTTGCTGGTCAGTGAGATGGACAAGTCCGCACTGAGGTCCACCTGTTTCTGCCCCACCCTCCAATATTGGGGTTATAGATGTGAGTTGCTGTGGCTGGTTTTTATGTATGTGCTGGGACCTGAGCTCAGACCCTTAGGTTTGCACACATACTTTACCCAGAGTTATTTTCCACACGCCAGTAGTAATATTTTTAAAGGAATCACTGTCTGTGAACAGCAGGTCTTAGCAACGGCCTTGTTCACTAAATCTTGCAAATAGATAGATATGTTGTCATCCAGACCTTTTCATAGGCAAAAGTGACTTGGTGATTCTTAGGGCTCTAGGGTTGTCAGACTGGTAAATAGCATTGACTCTAACTAGGTAGATTGACCTGCAATAAGAGAGCTGGCCTGCATTTTTAGGCTGACCCTACACATTAACCTCTCTTCTGATGTTATAAAGATCTTGGGGAACTTCTCATGGAAGGCTGTTTTTGTGGCTAGCTGTCCTGGTTGTTTTTTTTTTTTTTTTGTCATCTTGACACAAGTTAAAGTATCAGGAAGAAGAAAACTTAGTTAAGGAAAAGCCTCCTTCCATTGGTCAGTAGGGAAGTCTGTGGGGGTGTTCTCCTGATGAATGGTTGATGTGGGAGGGCTCTGTACTGTAGCAACCTCACCTGATAGGACACACCCCAAGACTAAGTTCTCAGTACAAAGGAGACATTTGCCCCAGAGGGTCAAAGGACAGGGAATAACAGACAGGAGATAGATACAAGGGTAAAGAGGAAGGGATGTTTGCCTTGGAGGAAGGACTACCTCAGGATACAGAGGAGGCATGGTCCATAGGCAAATGACAGTCTGTAAAGGGAAACCCCCAGGTTAGGATGATTTTTGTTGTTGTTGTTGTTGTTAATTAGTGTAGCCAAAAGGGGATTTTTGATTGCTGGATTTCTCAGTACTTTGTGGCCCTTGATAATCAACCTCAGGAGGATGAAGTGGTCAAATAAGGGACTAGACTTTGGTACTAGCTTTAGGAATGTAATCTCATGTTTTGCTTTGTTTTGTTTTTGTTTTCCCTAGACAGAGTTTTTCTGTTGCTCTTGAGCCTGTTCTGCAACTAGCTCTTGTAGACCAGGGTGATCTCGAATTTATAGAGATCCGCCTGCCTCTGGCTCCCAGAGTGCTGGGATTAAATGCCGCCCAGCAAGAATGTAATCTAATGTTTTAACAATGTATAGGGAGTAGGCGTGCGCGCGCGTGCGTGTGTGTGTGCGTGCCTGTGTGTGTGTGTGTGTGTGTGTGTGTGTGTGTGTGTGTGTGTGTGTAGAGGGGGCGGCGGGTGAAGGGTAAGGCAAAAACTGCTGGTGCCATTTTTGCAATGCTTGGGTCTGCTAGGGCTCTTCATCACCTTGGGCAGTGGTCCCGAGCTGCATTAGAAAGCTGTCTAAGCCATGGAAAGCAAGCCAGTAGCAGGCAGTGTTCCTTCATGGCCTCTGTTCCAGTTCCTGCCTCCATGTTTCTGCCTTAAGTTCTTCTTGCCTTGACTTCCCTTCATGATGGACTCTGAGCTGTAGTTTAAAATATTTAGATTTGGCAGTATTAGTTTGTTTCAGTTACTGTAGTTTCTTTTCTAGCACTGTTCTGTTTGTTTGTTTTCTGAGACCATGGCTGGCTTGGAATTCACTATTTAGACTAAACTGGCCTTAAATGAACAGAGAATCACCTACCTCTGCCTCCCAAGTGCTCGGATTAAAGGTGTGTGCTGTTGGGCCTAGCTCCCTAACACTCTTTAAATATGTTCTTCATCGCCATCTAGTCCCTGTGTTATGGGGTGAGACATTAGCTGTTAATCTCATTGTGGATTCATCCTTCTTAAATTGCTTCTTTGCGTTTGAGAGCATTTGTTGACAGGAGATATGGGTGTTTCTGCATTTGCCTGGAGTTTATTAGAACCAGGATTTCCTTTCTATCATTGCCTCTTCCCCCAGCAAATCCCAGCATGTGTGGGTGGGGATCCACTTTCCAGATGGAGTTTGTTGATTTTGTTGCATCTGTAGATTTATATCTTTCCTCAAATTAGGAAAGATTTCAAATATCTGCTCCTTCCTTTTGTCTCATTTTTGCATACTCATAATTGATCCATTGGTTCAGTTGATGATGTTGCCTCTGGGAACATCATCCCCGAAGGTGTCTTCTCATTCGCAGGCCTTTGTTGTTGTCCTCTCTTTAATTTGCACCACGAGTTTTCACCTAGTTACTCTCACACTTACTATTATCTTAGCTCTAAATTTTCTGGGTTTTGTTTCTTTACTGATGTTATCTTATGCATTTTTTTTTTCCTCTTGACTTCTCTTTGTGGTCTTTGATTTCCTTTAGGTCTCCAAGCATGCTTTAGAAATGTAATCTGCTTTTAGTAGACCAATCCTAAAGCAATGCTAATGAGACCGGGCTGGCCTGGAATTTTAGGATCTGCCTGCCTCTGCCTCCTGAGTGCTGGCATTAAAGGTGTGCACCACCACCGCCCTGTGAAGACATCTTAAGAAAAAAAATCTTTGGCTAATTTAGCTTGAAGATAAATATATAGACAGGAAAGAGTGGAGTTTGAAGAATAGAATCCTATTTAGCTGTAATCCAGAGAGCAAGGATTGCATCGATTAACTAGAGGTGGAGGAAAGCTAAGACCCTGCTGTTTTGTTTGAAGCATGTTGAAGTTGTCAGAATCTCACACTGTAGACTTGGTGCTAGAGATTGATTCCTTATGGACTCTCTGTAGCCCCAATAACTTTGGTTAGGGTTTCTATTGCTGTGAGAAAACACTATGACCAGAAACAACTTGGGGAAGAAAGGGTTGATTTGCTTTATACTTCCAGATCACTGTTCATCACTGAAGGAAAGCAGAATAGGAACTCATAAAAGAGGAGCTGGGAGGCAGTGGAGGAGTGCTGCTTACTGGCTTGCTCCACTTAACTTGCTTAGTCTCCTCCCTCCCTCCCTCCCTTTCTCCCTCTCTCCCTCCTTCCTTCTTTTTTTCCTTTCTTTTTGGTTTTTCAAGACAGGGTTTCCCTTTGTATACTTTGCTGTCCTGGGACTCTAAAGATTAGGCCAGTTTCAAACTCTGGGGTCTGTACCACCAGCCAGCAAGCCTGCTTTCTTATAGAACCCAGGACCACCAATATACCAACATATGATGTCCTCTCCTTAATGGGCCCTTCTACATCTATCACTAATTAAGAAAGTACCCTACAGGCTTGCCTACATACAGCTGGATCTCATGAAGGCATTTTCTCAGTTGAGGGTCCCTCCTCTCTTATGACTCCAGCTTGTGTCAGTTGACATTAAACTAGCCAGCACAGAGAGGATAAGTGATCAGATTGTATGATGTTTAGATGACAGAACAAGTGTCACAATTGCTGAATGTGAGGGTAGGTCCTGTGTCCCCTTATTCCTCATACAATCTAGGAAATGTGTGAGAAATTGTAAGTGGTGGCACACACTGTGATCCCAGATACGCAGGAGGCTGAGGTAGGACGAGCATGGCTTGTGGCTGCTCTGGGCAGCTATTGAGACCCTGCTTCTAAACAACAACAACAACAAAGCCTCTAAACAAATTAAAAATTCGAAGTCTCTGAAAGCATGAAATTGTCCAGTGCCTTATTATTTCAACGATAATCACTAAATTTCTACTCTGCTTGTGGGATAACATCTTGTTCTTTGCCAGTCTTGATTTAATAAATACTGTATTCTTTTTAGCTTGCTAAACTTGTTTGTATTTTACTATGTTTTTTTGTTTTTTGAGACAGGGTTTCTCTATAGCTTTGGAACTAGCTCCCGTAGACCAGGCTGGCCTCGAACTCAAAGAGATCCACCTGCCTCTGCCTCCTGAGTGCTGGGATTAAAGGTGTGCGCCACCACTGCCTGGCTTAGCTTGCTAAATTTATAAAAGTAGAAAATACACTGTTCTATTCTTTCAAAGTTTATAGCCTAGTGGAAAAAGAGACACATAAAATGAATGTTACAGGTTTACTGTAAGCCACGAGAAAAGTATCTATGTTTTCTGAGCATTTAAAGATGGATGAGGGCATGAGCTGATGTGCTAGGCATGAGAACTAGAGTTCAGATCCCCAGAATGCCATGTGAATGGCAGGTGGGTGTGGTTGAGTGCTTATAGTTCCACCCTGGGTTCTGAGAGCAAGCTGGCTAACAAAGCCAGCCAAATCAAGGATGACCCTGCCTCAACTAGTAAGATGCAAGAATGACCAAGGATAATTACCAATATCTGCTTGGGTCTCTATATATGCACACATCTGTGTGCTTTTTGAAACAGTAACAAGAGTTAACATCGTTTAAACCAAGGATCCTGATGTTGTAAAATGTCTTTTGAAAGAGCTTATGATTTCTAAGTTTTGTAATTTCCACGCATATATATTACAACTTAATATATATGCAGAAATTGAATCGTTTTTCTAAGCTAATGGTAGAAAAGCATGTGTCGCTGTCAGACAGTCCTGGACTGAGCATGGTTCCATCACAGTTTTTCAAGATATTGCAAAAGTAGCATGCATTCAGTGGAAACAGTACTTTCCATTTTGAATTGTGATCTCTCCCTCACCAGGTGATATTCTTTTAATGCAAGGGCATTAATTTAGGGCAAGGACAGCACGCCCAGCTCATCAGCCATAAGTGCATAGGTCAGCACCTCTACCCTAAAGTGTACTCACTGTGAAACTGATATTCTGTAGCTTACATACAGTAAGTGTATCCTTTTTTTGTCATTTTTAATTGATTTTTATTGAGCTCTACATTTTTCTCTGCTCCCCTCCCTGCATCTCTCCTCCCTTCTAGTAAGCATATCTTTATTTAGCATATTGTCAACGTACTCCGAGAGTAACTGCATGGGATGCTGACTTCATATTTGCCTTTCCGCTGTCTGATTTCTTTCACCTTTCATTCTCCATACGTAAGGTTTACATGAGCAGGGAAGGAGGTAGCTATTAGAATTGGATGGTGGGGCTGCGGGATTGGTCCCTGTGAAGCACAAAGCACTGCAAACAATGTAAACAATACTGTAAAAGAATTGCTCATGGAGAGGAGGTTTTTAAGTTAATGTAGCCAATGTGTTCTTTGAAAATAGTGATTATGGTTATTAAAAGGGAAGCATTGTACTTAATCTATTGCAAAAAATAAAATAAAATAAAAGGGAAGCAGAGGGCCAAGGAGACAGCTTGGTGCTATCTTACAACCAATAGTATTGAATAGGGTCCCACATGAAGAAGACAGAGAAGGTGGTATCCTTAGACTCTCAGCATTGAGATTCATTCATTCATGCTTGGATTCTAATTAACATTTTGAAATTTTAGAAATATCAAGTCATCATGTCATCCATATCAGTGTTCAACCAAGAGATGAGACATTTGAATCTGATTGAACATTGGAATCTGATTGCCGTTTACTACTACACATGATGTGTATTCATGGTAGATATTCTGTCATTTACTATTTAACACTATTATCTCATTCAAAAATATAAACATTTCAAAATAATTTATGAATAGCTGAGAGATGACTTGGTGTCAGAAGATCCGAGTTTAGGGTTTACAATAGCTATGGTAGATGTGTCTGTAAGTCCAGCCCCAGGGGTCTGATGACTCTGGCCCTGCGGGCATATACACACAAACGCACCCCCCCTTTTAACCCCCTCATAATTTTTTTAAAATATTTATTTATTATGTATACAATATTCTGTCTGTGTGTATGCCTGAAGGCCAGAAGAGGGCGCCATACGTCTTTACAGATGGTTGTGAGCCACCATGTGGTTGCTGGGAATTGAACTCAGGACCTTTGGAAGAGCAGGCAATGCCCTTAACCACTGAGCCATCTCTCCAGCCCTAACCCCCTCATAATTAAAAGTAAAAAATAAATCTTAAAAAAGAAAAAAAGAAAAGATGTGTATCATGGGTTGTGAGCTCCTTTAGGACAAAACTGTCTCCTCCCCATGCCTGTTCCTGATGTTGGGATTGAAGCCCTCAATCTTGTTTGCAAAGTTACTCAATTGACTGACTTTTAAAATGTATTTTTGTAGGCATTGCTTGGGTGTTCAACAAATGTTTATCCAGCATAATTTTACAATACTGTTACTCAGTTATTTTCTGTTTTCTAAAGATATTAGAGATAAGATATTAATAATTTTAGACTTAGGGACTAAAAATAAAGTACCATAAACAATGAGTCACTTACATCCTTGCCATACATTGAACCCCTGCCAAAGAATTCTAAACAGTTACAGGAGCTCTAGACGACTCCTCCTCCTTCTCCTCCTTCTTCTCCTCCTTGTTCTTCATCTCCTCCCTCTTCTCCTCCTTGTTGTTCTCCTTCTTCCATTTTTCAAGACAGGGTTTGTCTGTGTCACAGCTGCGGCTGGCCTCTTACACAGAGATCTGTCTCTGCCTCCTGAGTGCTGGGATTAAAGGCTTGCTCCGTCACTACCTGGCCCTCCCACTTGGTGATGAAAGTCAATGTGAAGAGAATGCTGGTGCTGTCATCTGGAGCCATCCTTGCATTTTGATAGCTAACCCTCTGTAGTCTTAGCCATTTTGTCTCAACTACTGCGCTGTGATCATTTACAAGTGGAATATTGGCTTATTCGGTAAGATGAGGTTTTTAGCTGTTTTGGAGTACTTTTGCATTGGTCAAAGCACCCAACAGAAACAACACAAGGGACAAAAAGGCATGGTGGAGTTGGTGACAGCAGGAGCTTAGGGATAGACTCCTTAATAGACGCCAGCACAGAGCTGAGAGCTAGAGCAGAATCAGGGCACTTATAACCTGCAGACTCTGTCCACTGGTGCACAGCCCATCCGCACCATACTGCCAGCCGACTCTGAGCAAACACTCACCCCAGAAACTTGTGGGGGAACTTTAGATTCAAACCTTAGTATTAGTCATCCTATTTTTCTCAGTGAAGTAGAACAGTATTTCAGTCAGAAATGATTCGGGAGGTCAAAGACCTTAAGTAGAGGAACATGTTTTTCCCCCAAAGAATATTTATCATGCTTGAAAGAGTGTAACAGTTGCCAATTTAATTATTTTTTTGGTTGAGTATAGTGTTAATGGCAAATAAGTATTGAGGAATTAAAAAAGTTCTGGAATATGATTTTAACTATTTATTACCATACTCTTTAAATGGAAGAAATACAGCAATCTACTTGAAGTTAACCTCTCTTTTGTTTCTTAAAATTAATTAAATTTCTCTAAAAATTAACATCACTAATTTTAAAAACATGTTTGGAGTAAAATCATTTTAGAATATTACTTAAATCCTAATTTCACTTGTAATAAAAATTATTTACTTCACTTACTTTATACTTCTGTCCAGGATAAGTCTTGTATCATGGGAACAAATGAAGTTTTTTTTTTAGGTTTTTACTTTATTTGTATGTATTTTATGCTTTTTATATATATCACTGTACCATGTGCATGTCTGGTACCTGCTGAGATCAGAGGAGAGTGTTGGATCCCCTGACACTGGAGTTAGAGATGGTTGTGAGTCACTATATGGGTGCTGGAAAGTGAACCCAGGTTCTCTGCAAGAAAAAGTGCTTTTAACCACTGAGCCAACTCTTCAGCACCCCAAATAAGAACTTTTTATTTGAAATTATGAGAAATCATTGTGCATATTAACAATATAAAAAATATCAGTACAATTTTCATTTAACTGTCGCCCCTTTGTTAAATGAAGCTCTCTACTGATATTTTTCATTGACGAGTTTTCATATGACTACCTTCCCGATTGCAGCTCAGATGCAATATCTCCTTGGAAGTGATATTAAGTAATGGTTTCCTTGGCATTGCAATACATTTAAAAAAAGCAATTTTTATTATTTTACATGCTGCCGTCTCTTCTTTTTTTTTTTTTAAATCATCTCTCCAGTCGTGTTATGTTTAAACAAGAAGACAGTATCTCTCTCCTGGATTTCCCTTTTTCCTACCAAGGGTTCTGACTTGGCCTTTAGTATTTGGGCAGTTGTGTAATGCGTGTACCTGTCGGAGAAAAGTCACTCTTAGTTTTCCTTTGTTTTATTTTGCTGTAGTGCGAAGATTAAGATATTTAAAAGAAGGACAACCTCCGAAACTTGTCATCTTTAGGGAAGGATGGTCTCACTGTAAGTCCACTCCCTGTCCTAGGAGTGGCTCTGTGTGACAGTCCCGTGGCACAGACTGTCACATTAGTGCCTTAATTCTGTATTTAGTATTCTTTTCTGAGTAATGTGACTTTTTTCCTATTGGTGTTTTCTCTTTCTTATATTGTGTTAAAAAATTCCTGTCTGGTTTTGTGATTAAAGTCACCAATTTCCACATTAGATAGGAAGTTCTGGCATCTCTAGAGTACTGTCTTCTGACTCCAGGTAGTCAGACCCTAAAAGGCCAAATGACCTCGCCCCAATGTTACTTAATTTCCACCACTGCCATCTCCAGCTCAGGCCAAGACAGCTCTGCTGTTCACTTAGCCCTTTCTGTTTCCAGGACCTTGTCTCCTCTTCTCAGACTGTGGGTAACATTGCCACATTAATATATCTGAAGTCATGATTTTTTTTTCTCACATTTATTTACACTGTTCCCATTTTGTGGAAAAATCCTTTCCCACTTCTATGTGTAGTCAAATGCAGCACATCCTAGAATACCCAACTCCGATTTCATTTCCTTCTGGGTTCTGGCTGAAAGGGAGTGTGAATTTCAAAATCTGTAGTCAAGTGGCTTCTTTATGACGCTTGGACTCTTGGTGTTGTCTTATCATGGAATGCCAGAGCAGGAAAGCTGTAGACTCTTCCACTCACTTGACTTCTGGACAGAGCTCTAAACAGATGCAGCTCTTCTATTCTCAATGCCGGAATACTCTCTTCTGTATTTCACTTCCCCTCACTGGAAAGCTCATTTTAGAAAGGAGAATTCGTTATTTGCTTAACTTGAGACCAAGAACCTTGCTTTAAACTCTTTAGTATTCCTCATAATAGTTTACATGTCAATAGTTTGCTTGTCAGTCCTTTCTGTTGTAGCAACTTCTTACTTTGCAGATAAGAACAATGATGTAAGTCTGCCATGGTTATATATACTTGTCATCTCAGTGCTTGGGAACCCAGGCCTCTGACTTCAAAGCCAGCCCAGTTTATTTAGTGAACCATGTCTCAAAATAAATACATAAAATAGACTAAAATTTTAAATCAAAATATATGCCCATTTGTAAAGATATTAATGACCAAATATTATGATGTATTTGTTTAAAAGAGATGCGGTGTTAACTTGTGTATGTATGTTTTTTGTTTTTTTTTTTAAAGTCAGAGTCTCATATATTTCAAGCTGGCTTTGAACTAACTGAGGGTAGCCTTGAACTCCTGATCTTCCTGTTTTTTTTTTTTTATCTCCAGTGGGATTATTGGCTTATATTGCCTCACCTTTTATGTGGTGTTTTGGGTCAAACCTAGACCGTTTATATATGTTGGACAAGCACTTTACCAAGCGGGTTACATGCCCTGCCCCAGAGATATTTTTAATAGCATTGATAGTAACCATTTATTCCTAAAGCTTTATTGAACACAGAATAGTGAGAAACAACAAAATGTAATTGAAAAGAATTCATTCTGTTTTGGATTTGGCTTGTTTGCAGTGTTAACAAGACTAATTTAAGTACAAAAGTAGACATTACATAGTTCTTGTAATGTAAATTTCTGAGGAGATGAGCTAATTTTTTAAAAAAATTTTTAGTGGATAAGGATTTATTGTTTTTAGTGGATAAGGATTTATTGCAGGAAAGTGTGTGTGTATATATATATATACATATATATGTATGTATACATATATATGTATATATATATGGTATGTGTGTGAGCAAGGAAGGTACTTGATCTATAGCACCACCCCCCATGTAGCAGATTTTATTATGATTTCATATTTATTAGAGATGTGACATAATTCTTTAGATTATTTAGTATTTTGTATGTTTATGTTTATATGTGAGCATGTACATGTCATATTATGTGTGAAGGTCAGAGAACAATTTGTATGAATTGGTCTTCTCCTTGCACCATGTGAGTTCAGAGGCTCAAGCTCAGATGCTTGGTGGCAAGAACCTTTGCCCACTGAGTGATCTCAGCAGCAGATAAATATGATAGCATCCTGTTGTTTCGGTTCATCAGGCATTACTGAGAACTGCCTTTGTGAAGTCTTGGGTTGTAACATTTTTTGAATGTGTCCGTTTTAAAGTATGTAAGTAAAGCAGCTAGAACCATAGGACATACATGTCTCTATAATGCCTTTGCAACGCAGCACGAGTGAAATCGGGGCGTTAGAGAGCAACTTCAGCACCTCTTGGTGAGTAAAGCCTGGGCTCCACGCCTGTGGCTAAGGATTCATCATCTGCTGAGCTGAATGCAGAGGTGACACCAAGGTGAAAGCAGGCCTGCAGAATGGTTGGAAATCATTGATATTCTAACTTGGAGGCTGTAAATGGCTCAGTGGCAGATGTAGACTTTGTCAAGGAAGAAAAATGGCAGCTTTCTGGTGCGGAGATGGTTTGCTACCACCTCAGCACACAGGCTGTGAACTTCTCGGATTCCCAAGCTTTTGTAGCGCTAATAAATTGTCCTCGGCTTTTATTCCCCCAAAGTAGATAAATAGTAGTCATTACATCTGAGTCCAAATTGAGGCGTTTGATTATGAAGAAACATAAACATGTTTTATTGTCTACTCTTTAAGGAAGTAGGCTTTTAAGAAAATTTGCATTTCTTGTCATCAGAAAGCCTGTGTTTCTCAGTCAATTTGCAAGATTAAAAGCACCTAGTATAGTTTCAAAATCTTTGTTTTAGGAAAAAAGAATATTACAGTTTGAAGGTATTAGAAAATCTTAGCCTGACACGTTCAGTTTACAGATGAAGAGACCAAGTGACTTAGGCTGATGTATTCAGTACCTATTTTGCCAGTTCACCAGTAGGTCTTAAACCTAGGACAAATGGTGCCTAGGCCAGGTTCTACCAGCACCCCTCAGTCCCTACCCTAAACTTCTTCAGTCCCTCAGCTACCCTTCCCTACACAATCCAGCCAGTTTTGTCTGCCCTTTACCCTTCTGGTTCTCCCCATTCCCCTCTCCTCACATGTCCCCCTATGGTCATGTCTCCTGTGTACTCGTCTTTCAGATGTCTCTGCCTCTGCTGTGCTCTCCCTCACGTCTGTAATAAACCTTCTTCTCCACCAAACCTCGGAGCAGTCATGGTCTCGTTTTTTTCTTTCTCTTTTCCATTGATTCATGACTCACAGATTAATGAAGTTATTTTTAATTTTGGAGATACAACTTTAAGTAAAATTAAAAATTACCATACAAGGAACACACTTAGTTATAGTAGCTGCATAAAGAAAATAACTGTAGCCTTCTATTTATTAACCAGTTTCAGGTATTTTTATTAGAAAGAATTGCAGTTTTCATTGCAGTCTGATCACTAGAGTGAATAACAATTTTGCACTTGTTTGTACATGGACTATGAAGACATGTGGGCTTTGTTAAGTGTGTGCCTTAACCGAGCCGTGCAGACAAGTCTCAAGCCTAGCATGGTTCATCCTACAGCTCTGGACTTTGTGCTACTATGGGAGCTCTGTGCATTCAGCAGTTGCTGCACTTTGAAGTTTGATCTTTTTGCTCTTCTCGCAGTCCACGGGAAGAGCCAGAAGTGCGCCACAGTCTGTCAGCTGTGAAGTCACGAGGCTGAAATGCAGTAATCTGTATTACACTGTGCTGCTGACCTGAGTTTATCAGTGAGACTTCAAAGTGCATTTCCACCCAAGACATTTGACCTTCCATTGGTTCATTGGGATATAACCTGATTATGAATTGAGCAGCATTTGTTTTACGTTGTGAATTTTAGAAATTTTAGAAATGCTACATTTAATGTTAAAATACTTTAAAGAGTTTAATACTTAAAGAGGTTGTATTCTGAAATATTTCGGAAATTTGTTGTATGTGTGAGAACTTAATTTTGACTTCTGGTGGAATGCTGGTGCCTATGAGAGTTGATTATCATGTAGAGTATATTCAGTTGAACAACTAGCCTTATTGGAGGGAGGGTAATAGCAGAATGAAAAATGGAAACATCACACACTTAAAATCTATTATAGCACTTGGCAATCTCTAGAGCAGTGGTTCTCAACCTCCCTAATGCTGAGACCCTTTAATACAATTCTCATGTTGTGGTGACCTCCAACCATAAAATTTTCGTTGTTACTTTTTTTTTTTTTTTTGGTTTTTCGAGACAGGGTTTCTCTGTAGCTTTGGTGCCTGTCCCGGAACTAGCTCTTGTAGACCAGGCTGGCCTCGAATTCCCAGAGATCCGTCTGCCTCTGCCTCCCGAGTGCTGGGATTAAAGGCGTGCGCCACCACTGCCCGGCTCGTTGCTACTTTCTATCTGTAATTTTGCTACTGTTATGAATTGTAATGTAAACATTTGTGTTTTCTGATACTCCAAAGTGACCCTTGTGACAGGGTTGATAGCCCCTCAAAGGAGCCATAACCTACAGGTTGAGAAGGGTTGCTCCAGAATTAGAGAAAGGCCCCTCGCTTAGAGGGTTTGCATTTCGCATACAGCGCTTCAGAGACTGACTTGTCACCCATGTCTGCAAAGTGTGGCTAAAGGAGATGCACTAAAGTGCTGTCTGTGTATGAGTCTTAAAATTATTATTATTTTTAAGACAGGGTTTCTCTGTAGCTTTGGAGCCTGTCCTGGAACTAGCTCTTGTAGACCAGGCTGTACTCACAGAGATCCGCCTGCCTCTGCCTCCCGAGTGCTTGGATTAAAAGTTGCACCACCACCGCCGGACTCCGGGAGCTTTCAAATCATTCAGCAGTGATTTTAATTAATTATTATTATTTTTTTTTGAGACAGGGTTTCTCTGTGGTTTTAGAGCCTGTCCTGGAACTAGCTCTTGTAGACCAGGCTGGTCTCGAACTCACAGAGATCCGCCTGCCTCTGCCTCCCAAGTGCTGGGATTAAAGGCGTGCGCCACCACCGCCTGGCCTTTAATTGATTATTTTAATTACTTATTTTAAATGAGAGAAAATAAGAAGTTTGAGCTAAAATTTTCCAAAATCCTGAAATGACTTTTTAAAAAAATTACAACGTTGCTTGGCCTATTAGTTTATGCATATTCTCTAGTTCACTCTTGTCTCTTAAATTAACCCGTTTCTATTATTTTATATTTTACCATGAGGCTCCATGACTACTGGCAAGGTTCCAGCTGACAACTCACGTCTTTCCCCTCTGGCCTCTACACGGCATCTTTCTCCTTTGTTGAAGTGACTTTTGGTGGCACACTCCTTTAATCCCAGCACTAGGGAGGCAGGGGCAGGTGGATCTCTGTGAGTTCAAGGCCAGCCTGGTCTACAGAGCTAGTTCCAGGACAGGCTCGTGTGACTTATTCTATGGGTAAAGAAAGGACAAAATAATGTCTAATATGCTGTGTGACAGTCTATACTATGAAGAAAAATGAAGCAAATTAAGGGCTATAAGTGCAGGGCGTGAGTCGATGCCTGTTGTAGAGTGTTCATGAGAGGCTCCTCTGATCAGATGGCAGCTGAGCCGCCTGAGCTCCACTGAAGGCCACTGTTGGGCACCATCCTGGTGGATGAACTCTGTGACACTGAGGACAGTGCTACTAGAGAGGTTTTGTAGTATTTGGGTCTTTTTGTTGTTTTGCTTTTGAGACAGGGTTTCACATTGCTTTGTAGACTGGCCTGGAGCTCATTATGCAGCCTAGACTGCCTTCAACTTCATGACAGTCCTCCTGCCTCTTGAACGCTGTCCAACCAGCGTTTTCCTAAGTAGTTTTGTCAGACGCTGGTTGTATGGATCATTACTTAGAAAGAAGGTTCCATGGATAAGTAAACGGGTAGTGAGGTGTAAGATTAACTTTAGGCCAGGCACATTCTGGTAATGGCAGTTTGGAAAGCTTAAACAGGAAGATTGTGAGTTCAAGGCTAAGATCCTGTCTCAAAGAAGGGATAGATGGAGAGAAGAGTGGTGGGGAGAGAAGGGGAAAATAAATTGTTAAACAGGCTTTGTGTTATTTAGCAGCTCTTTCTGGGCATCTTTTACAGTACTAATGTGTTTATGAAAATACAACATATTTGACCCTTCAAACACTGTCTTAGGAAACTGCATCCTTCATGCCGTGGTATGTGCATGCTAGGCAGTACTGGAGGCTGACTGCAGGGCAGTGAAGTGTTCTCCAAGCTGGCTTGTTGCACAGTCTCTAGTTCCCATGGCAATCCCTCCTGTCTCTTTTCCTGTGTTTGACCCTTTCTTTTCTTTTCTCAATATATCTCAAATACATTCTTTCTTATCTGTTTATGATAAATCTCTGCTAAATCTCCTCGTGTGTGTTGTGACAGTGCCTATTCTGTATCCCAGACTGGCCTCAAGTTTATGGAAATCCTCCTGTCTCAGTCTCTCAAGTGCGGGGTTCCAGCTGGATGCCCAAGTGTTCATGTAGGTTTGCATGATGTCTTGTTTGGCCTGTAGCGATAAGCTGAGTAACTGGTGCTCATGCTGTGTCCCGTTTGTTCATCCTTGTCTTAGTGATGATTTAGTTGATATCACTGATCTAACTAGGTCATTCACCTACCCAGATCCTGTACTCACTCACAAGTCTCATGAAATCATACATGAACTGCCCCTTGTATCTGAAGTTGTACCTCTCAGCCTCTTGTACTACTTACTGCTCCCTACATTTAAAACCATTTAACTGTATTAAAGAAGGTGCTGTGTGTGGAGCCTCCCTTTCTTCAGAGCTGTGTGACACATGCTTCTGCAGGGAGCCAAACCCTCCCTGCTTGGGTTTTGTTATGGTTTTGTTTTGTTTTTGAGACAGGGTCTCACTCTGTAGCTCTGGCTTTCTTGGAACTCTCTATGTAGACTAGACCGGCTTCAAACTCACAGACATCCAGCTGCCTCTGCCTTTGAGTGCTTGTAATTAAAAATATGCATCATCTCGCCAGACTAATTTTTTATTTTTAAAAGTTTTAGAGTGCATGTCGTCTATAAGAACTTTTAAGATCTTCCTGGGTAAACCAGGTACTCATGCATAAATTACATCAGAACACTAAGTGTGATGAAATAAAAATTCAGTCTGCCCTCCCCACTCCATGCACTGTATTTTATAATTGTGTTAAAAGCTAATCACATGAGCAGATACGATAAGAGCTGAGATTAGCTAAGTACGGAAAGACCTCTCAAGTTCTCTTTCTCTCCTCATAAAACTGATGGATTATAGATTAAAATACACAGCTGTAAAGTTTTAAAAAGAAAACTGGAAAATTATGAGCCCAGACTTGGGAATAAATTCTCTACGTGGCACACACAGACAAAATGTTATCTCTAAAGGGAAACAGTCAATCGGGAATCATCAAACTTAAAAGAAATTTACTTTTCAAAAGACCCTGTCAGGATAATAAAAGGGTCCACCATGGAGTGGGGTGGGGCTCCCAAGTCCCCACCCACAGTTGATCTCTGCTGAGGGAAGAAGGGTCTGTTTTGTTTGTGGCCACTTCAAGCCTTCCTGCCCCCAATTCATGATGCTTCTAGTTTGCAGATAAGGACATGACCAGATAGACTTGGTGTGTTAAGAAATAGCTATATAGTTTTTAAAGACGATAAAGGGATACTATGAGGAGATATTTGAAAGCTACGTATCTGAGAATTTCTAGAGCATAAGATTGTGTGTCACAAATCAATCCTGAGAATGTTAACTGTACCGTTAAACATGGACCAGACAACAGTTTTTACTGGGTAGATACTTTCTGAGCCTATGAAGAAATGATTAATTTCCCCGGACACCAGGAAAACCCCAAAATGACTTTCCATTCCTCACCAACGAGAACAGTTAAAATAAAATTTAGGAACTGGGAAAATGGCTCAGTGAGTAGGAGCATTTGCTGTGTAAGTGTGAGGACTTGTGCAGATCCTTCAGATCGTGTTTAAAGCCATGTGTGCTCATGCATAGGCTGCAACCCCAATACTGGGGAGTGTGGAAAGCAGAGGAATACCTGGGGCTTGCTGGAACTTGTAGAGGACACTATACACCCTCCTCGGCCTCTGCATACACAGCTTCCAGGATACACGTACACTGCACATGTATACCACACATACAAATCAAAAAATGTTTAGTGTAGTGATAATAACACATCCTGACAAGAATGTTGAAAAGTTGCTTTCCAAGTACATTACTGGTGGAATAGTAAAATGGTACAGCTATTCTGAAAAACAGATTTGGCAGTTTATCTCTCTTTTTCTGTCCCTATCTTCCTGTCTTTGTCTCTCTCACACACAAAGACACACACGCTGTTATATATCTAGAAGTCACATTTCTGACCATTTATTTATCTCACAAAATAAAAAAGCTTATGTATACATAGGAACTTGAATATGTCCATAGTAACTTTATTTATAATACACCCAAACTAGAAACAGCCAAAAAGACTAACAACACATGAATAAATATATTGTACATTCCTACATGGAACACTACTAAGCAATAGACAGCCATTAGCTGCTGATACATCCAACAACTTGCTTCCACGTCCAGTATATTTGAATAAAGGAAATGAGCCAAACATAAAAGGCGATTGTATGAGTTTATTTCTGTCCTGTCTCAAAAGGGCATATATGATAGCAATATATAAGCCAGAAAAAAAATTCTGTGGCTATTAGGGCTTAGAGATGTAGAGGAGAAGGGCTTGGGTGTAACTTAAGAGTACAGCTAGAGGCCTTTTTGGTAGTTTTGGTTGCATGGCAGCATGCAAAGGTGTTTATAGCTAGCTCTTGGTTTTGAAGTGCAGGCACCATATACTAAGTATAGTCACTAGGGAACAGTGACTGATGCGTGACTGATATGTGGGACTTCATTGTATCATCTTGTCGTTTCCTACAAATGCAGTTATTTCAAAAGAAAATGCTTTTAAAAATTGCTGTACTGTGAATTGAACCGAGGGAGCCTTGCACGTGTTAGGCAAGCAGTCTACCACAGAGTTATCCTCCAGCTTTTTTAAAAACTTTTTGTTTGGTAAGAGTCTCACTAAATTGCCTAGTCCAGGTAGCCCTTGAACTTGGAACTTTTCTGTCCCAGCCTTAGAAGAGCTGTTGTTACTGACCTTTGCTACCAGACTGGGTCAGCTCTTCCTGCTTTCTGTTCACTTCTGAGAGTAAAAGTGTTCACTTCCTCATTCAAGACAAGACTTTATCCATACTTTACAATTTGTGTAGCTTTCTACCTCCTCCAGAGATTTTCTTCACTGATATATGTAGCACATATCCACTGTTTCCCTCATGTGTATTTTTCTTTATTGTCAGCTGTAGACTTGCCTCATCCTAACTAAGATGATAAACAGGAGCATAAAGGTTATTCCATCTGTGACATCTCTTGAGTCGAGTTGGCATAGAAAAATTATCAATCTCATTCTTTTTAACTGCTGTGTGCTATTTCATAATAGAAACACGTTATAGGGTCTGGAGAGATGGCTCAGAGGTTAAGAACACTCACTGGCTTTTCTTCCAGAGGTCATGAGTTCAATTCCCAGCTCACCATCATCTGTAATGCGGTCTGGTGCCCTCTTCTGGCATGCAGACAGATAATAATAAATAAAGTATTAAAAGGTGGGGGGGGGGGGCGGTGGCGGCATACGCCTTTAATCCCAGAACTTGGGAGGCAGAGACAGGTGGATCTCTGTGAGTTCAAGTCCAGCCTGGTCTACAAGAGCTAGTTCCAGGACAGGCTCCAAAGCTACAGAGAAACCCTGCCTTAAAAAAAAAAAAAAAAGAAAAAAACATGTTATAATCTTTTCTTTATTTCACATTTCCAGCCTTTTTATTCTACCTTCAGCCTGCAATTTAGTTTGTTAGTATGATTTTTTTAAAAGATTTATTTATTATGTATATAACATTGTGCCTCCATGTATGCCCAAACGCCAGAGGAGGACACCTGATCTCACTACAGATGGTTGTGAGCTACCATGTGGTTGCTGGGAATTGAACTCAGGACCTCTGGAAGAGCGGCCAGTACTCTTAACCACTGAGCCATCTCTCCAGCCCCCTTAGTTTGATTCTTTATGCCCACAATTTCAGAGCTTTTCTTGATTAGATATCGGTAAGTGGAATTACCATGTTATAAGTTTCATGCAGTTTTTACTTTATAACATACCTACTAGCTTTGTATTGTCTGATAGCTTCCTATATTTATTATACCAATTTACACCACCTGTGTCAAATGTTTTCTGGTTCTGCATGTTAAGTATTTGCTTAGTTCTTCCTTTGCTAGTACCTATCTAGAACCTGTTATAAAGTCTAACAGATTTTACCATGCAGGTTTCTATGGCCATCTGACTGAACTTTCCTAGTGTTGTCTGATATTAGAAGATAAGCAGAGTCTTGTTTGCTTCGTGTTGGATGAGAGGTTTTACCGCTATAATGTATATTTACACATATATGTTATATATAATCTATAAATGATATAGTATGTATTTTCTCTTTTTATAAATCTGCACATATGTAATTTCCTCTACTCTGACTAGTCAACATTAAAATGCATTATTTTTGTAGCTTTCCTTTTCATCTGTTTGTTTCTTTTTTTCAAGACTCTAAGACTCTAATTGCAGAATCCTATTCTTTCTTAAACAAGCTCAGTAGACAAAAATCCACAATATCCTTCTCAGAAAGTCATTGCTGGCCTAGTGGTGGTGGCGCATGCCCTTAATGCCAGCACTCAGTAGCCAAAAGTAGGTGGATGCCTGTGAGTGCCACGCCAGCCTGGTCTACAGAGGGCATTCCAGGACAGTTTTGACTGCTATACAGAGAAACCCTGTCTTGAGAATCAGAAAGATGCCAGGCGGTGGCTGCACATTCCCAGCTCTTGAGGCACAGGCAGGAGGATCTTTGTGAGTTTGAGATCAGCCTGGTCTACAGAACGAGTTCCAGGATAGACTCCAAAGCTACAGAGAGACCCTGTCTTGAAAAATAAAATAAAATATAAACAATAAAAAGAAAAGAAAAAAAGAAATTCATTCCTGTTCCAGTTTGTCCTATTAAAACCATTAGGTCTGTATCTTTGTTGAGCATATGTGGGTGTGCATATGCCATGGCCAGTGTGCAGAATCAGAGGACGAGTTGGCCTCTCCTGCCTCTGTGTGGGTTCTGGCGTCGAACAGATTGTTTGGCAGCCACACCTTTACCCACTGACCATTTGTCTGGTCCTTGTTTTTAGATCCTTTATCCAATTCTTATTCTAAAAGCAAACCACAGCCTCAAAAACCATACTGTACTTTTGAGGCGCCTTGATTTTTACTTTTCTCTCCCCTTCTGTACTGGTCTTCATGGCATTTTATTTAAAGAAAGGACTCCTCCTTCAACCATTAAAATTGTTCCCTTTAGCTACTTAACATTTCCCAATGTATTATAGAAGGATTATTAGTCCTTCCCTTACTTCTTGCATGACTGCAAATTTCCAAAAAAAAAAAAAATCCGTATGAATGAGGCTTTAAATAATTAAGCAGGAGGTAGTCAGTAGATTTGGGTACCACATTGGCTATGAATGGTTCAGTGTTTCATGGACTCATGAGGAGATGTTGTAGTATCAAAATGACTGGAATGAGTACATTAATGTACTTTGTTCTCTCCCTCCCCCTCCCTCCCTCCCTCCCTCCCTCCCTCCCTCCCTCCCTCCCTCCCTCCCTCCCTCCCTCCCTTTCTCTTTCTTTTCTTTCTGTTTTCGAGACATGGTTTCTCTGTAGCTATAGAGCCTGTCCTGGAACTCAACTCTGTAGACCTGTAGACCAGGCTGGTCTTGAACTCATAGAGATCTGCCTGCCTTTGCCTCCCATGCGCTGGGATTAAATGTGTACGTCACCACTGCCTGGCTATTTTTCCTTTTCTTTTTCATTTTCCCTCCCTCCCTTCCTCCCTCCCTCCCTCCCTCCCTCCCTCCCTCCCTCCCTCCCTTCCTCCCTCCCTCCGTCCCTCCTTCCCTCCCTGCCTGCCTGCCTCCCTGCCTCCTTCCCTTCTTTTTGATTTTCCAAGACAGGGTTTTTCTGTGTAGCTAACCCTGGCTGTCTTGGAACTTGCTCTATACACAGATTGGTCTTTAACTCAGAAATCCACCTGTGTCTGCCTCCCAAATGCTGGGATTAAAAGTGTGTTCCCCATTGCCAAATCATAGTCTTGATCTTTAATGCACAGAAGATTCTGGTTGGTAAGTTTGGCTGTCCCCTGTGTTTGATTAGCTAAGAGCCTGATAAACTGAGTGGTCCCCCGTAGAGTTGCTCCCTTCGCCCCAAATAAAAGTAATGTTTTCACATTGATATAGACTTCATTTTTGTTTATTTCTGTACAGTTTCTGTCTTTCTTTCTTTTTTTTTTTTGTTTTTTGTTTTTCGAGACAGGGTTTCTCTGTGGTTTTGGAGCCTGTCCTGGAACTAGCTCTGTAGACCAGGCTGGTCTCGAACTCACAGAGATCCGCCTGCTTCTGCCTCCCAAGTGCTGGGATTAAAGGCGTGCGCCATCAGCGCCCGGCCTTTTGTACAGTTTCATTGATATTTTGCTCATCAATGGAGATTTGCGCATTTCAGTAAGTATTGATTATGGGTTAGTTATTGCACTGAGGTTCTAACATCTGTTTAAAACCATCATGATGCTTGAGCAGTGCAGGTTAACCGAGGACTTGGGGTGTGCTCCATCAGTGTGCTTCCCTGCTGAATGACCCCCTCAACCCCCAGAGTTTATAGTGGCCTCAACAGCTGTGAGCCTGTCACAGGCAGCTCCCAGAAAGTTGAGCTTCACAAGCAGTATTTCATTCATTTTTCTGGTAGAACTAGAATTCATAATTGCTCTTTGTTATTTTTAGAATATTCTTCTAATTTAGACATAAGTGTGCTACTAACATGGCAATAGGAAACAACCTCTAGTTTAACTTTGGCCATTTGTCGCCCTAGGCACTGTCCTTTCCACCTCTGAAAGGCGAGAGTTGGTGCCCACAGCCAGCCTTGTCTGCACTGGAGGTGAGTGGAGACCAGTGCCTCTGAGTGGACAGCCAATGGGATGGATGGTCTGTGCTTAACTAGATGGTACTTCAAAGGGTGAAAATGGACTGGGTGTTCACACTTCAAGTTTAGTAATGCCAAATCTTTGAGTAAAGTTTCAGAATTATTTCATTTTTGACAAATGCAATTAGTAATCAACATATGTAGACCCCAAAGTAAAACCTTTTGGGAGAAATGTGGTTTTTATTTAGAAATATTAAACTAATTTTCATGCTGATAGTTAATATACAGCCCTATATTATTACATGTAATAATTATCAGTAGTAGAAAGTTCTAGAGGACTTATTAAAAGTAAAAATTTAATTAATATTTCTTAATTCTTACTCATCATTCACATTGTACTGAAAGTGTGCATATGGAATTTACATTAAACGTTGGTCAAATTTTCCCACCAGATCTAACTTGTCTTTAGAAGTAACCCTTTTATGTTTTCTCTGGTTGCAGCCATTGATTTTCTTTTTAAAGGTACCTTAATAGTGCTGATGAAGCAGTGCATTAAAAATAAATGTGGGGAATAAAAAGCAATGCTGTATAATATTAGAGTCTCGGTTTTCCTTTCCTAGTAAATTTTTCAATCTAAATGGCAAAAATACTGAAGCAGTCGGGGGGAAAAAGGCCAAAGAAGGAACAAATGATGCAAAAAGAAAATGACACTGAGGTCCCTGTTTGATACACATGTATTTCAGGTTGATAGTTGCTTTCATTAGCAGATCTCATTGTTATGCAACGTCTGTTCCTCTGCAGCAAAATGGATCTTGTACTCACAGGCCCTGAGTGTGTATCTTCTCTTAGGTACTGGAAAGGACATCTTTCTTTGGTTTGCTTTTACCATTTTGTTAAGGAAAAGAAGGAAAATTGAATTACATTCTTTTGTTGGTAAATTTGTTTTTAAAACATCTTTAGATTTGTATTATGAATGTTTTCTGTTCTCTAGTGTAAGCAATTATAAGATGGCTAGTAATGCACACATGTTAATTAAAAGTTTTTTTATATTTATTAAGCTCTACATTTTTCTCTGCTCCCCTCCCTGCCTCTCCTCTTCCCCCTTCAATTCTCACCCAAGTTCCCCATGCTCCAAATTTACTCAGGAGATTTTGTCTTTTTCTACTTTCTACTTCCCATGTAGATTATATCTATGTAAGTCTCTCTTAGTGCCCACATTGTTGTTTAAGTTCTCTTGGATTGTGGTTTGTAATTATAATTTTTAATTGAATAACAAACTCAATTTTTTATTAGGTATGTAAGCATATGTTTAACCTTTTTGAATATTGGGAATGATTTTTTATTGCAACAAAATATGATAAGATCTGAAAGCTGCTACCTTTTGCAATAGCAAAAATTGTATATAGAGAGCATCACAACTTGAGTTTTCATAAAATAGATCTGAAATCTGTTTTACATTTGAGGTGAACAGTAGACAGCAGTGCAGACAGGCCGAGTGCCTTCAGCCAGTGAATACAGGCATGGATCAAACTGGAGTGGACACAGCTGGCATTTAGGCATTTTGCAGTTTGATAGTACTTTACTAAGTCCCTTGGTTTGGGGTAATGTTCTCAAAAATTGTCCTCACATGAGAATCTGGGTTTGTGTAAGTACAAATTAGTTTTGTCACGTGCAAAAAATATGTGTGGTAATAACTGACCTTTTGGTTCACTTAATGCAATCCTAACAATATCTTGGCTACACTGACGAAACAGGATGTTACAATATGTACAACAGGTTATTAATGCAGCATTTTGAGTTAATTTGTACTGAGGGTGTTTGCTTCTTATTGAGTTCTATTCATTGTGAGCAATGTTCTAAGCTATTAGAACTTATTATTAAACTTGGTGAAGGAAAGGTTTGTGGGCTCAAATGAGAGAGAGAGAGAGAGATGATGAGAGAGAGAGAAGCGATGGGAAGCAAAAAAATACTCTGGGCAGTCATAGGACATAAAGTTAGCATCTTTATGAGACACAGAGACTCACTCCACTGTGGCTGTTTGATTTGCTATTACATATTTATTTCTCATGAAAATCAGAGTGTAGCTGTGATGAATTTTAATTGTATTTAATCCAGGTATGTAGCAGTTGACAGGGAGTAATATTTCAGGGTTTTCTCTTTTTTTGATGATGTAATTAGGTGTTTCTGTATTCTTCGTTTTGTTGTCTTTCCCCAGATTAGTAACCTAACAAAGTAAGCTCTGCATGTGCAAACACAAACGTTAATTTGTTCAGGCTCCATGTGGAGATGGATTTGTCTCCCAGAATTAGGAATGCCAGACTGAATAGGAATAAAATTTATCATAGCTTCGCTCACAGCCAGGCAAGTGGAACAAGCCCATGAAAGGCCATAGATGAAAGAGGGTCTGGAGTTCTCTGTGAAGTACACTTGCGTTTACATCCTTTTTTTTTTAAATTCTTTATTTATTATATATACAATATTTTGTCTGTGTGTGTCTGCAGGCCAGAAGAGGGCACCAGACCTCATTACAGATGGCTGTGAGCCGCCATGTGGTTGCTGGGAATTGAACTCATGACCTTTGGAAGAGCAGGCAATGCTCTTAACCACTGAGCCATCTCTCCAGCCCCCTTGCGTTTACATCCTAAAGTCTTCTTCCTGCCTTTCTGAAGCCACACCTTTCCCTGAATACTAATGTACTCAGCCTGTAGGAGAGACTAAATTTGGAACATGAAACTGAATTTAGCTGGGCAGTGGTGGAGCACGCCTTTAATCCCAGCACTCGGGAGGCAGAGGCAAGTGGATCTCTGTGAGTTTAAGACCAACCTGGTCTATAGAGTGAGTTGCAGGACAGGCTCCGTAGCTACTGAGAGACCCTGTTTCAAAAATCAAAAAGAAAAAAAAACTGTGAATTTAATAAAAATATATAAGGATTTAAATGAGATAAATTAGATTTTTTTTTGGCCACATGACTTATTAAGTCAATTGTCCTTTATTATGTTATGGCTATGGCTTTTGCTGAGGAAATTATAAAGGACGATGACATAGGAAATCCAATTTTCTAACTAAGTAAGTTCTGAAATTTGCTGAGAAAAGTTTTATTGAAATATCAGATCAAATTTGTCTTCATTGTGGGAACTAGGTAATTCTTTGGGTTTGTGAATTGGCATCTTACGGATGAGAGCAAGGATTTTGGAAATTGTCTGCTTCTCTTGCTGGCTAACTAGAGGTATAAGCCTCGTATCATGACGTGTATGAACCTAGCGACATCATTTCTATATTCAGCTTTACCTTGCATTGTACTTTTCTCGCACTGTACTTTGAGACAGTACCTGTATCTTCCTGTAGCTTTCTGAGTGTTAGGACTGCAGGTGTGCTTCCACCTCTGGCCATTGGTTTTCTTATTTATCTATAATTACATGGAAAGACTCTCTTTCCTACTGGTTGTGAGCCATGTCATGTTCTTCTGCCATAAGATGGGACAGAAGTAGTGCTTATTGTAGAACGGTTTTATTTGCTCCTGTGTGTGATTGTAAGTCTGGGTGAGTATGATGTGGGTGTGTGCTTACAGGGGCATTGGCCTGCCACTGTGCACGTGTGGAGGTGAGAGGGCAAACTTGAGGAATCTGGTCTTCTTTCCTGAGTTTCAGGGATCAAACTGTGACCGTTCGTTCAGGGTGGCAACCTTTTATTCACTGAGCCATCCCATTGGCCCTTTCATCCAGCTGTTAGATCTCTTTTAGTATGGTTTGATTTGCCAGGGAGGGGGGGCTCTTTTGGAGGCTTTTGTCTTTGTAGCCCCCATAATTCCAGTTAGCTTTGTTAAATGTACACCCTTTGCAAGTATCTGAGTGAGAAGATGGGATGAAATGTACCTGAGGAAGGGAAAAGAGCCTTTTGTCATCTAAGTCACATGCTGCTGTGTACAGCCACTGCCCCCTTTGTCTCAACTATAAGGTCTCTTCAGAATGCACTCAATTCTTTCTGTCTCTGTCTCTCTCTGTCTCTCTGTCTGTCTCCCTCCCTCCCTCCTTCCTTCCCTTTCCCTCCCTCCCTCCCTCCCTCCCTCCCTCCCTCCCTCCCCCCCTCCCTCTCTCCCTCCCCCCCCTCCTCTCTCTCTCTCTTTCTCTCTCTCTCTCTCTCTCTCTCTCTCTCTCTCTCTCTCTCTCTCTCTCTCTCTCTCTCTCTGTCTCTGTTGTGTGTTTTGTTGTGGAGAGACCCAGAACAGCCAGTGGGAATTAGTTCTCTCCTTCCACCATGTTGGTCCCGGGGTCAAATTCAGGTCCTCTGTGTTGTCAGCAAGCACACTCGCTCTCTGGCCCATTCCTTGAGCCCAGAAGTATAAACTCTTTGTGGGAAAGCTCACTGATTGTGGCTGCAGGAGCAACTTTGAATGACTAAAGTATCACACTTACTTTCTCTTCCTCTTCACAGTTTTCTTTACTGTTTCCAAAAGTGAGCTGTCATGGGACCTGACACAGTCATGGACCTTTGAAATAGTTGAAATAGTAATCTTGCATCTTAACTGTTTTGTCTTGGCATATGAATATATAGCCAGAAACTGCATGTTTGGTTGGAATTGCATTTATAATTTCTCTGATGGACTAAGGACTGTGTTTGCATGCTGGTGAAAATAGGATATATGTGTTACTGAATTTGACTACAAATTTTAGCTGGAACTCTTAACTGCTTAGTTACAGTGTTTTGAAAATTGACAGTTTCATTGTGGTAAAAGCATTAATGAATGGTGTTAACAACTATGTTAATGTGATTCAATACTCTTTTGAAGCAACACAGTTGG
The DNA here is from genome assembly GCF_037038515.1 of Microtus pennsylvanicus. Lineage (NCBI taxonomy): Eukaryota > Metazoa > Chordata > Mammalia > Rodentia > Cricetidae > Microtus > Microtus pennsylvanicus. The sequence continues at coordinate 20,978,612 of NC_134587.1, forward strand.
TATTTATGAGCAGATTTCTGAGATTCTGTCCATCTGGTCCATAGTCTTCTGTTCGGGTGGATTTGGAATTTTTTGTATTGATTTTTGTTGTTTTTCCTCTTTCAGTACATTAGATTTTGCAAATGAGTTAATATAAGCTTAAATTAATCAAATGACTTAAATATTTGATATGCTTATATTGTAAAATGGTCTTTAAGTACTCTGCATTAAATTATTAAATGTTGTATTCATGAGTAGAAGTATAAGTATAATATTATATTTTTAGTAAATAGAAGATTTTTTTTTAATAATTTTGTTTGTGAGCCTAGCCTTTAATGACTGAGTCATGCCTCCAGCCCATAAATAGAAGATTTTTAAGATGAGTACAAGTTTTGCAGATTTTAAAAATCACCTAGATACTTTGAAAGTAGTAACTTGTTTTTATTTTGAGGAAGCTAAGGATTTTAGATTTTGTAGTGATAATTTAAATCAACTTCCATACAATTTCAGGGGATAGGGGAAAAGGCAAATTGGGTTGGAAAAACTGAGAACAAAGAAATGCAGTTTTCAGATTAGCAATTGGATTCTTGTTTTTTTAAGTGCTCAGGTGACTATTATAAGTTTATTGTATTTTTGAAAAAGGAGCTTAAAATGTAGGGAATCATTTTACCCCATGTAAACTTCTGATTCTTACCATATTTTTCAAGATTGCTGTATATTTATATAGTAGTCTGATTGCCATGATACAAATAGACTCATCTTTTGATAAAAATTGAATGTTAATCTTTTACTCTAACTCAGAAATTTCTTGTACCGACTTTTTAAAGCAGTTGAAATTAAAAGGTGATTGTTTAGCACGTTTTTGAACAATTATTTTTTTTATTTAAAAAATCTTGTTAGCATTGCCTTATTTTTACAATTTGTTAGCCAAGCCAATGTTTCAAACCAGTGTTTGAAACCTGCTTAAGGCTGTGAGCATTTTTTACTGTAAGTTGAGTTCATACGTGGCAGAAACAAATCCTTCCAAAGTGGGGAAGGACAAGATTCTTCTCTCCATTATAAGGTTTGACCTCAACAGAATTAAGAAAAGAACAATTACCTGAGCCACCCCCTTACCTGACTTAGTTTTGTCACGTGAGCTTTCTGGTTACCCGGGAGCCAAGTGCTCCACCTGCCTCTCAGTTTGTTTACCAGGAAATCAAGATGTGTAAACTGCAGGAAGTACTATTTGACCCTCTCCGACAGTATCTCATTACAATAATTGCTAATCTCTGAATAAGACAGCCATGTTTTGTGCGAGAGAGGCTGTGTTAGGTAGATTTTAGGTGTTTCAACAAACAGAGCGTTGCAAATGCTAACGAATTGTGGTTTCATTATAGCGCTTGATAAAAGACATATTGTGACCTTTGGGGTCAGCAGAGCTAGGATACAATAGTAAGTATTCTTTCAAGCCTTTCAACTGAAAATATCGTGGCTTGTTGTGGAGTGCTGCCTCTGCTCCGAATCGAAAGGATAATGGCTACTTCCTGATTAAACCCTCTCCACAGTAAGCTGCCAGTGTTGTGCTGAATGTCTTTCTCCCGCTAATGAGAGCCTTCGCTGTTTTCTGTATTGTGTATCACTGTGTTTTCATTGATGAGGCTTTTAGAAGTATTTCCTGAGCTTGAACTTATATTTTGAGTAGAAACTACTGTTTTAAGTTTGGAGGATTTTTTTTTAATTGAAAGTATTTCTGTTTTATATTTTAAAAACAACCATGTCATATACCAACTGTATATTTTGGTTACAGAAACAAGCTTAAGAAAACCATTAGCATGGTAAGTTATAGTAAGCTGCCACTTGCAAAAGTGCTCTTAGCAAAATCCTGAAATAACATGTAGTAAATCATATTGTTTTTAGATTCTGGAATAGATTCTAATTTATTTTTTAATATAAGAATTTCTATCTACATATTAACATAATGTATTGATAAATGTTTTAATTCTTACTAAATTGTTTTCGTACATTAATTACGAGGACCCTGAGATATAAAAGGAATGTTAAGTACTCAAAGCATAAGAAGGAATAAAGAACCGCTTAGCTTTAATCCTTGAGCTGGCAGCCACCCCATCTGTGGCCTTGGGACAGTTGTTTAAACTGCTTACCTCGTTTTCTCATCTCCTACCCAGGTGATTAAGTAAAATGTGTTCATTTATTTATTACAGTACAAAATATAAAGGAAGCACGTTTTAGATGTGTTTTATAAGATGGAGAACTAACTGCCACCAGGAGTGTTAGTATTATTAGTATATAGAAGAGTGGGAGATTCGTGGCTTTACAATGAAATAAATGATCATCACATTTAAACAGAACTCCGTTTTTCTTAAACCATCCTCATGCAAGAATTATGAATATTGTTGGATACATGAATAAAATACGAAGTAGAAAACCAATAATTAACAGTCAAGTCCCAAGCATGCTTCTGACATTTCTAAGGACGAGCTTGTTCATAGAATAGAGAAGAATGTGTATATTATATGCTAGGGAAGTGTAGGTTATTTAAATATTATCATCTTGATATTTAAGCTTTAGTCATAGGTTTTTGTTTATGTAAGAGATAACATTTTAAAATTATTAAAAATTAAATGTAGCTTCTGAAGAAGATTATAGAATGTAAAACTAGCAAACATTTAAAAGTATTCTGGGGGAATATAAATAATTTAGCTTGTGTTGAAAGAATTTAAGTACCTTCTTTTCAAAATACTTATCAAGTTCAAATTCACTCCGTAATTTTTAATATAAGTTTTTCCTGTATCTCAGAAGGTTTTAAATATGATGTTTAATATCTTTATCAAAATAAAATTTACAGCAGTGCCTCTTTAATTTTGTAATGATAAGTAATAGATACCATTTATTGTTACATAGGTACTGCCGAGCTAATTTATCATTTTATAGTCATATTAATCACATTAGGCACGGTATCATTGCTTCCATTTTCATTGCCGAAGAAATAATTGTAGAGAATTTAAATAATGTGAGTAAGGTCCTTTTGCCAGTGTCAGAGTCTTGTGAGAAACACCAACAGAACCCAAAATCCAGAACTCCAGAGACATACAGAGGATTTAAAAAAGCAGGCACTTTTATATTTTGTTCATTATAAAGGTGTGCACACTGTCGATTTAGATGGATTTATTTATCAAATTTTGTAAAGGACCTCCAAGATGTCAGACATTGTAAGAAGTAAAATTACTTATAGTAGGAAGCCAAACAAAAGCCCTGTCTCCGCAGTTTACAGTTTTAGTAGAAGCAGGAAACACTTAGGCTGTGATAGTGCAGTGTGGTAAGCGATAAGTACAGGTAAACACACACGGTGCTGTGTGCTGGATAAAGTCATAGTCAGTGTGTTGTTTTCATTGAAGATTAGTGTTGTTGTTAGTACTGTCTTGACGTTTTGATGATAGGGCCTTAGAAAACGTTAGGCAGGTACTCCACCACCGAGCTATTCCTGCCTACTTCAGTTACACATTGAATTCCCATGTCTTTTGGACCATTCCAGATACCTGGGAAATAACAGTAAATAAACCTTCCGAAAGTTTACTTTTATGAATCATATAGTTCAGGTGGAGATAAACTATAATGAATAATTTGTAAAATATATAGCATGTTAGACTGTAAATGTTACTAAGAAAGAAATCTAAAGAAGAGGGAGCAGGATAATTTTTATGGCTGTTCTGGGGTCTAGAGGGACTCAATCAAGGTGGTGATTGGCCATTGACAAGGTAATCTTATGCGCATACCTTTTCAGGCAGAAAGCCTTTGGCAGGAGCATGCCTGTTATGACCATAGGAAGTAAATCGAGGCTATCTGAAAGAGTGAGGAAGAGGGGAGAGTAGGAAGGAAGGAGAGGCTGTTGACAGGAGACTTTTCAGACCCCAGGTAGGACTTGATGGAACCAGGCTTTTGCATAGATGTAGTTTGTGTTTTATAGGGACCATTCTACTGACTGTGTTGAGAATAGACTGTAGTCATGGAACATTGGTACAGAGTTCTTCATCTAACAGAAGGGAGTGGCTTGGTAGAGTTTAAACTTGGGATGTTTTGAAAGGTAAAGAAGCTGAAAAGATTTCTTGGTGATGTTCACAGATGAGAGGGAGAAAAGATGTCTAGAAGGATGATGGGGTCCACCAGCTGTGAGATAGAGAGGTTTTCCAGGTGAGCTTGACTGGATAGGGATAAGGAACCAGGACTTTTCCATGGGGTACATTTGAGGTACCTAGAAGTGCAAAGAGAGATGTAGGAAGGCTTCATCTAGATGATAACAGTCTAAATTGATACTGAAGAATATCTCAGCATAACAGATGTTGTCTGCTAAAACTCACAGGTGTTCCCTGTAAAATCTTAGTACACCTTGGCTTTGTATTCTTTACATAGCTAGAGTGGCCTCCAGTCACCCCCAAAGTATTATCATTATGATGATGATTATTTAAAAATTATTTTATGTGCATTAGTGTTTTGCTTGCATGTATGTCTATGTGAGGGAGTCAGATTCCCTGGAACTGGAGTCATAGACAGTTATGGGCTTGGTTGGTGAGAATTGAACCCAGGTCCTATGGAAGAACAACCAGTACTCCCAACCTGGGAACCATCTTTCCAACCTCAATTATTATTATTTTAAATGTAATAAAACTGTTTATGTCACAGAACTAAATATACTGGGTAGTTAGGTTTTTGTATTATTTCAGTGACCTGTCATGAGCTGTACCTGAGTGCCTTAGCTGTTGGTTGTCAACATAGTGCTGCAAGGTAGATAGTGTTCTCATTTTACATGGGGAGAAAGTGAGGAGAGACTATTAACTGTGAGCCCTTCATGATTAGTTAGAACCTTAATCATACTCTCTATTTTAAAATGTATACTCTTGAGGGTAATTAAAACAAAACCTCAAATTTTTTCTTTGAGAACCAAGAAAGTTCTTGGACTTTAGTTTCCATCGTGTATTGTCATGCAGGGACTCTCTTCAGGACAAGCTTGTGGGTTCTCTGTCATGGTCCTGGAGTCAAGTCGTTTGTTGGTCTTTAGGAATTCCCATGGTTTCCCTGTCCCAGATGTCCCTCCTCTCCTGCCCACAGTCCCCTTCTAGTGCTCAACAGAGTAGATGTTTGACAAACTTCAGCTGTCGTCATCGTCTCTTCATTTCTTTTCCTAATACATTGTGACCTTAGAAATCATAATTCTGTCATTGAGAATGGTAAGATCTCAAAGATTAAAGGTGTAAGGACTTCGTAAACAATAAAGAATGTTTGAACTTATGTTTTGTCAGCTTACACCTCAGCTTTGTGTGCCTCCCCGCTTTTGGCCTCTGGTGGTGTGGCTGGTGCTTGACTGACTGAAAGCAAGTCGGGATGCTGTGGGTGTTCTCGATGGAGACGGGAACTGCCTTGTTGAGTTTCAGTACAGGCTGCTATTGGAGCTGCTGTTGAAATGGGCTCGCTTTGGAGACTATTTTATAAGTACATGCCTTTAACATTGTAAGCAGATTTTTCAAAGAAATAGAAGCGGTTCATTTGCCGTGTGTCAGTGGCAGACGCCTGTAATTCCAGCCGGTGGGAGGCAGAGGCAGGTGGATTTTTGTGAGTTTGAGGCCAGCCTGGTCTTCAAAGCAAGTTCCAGGAGAGTCAGAGATAAACAGTGAAACCTTGTCTCAAAAAACTAAACTAAACTAAACTAAACAAACAAACAAACAAACTTTTTAACACCTTTCTTTAAAGCCTTCTTTTATTGTCATACTCTAACACGTTTTATAACGATAATTTATTTTAATGTCTTCATCACCATTAAATAAGCTATTTAAATTATTTGGTTGTCCTCCAAAATATCTTTAAAGTAATTGTATTTAAACTATGTGTAATTTTCAGGTTTTTTTAATAACCCTTAAAGAATTAGGGTTATATATGCTGATTGTTTTTTTGTAGGCATAGAGAATGTCAGTGAACACATTAAATGTCAATGTATTGCTCATTTTAAAAATACTTATTTTGACAGCATCTTGTTTTTTATTCAGTCAGGGAAAATGAGAGCCAAGTGGTTGCTTATGCCTAAAATTCTAGCACTGGGGTTCATTTAGAAGGATTGCCTCTGGGTGGTGGTGGCGCACGCCTTTAATCCCCACACTTGGGAGGCAGAGGCAAGCAGATCTGTGTGTGTCTGAGGCCAGCCTGGTGTACAAGAGCCAGTTCCAGGACAGGTTCCAAAGCAACACAGAGAAACCATATCTTTGGGTGCGGGGGAGAATTGCGTTAGGACCTGAGGCCAGTCGAGGATGCAATTTATTTAAGGCCAATTTGAGATACAGTAGGATACTCTATTTATTTATTTTTTAAAATAGGGCAATCAAAATCTTAGAATTTTTCTGGAATGCTTTCCCTTACCATTTGTTATTGAAATTTTCGCTTAATGTGTTTGTAGAAGTGTAGGACTGAATTTTGTGTTGCTTTGCATGTAGTGTGTTATTAGATCCTGTTTTGACAGCCTGAGCTACTACAAACATATTTTGGCAAATAAAATCCAAACAAATACTAAGTATGAGTATTGATTTGATAACTTAAGCAAGTTGCTTGGTGTTATAAGCAATGCATAATCAAATAATAATGTGTTACAATAATTTTAAAACATCAGGCATCTCAAAAAGGGTCCAAGATTAATTGCTAAAGGAGTGAGCTATATAAATAAAACACTTTGGCAGTAAGGGAAATGTGGTAAATAGAATGCCAGAGGAGGCACTTTCATTAAATGAACCAAAGTGAGCTCTCTGAGCTCTAAAAAAAGCTTCCAGCACTAGTTTAAGAAATAAATTCCCTGAGATGGAATTAACTGTCTAGCAGATCACCCGACAGTACACAGTGCAATAGTTTGATTTTATGTCATTTTAGAAAAACAATATTTATCATAAAACCTGCCATTTGGACTGTTTTTTTGGGGGGGGTTGTTTGTTTGTTTTTGTTTTTCTTGCTTGTTGGTGTTCTAGGCAAGTGCTCTACCACTGAGGCGTATATCTCCTACCACCAACTTTGAACATTTCCCCCGTTTTTTGGAGACAGAGTCTCACTATAGTGCCCTGACTGGCCTGGAATTTGCTGTGTAGACCAGGCTACCATAGAACAGAGATCTGTGTTTCTTTGCTTCCCAAGTGCTTCAGTTAAAGGCTGTGCCACTACGCCTGGCTCCTTGACCATCTAATATATGTGATTCAGTAGCATTGGTCATATTCAGGATTGTGCAGGTATTCATATTATTTCCAAAATGTTCTCTCGCTCCCCCAAAAAATTTTGAAATCATCAAGCGGTAACATCTCAGTCCTACTATCTGTAATCTGTCTTTTGTCCTTATAAATCTCTCATTCCTACAGTATTTATGGATTTATTGGGCAGGTTTATTTTAGTTAGCACAAAGTTTTCAAAGATTATCCCGCTCGTAGAATATTCAGAACCTTATTGCTTTATATGATTCAATTATGTAAATAAGAGAAGCATGATCTATACCTGTATATCATTCATTTATCTGTCAATGGATAGTATCTTCTCATGTATTCACTTTTAGTTCTTGTGGTAATACTATGTTTAGCCTTTTGAGAATTGCCATGCTTCAGTTGAAAAAACTCTCACCTTATGAACCCAGTATTATATAGAAAGCATGGAGGGTGTGGAACCATGGCCCCCCAGAAAAGTGCTTGCTATTCTTGCAAGGGACTAGTGTTCCATCCTCAGCACCCAGATCAGGGTTCACAACCAACTCCAGGGCCATCTGACACTCCACTTTGTTCTCCCTGGGCACCCACATAGCATGCACAGATATGTAAGCATTAATAAGTAAAATTTAAAATACAAATTATGAAAAATACCAGGCAGTATTGTTGTTTTAGATATCTTTGGAAAAAGAGAAAAAGAAAAACAGCTGCATCTGCTAAATGTGTGAGAATGTATACGGGGACAAAGGGCTAATGCTTCCAGTGATGCTATCAAAGGGCTAATGCTTCCAGTGATGCTGTCAAAGGGCTAATGCTTCCAGTGATGCTATCAAAGGGCTAATGCTTCCAGTGATGCTGTCAAAGGGCTAATGCTTCCAGTGATGCTGTCAAAGGGCTAATGCTTCCAGTGATGCTGTCAAAGGGCTAATGCTTCCAGTGATGCTATCAAAAATGAAGCATTCTGGTTGTACACGATCCTAACTGGGTGAAGACAGTGATTACTGAGTCTGGATTACTCATCCCCCTAGGAACTCTTTATGTAAGAATATGCATTGTTTTGTTTTTTTGAGACAGTGTTTCTCTATAGCTTTGGTGCCTGTTCTAGAACTAACTCTGTAGAGCAGGCTGGCCTTGAACCCACAGAGATTGGCCTGTCTCTACCTTCTGAGTGCTGGGGTTAAAGGTATGCAAGGTATGCACCACCACTGCCCAGCTATGTTGATATTTCTATAGGTAATTCTTGTAACCAATGTAGTTCTCTTCTAGATACATAGATAGATAGATAGATAGATAGATAGATAGATAGATAGATAGATAGATAGGACACAAGTACTCTATTGAGTAAAGAATTGTATTAGACTAAGTACTTTTAATAACCTACAGAATACATATTTATGTAAAAATGTTTATATATTTTTACTGAGAGATTGTTGATCATGCAAGAAAATAAGGATTTGGGGACTAGAGAGATAACTCATTGGTTAAGAACTGTTGTTGCTCTTCAGGGTACCCAGATTTGGTTCCCAACACCCAGGTTAGTCAATTCATAACTTCCTATAACTATCTCCACCCTCTTCTGGCCTTTATGGACAACTGCACATGAACGGTATATACACAGACACATGTATATGCACATAAATCAAAATCAAGCAAGTCTTTAAAAAAATCAGAAAAAATTAAAAAGTTTCTATAAATCCGTCTGTCCATCTGTCTATTTTTCTCTCTTTTTAAAAATAGAAAATTTAAAGAGGGCAATAGCACAAGAGCCACACATGTATGTATGTATGTATGTATGTATGTATGTGTATATATAAAGTGTGTGTGTGTGTGCTCACGCGCTCACGCGCACGCTTTCTCTCTCAAACACACGAGTTAGAAGACAACCTTGGGTATCATCATCACTAAGACCATCCATCTCTTTTCAAGACAGCCTCTCATTGATCTGGAGCTGACCAATTAGGTTACACTGGCTGGGCAGTGAGCCCCATACATCCTCCTGTTTCCATTTTCCTAGCACTGAGATTATAAACAACCACTCCAATCTCAGTCCTTATACCTGCAAGGCAATTGCTTTACCAATCAAAGCCATCTTTCTTGTCCCTTTTTATATCAAAGAACCTACTAAGCCTTGATGGTAGAATATCTATTTACATGGCTTTGCCAAATCGTATAACATTCATATGTGTATATACACACCTACACATATATAGTGTTTTTATTTTTTAAAAGCATAAGTACTTGCTTTCTGTGCAGATATTGCTAACAGAATGGCCAAATCCAACACAACAGGCACAGCGACTTCTCTTTCATATCAAACAGCAAAACAACTCAGAGGAGGCTTGTCAGAGGAGCTGTATACACGCTGGGTACCTTGTCACCAATATTATCATCCCAGATTTCAGAAATTTATAGTCACTACTAGGCCTACTGGTTTCTACCTGTAATCCCAGCACTCAAGAACCTGAAACAAGGCTATCGCAAGAAACTTGAAGCCAGCTGGGGCTACATAGTGAGATCAACAACAATAGTAATTTATAATCACTTCCCAGTTTCTTCCCCAGGGAGCAGTCATCCATCTCTTTTGATTGAACAAATCTGCAAATGATGCGAGCTTTATGTCCAGTTTCAGGAATGTAGACCACGGACCTGCTTCAGAATAAGTGCTTACTGTTACCAGCAATAATTGCTCATCTGAAAATTGGAAAAAAAAATACCTGATTTATCTATCTCTAGATTTGTTGTTAGGTAAAATGAGAATATGTGTATACTTTGCAAATTGCAATTTTAGTCATTGTCATATATTTTCATTCAAGCCTTTAACAGAAATTTTATAAGCTCAAGGCTCTAAGGAAGACAATAGTTTCTACTTCTCAAGGTCTCAGCTGGTAGAAAGCTACACACCTGAACACGACGTGACTTAATTAGAAATATGCAAGAGTAAGATGAGGAACCAGATTTCCCGTGAGTCAGAATGCTTCTCCAGTTCTTGAGGCCTGGAATGTGAGGACAGGTCCATTCAGCAAGGAATGGAAGGACTTTGCAAGCCTGTGAGTGTCTAGTGTGGATTAGAGGGGGAACAGAAAGAAATTTTGTCTTCTAGTGTCAGAGTGAGAGTGAGAGAGCTTTCTATTTTTACAACAACTTGGAATTTTTAATTGTGTTGCAGAGAGTACAGAAACATTGAAAGAGTGTAAATAAGAGGGTGGCAGAATCAGTGTTCTATCAAAGGTTACTGCTTTTAAAAAAAAGTCAGGATCACTACTGGCTGTATGAAAGACTTAGAAAAGGAGATGTGGCACTCGGGAGGCAGAGGCAGGTGGATCTCTGTGAGTTCGAGACCAGCCTGGTTTACAAGAGCTAGTTCCAGGACAGGCTCCAAAACCACAGAGAAATCCTGTCTCGAAAAACCAAAAAAAAAAAAAAGAAAGAAAAGAAAAGAAAAGAAAAGAAAAGAAAAAAAGAAAAAAGGGAGATGTGGGGGTTAGAGGAAACTCCCAAAAGTGATTGAAGTGTTTACAATAAATACTGAGTGATGCTGTAGACAAAGACACCCTGGAGCATCCTTAGTATCTGAAGCTTGCAGCTCCCTTTATAGCAACTTGGCCAGTCACATGACTGTTGGAATGAGGTTGTGAAACAGGTCTAGCGGGTGCCAGACTTCAAGTTAGTTAGTCCCTAAACTAGGCTCATGTAGCTTTAGCAAGGTGGCTTTTGTTTTGTTATTTGAATGCTTACAACATGATGATGGAAGATTAATTAAAGAGATGAGTACCTGAGAGTGACTTCCGTGTGTCACACATGAAAAGTTATAGGCACTCTACATTCAGTCTTGAACAGAGTCCAGAATCAATAAAGTCAAATGATACACTCTCAGAGAGAGAGAGCCAAAATGTTTGTTTCAACAGCTTTATGGAAATCTTATTTATGTATCATACGCGTTACCATCTCAAATATCATTCATTTTTTAGTATATTCACAGATTAGTGCATCTATCAATTCAATCACTTAAATATTTTATCATCACCCAGAGTTGCCCAGTTCCTCATTTTCTCCCAACCTACACACAGCTCTAAGGAACTGCTACTGTGGTCTGGATTGGGATTGGGTGTTTGTAGGTTCTTGACCTTTTTTCCACGGAACTGAAAATAAGGGCTCACACAGATGGGCAGAACTGGCAAGAGAACTTTATCCAAAGGAAAGAGGTAGTGCAGATTAGGAAGGGATGCAGTGTCAAGATTGACAGTGGTCACGTGAGTAAAGGTTCTTAACTCCTCTTGTTTGGAGCTTCCTTTTATGGTGTTCAAGAGAGCAGTTTGATTGTTTCCTTTTGGACATTGATTATTTTCACACAAACTATCAATTTTAATATAATTTAACTTACCCTTTGAAATATCTTCTTTCTCTTTTTATTATTTTCTGCATTTCGTACATTTGCCCCTGACTGATATCCCCACATATTAGAATTCCATTAGATTGTATTTGAAAGCTTTAAGACCTTATGTTACTGTGCTCAGAGATGAATTTTAATCTGAGGTCCTAATAGGGATGTGGTATTTACCTAGCACGCCTAATGCTTTGAGTTCAATCCTGCGTATCAAAAACAAAATGACACACACACTTCATATGCACACCTCAAATCCATTATAATAAGACCTGCATTGAATATATGGGCCATCATTTGACAGAAAAACACAGGGATATAATGGGTATTAACTATGATAAAATGTTTTGAGTATTTCAGTAAAGTAAGACAAGTACTAACCAGCTGTAAAAAATTCTAAAAGTGAGCTGTGTAACACTTGAGAAGGTTCTGAAGGTATCCTTTAGAAATACTGTATTAAATTGTTAAATTTAATAAAATTATTAAGAAATTATTAAAGTTAATGTGATCTGGTAACTTAGCCGGACAGCACACCTCCTATGACTACAAAATAACTGGTACTTAAGTGCTCACAGAAGGTTCTGCCTCGCACCTTGAAAGGATGTTTTATTCTTAGGCTCCTTAGAAGACTAAGCATAAGAGAGACCATGTGACCCGGCAATTCTGTTCTTACATGTCAGTCTGTTTCTTTATCTACATAAATAAACACTGTATGCTTATGTTAATATTCACTGTTTGTAAAATCTAAAAGTAATCCAAATGATTATTAAGTGGTAGGTGAATGTTATAGGGTACAAAATGAAATATTATTCACCAGTAGAAAGGAATAATGTATTATACATGCTATAATATGAAATAACTTTGAAATATGGTTTTAGGTCTCAGAAATGATCACTGTGTAATTCTTTTTATGTAAATTATCTAGAATAGATAAATTCATAGAGACTGAAAGCTGGGTAAGGTTCTGATGCAGGGAAGCAGAGACAATAATTTAGTGACTTGACAATACTTGGTTTCAGTTACTCAGTCCATACTTCTGATAATCTCCTTAGCTGCCCAGCTCCTTGCTTTCACATATATGAATACATATTCTTCTCTGGACGATGGGGTAAGGGTCTCCTCTCCTAACAACCATCGTAGTAAGAGAGTTTCTCAGATATATTCCCAATCTATCTGAGTATGAAAGAAACCCAAGCCCACCTGAATTGTTTGGGATGAATGTGAATTAGGATCAACTTGTGTCTTCAAGTAAGCATTTAGGGAACATCCTCTGTTTATCTCTTATGCATAATTGGGTATGCATATGATTAAAACTGATACTTTGTGGGGAAAGACATTTGACCAAAAGCAGTTTGGAGAAGAATCAGTTTATTTTGGCTTACAGCCCATAATCAAGAGATTCTGGGGAAGGAACCTGGAGGCAGAAACCATGAAGTAACCCTGCTTAACTGCCTTATCCTGGTTGCCTGTCCACTCTTGCTAATCTGTCTGTTTATCTATGTCTGTCTGTCTGTCTATCTGTCTGTCTGTCTGTCTGTCTGTCTGTCTGTCTGTCTATCTGTCTGTCTATCTATCTAATCTGCCTGCCTGCCTATCTACCTGTTGTGGTTGGTTCTTCCCTGGGTTTCAAGGCTTTTTAGTCTTGGGTTCCTGGCCATCTAGGCAGTGTAGGATACAGGCTCCCGTTAATGGCATGGGCCTCAAGTTCAGCAATAGCTCACCACTCTTGTTTAACTTTTATCTCCAGTTCACAGCCTTGATGTGTTTGCTTGTTTGTTCAGAACAAACAAGCAAAATCAGAAAGTAAAAGATATTTTCCTCTTCCCTATAAAAACACAAATTACTGATAATCTAGACAGATCAATAGTTTCCAGTGGTCTTTAGCAATGACCCAGAATATATTGGTGCTTTTTTTTTTTTTAAAAAAAAGATCCCACTATGTAGATTTCATGATTTCTAAGGGGTGATGCTTAACTCAAAAATTTTAGCCCATTATTATGCCTGTGACTGTTCAGTCAATGGCTTTCTCGGTCTTAAATTCTAAGGTTGGTAACCAGTGCTCAGACTAGTAGCCAGTATTTTGTACATATTTACCTTGACCAATAGGGAAAATATATATATATATATAACCATATATGGGCTGAGCACATTGTATTTATGTATTTAGCAATACACACGCATGTATATGTAATAGCAATTAAAGAAAAAGCCATGAATTTGAAAGAGAACTAGAGTATATGGGAAGTATGGAGGAGAAAATGGAAGGGAGAAATTATGTAATTATATCATAATCTCAAAAGATAAAAAAATATTCCTAAAAAGGATATTCTCCTGGAATTCTGATGTACGATCTGATATGGAAAGGCTTTGTGAACAGACAGTTCTAAAGTGTGAGCTAGCTGCTTCTGGATCTTTCCTCTGTTGCCACCTTGTGAGAATTTCCAGCCTGTAATGATATAACAGTGCTGCACAAAGCACAGATTTTTTTTTTGTGGTTTTTACTAGGGATGTCTTAATGAAAGCATTTGAGAAATGATGGAATATGTAATTAGGTTCCTTGATAGTACTTTCTGAGTGACTTTCCTACCTCTTGATAATGGCCAAATGCTCTCATCACAGGAAACATAGAGCATGGTGATTGTTGCAGGTTTGTCATAGAGGTAACTGCTGATGACTGCTGATTCAGATCGTTTCCTGCATCAATATTTCTCAGGAAAACTTGAATAAGGTAGTACCCACCCCAAACTACCATTAACTCTTTGACAGCCTTACCAGTCTCTTTAATATATAGCAGACTTCCTCGCTAAGCAGGATGTTAGTCATTTAGGCCAGTGTGCTTTCCAGTGGTATTTCCAGTGAGGATGTGATTGTCAGTAAACTCTTGACATGTTACGGATACATCTCAGAGTTACTCAATTTTAATCTTAAATTTATGCATGTGATTGATAATAATCCTATTGGATAATAGGATGTTTTTGAGTTATTTTTGTTTTAATTTGATGTATTTTGTTATTTGAGGAAGAGTTTTCCTTTGTAGCCTAGGCAGGCCTCAGATTTATGGCAATTTTTCAGCCTTAGCCTCCTAAGTGTTGAGATTACGTGTGTGAGCCACCACACACGTAATAAACCAAGAACGTACTGCTTGGTTTATTTTGTTGTTGTTGTTGTATTGTGTTGTTTTGTTGCCTAAGAAGGTGGAGTGTTGTGCTACACAGACTGGCCTTGCACTTACTGTATACTGAAAGTCATTTTAAAATTCGGATCCTCTTGCCTCTACTTTGAAAGAGCTGGGATTGTGTCAGTCTCACACCTGTTGAGATGGTGAGGGGATTGAATCCAGAATCTTTGTGTGCTAGGCAATACTGAGCCACACTGCCAGCGTTGTATGTTGTTCTTGGCACACTGATTTGTGTTAAAAACAAAAAAAATTCCTGCTGTCTATAGTTGAATTCTGTCCTTAAATACTGCAGTAAATTGTAATGAGGGGGCCTATTTTTACATGTAGTTCACAGTGAGGATTATTTTAAATAATTTCTGGATATTATAGTTTGATTTTATGTCCCAGTACAATATATTCTGAGACTCCAAAAGACTGTATTTATTGTATTAGTTATGCTATTATCATTCTGAAACTGTTGGTTGCATATTGTGACATAGACTAGTGGTTATTGATTAAATTATTTTTATTTATTTATTTAGTATTTTTAGACAGGATTTCTCTTTGTGGTCCTGGCTGTCTTGGAGCTAGCTTTGAAGACCAGGCTGACCCTGAGCTCACAGAGATCCAAGTGCTGGGATCAAAGGCATGTGCCACCACCGCCCAGCTAATGTATTTACTTTTTAAAACTAATTCATTCTAATTGTTAGTTATGTTCCTTTTCCATTTCATCACTAGAAAATAATATTGCTAGCAGTTTTAAGCATTTACGTTTTCAGCTTTATTGCTTATAGAAATTTTCTTAATATTTTCATAATTTGTTAGCTGCTGCTGCTTCTCCTCCAGTTTTTTGTTTTGTTTTTTGTTTGTTTGTTTTTTTAGATAGGGTTTTTTTTTTTTTGTGTGTGTGTGTGTGTGTGTAGTCCTGACTGTCCTAAAATTCATCCTGTAGACCAGGTCATCAAAGGTACCCACTCCAACGCCCAGCAGCTTCTTTTTTCATGGTTAAGCTTTTGGTTTTAAATGGACCATTATAAGTAGTTTAGCAAAACAAAAAAACAAAAAACCAAAGAAAAACAAAGGCTGTATCAGAGACTTACATACTTTTAGATTTTCCTTATTTATTTAGGTGCTTGGAAATGAACCTAGAGTTTTGCACAAGCTAAGCTAACCTCTATGACTGACCCACCCTCCCACACCTCACTTATCTTTTCATTGAACTGTCTTTCTGCCACATATTAATATTTATAGTGACTGATCCACAGCTTCCTTTTATAAGTATATATATATATATATATATATATATATATATATATATATATAACCAGTGTCCAGAATGAATGTGGCATTCTAATTGTGTTCTAGCACAAATGAAATCAAAATGGTTCTCTGTGAAAGAGGGTGCTGGCGGGTGGTTCTTCACACTGTGCTGCGGAGCCCTTGCCCTTCCCCTCTAGTTGTTGACATAGTTTTGCTGTGTCGGACCAGCCTTGTAAGTGTGCGCCACCCCAGTCATAGACAAACTCTGTCTTTGACACTTAACCTAATTTGTGTATGGCAAGTTATTAACCTTTTTGTGCCTATGTTTTCTTATTTGTGAAAATTAACAGTTTGAAGATAATAATTACACTTGGAGTTCATTTGCCTTAATTAAAATAATGAAATGAAATTACTTTGCATAGTGCTGGTACAAAACATTGACTAAATAA
The DNA here is from genome assembly GCF_037038515.1 of Microtus pennsylvanicus. Taxonomy (NCBI): domain Eukaryota; kingdom Metazoa; phylum Chordata; class Mammalia; order Rodentia; family Cricetidae; genus Microtus; species Microtus pennsylvanicus. Next base: position 20,995,058 of record NC_134587.1, read on the forward strand.
CGTTGTGGTAGTGTTAGTGGTAAGATTTAAACAGTGTTCGTACTGGCAGTGCTAACAGGGTTGTGTTTCAATGCAGTAGGAGTCCTTTCCTCAGTGATGTTATATTTGTGTTCACCTTTGCTGCCCCATGATTTAGTGCAGATGTATGTACATATATGTACCTATGGATAATTCTTTCTTTAACATTTATTTATTTACTTATTTTATGTTTAAGAGTGCTCTATTGGCTTTATGCCTTAAGACGGCATGACATACCCACTTTAGATGGTTGTGAGCCACCTTGTGGTTGCTGGGAATTGAACTCAGGACCTCTGGAAGAACAACTAGTGCTCTTAACCGTTGAGCCATCTCTCCAGCCCCTGATTCCTACTTCTTTTTGATGATTTTCCATCTTCTATTTGTCTTATTTTTAGTTCTGTTTATAACAACTTGCTTTGTTTTTGAACTGTGTTTTAAACTCATAATTGTTCATTTTATTCCCAAACTTTCACCTAAAATAATGGTGAGTTCATTTTAATTCTTTTCAGTTTATTAAAAATATGTATAAATGAAAATTTAAAGTGTAAAAAATAAACCCTCAGCTTTCTCATTTTAGCCTGCAAACTAAAGGACTAAAATTTCTAAAGAAATAAGGTCTGGGGTAGAGTGCTGGCCTGCTATGCATGAGACCCTGGGTTCTATGCTCCAAACTGCAAAATAAAACAGAATTTTCATTTAGTTGTTTTTAAAGATTATTGGTAAGATTGTTTAACCATACCTTTACCATGACAAGTGTGTCTGTAGCTCCATTACATGTTATACTCAGACTTGGTTGGCCAAGAATGCTGAATTAATCAAACAGCCTCATCTGTCTGTCTGTCTGTCTCTTATGATGCAAATGGAGAAGCTTTGTGGGTCTTGTCAGTGATTTTATATTTTCGTCTTATATGTAACTGCTGTGTTATAAGCTCATTGATTATTTATGTATATATTTTTATCAATAATTGCTTTATGAAGAACAGTTTCTTAGTAAGGAAGATGTAGGTACATTTGTAAATAGAATTAGGAGTTTTCCCAGAAGCCAGAGAAGAGGAGGGATTGATTAACATTCTCATCAGGGTCAGATGATATTCCAAGCTTGATGGATCTCATAGTTTGTCACAACTATTTTGTGGCTATGGAGACGTCATCACCACTAGTAAAAGGAAATTGATCTCTGCTTATTGACCAAACCAAACTAAACAAAACAAAAGCACCCAGACTCTGCTTATATACTCTTCTTTGCTGGATCTTTGTTCTTAGTGGCATAGATAAGAATGATAGCTATAGTGATGGAGAAAACTGGATCAATTTCAAATTCACAGTACAAGTAAAATTGAGATGAATTGGATCTGATAGGGCAGAAGAAGGGACATATTCATGTCAACCCTCTATAGAGAGCACCAGAGTCTTAGCTCATATGTGGATCAGTTTCATAATTGAAGACACCATTGCACAAAAATTTTCATCAGATTTGTATCTTCAAACTGCCATAGTCCCAATTGAGATTTGTAGCAACTTGTACCAACAGCTTTGTGGATTTTTGTTTGTTTGTTGTTTTATTTTGGTCTCCTGGTTGAATTCTGTACTCATCCTGGCAGAACCATAGCTTCATTTGACCAGACTTTGCTTAATTTTCATTTCACTACTTAATGCGATTTTTTATTAAAGTCTCACAGTGACACATTACAGAAGTAAATGTTGACCGCTAGACTGGACCAACTATGAGTTATTTAAAGGGTAATTTCCAGCAATAACAAACCATTCTCCTTTTATTGATTTAACTGTCATCAATACAAGAACCTGGTTAAACATGAAAATGGTATGAAAAGATGGACAGTAAAAGCTAATTCTTTCAGTGAAGACTCCACGTACCTGCTCCTTTTTCCTACAGTTAACAATTTCTCTTATTTTTTTCTAGAAACATTGTCAATATGTACACAGTAGAATACCTCCACCCCCTTATCCTGAGCACAAATGAGATTAGACTGACTAGACCTTGTCCTTTTCACTTAACCGGTTAACACAGATCCACCTTATTCTTTTAAAAAAAGCTGTGAGTTCAAACTTATGGATGGACATATATTGTTACTCGTTTGCAATTGTAACATGCTAACAAGTATCCTTTCTATGTTATTCATTTCTGTAAGAACATTTTAGTGTGTCTTTGAGAACTTCTTAGCCAGGAAATTGTAATATTAGAAATACAAACCTGATATTAGCGTGACCAGGACAAAGGCAGAATTTTAAGTATGCTGTTCTTTATTTGTAATCATTTATTCTTTAGAACCTTTGTTTTTCCCTCTGTTACATATGGACTGACTCTTCCTCAGCGCATTTCTTTGACCGCTTACACGTTTTATATGGGACAGAAGGACTTTGGCATGTTGCTTCTTTGGTTCCCTACCATGGTTGCCGCTGTTTCCCACAGCAGCCCTCACTGTTTCTGTTAGAATGTTAACTGTCTTTCTGCGCCAAGCAAAGCTTCCTGTCTCCTGTTTGTCCTTTGAATATCTTGCGTTGGGTTATTTAATCAGACATTGTTGGTCTATATCTTTCAAATCTTTGTATCCTTTTTAGAAATCTCTAAGCTTAGTTGATATTTAAAGCCATAGATTATTCCCATGGTTTAGTTGATCTGCAGATATTAAGTCTTGTTCAAATCCTCTGTTAATATTCCCATATATCTATTTTGTATTTCTAGAATAACCTTCCCTACAAATATTTCATTTCAAAGGAATACTTAATCTTTTGGATAGAAAAGAATATTCCCCGAATAGATTATTTATTGAGCAATATGAAAACCAGTGCTTGCTCTTGGATTATTTTTTCATGTTTAGGTCTCTTGAGGTCTCAAGAGTAAACTTGTAAAAGATTTAAATTATAGAACCTGTAATTTAGCACAGTGTGCATTTGAAAATAGCAAAAAAGGCAATGTGGGGCCATGGAGGAAGGAAGCTCAGTTGGCAGAGTTCTTAGGACCACTTAAATGCTGGGCCTAGCAACATGTCTGGAACTAAGGGAGAAGGGACAAAGACAGATAAGAAAATGTGTGGTATACCTAATGTTTAGTTTGTTTCAAGCTGAGTTGCAGGGACACACACCTGTAGTCCTAGCTGTGGGACTTAGGTAGGAGAATATGAGTTTAGGCACAGCCCTGTTTCAAAAATAAAATAAAATTAAACTTGCTTCATAAATGTTCATCTTATTTCACTTTCTGTTGCTATAACAATATCTAGTACTGAATGATTTATGAAGGAGAGAGTTCTAAAGTCTGAGAGGCGGAAACTCCCAGCCGCTATTCATGTAAGGGTTCTCTCCCTACACTGCTACCCACTTCACAAAACACAGATGTGTTTCATGGGAGTGAAAGTCCGCTCACTCCTGCCCAGTCCCATGAGAAAGGAAGCCTTAACATGAGTTTGCGAAGGGGTACTCTAAGCCATAAGGTTATTTTGTCCACATTTCACCTTATGCCTTTTAAAAAGCGAGCAAAGTGCACAGACATGTCTAATTCTTTGAGTGATCCTGCCTGATAGAGCGCTTCCTTCTGTTGTAGACATGGAGTCTGGAGAACGACTGCCACCCTCCCCAGCCTCCTCCGCTACACCAACGGCATCGGCTCCTGCTGTGGCTTCAGTGGTTTCCAAAAGCGGCCTTTCCTCGGGACCTGCTTCACTTAGCTCTACAGTCAACCCATGTGGTGAATATCCTTTTATACTTGATTTTAGAGCGCCGTTCTTTCCATGGTTCTGTGTTTGTAACACTGCACTCTGAATAGCATGTTGTTCTCTTGACCTTGGATAATGTCTGGGTTAAATGTGTTTTTGGTTTTGTCTGGATTTTACTCTGGGAAAGCACTAATTTCTCCTGGTTTTCCATACTTGTAACTCTTCTCTGAGAATTTAGTTTAATTTCTTTTTTTATTGTTTTTATTTAGCTATACATTTTTTTCTGTTATTTCTTAATACCCACATAACTAATTTGTTAGTAAATGTAGAGTTCTGTACATGAAAGAGGGAAGAAATACAGATGTCCTTGGCACAGGCTCTCTCTGTCCTAAGTCCCCCTCAACATTGTGGATTGACAATGCAGTGAGTTTGTGAGACAGTGCAGGAATAACACACTTTATCATTAAAAAAAAATAGGTCCACTCTTTAAGAATATGTGGTTTTGCTATTTTGCTTTTTTGAATCACCGAAAGTTGCTCATTTAAAGAGTGCCCATGCCTCTTTATTCTTGGCATTCGCAGCAAAACCATTCAGGGATGTTTAGGACCCATGAAACATTGATCTCCAGAATATACCTTTAGTTTTATTGCCATACTTAAGGTTAAAAAAAAACAGTATCATTGCAGTAAGAACAGATAGAACTCTCAACATGTATGGGTTTTATTGGTTTTATGAAAAGAGTGATAATCACATCTAACAGGCTGTGGACACAGAACAAAACCTGTAACGAAAAAGCGCCAAGCCAGCAGGAGTGGTTGGCCCACTCATCCTAGTGCCTGTAAGGATATTTTTGTTCATCAGGAAAACAAAGCCAAACTACCTTTTCTTTGCCCCAACGAGGGCTTGTCCATCTCCTTGGAGCCTTTCCATAGAACAGCAGTTGATGCATACCTTAGTCAATATCAGGTGCCTCCCTACATCTTGGCTCCAACTAAAAGCTCAGAGAATGACATTTAACATAATTAAATAAACGAACCTCCCAGAGTGCATTTGTTGGAGATTTTGGCTGTTTGATAGAGCTTTAAGAAATTTCAATAGTTGTTCATTTGTACCGTAGTCCGCTGCTTTCTTTCCCCCACGGTGGTGTCCTTCAAACAAATGCCAAATCACAGGCAGAATCTGTAAAACTGGTAAACTAAGGCTGCTCTGGTTATAGCTGCAGTCGGCATGCTTATCTTTAAATTAGCATTTATATCATTATCGCTCTTCTCTGCAAATGTGTGCCAGGTCAGCATACACTGAGGAAATTGCACTGTGATTAATGTCTCAGTGCTGTTAGGATGTATGTTAGGTTTAGCAGTGATTAACTACGCCAGGAAAGCATGGGAGACACGCCGCTCACAGATGGGCACCGGAGTGTCCTCAGATCTTGAGGCTCTGGGATTTAAATCTGTCTCCTGAAGTGTGAGACTTTGATTCTCACATGCGTACCTCACAGCTTCATGAGGGGTGTTCCATCTAGAATACCTCTTCAGATCAGGCCAGGGGAATGAGCTAAGCCAGGGTTGCATGCCAAGAGAATGAAAGCTTTCCCCAGACGCCCCACCTAGAGATTTCCACTGAATCTCTTTCCTCAGAACTGTGTGAGTGATAGTCTCAACTTGAAGGAAGGACAGGATGTATGGGTTTAACAGACCATATTTCAGCTAATAATAATAATAATAATAATAATAATAATAATAATAATGGGGCTTCTGTTAAGAAGGAAGGAAAGCTGGCTTGGTTGAATTATGTGCTGCAGTGTTGTAGAGGAGAGAGAAAAGAAGAAGCCCAAGCTGGGGAGTAGGCCATGACAGAACATTTAGAACCAAATTTGACATTCATAAGAATTTATGCAGAATAATATAGTGATTAAAATCAATATAACCATGAGATCAAACCTTGTCTTGTCTACCTATTAGCTCTATGAGTTACCTTTTCTTAAGGTTCAGTTGCCTTATTTGTAAGACAGGAGTAACAGCTGCTTTTAATATTATGATAAACGAAGTACTGTCGTATAACTGGTGCAGAGTAAATTGTAACCATCGTCTTTTCTTATGCTCTATCTAATAAGAATGGTTTGGTTTAGAGACAGTGCTCTCAGGTATCATTTCTACCAGTGTGTTTAGCTTCAGTTTGTAAGAAGAATATAACGAGAGGCCTTAAATTTATATTCATATTTATCATTAGCTGCTTACATTTATTCATATGAAAAAATGATGAAGGCCCAGAAAAGGTTTATTGGAAATGTGGTAAGAAACAAGGCTCTGGAGATATTTGATAATAAATAGATTCTCTGGGATGCGAAGACTGCATTTGTAGAAGGAGGCATATATTGAAAGAGAAGACTTGGCATGACTTGGTGGTGTGCTTACTGAAGTGTGACGTAATGAGAAATGTAGAGGGAATGTATTTGTAAGCATACAGGACTGGGTTATCTTTCTACTTGTTATACACAAGTTGTATGCATACTTTTATCTGTGTTACTACTGGTAGAAGTTTTAAATATTTACAATTTTTATCAATTCTAAATACTGCCATTAAGGGCATCATTATATATAGATACTGATATATGTAAGTGAATACTGGTACCCATTGTATCCCCTTTTCTACCAGATACTTTTAATAATCCCAATCTAGGCAACAACTAGCACTGTCAGACTGTGAGAGGTTTTTGGTCAGTGATGTCGTGCTTCATTGCGATGTCTTTGTAGCTTTTTGTAAGGTTTTTAGCTTTCAGGGCTTCTTTTCTTTTTTTAATCCCTCTTTAGGGCTTTAGTTCATGGTTCTGTGTCACTATTTTTCCCTAAGTATTTATGAATGGTCTTATTTATGAGATCTTTTACAGTTATATGTATGCTAGTTCATGGTTCTGTGTCACTATTTTTCCCTAAGTATTTATGAATGGTCTTATTTATGAGATCTTTTACAATTATATGTATGGAATCAATTTTTCACAATTTGATGTTTATATTTATTTGTTTGTTGTATATTTTGATAATGAAACTCCTAACTTTGATGGATCCGTTTTCAGAGATTTTATTTCTGGTTGCTTTTGTTTCTTACTGAAGAGATCCTGCTTTGCATCTGAAGTTAAGCACTTATATTTTACTAACCTTTTGGCTTATTCTAATCTGGCTACTATTACAAATTACCACATAGCTGATAATTTATAAGTATTAAAAATTTATTATTCACAGTTCTGGAAGCTGGGAAGTCCAAGATGAAGGTACCACCCGACTCAGTGTCTGGTAAGTGTCTCACAATTGTTTTCTTTTAGTGTTGCAGAATCCTGGCTCGGTACTTACTAAGTTCTTAATATGAAAAGACACTTACGTGGCATTTATTCTGATGGTAAAAAATTTAAACATTATGGGTAATATCTGGTGAATGATCCCTGGCTCACAACAGACATGGCAGGGAAGTAGAAAGAGAAATAGTTGTTTGGAGAAGGGACCAAGCACAGGGTGGCATTGCTTTATAACCATCTGGTGTCCATGAGAACTAAGCTGTTCTGAGAACTACAGGAATCACTTCTGATGGTACCCTGGGACCAAATCATCTTCTATCTTTAAGGCTTCATCTTTTAACATGCCGAGGTATGAATGTCCAACACTTTAGGGGACAGACCTAGGGGACAAACCGTATCCAATCCACAGCACTGAAAGCCTTTTTCCTTAGAGATTTCACCTTCTTGTTGTGTCTTCTCTCACATGGTAGAAAAGGGAGCAAAACAATTTGTCTAGCTTTTTCAGTGGAGTAAGGTTCACAGCCTCAAGAAATCACTGCAAAAGTGGAAAGGTAGGAAGATGGTTGTGAGTGACTTTTCCTGGGGGGAAATAAGCAAACATCTGTTCACTCCAAACAGGGAAGCAACAGCTGACCAAAGAAACAGTTCACCCAAATCTAGCCCAATGGGTCGCATTTGGTTTACTTGTAGGAATGTGGGCGAAGTGTTTATTACAGGAGCATGGATGACTCAGTAGCAGCTGCAGCATCAAAGTTCCATGCTAGCATGGATGATCATTCTCAAAAGCTGTATCCCTGAAGCTCTGTGCATAACTTATGGGTAGCTCTGCATGTTGGAGAGGCCATTCTCCCAAACAATCGTTACTGCTTTTATTATCTTCCAGAGGAGTTTTATGAATTTTGTAAGTTTCAGGAGACATTGGAGCCCTATAAATTTCCTTTGCTTTTTAAGTCCCATGAGTTGGGAGGCAATAGGTACAGAACATAGTTTTTTAACATCTCTTCTAAGAGCACTAGTGTGTTGGTAAGGAGAACATCTTTCCCAATTTCTTTCCCGAAGGCCCTACCTCACCAATACTGTCTCTTTGCAGTTCTTACATACAAATTTTGAGGAAACACCAACATTCCCATTTCTACTATATAGAAAAGTACCTGATTGTTAGGTATCTGACCTTTGTGACAGACTGAATTTAGCCTTTGAGTTTTGAAATTCTTACCTGTTGGATTTTGGTTATAATATGTATCAAGTCAGCTAGAGATAACATATACCACTAAAAGTATTTTAAGTAGAATGAAATTTAATTAAACTAATTGAGTACTTAAGAAACTATAGAATAACTGGCTCCTGGTTCCCACGACTGACTTCAGAATATTGCTGCCTAACTGAGTTGTTAAGGAAGTTACCTCTGGTTTAAATCAAGCCACTCTCCCAACTGCTGACTTCATGATTTTACTACTTTACCAGCAATCTAGTAGACTTCAACCCCCTCCAGCCCCTTCCTAAAGAAATAAACAAATTAAAAAAAAAAAAACAAATAAATGATCTAGGGCTTGAGACAGAAGGAAGACAGCTGGGACAACTTGGCAACTGTCAAAATTAAAAAGGGCTAATAATGTATTTAATGGCTAGAGGCATGCCTAGAAATTTTTGAGTTCAATCCCAGTGTTGAAGAAATCAGAAAAGGTAAGAAGGAGGGAAGGCAAAATGAGTAGAAGGCAGAGAGAAGCCAACTCTGTCTATATATGTGCTTACTAATTTCTCTTCTATACTTTTTGTGCAATCAAATAATTAAGTGTAATAAATGCTCACAGAAATACAGCGTTTAACTCTTACAGGAAATGCAAATATTGATTGTTCCCTTTATAAAGATTATTAAGGTCTTTTCAAGTACTTCATTCTTTTTATATAGTATCATTATTTTATGTATCAGATCATGTTTGGGGATATGAGAAGGTGCTCCTATGTCCTGTGTCCTAAATAAGGAAGACATTCCTAAAGCCTTCCTTTACCCCAAAACTCTTCTGATGCCTGCTCTGTTTTCTACTGGAGTTTTTACAATCACGCTTTCTCCAAGACCACACCATGTGCTTCTGTTTCTTTGCCTTCTGTGCATATTCTGGCTCACAGCAGGGCCTCCCTTCCTCAGCCCTGTCACTTCGCAGCTGACAGCTGACCAATCTTGCCTCCTAACTTCTGGGATATAGCTCTTAGCTTTTCCGTTCTCTCTCTAGCTCCAGCTTCTTAGATCTTTATTCATTTCCTTGGTTGGTTTGTTTTATTTGACTTGGAATTTGCTGATTGCTGTATTCATAAAGGTGAACTTGCCTATGTTTTGGTCCTGACGATTTTTATCTCTTTGCTGTTTAAATGGACCTGAATGAAAACTGTGAACTTTCTCAGATCCTAATTGTACACATTTTTTATATATATGTCTTAGACACCTCAACCATAACAAATGAACAAACACAAATCAGAAGTTTTCATTTTCTGCTAAAATCAGTTTCTCCTACACTCATCCGCATTCATTCATGTTGCAGAGGTCCAGTGGCTTCAGCCGTTCTTTTCACTCTCACATAATGATCTCAACAATCCTGCTTTCAATTTCAGTTGTAGCTGGTACCTTCTTTCCGGCCTGCTGTCACTTCAGTAGGTGTACCAGAACCTTCCTCCGGTGTCATTGTAGTTCACCGAGTGCTCTCTCCACTTCCTTGCTTTGTCACCTTTAATTTGTTCCTCTTATAAAGCAGTGAAGGAAATAATGAAAACTTCTCACATTTGGGTTTTTCCTTGGTTATAATTTATGTACAACAATAATTTCCACATTTGCTTACAGTTGTCTGTTTTAACTATGATGGGTAGGGAATTGTGGGTGAATCTGGGAAAAACTGATGGAAGGGAAGTTAATATAACCAAAACACATTGTTCAAAACTTTATAGAATTTTTTAAAAACCTTACAGAGACTTTAGGCACTTTTGAGTTGATCTGGGCATTTGGGAAAGTAAACTTTGGCTCTATATGAAAGTTTACCCAACATAGTTTAAAAAAAAAAAACCTCCAGAATTCTGAGGCCATGCAGTCTATTAACACTGGAATATGATAACAGACAAATTTAGTTTAACCTCTGCAGTTCATGGTGAAAGTGTGAGTATGCATAGAAGAAAGCCTGTGTGTACCCATGTAGCTCCATGTTATCCACCCCTTCGGGATTCCATCTTTATTTCCACCCTGGCAGCCACTGCCCTGCTTTCTGCCACTTTGGGCTGTTTCTGGACTTTTATTTAAATTAAGTCATGTGTGCTTTTGTGGCTTGTGTCTTTCATAATTCTTTTTAAATAGTTGTATTATTGTTTATATAGTAGCTCATTCTTTTATCTTACTAATTATATTTTGTTTTATAACTGTGCCAGGATTTGTGTAATCATTCACCTGATGATAGACATTGCAGTGTTTTGGCTTGAGGCAATTATGAGTGTTCAAGTTACAAGCCCTTGTGTTTACACATGATTTTATTTCTCTTGGGTAAATATGAGCATTGGGATTGCTAGAGAGTATTCTAAGTATATGCTTAGTTTGAAATTTGGCAAGTGTTTTTCTAAATGTCTGTACCATTTATTTTATTCTCTAAAAGCAACACTAAGTAGTGCCTATGCTTAGTGTGTCATTAAAGAACAGTTGATATATTATAGCATCTGTCTAGATTTGGTTTGGTTTTTAGTTTTTTGAATTAAATATGAGTACATTTTTCCCTTTCCCTTTCTTCCTACCAACCCTTCCAGTGCATCACCCTATACCTTGCTCCCTCTCAAATTCATGGTCTCTAATTTTTAATTGCTACATAGATATTCCTAAATATATGTAAATAGACTGCTCAGTCCAGGGGCTGGAGAGATGGCTCAGTGGTTAAGAGCATTGCCTGTTCTCCCAAAGGTCCTGAGTTCAATTCCCGGCAACCACATGGTGGCTCACAACCATCTGTAATGAGGTCTGGTGCCCTCTTCTGGCCTGCAGACGTACACACAGACAGAATATTGTATACATAATAAATAAATATTTAAAAAAAAAAAAAAGACTGCTCAGTCCATTAATGTTCCTTGTCTGTGTGATTTCAGAGCTACTTGGTGTTGTTTTTAGTGTGGTTTCTCTGAAGACCAATGGAGACCTGCATGCACTCATTTGTCATTTGTATACTTTCCCCATAATGGATTTATCCAGATACTTCGCTCATTCATGCTAGAGGCTGTCTTTCTTTCCAACCTGTGTAATTTTTGTTTCTTTCTTTGCTTCATAAACTTTTACTGTTTGGTAAGATATCGAATAGAACTGATGATGACAGACATCATTAACTTTTGAGTATTTTTTATTTAATTTAGTATCGATTTTGTCATATGATTGTATCTAGTGAGATGCTGACACAGCCTTGATTTTTAACTTGCTAATAAGGTGAAGTAATTGACTAATTTTTTTTATATGGTAAACCATTTTAGCAGCCAGGGATCTAATTCCAATTAATCATGAAGTATTGGTCTTTTAAAACATTGTTGATGTGATTTGTTGAATTTCTATTAGGCAGCCTACATGAGTACTCACCAGGATTATTGCTCCATTTTTCTTTCCTGTCATTCTCTGTTGGAAATTATTTGGGACAGTTCCCAGTCCTACTGTGTTCTGGGAGAGTATATAATTGTTTTTTTACTTTTCTAAATATTTGACGAAGTTAAGCTGTGAGGTCATCTAAGCATTGATATTGTTTGGGGTGTGTATGTCTGTCTGTCTGTCTTGTCTATCTGTGTCTCCTTGTGTGTAAACTTTTATTATTGTAAGATATTAAGCCATAGCTTTATCTTTGATGAACAGGTACAGCTGGGGGTAGATGAGCTCATTGGTTGGTGTCTTTCCTATGTTCAAGTTGTCCTAGTTTTAATACTTAGTAACAGATATGTCAACACTTCAGGTTATCTTTATATTTAAGTGAGATTTGGTCTTTGAAGGGATTTATCTGTTGTTGAATTTATGAGTCCAAATTGTAGTACTTTCTTTTTCATTGTTAATACTCATACTATGTGCCTTTTCTCATTTTGTAAACATATACTGATTTCATTGATCTTTTTAAAGAATTGAGTGTCTGAATTTTCTTGTTTTTGTTTTCTGTTTCAGTGATTTACACCTTATCTTTATTATTTGTCTTTTTTATTAGTATGATTTCTTTTTCTTTTTCCTGTTTTTCATTACATTCTCTATCTATCATCTATCTATCTATCTATCCATCCATCTATCTATCTAATCTATCTATCCTGTGACATGGTTTCTCTCTGTAGCCCTGGCTGTCCTGGAGCTTTATAGACCAGGCTAGCCTCCAATTCAGAGATGCACCTGCTTCTGCCTTCCAAGTTCTGGGATTAATGGCCTGTATCACCACCAGCTGACTATTCTCTGTCTTTTAAAGTAAAAAATTGATCATTTATTTGAAACCTTTGTCCTTTATATATGTATTTATTACTATGCATTTCCTTTTATAGTATGACCATAGCTGCAACTTGTGCATTTTTGATTATTGATTGTCTTATTCCATTAAAAATACTTATTTTCCTTTGATTATCCCTCTTTGACTAACAGATTTTATAGAAGTGAGCAACTTAGCATGCACATTTTAAAAATTGTTACCCACTTTGGTTTTATTGTGATCGGAAAATTTGTTTATGCTATCATATTCTCTGCTTACTGTGTTCTGATGATATTTTTAGAGAAGTTTCCCGTTTGTCTCTGTACATTTGAAAATACTTGGGTCAGCAAAGTGTTTTTAGCAGAAACAAGTCTGCTGTATTGCAGTTTCCTTGCTGCTACGTTTACCCCTCACTCAGCTGCTCTGCCTGCTTCGGACTCTAGTATGACGTGTTAGACTCCACTTCCTGAGCCAGGCTCCAAAGACTGTGCAGCAGGGCATTATTCACCTCAGCAGGTCTGCTGACCAGGGCTTTGCCTTTCAGGAGTAGATTTCCACATGGTCTTTGTCAGCTTCTGTGCCATTCATGTAGAATACTCGCAGACAGCTAGGCGTTTGGGTACTTTATATTCTCAGTTTGCTTGGGTTTTTGTTCTTCTGGTAGTTACTCACTAGTATTTTATGCCTCCAGATTTCCAGATGTTTCTGTAATTCTGAATTCTGACGTCTGCACCTCATGTAGCTAGTCTTTTTGTTCTGCTCTTCTCTGTCACAGCTGGTAGATGATGCAGCATAACTGAATAGGGAGCCACCAGTGCATGCTTCTTACTCCCTTTTGTTACCATTTTTCACAGACTCTTCCTTTGGCTTTTCCTCCTTTGGAAACTTTGTAGTATCTTTAGATTGTGTATGTGTGCACCCATGCACACACAAGTGTGCAGGCATGAAGCTTACAAGGGAAAGCTGGAGGTCCCTTTAAGTGACATTCCTCAGGAGCTGTCTACTTTGTCTTTTGAGGCAGGGTATCTCATTAGGACCTGATCTGCCAGCCTGCTGGACTCCTTCTTTCTTTTCAGGCACACAGCACTACAGCTAGCCTTTTCCATAGGTGCTAGGAATCAGGTTCACGAAAGCACTTTGCTGGCCGAGCTACATCCCCAGCCCTATGTTGTTTCTTTGAAGCAGGTTTGCACACAGTTCAGGCTGGCCATGAAACCTGCTGTGCAGTAGACGTTGACCTTGAACTCAGGATCTTCCTGCCTCTATCTTCCAAGTGCTGTAATTCGAAGTGTGCACTACCAGACCCCACCTAATCTTTTCCTTTTATAAATTGAGTTAGAATCTCGTTAGAAACAATTACCACCTTACGTATGGTTATTGTGCTGCCTCAATCCTCTTCTAGTATTAGAAGTTATTACCTCTAAAGTACTTTTTCAATTTTTTTATCTGAGGATTCTAGATTCCAGAAACTCTGTGTGATATAGGCAATGTAGGCATCATATTTATCAGGTAAAAATGTTCTGACTTATGTAATGAGTACACGATACAAACCAGACTATTCGATGCTAGAGAGATATCAATGGGTATTTTTCTGGGCACTAAGATGTTGGAAGGAAGGACCCCTCAGAAAGAGTGGAGCCAAAGGATGGAGGGAAGCTGCATGTTAGTCATTCTGTAAATAGAGCTTCTTCATCCGGAGCGAATCTTTCCCAAGAGCTTTTGAGGTATGAGAGTCATCAAATTAACCTTTTCACATAGCCTGAATAAGATGTTTTGTGTATTTCATCCTGAGTAATACACAAGGTTGTCCACTGTCCCTCACCTGACCTTCCCTGCTCATCACATCTGTCTGAGCCATTGTGTTTCAGCCTCCTGACATTCACTTCTTCATATAGAAAGCTCTCTTTTCTGGACCAGTGTCGGAAGTTTGCCCCATCTAGTCTGAGGAATCTTCCTGTGGCTGTTCGTTTCTCACGCTTTGTCTCAGTTATCCAGAGACCATTGTCTGAATAACTGATGCTAATTCTGTGACCACTTGGCTGGAGATGCAGGATGCCTGAATTAAAATTTATTCCTGAATGTGTCTGCAAGGTATGCTTTAATGAGACTGGCATTTGAAGCTGTGGACTGAGTAGAGAAAAGTGCCTTCCCTAGTATTGATGAGCGGCATTCAATTCCTCAAGGCCTGGAGAAAATGGAAAAATAGAAGAGAAAAATTGTTTTCTCTGCTTGGCTGCTTGATCTGAGATGTCAGCCTTCTCCCACGACTCAGACTTAAACTCCATCAGCTCTGTAGCTCCAGCTTTCCTTGTGGGCCAACATAATTTTATTTGCTGCTTCGTCATAATAAATCATTGGTTCCTACTGGTTCCACGTCTCTGAAGAATCTTGACTAATTCTGACCTTAATTATAGATGACTCCCACTGATCATAGTGTCTAGGTAATTGCTCTACCATTATCTACCCCTGTACCTATTAATTTCCTCCATAGAACCCTTCACAATATGTAATTATACATTTGATGTTGTTTTATTCGTCCTTTCCCTGGGTCTAAAGGGCAAGGACTATATCTGTTTTCTTCTACAGTATGTGTGTCCTTTAATTTTTTGCACAGAATACATAAGAAACCATTATGGAAAAGAGAAGGAGGGCTGAACTAGGACTTATTATAAAGTTAGATTATTGAGAGTTTTCTGGTTCTTTCACCATCTCTCTAACATGGTGTGATGCATTGGATGTCCTGACTGATGTCTTCAAGCATCGGTAGTGCCAGGTGCCTATTAGGTCTTCTTCACACCTGTCCCCAGGCTTCTGTGAGGATCGGTCTTGTTATATTGCTAGGTCTGAAGATATGGCTCAGCTGTTAAAGGCTAGACTCACATCCAGAAATATAGAACTTGTTACATTGGTAACTGGAATCATGAAGGATTACAGAACTGTCAGTGTCGTAGTTAATCCCACAGGCAGGGTAAACTTGGAGTGACTGACCAAAATTGATGTGCAGTGCAGACGATCTAAGAAAGTTTCAGTTGACTATGCAGAAATTTTAGCTGGAGACTGAGCATCAACAATGACAGTGTAAGGGACTGTGGGAAAATCAGTTAACCAGCCACATACAATTATTTAAAAAAACATTCATTTCTAACTTTCTGGTCACTGGCAAGAGAAGTTTTATGTGTGTTTTCTTATTTATAAAGGCTCAATGTACTTTAGAATTTCCTTTGTCATTTGTTTTCAATCAGAAGTCTTCTTGCTCTATGGAAGAGGGAGGGAAATTTTACCAAGGCAAAAGGGAAGATCCAGGAGTACTCCTAACTCCTGCATGGTGTAAAGTGCTTTCAGAGGCTCCTACAGGAGTGGCATGTGTGGGGACAGTGGGTCCAAGGGGCTAAGAAGATCACTAGCTGCAAGAGCAGGATGTCACACAGGACGCCAGCCACCATCCCCTCCCACCTGATAAAACATCCGCGTGAAATCCTTACTGCGGCACAGCACTCGGTCCTGGTGGACTGCTAGCAAGTCAGCTGAGTCTCTTGGGCCTTCTGTGGACTGCAGCATTTTCACTTCTACAAGCTGTGCTTTCCTTTGCAGGTCTGCATCAGTTGGGTTCTTCTGTTTCTGCCAGGCCATATTCTTCAAATAAGTAGAAAATCTAAAGAGATTTTTTGATGGAAGTATCCCAGGTGTAGAAGAAAGAGGACCTCTTATCTCAGATGTTTTAAAGAACTAGAGAGGAGATGAAAAAAAAATCAGAGTCAGATTATCTGCTTCGAATTCTTTGACACTTGAAATTCAACTGGAGGATATCAAAGAGCATGAATAGCACCAGGGAGTCCTGCCTGTTATGTTCATGAACAGCACTGTCAAACTGAATGGCTTCATGAAGCTGGATCAAATTCCAGTAAATAACCTGCATGTCTGGTGCAAATTGATCAGTGACCTCATCAAGGTAATGAATAATCTGTCGCCAGATCCTGTTCCAAGGAAGCAGTAGAGGGATCAGTGCTGATTTAGGGTCAAAGAGCATCAAAATTCAGCACCCTGCCAACATTATTTGAATTTTAAAGTCATTTAAATTTAAATTAATATTTAACATTATTTATATTGAGAATATATATTTAAGTGTATTAGAAGTACTTATAATAGCAGCTTTACCTAAAAGTAAATGTATGTCCATTAATATATTTATTTAGAATGCCTGTGTCCTGTTTCACTTGACCCTTAGTCAATTAGGCAGGACTGTGTGTTTGCAAGACTTAATCTCAGGGGCCAGCTAAGCAGCTGACGTAAGTCAGAGCCTATTGATTATGCATATATTTCACTTGACAGTAAAGGGAAGACAGAACTGAAATGACAGCATCAGGTGTTGTCTGTTTCCGAATGTGTCAGCGTTCTGGTGCAGTGCATCAGTGTATCAACAGTACCTCAGTGCGTCAGGTATGGCCTGGCCTCCCATAAACAGCTGCATCCTAAAGAGCCCACACCTTGTGCTTCCAGTGTTGTCGAAATCTGTGACTATATCCAAGTAGAAAGGAACGTATTTGTCTAGTTTGGCAAATTTAGTACATGTGAATAAAGTGCTCTTTTTCAACTAATTAAAGAATCAATTGAATGTGCTGAAGAGGCAAGGCTTATTAAAACCCAACTCTGAGGCATGTTTGAAAAGCATCCAGGTTTTAGGTTTACAGCCAGTAGAGGATCACTAGGGGATGTGAGAGGTCTTCTAGGTATTTAATAGATAAAGCCAACTTCAGGATTTACACCATGCTGAGAATTTTATATTGCTATTTTTCTCTGCAGTTTCTTTGTTAAAAGTTTACAGGTTTCTGCAAATCTTCGATGAAGGCTTTCCATTGTCCAACTATCTTTTTCTCTCTTTCTCTTTGAATTTTACTCATTTCTTAGTTGTGTGCATGCACACATATGTTCTTGTGGAAGTCCGAGGGCAGCTTGGGGATCAGTTCTCCCCTTCTACTTTTTCTGTTTCACTGCAGGACACTCCAGGCTGCAGAGTTCCAGATGTGCTCCTCTTGTATCTGTCTTTCTCATGGATTCTAGTGTCCAATGTAGCTCATCAGGCTTGCCCAGCAAGCACGTTTACTCACCGAGCCATCTCTGCCCCTGTCTAGCTCTTCTTAACTGAGGTGTATTTAATGGGAGGTTGAACTCAAGGACCTAAGTATTTTTGAAATATTATTTTAATTTTTCTAGTAGAACTTTGTAGTTTTAGTTTGAGACTTTAGTAGTAAGCCAATTAAGTAATTTTGATAACTAGCCAAGTGATAGAGGTTAGATTGTATCTTCCTGTTACAAAGAAAAAAAGATGTGTTGGAGCCCAACTCACATTAGACACACGCAGATCTCGTTGGTTTATCTATCATCAAACAAAAAATAGAAATTGTAGCAGACTGAAGAAAGTTAAAGCACAAAATTCAATGTAATATGGGATTTGGAATCTTGGGACAGAGAATTGTGTTAGTGAGAAATTTGATTTAGGCCAATAATTTTTTTTGCCTAATTAAGGGTAATTTCTTGGCTTTGAAGTCTATGGACTTGTACGATGTTAGCATTAGTGGGACTAGACTAGAGAAGCATGTATAAGAACTTGCTAAAAAAACAACAACAAAAAGAACTTGCTGTTACTTTTGCAATGTTTGTAAATATAATCTCAACTACTTGAAATATAAAAATAAGATAGGTTACTTGTGCATGCCTGCAATCGTAGCATTGAGACACAGAAACAGAAAGTCATCAAGTCCAATGCCAATGTAAGCCATATAGTGAGCTTGAGGCTAGCCTGTGTGTACCAGGGAGGCAGAGGCAGGTAGATCTCTGAGTTTGAGGCCAGCCTGGTCTACAGAATGGTTTCCAGGACAGCCATGGCTATACAGAAAGACCCTGTAAATGCTGAAAAACAAATAAATGACTAAATTTGTTTGCATTCCATATATTTTTCTAAATATTAAACATAAAGCTTAAATGGCTCTAAATAAGAAGATACAGGAATGAAATGAAGATTGTTTGAGGAGAAATATTTTACCCACATTAACTATAGCATTCTTTTTGCTAATTAAAGTTCAGTTTTATACATTGCTCATTTGAGTTTCAAAATATTAAACACTGATATGTTAGGAATTTCACGTGTTAACTGATAATTACTCAGTTTATAGCACACTCCATTGTTATTTAACATCTGCATTCAAATGGACTGCCCTTTTTTTTTATGATAGCCATACTGTACATTTTACAAACCAGAGACTAGATTTGCAGTGGTATAAAATCATGTTGGCAGTTTTAAAGCACTGAAGATTTGGCACAGCAAATTTGTGTAGCATTGAAGTTTAGAACATTTCTGGCACACAGAAAATCAGCTTATATGGTATCTTTGGTTTAGTTTGTTCCTGTTTCAGTTCCAGGGCTTCAGTTCTTTATGTGAATTGTTATTTGCTTCATTCACAGGGGATAGTTTTCATTGAGATTGACAGAGGTGCTCATAATTCCCATTCCTCATGACTGACACAGTGGCTTTTGCCTCCCAAGTAGACTTGAAAAAGTTTCAAGCCTGTCATTTGAGAATCTTAACCTTGCCATTGCAGACAAATGTTCATTATCTCGGTTATCCGTGGTTTCCCATCATCAGTTAAAGCAGAAGCTGAAGTAAAGTTTGCATTCATAATGGAGACTGAACATCTTCCAGTTAAAGGAAACAATATTGCCTTAGTTATCTAAGTTTACAGATATTTTCTTTGAGAAAACTTATTTTTAATCAAGATAGTTTTATTTGGGAGCATATGTTGACATTAGGTATATTAATGTAAGAAGAATTTGCTGTTCCAAAAGTAGAACTTTGTAATATTCAAATAATCTTGTTTTATATTTTGAAACTAATAGATCCTATTTGATTTAGGTTTTGTTTCAAGCTTGCTCTCTGGATAATATAGAACAAGCTTTATTTTAAATGTGATTTACTGTTTTAATTGCTTATTGATGATAATAGCAGCCATCATGCCATCCCTAGTCTACGATTAATTTAAAATTTCCATGGAGGCCTGGGGAGATGTTTGAGGAGTGTGAGAACCTTAGTTGTTCTCGCTGTCCCCCATTTAACAAAAATAGACATGGTAACACAGTCCTCATGCGGGGAGTGCAAGAGTTCATTGACCACTAGGCCAGGGCAAATCATAGAGTTCTCGGTTCAATGAAAGAACTTGTCTCAAAATTATGTTGGAAAGTGATATAGAAAAACACTCAATGTTGAGTATACACATGCATGTGTACCCAACCGTACATATGTGTGCATACAACACACGCGCACGCACACACACACACACACACACACACACACACACACACACACACACACACACTACAGCAACACATAAATGAGAAAAATAATTCCCTGTGAGCAATAACTTCACATTTTAAGACAGTAGATAGTTCCATGGGAACAAGGGTGTCCCCTAACAGTATTTTTACTGTGTAAAAAGACTAAAACTATAATACAGATATTATTGAATTAGCTTCTATAATGATTAATTGAAGTTTAGTGATTTCTTTTGCAATTAGAGCAGAGAAAAAGGTGGTAAACATTTACGGGATGAGGGGTCGAAAAGGTGTTATATTTTTAGTTGTTTAAAGAATGACTCTTGATTATTTTAGCCTTTTAAAAGGCAAAAAGATGAAAATCCTTTTGATGTTTCCTACAGTGGGTATTTAAGACAGACTTTTCTTTCATAATTTTGTGTCCTACTCACAGTATGAAGAGTGTGACACAAATATACAACAACTTCCTGTTGTGTTTGGATTATCCGGGAATGTAGGGTCCTAGTACAGGGAGATTCAGTTTCTGTTGTCATGGAACCCAGGCCCTGGCATAAAAACCACATGCACTGAGATGTTACAGCCGTGGTAGAGTAGAGGCAGGGAAGGGAAACGAGCTTTGTCAGATCCTTAAGAAGGCGTGTATCTGTAGGAAGAAAAAAAAACCACTAAAATATCACACCTTCAAGTTCTTCTTAGACATCACTGTTTGATGGTTCAAAAATCTTTATTGTGATCAGATATGTTGCTGATTTTTAAAAGTTGCTACAGGAGTAATAAGCACTCAGGTATTTTACATTTTCTGCCCATAGAGACTCTTCAGATTTAACTCTTGCTTCTTCATGTTTAATTATGTATTTCTGAATGTTTTTTACTGCTAACTCATTAGTTCTCATTGAATTGTTTCAACCATCACTAATTTCAGCGCTTTCCAATTTTTGTAATATTTTGTGTAGGTTTCTTTTCATTTTATTTTTTTCCCCCCAACAGGATTTCTCTGTAGCTTTGGAGCCTGTCCTGGAACTAGCTCTTGTAGATCAGGCCGGCCTCAAACTCACAGAGATTCACCTGCCTCTACCTCCCGAGTGCTGAGATTACAGGTGTGCACCACCACTGCCAGCTCATTTTTTTTTTCATTAAGCCATGACTACATTCATATAGTTGGCAAGTACAATTGAATAGTACTTCTTTTTAAAAGTATGAATGAAGTGGAGCTTGGGAGATAACTCTGTGAGTAAAGTGCTGTCAGCAAAGGACACAAATTTCAGCTTCTGAACTCAAGTAGAAAAGGAAAAGTTTCAAACCAGCAACTTAGTATGTTTGTTTATATGTATAATCCCAGTCCTGGGAAATGGAGACAAGTGGGTCCCTGAGGCTTGCTGGCCAGCCAGTCCGTCTGTTCAATGAGTGGTAGGTAGACCAGTGAGAGATACTGTCTCAAAGGAAAAGGTGGACAGTACCTGAGATCAACACCAAGGTGTCCTCCAGCATCTGCGTGCTCACACACACACTCAGACACACATATACATGGACAAATGCACACATGGTGTGTATTTATTCATATGCAAATAAAAAATGACTACTAGTTTGCCTCATTTGTTAGCAACATGCAGAGAAGGAAATATAGCAATTGTATGTTGTCAAGTACAACTGAATCGAGAAGTTGGTTTATTTGATGAGAACCAGTGATGGTGATAACTGTATTTCTCCCTGTTTTAGCTCAGCTTCAAGGGTAATATCTAGAATCTGTAATAATTCAAAAGTACATTCAGATTTTAAAAATTCATTAATTTTCTGTTCTGGCTTTAAAGAACAAAACCAGATTGATTGATGAGAAAGTACACACAAGGAAGATATACTTGATACAACTCATTTTAATGAAAATATTCACATTATTTCATTTAAATCATAAGGTTTTTATCAGTCTGTGGAGGGCTATAGGTCTTGTTTTCTTTAGGACCAGACAAACAGTTAACATTTGATAGACAGCTAAGTGAAAAGCAAAGGTATTCTCATTTACAACTTACTTTTTCATTTACTTCAGACCTATTGAGTAAAACTAATGAAGCTGTCACCCATAGTTGACCTAGACCAGAGATACCACGTGACTCCTACTCTGCTTAAACATTGGACTACAGGTGTATTTACAGAGCCGCGCACCTTTCCCCCTCAGAAGTACCTAGGGCAGGCCCTTGCTTACTGTTAAACAGTATCTACATCCCCAGTCCTTGTTCATTTGTTTTTAAGTCAGTTTCACTAATTAGCCCAGGCTGAACTTGACCTTATGCAGCCCAGACTGGCCTAGAACCTTCTGAGTTGTGGGTTACAGTTGCAAACCACTCCATTTATAGATGAAGTAGGTCTCATTGTGTCTTCCCGGCTGACCTGGAACTCCCTCACAGACCTCCACTCGTGGAGATCTTCCTACCTCTGCCTCCTGAGTACTGGCATTAAAAGCCTGCCCTGCCATTAAAAGTAAATTCTTTAAACAGACTAGAATACTGAGCTATTTTCTTAATATTTCAGACTAGAATAATATTCTCTTTTCATAGTAGGCAGCCAAGTTGTCCTAATTATTTGTTGTAAGTACAGAAAGATTTTTCTTCTTGTTCTGCAGCTGACTACAGATGTATTTGAGAATCCATCTAGAAATGCCATAGTAAGTGTATTAATTGTGCTGTCTTTGGCAGTATTTGACTTCAGTGGCATAAGCTGCCTTTTGGGAATCAGGATGCTTTTCTCAACAAAATGTTAGACAGGGAACGGAGCTTTGACTGTGCACATGAATACCACGTCTCTTTGCATTGAGTATGATCATTGAATGTTGAATAGAGTTGGGATTTGCTTCATTGTTTTCAGGGTTAGAATCATGGGATGTTTTATTTTTCTCAAGAATGAAAGAATGTGATATTTACCCAATGCACATGTTTTGACAAAAGGTCAGTTTCATTTCCTCAGGTCAGATGTGAGACCTGATCTGAAATTCACAATTAATTTCACAATGCTTTTGTGTTATTAAATAAATTAGAAAATTAAATTTAATAGATAAATTATGTTGTAAGCATCATGAGTGCTGAAATCAGGTAAATCTCATCTGTTTTATCTAAACAACTTTAAGTGTGTTTTTTTCCCCTCCCAGGACATTTATTCAGACCAGCTGGGGATCAGCCGTTTAACCTGTCCACAGTGTCGAGTGCCTTCCCAATGGTCAGCCACCCAGTCTTTGGTCTACATTCAGCCAGCTCAGGGCATTCAGAATTTGGTGGTTTGGGGACACTTGGTACACCCACAGCCTTAGCCGCACATCCCCAACTAACATCTTTTCCAGGTAAACATCTGCTGTCGTGTCAAAGGAAAGGAGCAAGGCCTGCAAATGCTCAGACAGGCATTTGTTATTAAACTGAACAGCAAAGCATAGTGTGTTAGATTCATGGGCAAGAGTTGGCTCAGTTTTATTCTATATAGCAAAATACAGTCACTATGTGTGTTGGGATGCCGCAGTTAATTTGGTATTTAGGTGTTTGCCTACATAACAAACACAGAATATTTAAGTCAAGTGTTTCTGGTGTATTTTACCAAAGTATTGTATGTATAAAAATGTGAGTGTACAGTTCTAATTCTTTACAGCTTTGGTTTTTTTGGGGGGAAGGGGTGTGTGTGTGTGTGTGTGTGTGTGTGTGTGTGTGTGTGTACATGTGGGAATATATGTGTGGAATTCCAGAGGTTGAAGTCAGGGGTCCTCCTCAATCACTCTACTCCTTAATTTTTGAGACCGGGCTGTTTCACTACACTTGGAGCTCTCGGATTTGCTAGAATGGCAAACCAGCCAGCTCCAGGTTTCTGTTTCCAGATGTGTGCTTGGCTTTTTACACTTGCTACATAGGATTGCTGTCTGTTCTTCATGCTCTTGTGGCAAGTGCTTTACCGACAATATTTAAATCAAGTATTTAACCTGACTTGAAATGTGTGCTGTGACAGAGCACTTGTCTTCCATATATGAGACCCTGGGTGAGACACCCAGCACTGGGAAAAATTATCCTAGAACCTGAAGGTAGAGTCTCGCTTTTCTGACAACTATTTTACCTTTTTATTTTTCTCTACTTTGTTGGGAAGTTGAGGCAGACTCTTAAATATCTATACTTTTTCCTTTTTGAAAACTTTCCAAAGCATGTTTGGAATACATGTTTCCCCAGCAGTTAGGCAGTTGTCTTATGTGCCTGGTAAGGGCCAATGTAACATGGAATTCTGTTGACTGTGGTCACACAGTAGCTGAATTCGCGTAAATGTTATTGAAAGTCCAAACTTCACATTAATCACTACATAGCATGGTTTAGTTTTAGTAAGGAAGCTTGGTTTAACAGCAGAGCTGAGTTCTAGCTGGAAATCGATCTGAATATAAATCTCCCCTTGGACAAATCCCTGTCCTTCTCATCTCTGGATTTTCAAACCTGTAAACTGAAAACTGTAACATTCCTGCTTTCTAGGGCTGTTTGAAGATTCCAGTAGACAAGCATGTCTAGTTTGCTGTCCAAAGGAATGTGGAGTTAGTCCAGAAGAGCTATTGCCATTTTTTTCCTGTCTGCTTTAATGACAGACAAAGTATCTATTGGTTCTTTAAAAACAACCAAGTATCTTTTGAAACCCAGAGAACAGAAAAGATTTCGGGTATCTCTCAAGTACTATTTGTTGACTCATGTTCTTTCTTTAATTTGATTGTCTTGGAGAGGGGACGGTGGGAAAACTTTGTGAACAGTCAGTGTTGACCAAGTTTGAATATTTGTTTTACTATATTAACAGGGACTTTAGACATGTGTGTATTTCTAAATCTTTTTTTTTTTTAAAGTATGTTTTAGGCATGCATCACCACGTAGCCCTAGCTTGCCTGAAACTTTTCTGTGTAGATCAGGCTTCCCTTAAGCATGCTGAGATCTACCTACCTCTGCCTTTTGAGCAATATCCTGCCTGCTTCGTTCTGCTTTTAACATGGTTGTTTAGTACCAGACATCAATAGCTGTCTCCTGAAATAAAAATTTTCCGATTCAAAATCTAAATAGTTAATGGCAATGTAAGTAGTTACTGATTTATATCTTCAGTACATTTTTTTCTGTGGTAATTTATTTTAGATGGTCAATGAATATTAAAAAATAACTCATTTGTTTTGCTGGGCGTTCATGGCACACTCCTTTAATCCCAGCACTTGGGAGGCAGAGGCAGGGGGATCTCTGTGAGTTCGAGGCCAGCCTTGTCTACAATAGCTAATTTCAGGACAGGTTCCAAAGCTATAGAGAAACCCTGTCTCGACACCCCCCCCCAAAAAAGCATGAAAAACAAACAGTCAAACAAAACTTATTTGTACTTTAATAATGATGTTATCTTTAGTATATAAAACTAGCCCAAGACCAATGAGACAGTTCGGTGGTAAAAGGTGCTTGCTGCCAAGCCTGAGGACCTGAGTTTAATATATGGGATCCACATGATGCAAGGAGGAAACCTATTCCCTCTAGTTCCCCTCTGACCTCTACTGTGACATTCCTACACATACATGTATATAAACATGCAAACACACACAACAAATAAATAAAAAATATTAAAGAACCTAAACAAGCAGTGTGATTCCTGAACCCTCAAAAGGCATTCCCCCATTTCACCAGCGTTGTTCTCTGCATGAGACTGCTTATGCCGGGACACACCAGGGATAATCGGTGGCTTCCTAGAGACAGATATGTGTAGGGCAGAAGCACTAACGATAAAACGTGCATATGCGTATGTATTTCTTAGCCAAATGGATAGAGATTACAGCTGATGATAGAGAAACCACTTTTGTTTAAGTTACACTTTGGTGCAATAAGTTAAATATATAAATTCTCTATAGCTCAGAAGGGTGACTAAATGGCCACGTTAGGAAAGATGTTTCCCATAGACACAAAGAAATCACAAGGAGAAGTTAGCAGTGTTAAGTAAAGTATAATTTTTTAGAGATTATTTACATGTACCACTTTTTATTTCAAACAGCAAGTGTAAGCTTATGGATATTAATCAAAATTTCATTTTATATTAAAGTAGTGTTTTTGAAATTCATTTAAAAATATTTAAAATTCTTTGTGTTTACATTTTAAATGCTGTAATTCTGTGACGTTTTGGGATTTTTTTATATATGAGTGTGATTTTTAAATTTTACATCACAGCCAGGCATGCACACATGCGACTATAATTATAGATCTTGAAAGGCAGGAAGATCACAAGTTTTATGCCAGCCTGAGCTAAACAGTAAATCGTGGTGCCAAAAAACAAATAACAAGAAACCTACAGAGAATTATACTGCAGGATCACGTCGCGATTCAGTGTATACTCTAAAATGTTAGCATCACACCTGGAAATAACCGTTGTGGCCACTGTAGTGTCGCCTAGACTTTCATCCTGTGCCTTCTACTTATGTTATTTTTGTTTTCTATCTTCCGTTTGATAAGTGAGTTAGCTAGTAACTAAATTTGTATAGTTTCCTCAATTTGAAAGCTACATAAACTTTCCATTAGAAAATAATTTCTTGTTAAATAATATCAGAGATTTATCTTCAGAAAAGGCCATTTTCTTTATTGTATCTAATTGATCTTGTATGTTTGTCTCTGGGATGCATATATTTTTCCTATTATTTTTCTCTAATACCTACTGTATCCTTGATTGCTATTAACATTTTGAGGTATGTTTTAATGTTGTTTGATTATATCTATCACATTTAAAAACCTTCTACTTGGACTACTTTATTGACTTCTTAGTTATTTACGAATCTTTATATCCAACTTTTAGACTTTGGTCTGAAGTTAAATGAAACAATTATTGCTGTGAAATTGCATTCTGTTTTTGTCAACTAAGTGGAAACTAAGTTACAAACCTGCCAGTAGGAATGGGCCCCTGCCAATAAGATCGCCCTCTCCTCAAAAATATATTCCTTCTTTTATCCATCTAAATGTGGTTTAGACAGTGGTTGAGTACCTGATTGATTAACTGGAATTTATCTGGTTCAGCGTACCAGGATGCAGGGTACCATTTGCTAGCTACTCCATTTTCCAGTTTCAGCAATGGCCTTTGCAGTATTTTACCTGTGCCATTCATCACACACGCACACACACACACACACACACACACACTGTGTTCATTTCAATCAAAGAAATAATGCCATTGTTTAGGAGACTGTGAAGTTTAGTGGCTTATCCAGTTGGAGATTGTTTCTAGGATGTGACGGGGGCAATCGAAGACCGTTTTTAGGATAATTTCCAAAGCTCTTTTTAATCTTTACTCATCTTGAATAAAACATATTTCATAAAAATTGGTTTTCCCCCCAAGAGATTTAATGAAGAACTTCTGTTTGAATATCTGAATCGCATTCCATGATTTTCTCAAATTAGTTGTTTGATATGAATTTTAAAAATGACTGTCATCTATAATTTATGAACAGTGTAAAGGAAAACTCATTTCCTTATAAATTTTAAAGGTAAAAGTTTTATAAGCCTTTGTTTGTTTGTTTTTGAGAAAATGTTTCTTTGTGTAGCCTTGGCTGTCCTGGAACTCACTTTGTAGATCAGGCTGGCCTCAAACTCAGAGATCCATCTGCTTCTGCCTCCTGAGTGCTGGGGTTAAAGATATGCACCACCACTACTTTGCTTATGCATAACATTTTTTAATGAAAAATTGTTTTGTAAATTTTGTTTGAGAACTGATTATTTGTTATTATAAAACCAAAAAACGCTAATAAATTTTCTTTTGGGGGGGGCTTGTCTACAGATTTACTTAATCCATGAATGCATTTGAGATTTTCATCTGACCCACCAGATTTGTCCAAGCCAGATTTATATTGTATATAATTGGTGAAAAATCTTAAGAGACTGCAGGCGTGAGCTTCAAATTTAAAGTCTTGAAATAGATTAATATTGACTTCATTCTTTTTCTTTTTGGCTTAGTAATTAGATGGTATAGATTATCAAGCCAAAAGGTTCTTTTTAAATTGTAAGTTTTAGCAGTTTTTAAATTATGAACAATGTATTCTTTTTTAGCTTGAATCTAGAAAACTGTTAATGGAATATTCTTGAATAATGACCTAATAATAAGAGAGGATTATATAAGTTCAAATTACCTGTTTACAGTGAAAAAAATGATCAAAACTATGTGCCTTGAGTAGTTCTATCCCAGGAACGTTGTTTCTCAGTAAAATGTAGAAAATGGTCCATGCATGGTTTTGAAAGTTAATTCAGTTTCCTTTTGTTTTTGAGGTGCAGAATGGTGGCGAGCCACAGACATTCACACTCGTGCAGGAGCGCCCTTCTTTCCACCGCTACTGGGAATTCCACCATTGTTTGCTCCTCCAGCCCAGAATCACGACTCTTCATTCCATTTGAGGACTTCTGGAAAGAGTAATCGAAATGGTCCTGAGAAAGGTACTCATTTCAGCACGAGTAAGGGACCAGAAACCTCTGCCTGGTGCCTCTTTGCTGCAGAGTTTGCTTCTAAAAACATTTTTACAGCCGTGTGCTAGATGTTCCTAATTCATCATCCCTTAGAATTAGGTTTTCAGCCGGGCGGTGGTGGCACACGCCTTTAATCCCAGCACTCGGGAGGCAGAGGCAGGCGGATCTCTGGGAGTTCCAGGCCAGCCTGGTCTACAAGAGCTAGTTCCAGGACGGGCACCAAAGCTACAGAGAAACCCTGTTTCGAAAAACCAAAAAAAAAAAAAAAACAAAAAAACAAGAATTAGGTTTTCAGAGTACACATCTCCTGAGTTTCAGCCAAGGTTAATAGTTGTGCTAGGAAGTATTGCTTATACACGATGTGATTTAGCCAGGATCTAAACCCAACTCTACTCCTTCCCTTTGTATGTCCTTATCTCCTTACACTGAACTCGATAGAATGCCGCTTTTTCTTAACTCAGATATAGTCCAAGCTAGTACCCTACGTCTGTGTTACTCTTTTAAATGCGTTTATATAGTTTCTAAGTGTTATTATGATAGTGTTTAAAAGTTACAATGTTTTAGGTAGTCCACTGCTTTTCTTTTTTAAATGTGCGTTGGTGTTTTACCTGCATGTGTGTCTGTATGAGAGTGTTTAGTATTCAGGGACTGGAGTTACAGTTGTGAGCTGCTGTGTGGGTCTTGGAATGTAACCCAGCTCCTCTGGAAGTGCTGCCTGTGTTTTTAAACGTTGAGACATCTCTCTAGCCCTGCCCATTGCTCTTTTGAGTGTTTCTGAAAGAACAATACTTATATGTAACTTATTTTCTAAACATGTTTGTTTGAGTGATAGTCACACAGTTTAATGCTAGTAAATAATTCAGTTGAATTTAATATGCTATAATGTTGCATGATAGTCACCCACTATGATACTCTAAAATTTTTAATCTTCAATAATGCTATGCCCTTTAAGTAATCACTCCTCTCTGACCCATTACAACTGTTGTTTTACCTTGTCTCTGTAGTATGTATTATGAATCTTTTATGTAGAGTCACGTGTCTTTTAGCACCTTTCTTTTTTATGTGCCGTGTTTGTGGTCTTCATCTACATTACACATGCACAAGCTCTTCATTCCTTGTTCTGGTCAAATAGTATTCCATTATATAAATATGCTTCTTTCCAAGGTATAAATGGGTCAGTTAATGGCAACAGTGCATCATCCTCTGTCCTTGGTGTCAGTACGTCTGTACTATCCACTCCCGCTTCAAGTTCCATGGGACAGAATCAAAGCACAAGCTCAGGTGGAGGAAACCTTAAATGTCATCAGGAACAAAGCAAAAGTCAGCCTTTGGATGCCAGAGCTGACAAAATCAAAGATAAGGTAAGCTGTTTCTTTAAGAATAAGTACATCATAAATCAATATATAAAGGAAATATTTTAAAAGTCATGTCACCAAAACGTGTGGATTAATTTATTTCCAACTCCTTTTTTGCAGATCTTTATAGCATAATGCTGTTATTAGTTTAGATATCTTGGACAGTTAAAACTCACAGTACCTGTACAAATAATATACTTGGTAGTGACAATTATGAGTTGAGCTTTTGTTTCTTTTAGTTCTTCAGTGGTGGGAATTGAACCCAGGGATTTCCACAAACTAAGCCTGCACTGTACCACTGATGGAAACATACATATTAGATGCTAGCTCCATTCTAATTGCTTTACATTTCGATTTCAAATTACCCTTTGCCCCGTGTTTGGTGGTTGTTAGTACAAATTGGAAAATAACATCAAAATAATTGCCTAGTAAGTGGCTGAGTCAGAATTTGAAACCAAAAATGTTAACTCCAGAGTCTAGTTTAACTGAGAAATGTATTATTATGGGGATAATTTAGATAATCACAATAGTCTAATTACTTCTGCGCACCCATTTTGCAATCAAACAGTTGACCACATTGAGCCAGTTCCATCTCTGTGTGTAAGTTATCAATTTATTGTCTCTGAAGACTAAATACATTCTTTGTTTTTTTTGTCTTTTGGCGTGAGATAGGCTTTCATAAGATAGGATCCTAGGCTAGGCGTGGTGGCCCACACCTTGAATCCTAGCCAAGGTGGACTGAGTTCTAGGCCAGCCTGATCTCCATAGCAGATTTTCAGGCTGTTAGAAGAGAGACCCTGCCAAAACTAGAGCTATAAAACCCAAGAGACTGTAGACAGTGTTCTATAAGAGTAGGAATTTTTTGCTGCTGGTTTAGTATTTCTTTCTCTTTATCTGTTTCTGTCTCATTGAATTCTGTGTGTGTGTAGGTGTTTCCCCCTCCATTCATGTTTATGCACCACGTGTATGCTGTGCCTATGGAGGCCAGAAGAGGGAGTAGGATCCTCCAGGGCTGGAGTTACAGACAGTTGTGAGTTGCCTTGTAGGTACTGGGAATTAGGTTCTGTTCCTCAGGTTCAAGTCCTCTGCTCTTGATTACGGAGCCAAATTTAGTGTTTCCTCTGGTTCAAGTCCCCGTTGCTCTTGACTATGGGGGTTTTAGTGTTTGTTTTAGTCTATGCAGTCAGGGTGATACTTCCCTGTCAGCTGATGGCTGCTTGGCTGGTACTAGTCCAGATATAAGCAGTGGTATACAGGACTCAAATGCTGCACATTCTCTAGTCAACTGCATTGGCATCACAACGGTTTTATTGTTTTTCTTCAGCTGGCACAGCCAGTACCTGCTGCTCTCCAGTCCTTGCCCACTTCTCAGGCAGTGTACTTCTAGGACCTTCACATTTTGCCTGGTCTACCTCTTGCCCCACTACCAAAGTACCAAATGTAGTTTTTCACTAAATTTTTTATCATTCTATTTATCAATAAAGACATGGGAGTCAGAGGCTGGAAGATGGAAATCTAGCTCATAGAAGTTTAAAAGCAACTAACTCACCTTTTCTCATTGCCAGAGTCTCAGAAAGAGAGTGTCTTTGGGTACAAACCAAAAAGGACCACACTACACTCAAAGTCTCTCTCTCCTGCTCCCTGTCCATCTCTCTGTTTTCTGGACTCCCTCTGATTCCCTATGAGCTTTTTATCAACTAGTTGCTGGCTCTACCTCCTGACCATGGTTGTACAAGTGCAAGCTCGGAGTTCACAGTGTGATCATATATCTTAGCAAGTTGCTGAAATATTAATGGGTACCTTGCTAGATAATTTTCCTGGTACCCCAACTGGCAGTGTTCCCCGTGTGCTAGGACCTTGGACTGTATGGTACCTTATTCCACAGTTCTGCCATACAGTGGGCAAGAGTCACTTCTCTTCAATAAAATCTCTAGCTTAGCCTTAGGTGAATGGGAATCATAAGAAAGAAGCCCTCTTCCTTCATCCTCCAGAAAGAATGGCTATATCTGTGATTTCTTTATTATTTAGAGAGGGCTGTTCATTATTTTTAGCAGGTATCTTCTACTAGCTAATAGTTCTTAAAGTGTGGTTTTGTTTTGAGACAAGGTCCACCTTTTAGGCCAGGCTGGTGTGAAACATAAGCTCCTCCTGCCTCATTGCCTTCAGGTTGAAGTTGCTGGTGTATATCAGCAATCCTAGCTACTTGATAATTCTCTGTTACCCTTTCTTGTTCAGAGTGCGAATATAGGCTCTGCCTTCTGACTAGATCTTTTAAGAACTGGTTCTAGATGTAGGGGTATGCACTATATGGCAAATTCACTCCAGATTCTAGTCTTTTCAAACTTTTGGCTTCTCTTTTTCATGTGATAAATAGAAACCCTGGCAACCCAACTTCATAAAATGTGACCATCATTAAGTCCAGGTTTCCTTTATCCAAGACACCTTCAGATGCATTTTATCTATTTTTTCTTACTCTCTGTTTTTCTCAGCAGAAAATAGATATTTCCCCAAATATAGTACACCCATAGAAGAGACAGGTTGGGGGAAGTTACCTGGTGCCTCTAAGAAGCTTATTGAATGTCTCAACAGTCCAGTACAAGGCCCCCACACATTTTCTTTCTGCTTCAAACACCACTGAGCATGAGTGATGAAAGATCCTTAGCTCTTTCCTCCCAGCGATCAGTGTTAGGTCTGCTTTCTCTTTTCTGCTCTCCAGCTGCTCTCTGGTCTCCCTTAGGATGTGTTTCCAAGGGAGTCCCATCAGTGTAAGCTTCTGCTAGCTCCCCTGTGTGTGACACACCACCTGCTCTTTATGAAGCTACCCTCATGCGTTGTCATCGGATATGTGTCTGTATTGTATTTCTAAAAACCATGTGTCTGTTCTTTCAAACTTTGTCATCCTACCTCATGGAAGTAGTGATAAATATCTAGTGAAATGTACAACCAAAAGTGTTCGACAGGTTCAACGCAGTGCACATAAAGGTGTGAACGTCAAACAGCCCTCCATATGTTTTTATTGAGGAACCTCCACTGATATTCTCAAACAGAATTAGCACTCCTCACTACGTCCTCTCCCCAGGAGCCACATTAAAACTTAGCTATAGACATTCCTCTTTTGTCAACTGTACGGGCAGATACAGTACCGCATTTGTGCATGCCAACACTCAATACAAGTAATAGTCTACAGACCCTGGATCTTAAGCAGAATTTTAATCTTAAATTAGAATTTAATCATAATGTAAAATTATAATGTCATATCATCTTAAACATTTTGAGTCATACATATGCCAACATGTGTTATGGTTATAGATTGCTTAAATAAAATGAACATACAATCCTGTATTTTTACTCTTTATTTTTCAAGGCTAAAAGCTTTGTAAAAATTGCCTCATTAGTGCTTTCCTGAATAGTTTGAAATAAATTTTTCCAGATAATTTATATGTCTTTCCTCAGAGGTGGAGTAGTGGTCTCAGGCCTCCTCATTAGAATCACTGATAAGTACATCTCCTTATGTATCGCTTAGATAATAGTTCAGACTAGAGTATATATATAGACATATAGCCTGTTTGGAAAGTAAAACTACTGAAGGTTGAAAGTATTCTGCTCTTGTAATTTTATATACATATTACATGTAGCCAATGCCATCTTTAAAAATAAATTATTTATTTGCTTTTTTATTTATGGTTTGAAGAAAATTTTAAGGAATATGAAATGAGAGTTTCCCTGGACAAAGTATGCAGTGAACCCTTAAGTTTAAAGTATTAATAGAGAGTTATAATATGATCCAGTCATTCCATTTGTCAGTATGTACTCGAAAGATTTGAATGTGGAGTCTCAATATATTAACTCTTGTTTACTCATTCTTTCTAGCTAGAGAAGTGGTACGATTCTTCTAAGAGAGATTTGTCTGCATGCACATGTCTGCTAGTTCCCATTTCATAGCACACATGTGGATGTCAGAACATAACTTGAAGAGTCATTTCCTGCTTTCCTCAATGTGTGTTGTCAGGCTCAGGTTAGCCCCTGACCATCTCACTAGCCCAGGAATTGGTGTTTAATGTGTTTAGTATTTCTGTGTCTCAAGATAAAAGTGTTCTGAAGATGTATTCTGATAACTATGTGTCACTGTGAATGTGTGTAATCGTACTGACCTGTGTACTTAAAAATGCTTAACTAGAGAGGAATATAAGACTCTTTGCCATGGTTCGCTTTCTTTCCAAATTTGTCAATTTCATCATTATTAAAAGGTACTATAATTTCTGCTGAGTCTATTCCTGCTAATTGACAAAGTCTCAATTTTTCTTTTTGAATTATCTCAGAGAACCTTTTCTTATAAGTTTTTAATATGGTAAAAAGATCCATTCTAAGATAATATCTTCCTTTTGCATTAAAATTCCTATAAGGGAATATTTGGAGGGTAATATGACCAGAATGCAGGTAAGATTCCGATCCACATGATCCACACGTGCCTTCTCTAATTTCTCTTCAATCAAAGCCAATTCTCCGCTTCAGCTGTTAATTCCCTGGGACTATTTAAGTTCTTGTCACCATCTCGTGTTTAGTTTAAATTAATCAGGTCTTCATGTTTTATCTCAATATTGCACAGTATATGTGAAATGTCTCCCAGCAATCTTTGCAAATCCTCAAGAGTCTGTCGTCAGTCTTTCCTAATTTGCCCCTTTTGGGATCTAATTTTTTAGTACAGGCCTTTTTTTTTAGTTTTTTTTTTTTTTTTTTTTTTTTGGTTTTTTGAGACAGGGTTTCTCTGTGGTTTTGGAGCCTGTCCTGGAACTCTTGTAGACCAGGCTGGTCTTGAACTCACAGAGATCCGCCTGCCTCTGCCTCCCAAGTGCTGGGATTAAAGGTGTGCGCCACCACCGCCCTGAATCTAATTTTTTGTAAACCTATTTTATAACCTAAATAATTAGTAGAGGCTCCTCTTTGTAATTTTTCAGGCAACTTTTCTTCACTTCTTTCAACATTCTGAATTTTTTTCTCCCCCTGTCACTGTTCTTATTACTCAAAGCGTATGATCTCTTAAAATATGCATTAGCTTCTTCAATTGCTCTTGGAAGGAGTTTCCTCCGTGATTGCAGGAAATGACTGAACTTGATTTGACAAAGGGGCTTGCAAGGAGACCCTCGTGGAGTTCCCCAATGGCAAAGAATTACCTTGAATATTCCTGGTTGACCTACATTCATTAGTCTAATGCCTGTCTTTGCCCACCTTCTGCATAATCCTGAAGGGAGGGGTGTTCTGAATGGATTATTCTTAGAAAAAAAAACATTGTTTCTAGGAATACACTGTTTAAAATCCCTTTTAAGTTGAGCTTGGTTGCCACCATTGAATTTTCTTCAAACCTCTGGAAATCACCTCTCCTATCTAAGTATCATCGTGAGATTCAATATTTATTGTATGTTGGATCCATTCCTCCAGTGGAACTGACCTCACCTTTAAGGGCCACATTATCCTCTTCTCTGAATCAGGTACTCCATTGTAATTGTGGACCAGGCTCTAAAATCCCTTTGATCAATTCTGTCCAGTCTGTTCCAGCCTATTCTATTCTATTAAACTGACAATGAGTTTTATAGTTTATCTCATATTCATACATTCCTATAATGGGCTTATATACAATCTACCTTCTTCATTCCTTCTTCCTCCACTTTCTCCTACATTCCCCTTCCTCCCAACTTCTTGTTCTTGCTGATGTGTACTCTACTTTGTATGTGCTCTTTCGTCCCTCTCCCTCTCATTACCCGCTGAGTAGATTTATTGTTGCCTGTATGTACATGGGTGTAGAACCATCTGTTGGAGAATGAGTAACTCCTCACTGCCTGTATTTGTAAGATAAGCAATTTTCTCTCTCCCAATGGCCATCAATTGCCAGTTTCTTCTCAGGTATGGGTTGGTCTTTAGAGGCCCCTTCCCATCATCTCTGGGATTTTGGTTGGTTGTTCCTCTTCAGGTCTTCTGTTCTCACAACCTCTTTGAATTGTGTGTGCCACTACACCTTCATGTTTTGAAAAGTATCCTTCACCACAGGCTTCCAAGCATTCTGGCTGTTTCTTAAACATAAGACTGCTTGTAAAATATGAACTATTGTCCCTTTCTGTCAGCTTTTAATGTTATTCAGTATTTTTCCAAAAAGTCTTAAATATTCTAAAATTGTTTTTTTTTCTCTTGTATGATTGAGTGATTAATTTATAATTTTGTTAAAAGCAAGGTATCACTCTGTATCCCCGGCTGGCCAGGATTCACTATGTAGACCAGGGCAGTCTGAAACTGATAGAGATACGCCTGCCTCTACCTCCCGGCTTGGGTTTATGTAAAATATTCTTGTAAAGGATTACATTTTTTTCTTTTCTTTTCTCTCTCCCCCCCCCCTTTTTTGGAGGGGGGGGGCTTGTTTGTTATTTTACCAGACAGGGTTTCTCTGTATATCTTTGGCTATCCTGAAACTAGCTTTATAGACCAGGCTAGCCTCAAACTCATAGATCTACCTGCCTCTGTCTTCCATATGTTGTGATTAAAGTCATGCTCCCCCACGTCCTGCCAGGATTACTTTTTTTGACACAGCTCCATAAATCTCTTGCTGTCTACTGTGCCTTCCATGTGTCATTCAATATTGGATATAACTGCTTTTTGTATTTACAATATGTTCCCTCCTCTCTCCACCATTACTCAATCTGGAGTTTCCTGGGCAACAATTCACTGTGGCACACGGTTCTCCTAGGTCCCTCAAAGGCAGTTTGGAGCATCTTAGGGAAATGTTTAAACAATAAAAACTGTATAGATAAAGACACTCTAAATCTGTGTAATTATTTTTGAATTTTTGACTCAATTTTTAATTTTGCACTATTTGAAGCATTGTGATGTAGATGAATCTACATATGTGCAATATTTGTATTTTAACTGTTTTACACGGAACTGTCATCTTATGCTCTATGCAAAGGAATACAATTTACACATCAAGCAACGTAATAGAATTATTTGTAATCATTTTAAATAGAAGAATATAGGAATTTTTAATATTACAAAAGCTGTCCCCCATCACATAATAATATTTTAGATCGTTTTTTTTCTAAACGGTTTAACGGGAAATGCATTAAGTGATAACCATGTCAGATCTTAGAATTTCTATTGATGACTTCCTGCTACATGAATTAGTTAATAATAACACTTATGATAAATTGTTTCTCTTTCCTAAAATGGTGTTTTGAAGTTGAAGATATCACTTGAAAATTAAAAGAGTGTGACTTTACTGAATCCTGGATTCTTTCAAAGGATAGTTTACCAAATAATGCCTCTGTCTCCAGAAACCTAGGAAGAAAGCTATGGAAAGTTCTAGCAACAGTGATAGTGATTCGGGCACATCGTCAGACACCTCAAGTGAAGGCATTAGTAGTAGCGACTCAGACGATCTGGAAGAGGAAGAAGAAGAAGGTCAGAGTATCGAGGAGAGTGAAGAGGAGGACTCGGACTCCGAGACTGAAGCACAACACCACAGCGACACCCAGGTACCGTTTCCGTGAGCCTGGATCTGTTTCAGGGAGCCCTGTGCTGTGTCTCTAAGGGATCAACAGTGCCTTGTAAAATACTCTCTTTCTCCAAGTTATCCCACTTGCTGCTTTTAATGGATGCCAAGATAACTGCCTTTCACATTGTGTTTCCAGGTGCTATTACATGGTATTTCAGACCCAAAAGCAGATGGACAGAAAGTAACTGAAAAAGCCCAGGAAAAAAGAATACACCAGCCATTACCTCTTGTGTCTGAATCCCAGACTCACTCATCATTCCAATCCCAGCAGAAGCAGCCTCAGGTTTTGTCACAGCAGCTTCCATTTATTTTCCAAAGCTCTCAGGCAAAGGAGGAATCTGTGAACAAACACACCAGTGTAATACAGTCTACGGGATTGGTGGCCAATGTGAAACCTTTGTCTTTGGTAAATCAAACCAAAAAGGAACCTTACAGGAAACTCATAGTTCCTTCTCCTGATGTACTTAAAGCAGGGACTAAAAATACCTCTGAAGAATCTAGTTCTTTGACCAGTGAGTTGCGATCCAAACGGGTAAGTTAAATATTATGTACACAGGAATCTTACTGCTAAGGTTTTGTTACAAATGGGGCTAAGAAATAGCTTAATTTGTACCACCTTCTCAAATATAGAGCATAGCACTGGGTTTGATTCTAAACTCCAGGAGAGGAAAAAAAAATTTTATTCTGTGTAGCCCAGAGTTAGAGTAAGATCTGGTACAGTTCCCAGCATCCCCCAAAAATGTGTTTTCTGATTTTATAATCATAGACTCCCCAGTTTCATATTTTCTGACAAAACTATTGTGTATACCATCCCCTTCCATCCCTCCTCTACTGCTTTGGCAGTAAGAGTATATTATAATTGAATAAGATAAGTTTTATAATTACTTTTTCAAAATAATGATTTATTTTAATATTATTTACCTGTTGATGAAATTAACTTTTATGTAATTTACCTTTACTCTTTAGAATTTAAGTGTAGAAGTCTTTTATGAAAAAAATCTGTTTTGAGCACAGTAGCAGCATATGCCTATATTTTTGTCTGCTCTAAAGCCCAAAACAACCATTGTTTTGTTGGTTTTTCATTTTTAATTTTATATGTCTTTAAAGTTTGTGTGCATTCTAATGAAAAGTTTTAATGTTCTTACTGTCTAGAGATCATTCTATGAGTAAGTTATTGAGATGATAAGAATTGTAAGTATTTTATGTGAACAGACATTTCTTTAATGTATATGCGTGTGTGTGTGTGTGTGTGTGTGTGTGTGTGTGTGTGTGTGTGTGTGTGTATGTGTGTGCGTGCGCGCGCCTGGTGCTTACAGTAGCACCCGGTCATCTGGAACGCTGCATGTGGATGCTGGGAACCAAACCTGGGTTTTCTGGAAGAGGACCACTGAGCCATCTCTTAACTATGTCTCCAGGCCTGTGAATATACATTTGTATTAGACTCAATTCTAAATGATATTATCTATATGCCTTATTTAATATTATAGACTATTTAATGAGTACTTCTCTTTAAATAATTTTCTGTAGAGTACTCTGGCATATTGAATTTTGTCTTTAAGACAATCTCTTTTGCTCTACACTACCTGCTATTAATCCACTGGTCTTGTCCTTAGCTTAGGAATTTCTAATTTATGTTATCATTGATTCCTTCAGTGT
Organism: Microtus pennsylvanicus; assembly: GCF_037038515.1. NCBI lineage: Eukaryota > Metazoa > Chordata > Mammalia > Rodentia > Cricetidae > Microtus > Microtus pennsylvanicus. Next base: position 21,033,804 of record NC_134587.1, read on the forward strand.
TTACACCGTGAACTTATAATTTAAGTTAGTAGGTATGATTGATATATATATATATATATATTCCAGGAGTAGAATTTCATAGATCTATGTCAGTCACATCAAATCTGGAGTATATTCTTGCATTTGCAGAAAATGAGATAAGTGAAAATACATTGAGATCCCCACCTACTGGCGCATGGGTAGTTGATGCTGTAAAACAGCAATAGATTTTCCACTTGTAAACACTATATTTAGACACTTTCCCTAACATCAAAATAGATAGTTTGTGTAGACTTAGGATTACCTGTCCTGCCATGAAATAAAAATGCAATAAAATGCAAGTGTGAGTATAAATGTATGGTATGAAATTCTTAGAGTTAAAGGCAGGATTAGTTGCTGATAATTAATACCAATATGCAGTGAAAACTTTTACTTTAATGGAACCATTCGCTCCATTATTAGAAGAAAACATATATTACTTAGTAGAAGGTTTATTATATGATTACTTCTATTTGTCTGAAAGTTTGTTTTCCTCTCATGCTGGGTATTGAACCCATGGCCTTCTGTAAGTACACAGCTAAGCCTAGCACCCAGCTCCCCATTGGTCTCTCTATATCTTAAAATTTTTTTTTGAAAATCTTTTCTACCTGGATATGATGACTTGTGCCTGTAATGCCAGCTGAGACTGAAACAAGAGAATCATAGTGAACTGGAGGGCCTTTGGGTAGCAATGAGTCCCAGGGTTATCTGGACCATTGAATGAGATTCTATCTAAAAAGACAAGAAGTAAACAACCAGAAGACTTTCTTCCTCGAGAAGTCACTTGGTAATCTAGTATTAGTCTCCGATGAGTTCAACTACAGGGTAGGTGATGTGTTAGGAAGACCATACATGACAGTTTCTGCTACAGAAATTTTTGGAAATGGAAACTTAGCTCCTTAAAGCATTATACATACAGACCTTGTATAATCAAACAAAATTAGAGAATCACATGTTTGTTCTGCATGCTGTAATCTAATGGAATTAGAGGCAGAAAGAATCAGGAGTTCATTGCCAGCCTAGCTATTCGACTGGTAGGTACTCTTTAAAAAAAAAAAAAAGGAAAACCAAAAAACCCAGCTAGAATGTTGTTGGCTATCAGCTGGGTGGATGACTCCAGGGTGGATGAAGGAGTTCTAGGACTGAAACACACGTGGAAACCTGCTGAGTTAGATAGAGAAGTGTGAGCAGTGGTTCACCTGTCAGAAACAGTTCATGTAGACAAGTGATTTTAGCCAACTGAGGGAGGAGGAAAAGTGTGACACGGTACTGTCACACTTAGCAGTCTGCTTCAGCTAGCAAGGTAGGCTCTGGACGAATTATGAAGTGATTTGCATGTTACCTGGATACATAAGATTGACAATGGTCCCAGAATCAAAGAAAAGAAAATTCATGTAACATGAAGTTTGTGTTCTTATAAAAACATTTGTTGGCAGTTGGGAAGGAGGAAATAACAGCGTGGCCCAAGATTTAGCATTTTTTAATGAATGAACCTAAACACATGGTAATAGACTAGTTTGGGGTATTTTTAGGACTTCAGGATTGGATTATTATGAAAATGGGAGTCACAGTAAAGAGAAAGGACAGTGCCTTTTGAGTGTTTAAACAAATAAGTGTGACCATATCATGTCTAGCCAAGATTCAGCAGCCCGTTGTCCTTGCTGACACTCCTTCCCCAGCCCCTTGTATGTTATTCTTTGAGTTTCTCAATGAACCCGTATTCTGATACTGACAAACAGAAGCAGTCTTTGTTTTCTAGTCTATCTCACTGGGTTTTTTTTTTTGTCTTTTTTTTTAACTTGTGTTTCATTAGGAACAATATAAGCAGACATTCCCATCACAAGTAAAGAAACAGGAGTCGTCGAAGAGCCTGAAGAAGGTTATTGCAGCTTTGTCAAATACAAAAGCAACCTCTAGTTCACCAGCACATCCAAAACAACCAGTAGAAAACAACCACCCTAATCCATTTCTGACAAATGCACTTTTAGGTAGTCACCAACCAAATGGGGTCATTCAAAGTGTCATTCAAGAAGCTCCTTTAGCACTTACTACCAAAACTAAAATGCAGAGTAAGATTAACGAAAACGTCGCCAGTAGCAGCCCATTTTCCTCGCCTGTCAACCTGAGCACAGGTGGGAGAAGACCCGGCAATCAGACTCCTGTCCTGCCCTCTGCCTCTCCCATCGTGCACAGTCACGGGAAGGAGAAAGTGGTGAGCAATAATGTCACACCATTGAAAACACAGCATCACCCTCATCCCGCAAAGTCTTTGGTGGAACAGTTTAGAGGTGCGGATTCCGACATTCCCAGTAGTAAAGACTCTGAAGATTCAAATGAAGACGAAGAGGAAGATGATGAGGAAGAAGATGAAGAGGATGATGATGACGATGATGAGTCTGATGACAGTCAATCAGGTTATTTTCCATTTTAAAATTTAAAGTTTATTTCTGAGTATATGCCAAAACATTTGAAAAAATGTTAATTTATAACCCTGAAATCATTGTCATTTACTGTTTCTTATAGTTGATAAAATATGAAAGTGATTGATATTGGAATTCTAAGTTAAACCTTGGCTTGTCATTCACCTGGATTGAAATGACTAATTTTAAAGTGGGCATGATGATGCATGAATCAAACAGTTTATCAGTTTGCTAAATTTGCATTTCATTCAGAATCACTTATCCACGTACAATTGTTTTTCTCTTTAAAAATCAGTTTTGGCCAGGTGGTGGTGGCATATGCCTTTAACACCATGGGATATAGAAGCAGACAGATCTCTTGAGTTCAACACAGAGAAACTCTTTTAAAAACCATAATAATAATAATAACAACAACAACAACAGTAATAATAATCTTGAGCCAGACATAGTAGTGTATGACTTTCATCCCAGCACTGCCAGAGGAGCAGGGCAGAGGCAGGTGGCTCTTTGCATTTGAGGCAAGCCTGGTCTATAGAGCAAGTTCAAAGACAGCCACTGCTATATAGAGGAACCCTGTCTTGGGGAGGGAAGACCATTCGTTCCTTGAGAATTTCATTCAGTATGTTTTGAATATAGTCACCCTGTCCCTTTCTCTTCCCTCATTATACCCTTTCCCTTCTCCCCAACTAAAAAGTTGTCTTTTATCCATATCAAGGCCAAGTTTTGCTGTCCAAATATTCTTTAATGTATTTTATTCTCTCCTGCAAAGTATTAAAACATTACTGGATATTACCATGGTCATTCAAAAAGAACCAAAACATTAAGTAATTTTTGATACCAGAATTTACTAGGTAATATGGGGTCATTAAGTTAAGCCTTGATTAAATAAATCTGCATTTACTCTATAATATTTTCTTTCTTTGTTTCTTCCTTTTAAGAGTTCTTTTAAATACATAAAATGCAAGACAACTGGACATTTAAATGGAGATTACATAAATATATTTGTATATATGTTTCTATGTGGATTTGTTACTGCTCAGCCAGAAAATTTTCAGTAACCCGTGTGAATAGGAAAACAGTCATTGTACGATTTAATGTCCTAATAATATTAATCCTGAAAGTGCTGACTGTCTGTGGTCTGAGCTTTCAAAAACTAGGTTTTATGGAACTCCAGTGCAGGTAGAAGAACATTGCTAGGATGGCCATCTGGATGCTGTCCTGTGTGCGCATCTTTATGTATCGTTCGGTGTTTATCTGGAGTTTAATCCATTCTTGGATGTTACATGTCTAGAGGAGTATTACTAACATGTATTAACATTGGACTTCACTCCAGCCAGTTCTTTCTGTGAGCATAGTTTGTGAATCGTGAGAAGCCCGGTGGTGTTTTTATATAACTTGAACTACAGCTATAAAAGCAGAACATCAAACCAAAACCCCTCCCCCAAAATTGTGTTCTTTTGTGCCAAATCGCAAATGCCAGACTGATGCTTGTTCCTAGGTTTAGCACAGGGGAATCTGCAGACACTGGCACCTGTCAGTTTGTTTGCTCAACAATATCTCCTTATTTTACCTAAGATTCGCTGTTGAAATTAATGTTGAAAGCATTAAGCTGAACTGCAATGTGAATAGTGTCAAGTGGGAACTATTTGGTGATTCAGATAGCAAGTAAAACTTGATCCTTTTAAGAGAAGTTTGCAGAACCATCGTCTTCATACACTTGATTCAAATAGCTTATAAGATGCTAATTTTAACATTTGCTCTTAGTCTTGGGAAATTGCTTCCTCGAATTCTCAGTTGCAAATACCGGTTCTGAACTACTCCCTTTAGGTGCAAGCTGCAAGTGATTGGTTGTGACTTAGTTATAATATCCAAGTGCTTCTTTACTTCCCAGAATCAGATAGTAATTCAGAATCAGATACAGAAGGCTCAGAAGACGACGATGAGAAAGACCAGGAGGAATCAGATAGTGACACTGAAGGAGAGAAAACTGCCACGAACCTGAACCAGACCAGCTCCTCTGCCAAAAGCCCTCCCATCAGTCTCACAGCTCACTCCACACCTCACAGCCTCCACACAGGAGGCGCCCCAGGCTCCGCTCCTGCCGCCCTGTGCTCTGAGTCCCAGTCTCCTGCTTTTCTTGGCACTTCTTCTTCCACACTCACTTCAAGTCCACACTCTGGTACCTACAGTTTATTTTTATCGATGTAAAGTCAAGTCAGACTGCAGCAAGGATTGCTAGTTACACAGTTTTCAGGAGATGATCTCATAATCAAGTATTGCGTGTAGGTTTTAGATTGCCTAAGTAAGAAACATATATTTTAAAAAGACTTAATCTATTGCCTGATACTTTAATTTTTTTCCCCTGTGGTTTTTAATTGATGATCCCTCTTACTTTTGAATCCTTTTTGGTTTTGTTTCTGTTTTTTTCTTTTTGTTTTGTTTTTTTTTTTGAATGAGTAGCATTATTAGTCCATATCATGCTATATTTTTATGTATTTTTATAAACGTCTAGGCATTTTCATTTTAAAAGATCCTCCATTTAACAATCCAAAGCTACTGTTCTCATTCAATAACTAAGAAAATACGGGTTTATATAGTACAATATTTGGCTGTTGTTTTAATTAGTTTACTTTCATTGGCACTTTCTAAATTTTTATTTCAACAAATAAGCATGGTGTCCGACTAATTTTATATTTATGTGTGGTTGTCTTAAAAATATACATATGAGCACAGTCCTCTTTTGTGGAGTTATGATTAATTAAAGGTCTAGTACTGTTTTGGACTATGGATATCCATATGCACACAGAAATTAAATTCTCTTTCAGTATTTGAGCCAAACGTTAGAATTTGTAGCATCTATCTAAAAACCTAGACTTTCAAAGCAGAGAATGAATTGGTTTTTGAACCCTTTCAGCTCTTTCCTTCCTGATTGTTGCTTCCACTCATGACAGGAGCAAAGCTATGCGCTGTTCTGTTCAAGAGAAAAGCCTACTGTCTGTCATTAGGTCACAAGTGTGAAACACTTCTGTCTTATGTAATATGCTTTGTTTAAAAAATTAGAAATAATACAGTTTTCATAAATATACTAATAATCTGTCATGTAATTATTTTCAAAGAAAAATTTCTGAACTATCAGGAAACTCTCATGTGTACATTTTCATATTTCGTGTCCTGGTTGGCTTCTCTTTAAGGTCCATCCAAGAGAAGAAGAGTGACCGATGAACGCGAGCTGCGTGTGCCTCTGGAATACGGGTATGCCACACAAGGCCCTCCTCCGTGTTCGTGCATGTTTCATGTGTGCTTGAGTTCCTATTCTCTCCTCTCTACAAAATTAGTGATTAGAACAGAAAAGCCGTCACAAGGGGCAATATGTTGCTTCAGCAGAAAACTGAAAGTGCACCTAATTTCACATGAAGGGAAGGAAGGTGTTGCAGTGTTTGATGGGCTCATGTTACTGGAATGAACCAACAGCCAGTCACATGTCAAGGAGCCAGAACAATACTGTCAGAAGGCTTTGCCAGGACAGAAGCAAAGGACAGTGGAAGATGTCGTGGGTTAAGGCCAGAGTACTCAAGGAGAGATTGGTTTAACTGATTCCAGTTATAGGTACCAGTTCAGACTGGGTTTCAGGGCCCCAGACATAGAGAGGCATTTGTGTGTTCTTCATGTGGGGCTTTCTGCTATTGCAACAAATAACCATGTGCATTGATGAGTTACTCATCATGTAAGCCCTCAATGTAATTCCAGCTGTGATTTCTGTAAAACTTGATACTTTAATGTTCCCAAGTCTTTAATTTTCTATGAATCAGTTAGCTAAAAATCTAAATCATTTTAGTAATAAGTATATTTGGATTATATGATTAAATGTTTATTTTTTATTTTTTAATCTTTTCTGAAGAGCATATGTACTTTTTCCAACTTTTTAAGTTTTCTTAATAAAATCAAGTGTCCTGTAATGCTCACTTCTGTTATATGTAGCTGGCAGAGAGAGACAAGAGTAAGAAACTTTGGTGGGCACCTTCAAGGAGAAGTGGCATATTACGCTCCGTGTGGAAAGAAGCTTAGGCAGTACCCTGAAGTGATCAAGGTAAATACTTTTCTCCATGTCCCATACATTTGGTTGTGATACTGCATTCTAATGCAGAGGAAAATGCACTTTTCTTGGTTCAAAACATTCTCTTGTATGGGTCTTCCGTGCTTAACCTACATTGCTCACCTAAATATAGCTTCTTTATGAAATATGCAAGAAATTTATGTCTTGAAAGCTAACTGCGCATCAAAGATGGATTGTAATTATTAAAACCTGAAGTGGAAAAATGTGATTTTTATTTCACTGTCTCAGCAAAAGTGGACTAGTTACTATCACAGAGGGCAATTTCAGCTTCAGTGCAAAACTGACTGGGTGGCATCTATGAATACTCTGAGTGGACCATAGGATCTACCCTTTAAAGCAGTCTTTGAGCCAGAAAAGAGTACTGTAACCTAAATGAAGTAGATCTCACTGATTCTAGATGGTTACCTTTGTTAGCTCACTCCTGCACTTACACACACAATTCTGAGAATCTCTCCTAAGACCCTCGTGCACTGTTCCAGCAGCAGAGGACTTTGATGTAAGAGATAGATGCTTTTCATATTTGGATCAGCTCTTACTGACTTATTAATTGTATCAACAGTTTTGTCCTTTATATATGTATGAAAATATTGTTCATGTGAAGTTTACCCTACAAAGAGTTTGGAACATCTGTGAACATCACGTGGCTTGGGGACAGGGTCTTGTCATCTGATCACAGCACATTGTGTCTGTTTACACGTGTTTTTAATTTGGGAAGTAGAGAATTGTATTAGGTGGAAATTCTAGTGCTTTGCAGGAATTGGGCTTTTAATTAATATCACCACAGTTGCCTTTTTACTTGTGAATTAAATATATATTACCTTACACTCCCTCCCCAAAACAACTTCACAAGAAGGTCTCCTTTCTCTGATATTTCCTTGGAGATCATCCTTTGACCCATACATTTTTCTGTAAATGCTTATTAGATTCCTGGTATCTTGACTGTTGAAAACATTTCTAGTTTAGGGAGTGATGAAATGGAGATTCTTGGTCCCCATGCACAGTCTTGTCATTCCAAACAATAGAATAATGTCCGTTTTCCTTTAGTTTCTTCATCTGTCATATAAGGACAAGAGTTACAACATTGTTGCCTTATAAGATTATGGCTAAGTTAAAATGAGATAACATCAAAGAAAATGTTTCAAATAGGTTCAAATGATTGAGCTTCTTCTTCTTCTTGGACCAATTATGAGACACAGAAATGTTTTGATTTTTGTGTCCCCCCCCCAGAATTAACAATTTCTTTGTGAAATGGCACAAATTTCGATATGACTTTTTTACTGTTAGCTTTACAATACCAAAAATGTGAGGTTTTTAAATTTCTGCATAGAAATATATGGTTTTCAATTAATTTTTAAAGGTAATTTTTTTATTTCAACTCAGTTTGTTACCAGACTTTTTTTTTAAATTGTAGTTAGCCTGGGTGTTTTAGATAAACCCCTTACATACTAGTTAAGTGTTTTAAACAAATTCCTTATACACTACTTCAAATTTTTAGTCACAAACATTTTGGAAGGCAAAAATTATTAGAAATTCTCATTTTTAATCTTTGGTTCATGTTTTCAGGTCTTAATTACAAAATCATTTTCATTTTTTTTAATTCAATAGACTTTTGTTCTGAGAGTAAAATTAATTGCTATTCAATACATTAAGTATTTTTGTATTGTATCAATAATAATTATACTTAATCTATAAAGCCTCATTACATGGAGCAGAGTGTTCTTTGACATTCATTCACTTTTCATTAAACACAGTGTTCTTGCAACTGCATAGTGTCTTGTTATAATCAATTCCAGCTAGGAACTTAGATGAGTTCTTAGAGCTGCAACATGTCGAGCAACTAACATTTCAGAATGCACAGTCAAGATAACATGAACGCTGACACCACTTTATTTTTTTTTATATTTATCTATTATGTATACAATATTCTGTCTGCATGTATGCCTGCAGGCCAGAAGAGGGCACCAGATCTCATTACAGATGGTTGTGAGCCACCATGTGGTTGCTGGGAATTGAACTCTGGACCTCTGGAAGAGCAGCCGGTGCTCTTAACCGCTGAGCCATCTCTCCAGCCCCCTGACACCACTTTTTAGCTCAGAAAAATTTGTAAGTTGAGCTATGATTAGAAGTACCAAAGAAAATGTTTTACTTAAAGTATTAGAAATATTCATGCTTTCAGAATTCTTATAGGTACAAAGTCACATATTTTCATATGTATCATTTATATGTTTGAGCATAGTATTAATCAAAAATTTATATAATTATATAAGAATTTTCTGTGAAAATTAACAGGTTATCCTTTTATTAGAGTAACTGGCATAGAATTTTTTGCTTTTAGTGTTGCAAACAAACGAACAACAATCTAAGTCAGAAGCTGTCTGTACCCCTGCTTAGGCTTGACCTAGTCTGCCCATCTGGAGTTCCTTGTTGGCTTCATGCTATATAGTTGTAAACTTTCACAAAGGATTTGATCTTTGACCTTTTGGTGATTTTCTTCTTGTCCATGGTGATCACCTTTTGGGATTGTTGTTAATCCCATCCTCTATGGCATATCATGGGTAAGGTCTGAGGTGCGATCACCATGATGAAGGCTTTACACCGAAGGAACATCCAGCCAGGACAAACCACGCTTTCCACATTTCCCTAACTTTTCCAATTCAACAGCAGCCAGGCAAGCACAAACAGAAAGGACATTTGATTAGCTAAATGTCTGCAGGTTATAAAATACCGTTTGGCACAAATGCATTATTGTCACACAATAAAGTTTTCTCTGTGTATAAAATATTTCTAACTTTATACAAATTGTATAAAAGTTTGATGTCTAAGCATATATTAAAAACAAAACTTCATACATCAAAAGCTGCCTAGCTGCTATGGTGTTGCATGTCTGCAATACCAGCAGTGGATGGAAAAGGAGGGAAGATTGCCAAGTTGAGACCATCCTAGTCTGCATGTTGGGTCTGTGTTTTAAAATATAACAACAACAAAAATCTAAAAGGAGGAAAAAACATTAGTATATCAAACTTGATAATGGCTTTAATAATTGGTCATGGTAGAGTAGATTGTTTCATTATTCTCTTTTGTGTTTTTTCTATGTTCTAAAATTTACTTGAATCAAGTACTGTACGTGTTACAGCTCCGGAGGGGAAGGTGTCTTGACTTGTTTGGAACTCAGGCTATACCTAGAGCTGCAATAGCTTTGCAAGCTGGGTCCTGACTTACTGAGAAGTCAGGCTATACCTGAAGCTGGGTGTAGGTGGGGTTGGTCTCCTCTCAGGATGTAGTAATCCTGCTCCTCTTTTAGGAGAGCCTTTACTGCTGAGCTCTGTTCTGTTCCCCTAAGTGAACATCTTGGCAGTGAACACCCACTTCTTCTGCTGTGGCCCAAGGTGTTTCTTTTTCTCCTTCACTTTGCTAAAGAGGAAGCCCTTGCAGAAATGTAGCAATTGCCTCCTTCTGGAGGTGAAAAGTTAGTTTTATGCTCAGCCCTTCTAAGGGAACATCCGAAACTCTTTTAAGAGAGAGATTTACTTTGGAAGGAAGAGTCCAGGAGAGGTACTACCTCTGCCTGTGTGGAAAAGGACAACTTGTACCTGAATTGGCAGGGAAACTTATGTAGGGCTTCTTAGGGGTGGAGTTTTCCCAAGGAGAAGATTTTCTGCTCCAAGATTGGTTAGTTTCGTTTATTAGGAGCAGAGTTGGCTCTGGTATCAGGGCCAAATTGTGTTTCTTGGCCTTAGTTTTGGGGCCAGGGCATATTTCTTTCACTGGTTCTGGTTCCCCGGCCAAAGTGTATGTTTCTTAGGTTCTTGCTTCAGGGCTAAAGTGTTTATTCACTGGCTTTGGGTTGAGGGTCAGGGTGTTAGAGTTCATGCTCAGGGATTGGTTGGTTTCTTTGGCTGACCCTTTTGCCCTACAAGTGCATAATGTGGAAGACTGTTGTTTTGTTTTGTTTTTTAAAATAATACCTCTCTACTTTGTAATGCAATGAAACTAAGAAATTTTTTATTTTTCAAATGTAGGAAAATTGAACATAAAGATTTCAGGTGCTCTGTATATAATACATGTATTTGAGTTTAAAAGGGAAAAATGCTTTATTCAAATGTATTGTCATTTTTAACTCAAATTGATAGCTTTACTTGGGAATATAGTTTCTACATCACATCTTTATTCTTCCTTTTATGATATGCTAGGGGAACATCAATTCTTCATTCTAATTTTACTGAAAGCAGAAAAATAATAAAAATATTCCAAAAATCTTATCAGATAAAATTTAGGAGGTAATTTCTGCCAGAAGGTAATGTTTGAGGTGATAAAAACAACATTTTCTAAAAATTATCCATTTTTATTCAGTATTTAGGAGCTTATGATAGTAGTTATGTATGTATTTGGTGATAGCAAACATTGGTTGAAATTAGTGTTTGTGTATATTACAAGATGAAAAGTGAGAACCAGTTCACGGGTGTCAAAGTTTAGGTGAAGGATTATCTTTAATAACTAAAGCAGACACCCTTAATTTAAGAACAGAGGCTCTAGAAGGAAGGAGGCCAACCAAACCTGTATTCAAAGAGTTTTGTTTGTTTGAATTCAAAGACATGGTAAGATCTTTGTAGGACCAGTGAATGGTCATCATTGCCGCTAGCTTGATTTCAAATGCTCTCATAGTTTCCGTAAATCCCTCATCTGTCAGTTCTCTGCAGGCCGTGCTCTGTCAGCCGCCTGTCTCCAGCCCGATCTCTGCCCCTATGGCCTCTTTGCAGCCCCGTGGAAAGGATTCAGATAGATTTGTCTTTTCAGAGTTCTGTTCCATTGCATCATAAAAAAACTTGTTGATCCTGATGTTTGTCATCATTTTTATTTTATTTCACTGTTTTGGTTACAAACGTAATAGGAGAAAAATGTCTGTGCTGTCTTGATTTTGGTAAGTTTGAGAGAACTGTTGTTTCTTTTATCCACATAGGATCACAGGAAGGCGCTCCAGTGAGTAGTCGTTGATGGCCGAGGTTGTTTTGAAGTGTCTGATAAGCCTTACGTGACTTCTAATGTGGAAACTAGTTAATTAACTTTTAAAAATCATTTCGTATTTTTCACCAAGTAAGTTCAAGGAGATCCCTAAAGAGGAGGAGAAAGGAAGGAAAGATAGACAAAGGAGGACTTACATACCATTCAGAAACTTTCTGAGTTTGGTTTTTTTTTTTTTTAAGGATTATGTTTAGTGGCATTGTGCCATAAGAAAAGTAAAATGCTTCTTTCATAAAATAACTTTTTTTTTTTTTTGGATTTTCGAGACAGGGTTTCTCCATAGCTTTTGGTTCCTGTCCTGGAACTCTTGTAGATCAGGCTGGCCTCGAACTCACAGAGATCCGCCTGCCTCTGCCTCCCGAGTGCTGGGATTAAAGTGCCACCACCGCCCGGCCAATAAAATAACCTTTTTAAAGTCACTTTGTAAATATTTTTGACAAATAATGTTCCCAGATTATTCCCAAAGACATTTTTTTTTGCTCACAAAGGAAGTTTGTGAACATGCCTCTTACTTTAGAAATGAAGTTGAAAGTCTAAATTTGAAGAAAAACTAATATGAATGTAGAACCCAGATAGTACATTACTGTAAGAGTTACAAAGAACTGTGTTATTTGGCAAATTTCCTGTCGATCTGTTGCTGTCCAGCTATAATGGAAGGACTTTTCTGGTGAAGAATAAATGGAGCAATCATAATAATTTGGCAGCATATGGACTCTGCACGGTTGTAGTTCTGGTGATTATTTTAAATTAGGTAAAGAACCAAAGGTTGGGAGTCAACAACCAGAGTTCTACGCCGGCTCTGCTGTTAACTGCCATACCTGTGCAACCTAGCCCTGGCACGTATGGACTCTGGGAACATGAACGGTCAGCACGGACAGGGGACGAGCCTAGAAGTTCATGTCTTTCATTTACCAGGTAGGATTTTAGTGACTAAGTGAGCCCTGTACCAGACAACCTACAATGTAAGCCCAAGTGTGGAGCCACTGAAGGTCTGAGTCCCTGCTTTTTGTCAAATCCTTTGTTTTCTGAACTAAGCACAGAAGTTGCTTAGTTCTCTAAAGATGTGATCTTAGAGATCACCTATTGGATCAGTTGGACAATATAATCAACATTGTGGAGATAATTATCAAACCACACCTCTCTCCACTGTGTTTCATGAGTGACACTCATGTTCCCAGGGAAAGTTATTCTTAGTCTTTTATATTTTAAATACTACTGAAAATAGTGTGTGGCTCTAATGAGCTGTGTAACTGGAGAGACGGACTGCCCAGTGTCCTCGTGTAAAGTACAGCAAGCTCTCTGTGCTGCTCTGGAGGTAGAAGGCAATGTGAAGTAGACCCAGGCCTAGGAAAACCAACAGAATCCCACTTTTCTTCATGTTAATTTTAACATTTGTATTAAGTTGTAGGATGTTCAAATATTTGTAAAAGTGTTTGATACATATGCTTTGTTCATGCCCTATGATTTTTTTTAAGACTTCTAATCCTTGTAAGTCAGCATCCTATGTCACTTGGGAGCTCTAAGGCTTATTTAATTTTCTCACCTGGAATGAGCAGGTCTTTCATATCCCTGCTCTTCTAAGTTAGAGATACGGTTCAGCAATGCAAAGTGCTAGCAGAGAAACTGGGTTCAGCTCCCAGCCATAGATGACTCACGGTCCAGAGGATCCTCACAACTTGGTTTACCCAAGTTCCAAGGGGTCAGCACTTTCTTCAGCCTCTGAGCACAGGCGTGTACACAGTTCACTTACATAGGGACAGCCAAAACATTTATAAACATGAAATAAAAATAAGTAAAATTTTTTTAATGATTCATTGTCCTTTTTAGGTATGACATTCTAAAACGTTTCATGTGAGCTCTTAGTAAGACGCAAATCACACTATCAGAAGGATGTTGGCTTTAGTTTTGTTATTGTTTTTTTTTAATCGCAACTTTATTTTTAGACTTAATTTTACTAGAAAATATTTTGTGAAAATCTGTTTGGTGAATAATCTAAGACTAAGAGATCTAAAATTGTTACAACAAATACATTAATCTACTTCAATGTCAACCAGTTATTTTACTTCCAAGAGACAGGGATGTTAGAGAAAGATCCCATCCCACATTCTAGGCCAAAGCAAGACTACATAGTAAGAACCTGTCTTAAATTACAAGAAAAGAAAAGAGAAGAAAAGAAGTATCTCTTATTCATTTCAAAGTGCTGGCCTTTCAAGTGATAACTTGGAAAATCAGCCATTAGAGGAATGGAATTGTAGCTCCCAGCACCCTCGTGACACTCACACTGAGAAAAGCGATCCACTTAGGTTGCTCAGCCGCCTATACACATTTACTGTTAGCACACTATCGAAGCTTGGTTGAGATGTAAGAGCGCGGCCATGACTATATAAGTGTGGTGATTCCTGCTCATTTTTCTGGTTGGCTTCAGGCTTCTCTTTCATATCCAGGTAGTCTTCAGCTTTTGTTCTTTCTCCTGTAAGACTTAAGCATTTGCCGTTCTCTCTGGTTCTAGTCCCCTTCCCAGTTCTAGGGTCTCATAATGTGTGCATGATTCACTGAGACAGTTTCCTGCCCTGACTGCTAAAGCTTTCAGTTCATCACTCTTGGTGATGTGGCCCCGAGTCACCCACACTGGAGTAGCCTGAGCCTTAGGTTCATCGTTACAAACACTGTTGCTTTGGAGCTGGGGATGGCTCCACAGAAGGAGCAGCAACTGCTCTTGCAGATACCCGTGGTGGCCATAACCACTGTTGAGTTCCAGGGATCCAATGCTCTTTCTGGACTTTGCAAATACCATATATGGTGCACATGCGTACATTCAGACAAAACACCTGTATGTACATATTTTAAAAAATCTCTTTTAAAACTGTTTTTGTTTTGTTTTCTTTTATGTGTGAGGGTGCCAGGCCCCCTGGAACTGGAGTTGCAAACAGTTGTGTGCTGCTGTGTGGGTGCTGGGAATTGAATAGTGCTCTTAACTGCTGAGTCATCTCTCCAGCCCCTAAAAATATTCTTTGATGGCTTTCTTCTGGACTGGAGAGATGACTTAGTGGGGGCAGGAACTGAGGAACCCAGTTGAAGGGTTGTTGAAAGGAACAGGGTTCCACAAAGTTGTTCCGATTACCATACACAGACACATTTATAAGTAATAAAAATTTAAAAGTTTAAAAATTCTCTATCTTTTCTTTTAGAGAAGCAATTCTAGATCACCTGTTCCAAATAACACATAGAGACTCTAACTTTTAAAAAAGTAATATATTGCAATGTTACAGTATAGTTTCACTTATCTCATATTTCCATTTTTATGTTACCAAATTTGTTCAGTCTTCTTAAATAAAATGTAAAAAAATATAAATTAGTAACCCTTCAAAAAGAAGTATAAAATAATAAAGATAATCTTTGATCATCTTCATAATGCTTCTTTTTATATGTGTCTTTTAAATCTTAGTCATGGAACATTATTTCTAGGAAACATTTTTGTGTGTTAAACCTTAATAAAAATAAACAGTCAGACGTGGAGGCAGGGGCAGGCAGACCTCTGTGAGTTCAAGGCCAGTCTGGTCTACATTGCAAGTTTCAGAACAGCCGGGGCTAACCTAGAGAAATCTTATCTCAAAAAAAAAAAAGAAAAGAAAAGAAAAATTTTCTCCTAATGCTGGGGAACCCAAGCCAGGTTTTCAAATTTACTTTTTGTCATATAATTTCTGACTCACAAGAGTTAGTCAAGTATTATTAATTATGTCTAGCTAGAGCTAGACCATATGTCCCTACCTGCAAATAATTTGACTACTCAAGGGATTAAAGCTGTAGTATAAGCCTGACATTTCCTAAGCATTTTATTCTTGTTTTCTGAAATCAAAGAGTTAGATGACATTACATCTAATCCAATATATGCAGTCCCTTCTACAAACACTAGTTTTCTAAATGCCATGGGCACAAATGTAGATTATAAAGTCGTTACTGTCTGGTAAGTTTCTAGCACCAGCAGGAAATTTTCCTATGTGAATATAGAAGTACTATATAATAATCACATTTAATATGAAAAGGTACTCGTACAAGACCCTCAATAGTGGCATGAAGCATTGTGCTGATTTGTTTACATACTCCTGTGTGCTCTTGTCACTCAGTCACAAATGTCACTTTTTTAAAATCAGCATGTGTGATATGTGCTGATTTGGTGTCTAAAATCATAAAAAAAAGGGGGAGGGGAAACTAATAAAACTTTCCTTGACACTGAGCACAGTGTGCTCCATCCTGTCTGTGCTGACAGTTTTCTTCTGAGGTCATGTGTGACCCAGATATGTACTCAGTGCAACTCTTGATTCTATTGACTGTTATCTTTTTTTTTTATTAAAAATTTCCGCCTCTTCCCCACCCCCCATTTGCCTCCCTCTCCCCCTTCCTCCCTCTCGAGTCTAAAGAGCAGTTGTGGTTCCCTGCCATGTGGGAAGTCCAAGGTCCTCCCCCCTCCATCCAGGTCTGGGAAGGTGAGCATCCAAGCAGACTAGGCTCCCACAAAGCCAGTACGTGCAGCAGGATCAAAACCCAGTGCCATTGTCCTTGGCTTCTCATCAGTTCTCATCGTCCACCACGTTCAGAGAGTCCGGTTTGATCCCATGCTTTTTCAGTCCCAGTCCAGCTGGCCTTGGTATCTTAATCTTTAGAGAAAGCAATTTTTTTTTTCAAAATCAATATAAAAGTTATTTTAGCATACAAATCACTGACAAGCTAATATTAGATTTTTACTGTTAGCAAGCAGATATGCAATACATGCACTAATTTTTTTTTTCCAAGACAGGGTTTCCCAGTAGCTATGGAGCTAGTCCGAAATTTGCTCTGTAGACCAGGCTGGCCTTGAACTCACAGAGATCCGCTTGCCTCTTTCTCACAAGTGCTGAGATTAAAAGCATATGCCACCACCACTGTCAGGCATGCACTAATTTTTTAATCACAAGTTTGGCTTGATACAGTCCTAAAAGTTGTGATCAGTCACACATTAGCTTATATATACTTACTTATATATCAAAAGCTGTAAGAACATCTTAACCTAAAAGTGTGACAGTTCTTTTCAAATTGAATCATAGTTTTCTTCCTTGCTTTCTCGGTACCTCTAAAACCCACTGCCAGATGACTTAGAAGTGTTATGAAGATCAAACTGTGAATTCGGAGTGCCTGAGCCCGATAGGGTTTCTACTATGGGTTCTTCGCTACCCTCTGTCCTTTAGCAAGCAGATTTGTAATTCAGAGCTCTCATCATTGCATTCACAAGGCTGCTTTTTTTCTTCTTTTTTTTCCAAGACAGGGTTTCTGGAGTCTGTCCTGGAACTATAGCTCTGTAGACCAGGCTGGTCTCGAACTCACAGAGATCTGCCTGCCTCTGCTTCCTGAGTGCTGGGATCAAAGGCGTGCGCCACCATCGCCTGGCTTGCTTTTTTTTTTATTTATTTATTATGTATACAGTTAGCCAGAAGAGGGCACCAGACCTCATTACAGATGGTTGTGGGTCACCATGTGGCTGCTGGGAATTGAACTCAGGACCTTTGGAACAGCAGGCAATGCTCTTAACCGCTGAGCCGTCTCTCCAGCCCCATGGCTTGCCTTTTTTCTTGTGCTTTCAAATGTCAGTGTTTGTTACAATTTCCAGTTGTTAAATTTTCTCAGTAGTTTTTTTTTAGATCAATTGCCAAATAAGGCTGATGAATTCAGATTGATACACCTTTTAAAGTTTACTTTTCCCTGTATTGTTGGTTAAGCTTGTCATAATTTATTTGTTGAAGAGGCCAAATCATTTCTTGATTTCCTTCTGACTGGGTTTTACATGTATTTTAAAAAGATAGGTCTTGTTCAGTCTTGCCTTTAAAAGTTATGGAATAAATGTTGGATTTTGATCAAGTCCAGGATTACCTTGGGGTAGGAATAAGATCAGAGGTGATGTGAGCCTCCATTAAGAAGCTGGTGTTGGTCTGCTTGTCTCATTTCTGATGAAATGCAACCATTCACAGGCAACTCTACTTCATTAGCTATAATATTCATTTCAGAAAGAAGTTTATCTGGTATCTAGATGACCTAATGCTTTTGGTGAACTCTCAATACTCACGAACAACCCCTAGGGTTCCCACACAGCTGGTCCTTTCACATGTCTGCCACCGTTGTCACGGTTGTATTCGGGAGTGATGATTATGTTAGGTCTCTCTGTATGAGTATAAACACAGATACAGAACTGTCTGTGTACTTAAGGAAGAAATAATTTGACTAAGAATATTAAAGATTTACCATAGAAAAATTACTAAATTTAATTTTTAAAAGTTAAATTTTATGCCAGCTTTATAAATTTAAAAAAAGCCTCTGGCTTTAACTAGAATTTTCTGTTATGTTGACCCCTTATTTTTAATGTATTTGTGACATTTATTTCTGCAATTTATTGATTAACAGGGAATGCAGTGGTGTCTTTTGAAAGAAGAGGATGTCATTCCTCGTATCAGGGCAATGGAAGGCCGAAGAGGAAGACCACCCAATCCCGATAGACCAAGAGCA
Organism: Microtus pennsylvanicus; assembly: GCF_037038515.1. Lineage (NCBI taxonomy): Eukaryota > Metazoa > Chordata > Mammalia > Rodentia > Cricetidae > Microtus > Microtus pennsylvanicus. The sequence goes on from NC_134587.1 coordinate 21,051,906, forward strand.
AGAGAGGAGTCGAGGATGAAACGCCGAAAGGGTCGCCCTCCCAATGTTGGCAGTGCAGAGTTCTTAGATAGCACGGACGCGAAATTATTAAGGAAACTGCAGGCTCAAGGTGAGAAAGAAGCACCTGTCACTAGGAATCACACGAAAACCTAACAGTCATCCTTCTTATACTTTTGACTTGGAAGTGGTTGACACTGCTTTTAAATAAGGAGTTCTTTGAATCTGTAGCCATTCCTCAATAGTTGTGCTGTGTGCTACCGTTAAAGAGGCTTGCACAGAATTGGAGCAGCTAGCCTTTGACACGTGCTCTAAAGTTGTCCCAGCCTGGGATTCTCCTTGTTATAGCTCCTAAGTTTTTGAAGTGTACCTGAGAATAACTTCAAAATCTGTGCACCTGTAGGTAAATTTTCAGCTGGAGAACTCCACTTACTCGTAACTAACCCAAGTGCTTTAGTTTGCAATCTCCTGAAGTCTGGGTATGCAATTCCAGGATGCTGAAATAGTCGGTGTGTTTTAGAAGGCGTGACAAGGGCACCAGAAAGCAGATTTATTAAGTTCACAGTACTCATATTCATTCAAAATGTACTTATTATTGAGAATTTCACATAAAGTACCTTGGAGCTGTTCCTTATTACACAGGAAGATAAGACGAACATTGTTCTGCTGTGGAGTCTGAGCTACTTTGTGCAGAAGTGAAGCCTCTGGGCTGTCATGAGCACATCATCTGTACAGATAGCTGATGGCTGAAATTTTTATTCATTAAAATTATAGTGAAAAGACTATCAGGATTTTATGTTATTTCAGGAATGTTTTATCTCTAAATATAAAACCGAGAGAAAACATCCAAAATGTATTTCTACCCATTGTAAATAAATTGAAACCATAGGAAAAAAACTCATGGGACAAAATCCTTGAAAAGAAAGCTCTCATTCTCCCTCATCCGTGGAGTCATAACAAGTTTCTGTTACTCTCTCTAGAAATTTGTACACATTTCCAAATTCAAGCTTCACCTACACATGTTTGTTAATTTCTAAAGCAGGTTCCCGTGTATACCTCATTCAGTTTAAATGTTGTCAGCTTGATCTTGGTCATCTTTCTGCAACTAGGAGCCAGCCTTCCCGTGGTTCAGCAGTCAGGGATGCCATGTGTTTCTTTACCATTCTCATTAGAATGTCACTCTCTTTTAATGAAGCTTTACCATCACAAACAATAATAATAAATATATGTTAAACATTTATAAGTATTTATTTTATGTAGATAACACCAGTTCATTAAGAGCAGATGAATTTTAAAAATTAGTTTAATGTTGTTTTTATGTTTTGAGGCGGTACTTGTTTTTTGTTGGTTTTTCAAGATAGGAATTTTTTGTGTAGCTCTGGCTGTCCTGGAATTAACTTTGTAGACCAGGCTGGTCTCAGTCTCAGAGAGTTCTGCCTGCCCCTGCCCCTGCCCCTGCCTCCTGAATGCTGGGTATGTACCATCACGCCTGGCTTTAGTTTAAATCCTGTCTTTCTGACGTGTGTGGACATGTGTGGATGGGGACATATATGACAGCACATGTGCAGAGGTGAGGAGAGAGCTTGCTTGAGTCTTTTCCTTCCACCATGTGGGACCTGGGGGTAAACACAGGTTGTCAGTCTTGATAGGAAGTTCCTTCACTCCTGAGCCATCTTGCTGGTCCTGAGTTTTAAAAATTATTATCTATAAAGCCATGACTCTTATGAGACTTGTTTAAAGGTAGCTGCATTGTATTTAAAAATGAGTGTTTGAAGTGAACTGGTAGCCAAAATATCTTCTTTTTCTGTTTGTTTTCATTATTTATACATTTACCCTTATGTACTATCTAAAATAGAACATTTAAATTTGAAAAATTAGGGGCTTAGAGTTTTGTTTTTTTGTTTTGTTTTGTTTTTGTTTTTCGAGACAGGGTTTCTCTGTGGCTTTGGAGCCTGTCCTGAAACTAGTTTTGTAGACCAGGCGGGGGGCTTGGAGTTTAAGAGAACTGAATGCTCTTCCAGATGTCCCAAGTTCAATTCCCAGCAACCACATGGTGGCTCTCAACCATCCGTAATGAGATCTGGTGCCCTCTTCTGGTGTGCTTACTTAGGTGCAAGCAAAACACTGTATACATAATAAACAATAAATGAATATTTGATATTTAAAATGAATGAATGAATAAATAAATACATTTGAAATGTTAGGTCTGTTGGAACAAAGAAATTAATTGTCCTTATTTTACTCAGAATTTTATTCATCTAGATTTCAAATTGATTTTAGTCCATTACATATTTGTCTTTGGTTGTAATAGGCTTCATTCCTTATTGTGCTTATTGTTTGCGTGCGTGTGGGCGTGCGTGTGTGCATGCGATTTTGTGTGTGTATTCTCTACATGAAGCAATCACTTAGTTTTCCTATTTACATTTATTAATTTACTAAGAATAGGATACATTTGTGTCACCATATCTTGTGGAGGTCACAGGACAAATTGAAGGTAATGGTTCTTTCCTTTCACCATGAGGTTTCTTGGGATCAAATTCAGGTCCCCAGCTTGGTGGTAACAGTCCTCATGCACTTACCACAGCATTCAATATTTAACAATAAATGGTTACTATATTTGGGCTAGCAAGATAACTCAATGGGTAAAGTTACTTCCTGCCCAGGCCTTGTGATCTGAATTTTGTCCCTGGGACCCGCACATCAAAGTAGGAGGTGTAAAATGGTTCCATCAACGTGTCCTCTGACCTCTACATTCCTGCCATGGCCCATGCACCCACGTACACTTGCACAAAATTATATATATGTAAATTGTCATTTTACATTTACAAGTATATGAATTTATTGTGTACTCCTTTTGTAGAGATTAAGCAACAGCGAATAGTTTAAAATCTGACACTGTTCGGATATAATAGTGGCTCTACGTGTGTGTAAATAAAACCTGTGTGTTAATTGACCCACACTAATACCTCAAGTTGTGTGCAGCAGAAAATAGCAGCTGACACTGGGTGTCACAGAGTTGGAGATGTCGTCCTAACAGTGCTTTCTCCATTGACGCTTACGAAGGCGTGCTGACAGATCTAGTCATGCTGCAAAGAAAGGACGTGTGTCTAAAAGGTCACACTAATTCTATGTGCTAGGAGTTTATCTGAGACTAAATACTTATCTTTGAAATTAAGGCAGACATTTTTTAAAAGAAATTTTAGCATCTACTTTTTTGGCAAATTATTTGTTTTCATTATGACATTTTTAGGATTTATGAAATCCATGCTTGTATTAGAGCAAGAATTTAGCTTAAGTAACTTTTTAGGAAATTGTTTTCTAAATCACATCGCATTGGCTTTTCTACTTCAGACAGAATTGCTATGGTAGAAAATTAGTGATCATCATTTCATAGACTATATGGCTAACTTACTAGAACTCTGAAAGCATTCAAATGCTGCTTCAAGGGTTTTCCTCATAGTGAGATGGAAACGGGCTTCTGCTTCCGCTGCACTGTACTTCTGTGCACCTTAGACATTTTATTTATATGCTCTGTGTAATATTATTTCTTATAAAATAGCTATAAATATTAAATAAAATCATATAAATTTTTTGCTTTAGCCACATTCAATAAAAGGTAGAAATACATAATCATTGTCAGTTAATATACTTTATATAACATCTTTTTCAGCTACAAAATTTAGAACTGTTGTTCTGTGTTGTAAAGTAGAACTTTCTAAAATATGTTTCAGGTAATATGCTCCATCCCTTTCAGAGTTAAGAGCATGCAGATTACACTTTCCATTGAGGAGAATAATAACATTGTATGGTTTCTTTATCCATTGCCCGTGTCTACACTAACAACCAACCACTAAATCTCAACGACTCGGGGCACTAAGAGCTAATCATTTTTCCAGATGGAATCAGTGGGAACAGCTTTATCGGTCTTGGCTGGGATTGTTCACATGTGTGGGCTCAGTTGTCTCCATGTATTCAATATCCAGCAGCCGATCTAAAACATGTCCTTGGTTGGCAATAGAGAACATGTCTTCCCTTGAACGCCCTCTGTTGTTTCAGCTAACATCCTATTGATCATGGGACACCACTGGCCGAATTCAGAATCTCGGGGCAGAGTTTATTCCATCTCCTAATGAGAGGGACTCCAAAGTGTTTTTGCCCCGGATGCTTCTATCTGTCATTTAAAGTTACAAGACCTTCATTCATTGAAATGTTTTTAATAATATTCGTGTACGTGCATAATGATGTGCGTATGAATGAAATACATTCGTGCTATGTTGCACAGTTGGAGATCAGAGAACAATTTTCAAGATTAGTTTGTTTTCTCCCCAGCAGGGGTTCTGGGAATGAGACTCAGTCGGCAGACTTCCACAGCCATGTGCTCGTTAAGATGTCTGTCTGGCCAGTAGTCTCTCCTTTTATTTTAAGAGTTTTAATTCTTCTGTTGTGTAAATGAAAGTATCACTAGATTCAAGGATTTAATCACTGGCACACAAGTTTGGCTAGAGGTCTTTGCCTTTACAGGTAAGTGAAAATGTGTGTGTTTACATGTGTGTGATAGTGTGTATGAGTGTGTTAAGATGAAGCTAGCTGATATTCTTACATCTCAGCAGGTCCTTAACTCAAGAAGGATGACGGGGATCACATTTATACAGTTATTCTTTTCTTCAGAGTTGATTAAATAATTTGGCAGTTCTTTTCTAACTTTTGGGGGCTTTAAACTTCATGATTGCTTTGTCTCAACTGCTCCATTGCTGGAGCTACCACAGTCTCCTAATCTGGCCATTTGTAGGGGGAATGAACATGTCATTCTCCACCAAACTGCTTTCCTGCCTGGTCTGCATCTCCCCTAGGCAGTGTTCTGAAGTGCGCATCGTTCGTGGTGACACAGCACAGTTCCACATTACTCTTCAAGTTTATCAGCTATATAATGTTGTTAATTACCCTGCGAAATTTGTGTTTTTCAGAAATAGCCAGACAAGCAGCACAAATTAAGCTTCTGAGAAAACTTCAAAAGCAAGAACAGGCACGGGTTGCCAAAGAAGCCAAAAAACAGCAGGGTAGGAGACTTACATGCATCGAAAGGTGGGATCTGGAAATTCTTAGTCTGCCTTCCAATCCTGAGTCTGTGATGACAGACGTGCTTTGGTTTCTCTTAACAGCAATAATGGCTGCTGAAGAGAAGCGGAAGCAGAAAGAACAGATGAAGATTCTGAAGCAGCAGGTATGTCCATGTGCTGCAGCGGACTTCTAGTCCGCCTTCCCGTGCATCTGCGTCTGTGCGCACACGGTTCCCGCCTGGATGCCTGCACAGCCACTGTTATGTGGAATGCCTCTGTCTGTTTAGAAAGTTGCCGTCGTAAAATTTTTACTCCTTTTAATTTTTTTTAATATTTCAAGAGATATTTATTCTTGTTGTTTTATATGAATGAGTGTTTGCCTCCATGTATGTATTTGTACTACATCTATGTCTGGTACCCATGGAGGCCAGAAGAAAGCGTTGGATCCTCCAGAACTTTGTTACAGATGGCTAAGAGCTACCATGTACGTGCTGGGAACAAACTGAAGTCCTCGCCAGTATTCTTCACTGTGGAGTCATCTTTCCAGACGTGGCTTTTTCTTTTCTTTTCTTTTTTTTTTTGTTTAAATGTGGGTTCTGATATTGGAACTGAGGTTCTCGTATTTGTAAGATAAACACTACTAACTGAATGTGTGTGTCTGTGTGTGTGTAAGTATGTGTGTTTTGATTTCTGCTCTCCTGAGTCCAGCTAGTTTTGTTCATATGTACATAGATGAAGGGCTGGGGTCTGGGCAACATGTATGGAGGCCCTATCCCTGAAGTTAAGGCCTTGTGAGCTCTTCCTGTACCCGTGGTGGGATGATAACCCATATCGTCTTGCAGGCAAACATTTTGAATCCATGTTTGCAACATTCCTGTCATTTCCAAAACACTGTTTTGCAGCAGTCCCCTAGCTCTCTGGCTCCTACCGTTTCCCTGACCGCTTTTACATGATGTCTCCGAGACTTGAGTGTACTCAATGTCTGACTGATGAGGATCAGAGCTCTACAGTTTCTTTTTTCTGCAGTTAAACCAGTTGTGGTTCTTTGACAGTCTCCATCTGAGACAAACAGAAACTTATTTTTGAGGGTGTGAGCTGCACTTACTTATTAAAGATGAGTCTTTTGAAGATGTTTACATAGCATATCAAAGTGAGGCATGAGCAGAATGACAAGGGGTGCCCAGGGCTGCAGCAGTGGAACTAATGTCTGTCTGATTGGACTTGTACCCATTTGCCAAGAGGCAACTCAAGTCTAATACTACAAACCTAGCTTTGAATTCGTTAATGGAAGAATCACAGGCCCTAGAGGAAAACCTAAATGAATTTCCTTCACTTTTAAATCATGTCCTTTTTCTTAAAGTTTTTAAGAAGCAAAATTTTATATATGGCATTTTATATGTAATATTTGTAAGTACCTTAATATTTTTGTAGACATTGAATTCAAGTTGGTACCCAAGACTGTTTTCAGTGTTAAAATTCATGTATCAGTGGATAGAGGGTATTGCTTGAACATCCAAGTTTAGTAAGAAAATGTGGCAATTTAGTTAGTTATTTTGGGTGTTTTCAAGACTAGGTTTCTCTGTAACTTTGTATCCTGTCCTGATACTAGCTCTGTAGAGCAGGCTGGCATCGAACTCAGAGATCCGCCTGCCTCTGCTTTCCGGGTGCTGGGATTAAAGGTACATGCCACCACCTCCTAAGCTCATGTTGTTTTTTATGTGTAATATGTATTGAAATTTTTCTTTGTCAATTTCATACATACATCATAACTGAAAGTACCCCCACTCTTTCTAGTTTTCCTCCTACCCCTATTACCCAACTGTCTTCCCTGTAAGTCATTTTTCTCTCATTCATGTCTTGTTTTTATTGTGTTTTTGATTTTGTTTTGAGTTCCTTAACTAGGATCATCTGTGTGACTGTGGGTTTGGAACTATCTATTAGAACCTGGTAGATTCCTTAGTGGTTACACAGCGGACAACAATGACTGCATCTTTCCCAGAATCCACAGCAGCCAGCAGTCCAGTTGCAAGGGTCCCTTCCCTGATTCACAGCTGCTTGCTGACCTGTGCTGTCTTGTGTAGGGACACTGCACTGACTGGGCCGTGTTCAGAAGCCCGCACCTGCACACTCCCAACCCCACTCCGTCCCTGCTAGGACTTTCCATATGCTTCATAAGGCCTTGACCACTGTGGGAGCTATGTGTCCCCATATACAACAAGAATCCCTTAAAGCAATTTGCAAGATTCTGGAAGCATCATGATGAAGTAGATGAACATTGTCATCTGAGTTGAGTGGAATTCTTGAGTTCTAAGTGTTAGCATTAGAGCAAAATATTTGCTGTGTTAGAACTCAGTATCCTCTTAATAAATGGGTACATAATATGATAGGAAATTTATAAATCTTATAAATGATATTAGTCTTCATGCTAGTGATAGATATCTGTAATATATCTATTTGGCTGTTAAGGTAAAACTTAAACTGAATATATTTAACCCCAGATGACTTTTGGTCTAAGAATCTCTATATCCTCTCATGAGAGAAGGCTGTAATGCTTTCGCTGAGTGAAGGTCATACCCCTTTAAAAGTCTTATGATTGACAAAAACAAAAAAAGATTTCATCAAGAATATGTTTCTCTCAGGTCTCAACTTGTTTTGTGTGTGTGTGTGTGTGTTTTTTGTTTTTTTGTTTGTTTGTTTGTTTGTTTGTTTTGAGACCAGGCTTCTCTGTAGCTTTGGAGCCTGTCCTGGAACTTCTAATATAAGTAAATAATTCAAAACATGGTTCTTCAGTCTGTTATCTAGAAATAACATAAAAATACATACTTGGGTTTTTGTTTTTGGTAAGCTGCAGCTAATATTCAGTGTCAAGAAAGGAACACCAGCAGCAAAGTCATAAAATGTGATAAGTCTTCTGAATTAGATTGTTGATTTCTCAAATATCACCTCTGTAGAGACTCAATAATAAGAAAATCCACAGGAAAGCACAGTCAGACATATCTGGAAACTGAGAGAGGAACACAGCGGTGTTTGATATAGATGAAATGTGTTTGCTATAGGAATTTAGAACAGATCTAAGTCAGAAATGTCAAGGTTTGTCGTTGCTGTTGCTATGTATTCATTCCTATCCAGGCCAGTCGGAAACTTTCTGAAAGAATATTTAAAATGGAAGTTCTGACTGTGATTGTAGCATAGAAGGGTAATTTTAAAAATCAACATGTAAATTCTTATCAAAGCATATATGATTGCTAAATTATAAAATATAACCAAATTAAAATATTTTACATGCCAGTTATCTGATGTAAGTAATTTCATGGATCATAAAATCAAACTAATTCCTTCTAAAATCTTTTGGGTTTATCCTTGTGGTTGAAAGCATTGTTCACATCATGTTGTCAACACGTGAAATAAATTTTAGGATCAGAGATTATTTTTAATAATGACCTTAAAGCCTTGTAATGACTATATAGCTGCGATTTTAAAACATTCTTTAAATTTATGACAAAGCTATGCATGTAAATCGTTTTATAGAAATAATGTTCTTCGTTCCAGTTCATTCAGTAAGTGGTAGATATCTATCTGTTGCTATATGTATTTCTGTTTTATATGTTCTTGCAGTTCGTTGAAAATATTGTCTGGATATGTAACGTTAATCAGCTTCGCAATCTCTTTGTATGTTTGTTTAGCATTTATAGTTTACCATTATGAGAAAATGTCTAAACTCATATGAATCTCCTTACAACAGGTAGCTGAATTTCGGATCCAGCACGGAAAGCGTTTGATAATTTAGTATTCATGTCTTAAATATTTTGACTCCAATTAAACCTTTTTACCTAAATATTTATTTTCTCAAAATTTCATAATGTTTCCCACAGGAAAAAATTAAGAGAATCCAGCAAATCAGAATGGAAAAAGAACTCCGAGCTCAACAGATTCTTGAGGTAGAATTCTTAATTTAACATAACTAAGATAACAACTCATAAAGTGCAGGGTCATTTCCGATGCTCAGTTATTACTGCATTCGTTCAGATGAATGCATCCACTGGAAAGTCTATTCAGAAATGTGTAGATGGAGGCCTTCTTTGACCCTTGTTAGTGAGTTCATCCATCCTAGCCCTAAATGCCAGAAAGTAAAATAAAACAAACAGCAACCAACAAAAGAGAGAAGACTTGAGAAGCCAGTATAGTTGTCATGGAGTTCGTTGTGTTTACCCTCAGGAAAGCCTAGGGCATCTAGTTAGACATTTTTTTTTTCATTTAGAAACTCTTCCATGATAGAAAATGCTATCGCTAGCAGGGTTCCTAGTATACCTCCCCTCTGCAAGAGGACTAGAATTAGGTATACAGGATGTGTTAGCATCAAAATTAGTAGCTAGAAATCAGCAGGAAGAAATACTGAAAAAGTGGACTTAGCACATCCAGGACTCAAGCAAGTCCTGCCCGAGTTTGAAACTTTTTATCTGAATGGCTTTGGTGTACAGTGTCACTGTCACATTGTGAGACAATAACCTACCAGAAACAGTTGCCTCATCAAGACAAAGGCAAATATGTTTCATATCCTGTATCAAAAATGGCATATGTCTTGAAGTTGTTTCCTAAAAATATAGTGAAAATAAACTTTTTTGTTTTGGTATTTGTTTTGGTAACCCCCAAAGTCATCTGGGGTTAAAAATATTCAGTTTAAGTTTTACCTTAACAGCCAAATAGATATATTACAGATATCTATCACTAACATGAAGACTAATATCATTATAAGATTTATAAATTTCCGGCCGGGCAATGGTGGTGCACGCCTTTAATCCCAGCACTCGGGAGGCAGAGGCAGGCGGATCTCTGTAAGTTCGAGACCAGCCTGGTCTACAGAGCTAGTTCCAGGACAGGCTCCAAAGCCACAGAGAAACCCTGTCTCGAACCCCCCCCCCCAAAAAAAAAAAAAGAAAGAAAAAAAGATTTATAAATTTCCTATCATATTTGGTTGTTTAAGAGAGGGTTTCTCTGTGTAGCCCTGACTGTGCTAGAACCAACTCTGTAGACCTCAAATTCAGAGAGATCCGCCTGCCTCTCCCTCCCAAATTGATGGGATTAAAGGCGTGCACCACCATCCAGGAAAAATAAGCTTTTGGTAACTGCAGTTCTTTTTCCTCTCAGCTGTTGATGAATGGCTGCTTTGTAGAACACTATGCCCTGAGGTCTGCAGAGACTTGGGGCGTTTTTTGTGTTGTAGTGCTTTCTCCTAGAAATGCAGACATTCCCTCACCCTGTTTAGGTTACTTTTTATAACTCCCAAATCCAGAACACTTCTTTTTGGAAACAAATAAGCAATAACTTAGAGGTAATTAGGACCTTGCAGATGGTGAGTGACTTCAGGTGGTATAGTGTGAGGCTGGTTGTCAGAGTGCAGGCTCTGTCTTGTTAAACAATAAACGCTGAATCAAGACCCAGTATACAGAGGTAGTGAAAATCAGATTTACTAAATTTCATTTAATGTTTACAACCAAATAATGGATCTAAAATATCAAGGAGAAAAGGAAGTTCCAAAAGTAGATGTGCTTGAGGTTCTTTTTATCCATCAATATTAATTCTTTCTGAATTTTTTTTCAGTGAGTAAATTTTCTTTTAAAATCCTCAAAAATGCAAAACATGATAGTCGTTTTTCTTAAGATAAAATAATGTTATTTCAAATGTTTATCTGTTTATAGAAGAAAAGATGTTGTCTTGTGGTTGTTAAGGGTGCTACAGATGTGTTTTAGCCCTGATGTTCCTTTGGAAATACTGCGAGGCGGGGATGTTTGTAACTGTCTGCATATGTGTTACATAATCGCTGTGTACCTTGTGAGGCATGTAGCTGCGAGTCTTAGCGGTGCTGTTGCATGACTTGAGACCTGTTTCGCATGCACAGGCTAAAAAGAAAAAGAAGGAAGAAGCGGCAAATGCCAAATTATTGGAGGCCGAGAAACGAACAAAGGTTAGTTTAGCCAAGAATCAAGAGTTTTTATTTTCAAAAATAAAAACTTCATTTGTGTAATACCAATCATGAAAAGTAG